>NC_045545.1:72713492-73444500 GCF_009769535.1 Thamnophis elegans
CAAGATTTGGTCATCTCTTTATGAGTTCTCAAGTACCTATTAACAGCTTTGATGAGTGCTAGGGGAGATGAAGTCTACCTTGAACAATGTTAGAGAGCTGAATCAAATCATTGAAATATCCCAGAGGAGAAAACAGCTTGAGTTGGTTATATATATGCCATCCTATCCCTCAATTGCCCACAAGGTTTATATGAGCACTCTGGATATTGGGGGCGGAGGGGGGGGTGAATGGGGAGATGTAAACACTTTCTCTGAAAAATCTCTCAAAGATATACAGTACCCTCATATATCTTATAACTGCTTTCCTTGCAGTTTTATGTACATCTCTAATGGGGTTTTTTTTATCTTTGCATGTTTCAACTCCAACTACTTTGATTTTATACAGATGGAATCCTTACAAGAAAAATGTGGAAGGGTAATATTTTCTCATATTTATTTATGCACGTGAGGCTATACTGGAAATTTTGGTTAGTGGAAAATGACTGTATGGATGCCTACATTGATAAATCTGCACTGGTTGCAAATTACCATCCAAGCACAGTATAACATGCTGAAAGTGACTTTTAAAGCCTTGAACTATCTGAGGATTGCTTCTGCTATTTTGAATTATTTTGATAATATCAGAGGCTTTTATTTTCTCTAGGACTCTGTAATTCTTAGTTGTTTTTTTTTAATAATACACTTTTTATTTTTTTTAAAAAAAATTCTCAGATATAAAAGATAAACATAAAGTAATGCAAAGTGAAGTTAAAGAAAAGAAAGAAAACTAAACTGAAAAATTATATGAAAGAAAGCATTGGGAAAACAAGAAATGAAAAGTAAAAAAAGAAGCAATTCCAATTTTCTTTACACTAGTTAAAAATCTTCGTACTCCAGTCTTTAATAAGTTGTTGTCCATAATCAGACAGGTCAATTATGCAAATTTCCGCTAATTTCATCATCTTCGTGGTCCATTCCTCCATTTCAGTATTTTTCTATCTTTGTGCATATAACAGCCTACTGCAATGACCATATACAAAATCAATTTCCCATAGGTCTTTTCTAATTAACTATCCACAAGTCCCAATAGAAAAAGTTCTCGTTTGGGGCTGTGTAACTCTTTGGATTTGAAACAAAATGTGCTTTGCAGGAGACAGAATATTCATGTAGTGTCTGCTTGTAGCTCTTTAGAACCGGCATGGGGCAACTGGCCCTGAGACAATTCACTATGGGCAACTCACCACGGGCCAACTTGTTGCAGGACAATTCAACAAATACAAATGTTAAATTAATTTCAATGGAACCATATAATAATAACATAAAGAAAACCAATCCAGAAATCCAAGACTTACAATAATTTCAATGAAAACATGGTCACCAATTATAAAAATTACTGAATGAAACAATTAATACAGTATTGAATTTTCCCACAATGAGTTGTCTCCCAGTGAGTTGACTGTGGTGAGTTATCCTAGATCCCCTTAAAACAGCAGTGTCTTTTTTCAAGAAAAAGATAGTTTGCTTTAAAGAGTTACAGACTGGCGTTACCCCTACCAGACCAAGGCATGTTTGATACCTTTTAATCTGAAGCACTATAAAGTCATGCTTTCCAGCATCTAGGAGAGAACTTAGTCTAACTAACTTCATCTAAATCAGGCAACAATAGGGTCTAGGAACACCTTATTAATTGCTTTATGTTTTAAATATGAAAACTATCATTTAGAACTTACTGATGCATCTTTAGAGCCAGTTTGGTGTAGTGGTTAAAGCATAAGACTACAAATAGGAGACTGTGAGTTCTAGTTCTGCCTTGGGCACAAAGACAGCAGGGTGACTTGAGCCAGTCACTTTCACTCAGCCCTAGGAATCAGACAATAACAACCAACATTTCAAATTGCAAAAATTTGTCCAGGGTGTCTGAGAATTAGAAATGGTTGAGCAATAGAAAAAAATGTGTCTTAAAAAGATTTTTAAAGAATATATACATACATACATACATACATACATACATACATACATACATGTGTGTGTGTGTGTGTGTGTGTGTGTGTGTATGTATATATATACATATATATATATATGTATATATATACATATATATATAAGATTTTTTTTACAATCCCCGGTATGCCCAAATATGGGAGGAAGATCACTACTTCCATTCTCTGTCCTTCGGCTTGTCACAAGAGACCATCCAGGCAGAAACCCAATATTTTTTACTGTTGCATTTTTGTTACATTTTGTTGTATTTGTGCTGATAAATAAATAAAGGGAGACTAGTATAGATCTATTTCAAGCTATTTAGCTCAGTAAAATTCCAGTAAGGGTATGGCTAGCTGATGAGAGCTAAATAGCTTGAAATAGATCTATACTAGTCTCCCTTTATTTATTTATCAGCACAAATACTATATATATATATATATATATATATATATATGTGTGTGTGTGTGTGTGTGTGTGTGTGTGTGTGTGTGTGTGTGTGTGTGTGTGTGTGTGTTTTATATGTAACTGATGGAAGCAGTTAGCTTCCTCCCATAATTGGGGCTTACCAGGGGTTGTGACACTAAATATATTATATATATATGTGTATATATGTATATATATATGTGTGTGTTTATGTGTATGTGTATGTGTATGTGTATGTGTATGTATATGTATATGTATATGTGTATGTATACACACACACATATACATACATATATATATATATATATATATATATATATATATATATATATATATGATAATATTAGATAATGTGTGTGTGTGTGTGTGTGTGTGTGTGTGTGTGTATATATATATATATATATATATATATATATATATATATATATATATATATATATATATAATTTCAGCATTTTTTAAAGAAAAATGAATCACAACGCTACAATAAAAAATGGTTAAAACTATATACAACTATATATAACTATAATTATCAAACATTTCGGTTCTAACATTTCAAATAGGATTGACTGTTCACATCACTTTAATATAACAAATTCAGGGATCTGTTCTGCAAAAAAAATGCAATTTAGTTAAAGTTGAATTGGTATTATGAAATTCAATAGCTTTTGGAAGGAAAGAATGAAAGAACAAAAATACCTTTCATAAAATAAATTCTCTTGGACTTGGACTGCCCTTCTGGGTTAAAAAAAGGCTGGAAAAATGATCTTGATTTCTATATGCAGAGAACTGAAGACTAATAATTTGACTTTTTTGTGAAGTGAAGTAAAATTTAATTAATAAAATGTATATGTATAAAAGAAATTAACCAGGGGAAAAATATGGGATTGTCTGTAGGTCCACGTGTCTCATTTCCCTACATATTCAACAAACCAGAAGTTTGGGTGAACCGGTAGTGGCAGCAATGGGAGGCTCTGCTCACCCGCCCAGACACTTTTGCGCATGCACAGAAGTGTTGCGTTGTGTGCGCACATGCACAAGCACTAGTGAACCAGTAGCACTGGGATTTGGAATGCACCTCTGCAACAAACCTCTAATTATCTGCATGTCTGGTATAAATATCTGCAAATATGCACTTAGAGAGATTCTATAGCAAGAAGGGTTGATTCACCAGGTATTACGTGATCCAGAAACTTATTTTGCATGATTATAGTCCATTTGTTTTTGCAGATCTTAAATACTGAATGTGCCTTGGTCCAATAAGGAACATCTATCTACAGGGAAACTAGATGTCCATCTCTCCTGATTGACTTTAGCAGTACAGGTGTGATAGAAAATACACATATCTCAGCAGGGTAGTTGCAATCACTTTCCTAGTATGAATTTATCTTTCTGTTTCAGAGATATCCTCTGTGAACTTTCCTTTGTTCCTAATGTAGTAAGCATACTACATCATGGGATAATTACTGTAAATTATGACTTAGAACCAGAAGATGGACACTGATCATGGGAAGAAACTTCAAGATCAATTACTCTAATTTTTCAACATGAAACAGAAGTTTGTCAAGAGAAAGACTTGAATCTTTAAGTGATTTCATTAGCCTTTTGCCTCAGGGACCCATGGAGTGTGGGTCAAAGTATAGAGCTAAGAAGCAGAAATGCTCAGTTGATTTTTTTTCAACCATTTCCCCAAAACCATTCTCAAAACCCCTTCATGGATGATACTAAAAGAGTGATTATGTCATGTTTACTCTGAGGAAAGCCTCCAGCTTTCAGTGATCTTTCCTCCCTTGAGAATATTAAAACTGCACTAAGAAATGTAATTAATAAAATGTCAATATTTTTTTATTTAAAAAAAACTCTGCATCTTAAAGATAGGTTTATATTCTTCTAAGTAAAAAATTAACTTTAAAAATTAGTCATCCACTGCGAAGTCACATTGATCAAGATCCTGCGACATTGATCAAGTTGCAAGGAAACCTGGGTTCTAGTCCTATCTTATGCATGGAAGCCAGTGGTATATTTCTGGATTGGTTATTCGCTTTTAGACTTAATAAGACAACTATAAAACACTCCCAAATATATCAGGAAACTGGCTGGATATGTCCACGTAGTTGTCAAAAGTCAAGACACCAAAACAGACTAATAAAACAAAACAAAGCCACCCTCACTGGGAGACTGAAATTGGAAAGTGTTCATTATTTACCTGACAACTGAATATCAGAAACAGTCTAGTGTGCTGCAATTTTGCTGGATCATGGGGTTATCTCCATCAAGTTTGGGGGGAAATATTAGAATTGTATACACTCATTATTAAGTCAGTCAGTAAATACATACCAATGGCTGACATCACAAAAAGAGTGGTTTTGTGTGTGTGTGTGTGTGTTTGTGTGTGTGTGTGTTTGTGTGTGTGTGTGTGTATTCTTCACTCACTCACACGCACACACGCATACACACACACACATACACACACTTAACATGACACCATCTGGACTTTAAATTTTGCTCTTGACCCCAAATAATCCCCAAGGATAGATGAAGCATCTGTTTTATTTTCTTCTCTATGTAGTTATGAAAACACAGGAAGAAGAAAGAGAAGGAGGAGTTGGAGAAGGAGGACGAAGAATGCAAAATTCTTATTTACCCACACTGTTCAAATTCAAAAGAATTCAAAAGCCACTCTAGAGAAGATTACATTTTCCTTCACTGGAAGCTATCAGGAGGGATACAATTGGGGAGTGGCAAACCTAATTTAACTCCAGAAATATGGTTACATAAAGGATTCAAATCCACATTGCTTAACAGAAAAGCATTATTGCTGAAACAAATAAATTTCATTGAAATGTATTGAAACAATAAGGAAAGAAATATTAGAATATTTGGGAGAAGGATTCTTACTCCACATTTTTAAGTATTAAGTTATGGCTGAAACAAATATATTTTACTTGAAACATTAAATGATAAAACATTTGAATATTTGGATGTTGAGGCTATATGAAGAGCTATACATATGGTAGTTCTTCCAGTTTGAAGACAACATGCAATTGTGAAGTTCATCTTCATGAGGATAGCTCTGCTGTCCCCAGTCTGGAAAACTATAGAGCACCTGGTGATGCATATGGTAGAAGGATAGCAGTAGCACGTAGTCATCAGCAAAGATGACTTGAATGACCATATGGAGTGACTTCATCTGGGCATTCAAGTAGTGAAGGTCAGAAAGAGAGTGCCATCCAAACAGTACTTGACTTACATTCCCACTTTCAGATCCTGTACAATATGTGAACAACAGATTGAATAGCACTGGATCCAGCACACAATTCTGTTTATGGAATAGAGTTCGAAGGGACTTTGGAGATCTTCTAGTCCAACACCCTGCTCAAGCAGGAGACTCTATACCATTTCAGTGATGGAGAACCCACAACTTCTGAAGGCAAGCTGTTCCACTGGTTAATTGTTTTCACTGTAAGGAAGCTTCTACTTAATGCTAGGTTGCTTTTGTCCTTTATTAGTTTTGATCCATTGCTTCCTGTCCTGCCTTCTGGTGCTTTGGAAATAAGTTGACAAACACCCCCCCCCCCCCGTTCTTTGTGGCAGCCCCTATATCCAACTCCTGCAACCGTTCTTCATATGTTTTAGTCTCTATGTCAGAGTATTTGTTTCTCTTTGCTTGCTTGATTTTTCTCTTTTCTTCTTTATTTTGTATTCATCTTTAATCTTACTTTTTAAAAATGTAACAGAAATTCTAATTTAAAAAAAGGGAATATGAAGATTCTAAGGAATATTTTACTGCAGTAAAAGTTCAAACAAAGGAATTCCTTGAAACTGTTTCACAAAACCATGAGGTCGCCTCATTTCTAAAGGGAAGCAAAACAGGTTTTTTTCCTCTCCCTTCTATTCCCATCAGTCATCATTCTGTGGCCAGTAAACTTGTTTAGTTCCCATTAGGCAGTTTTGGGGTCTTTCCGGTTATGGTTCTTTTAATATTTGTTTTGTGTTTCTGCAAGCTATGGAATTCCCCTGCATTTTATAATACTTCCCTCTTGCACAGTACCATTTTGGCTATATAAATTATGGCATTCACAGTCTGAGAATTGAAAACAGAGGGAAGAATTATTCATTTTACAATGCACAATATCCATCCAAATCCACACTCAGCAGAAAGAAACATATAGGGCATACTTTGATTTCCAGGCACAGGCATTTCTTTATCTTGAAACTGCACAATAAATCACCATCTTTCTCTCCATTAATTTCAACTTACTTTTCCTGTGTGCAACCCAGATTGAAGGCACTAGTCATCAAGCACTAGTCAGTATGCTGTCTTGGGACCTGCTTTAATCCACTGGAATTCCTGCAGGACACAAAAGCTGTGCTAAGTGGGCTTCAAAGGCAGAAGGCCGAATGAGGTGTGACAGGAAACCAGCACCTTCTAACTGGTTCACTTCAGGCTAACTTTAAATAAATTGCAGCTCTGAGCTACTTGGACATTGACAAGAAAACTGTGATATTTGCAGCTTTGCTACAGAAAACAGTGGCCTTTTGCAGCAAGGGCAGAAGATCAGAGATAATATATTTTTAAGTAAGCGGATGAAAAAAAAGAGGGGGGAATCAACATTAAACATTCTTTGTTCCCCTGAAAAGTTGGAGGACAAGCATTTTGCATTAATTGGAGCTCCGAGTGATAAAAAGCTCCATATTTTAGGACCCATTGTGGCAAAATTACACTGATTCCCAAGGCAATTTGTCTAATAATATATATTAGAATATCTAGATTCAAGAGGGTGACTATCTTCTCATTAAAAAATCATTTCAAATTTCAGTTTGAAATTGTGATAATGATTACTGATCAGGATGAACAATTATTTTGGCCTAGGGAACACACTTTACTTTTTCCCCTCTGACCTAAAGGGAATCAAAATATTTAGACTTCTTTTTAGATTACTTTTTTTCATAGAGGGAAAATTGATGAAGTTTAGCATTCTCATTTCAACTTTATTTCAGTATTTTCCCCCTAAACATCTTTCATTTTGCCATTCAGATTTAAAGGGGGTCTGGGAGGGAAAAGGATACCAGCAGGGGGCTGCATGTAAACATGTTTGCATGCATTAAAAAGTAGAATCTTATATTGCAATATTTGGAGAAATGTGGATACAAAATTAAAGCCATACTTTATTTGCTTGTTGTTTAGGATGTATACATTAATTAAGCATACTATAAAATATATATTCTATCTCCTCCCACAATCTGACAAAACTCTGCCTTCTTTCTCATTCATTATGAAATATTACTGCTGCTTTTCGTCTGACCAGATTTAAAAGGGAGGAACTGGAATTCTTTTTCCTTTATTTCCCTCACCCACATGTAATATCATTCTAACTATAAGGAATGATCGAATATGTATTTTCCCTTTGGCCAGTAGAAATGGCTTGAATTATTCATTCATTAGAGGGACAGGGTCAAAGAAATGCAAGGGAGGAGGAATTTAAGGAGTGGTCAAATGATGCCATCATGTCATCATGTAAATCATAGGTTTCCAATCTTTCTGGCACCAGGGACCAGTTTCAGAAGAAAAAACTGTTTTCCATGGACCGGGGGGAGATGATTTTGCATGCCATCTAGCTCCCACACATGTGAAGATGAAGCTTTGCTGGTTCACCCGCCGCTTGTGCTGTCCAGTTCTTAGCAGGCCATGGATCACGGTCCAGGGGTTGGAGGTTGGGGACCTCTGATATAAATGACACAACATAGATTTTTGCATAAAGCATGAGGATACTGTGACAATAATGGCATCATTTGATAGTGCTGCCAACTTAATATCACCCTAATCCCATGATGGTGAACCTATTGCATGCATGCCAAGGTGACATGCAGAGCCATTTCTGAGGGCATGTGAAGCATTGCCCTGTCAGCTCTAGTGCACATGCATGCACTGGCCAGCTGACTTTCGGCCTTGATTTTCAGCCATTTTTCACCCTCTGGAGGCTTCCCTGAAGGCTCCGGAGCGTGAAAACCCATCTAGCAGGCAATCCGGAAGTCTGTTCCTGAACTTCCAGTTTGTGTGTTGTGCCATTTTCCACCCTCCCCAGGCTCCTAGAAAATCTCTGGATTTTCTCGAGTCCAACGGAAGTCAAAAATGGGCCATTTCTGGCCTCCAGAGGGCATCTGGGGGGTGGGGAGGCCATTTTCACCCACCCCAGGCTCCTAGAAAGCCGTGCACACATGCACAGGGCAGTGGGGTATGGTTATATGCACATGTGCGTGGGGTATAATGTGGGGGAGCATTAAATTATGGTGGTGGGCACACAAATGCATGAGATAGCATGCATGTGTGCGCTTTTGGCACCTAAAGCGAAAAAGGTTTGCCATCACTGCCCTAGTCTGTCATAGACACCACTGGGTTTGAGTAGATGGCAATGCAAAAATTTCTCAAACCTGTTTACAACTGGGAAAATCATGTTTTCATTCATTCTTCTATAAGTCAAGAACAAAAATATTAGGGGGTGGAGGGAGGTCATCATCTTAGTCATCACCGTACCATCACTGAATCATCATCGATTGAATTTTAGAAATGTTGGAATTTTTAATTTTGATAGTTTCCCTGCTTTAAATCCCACTATATCTGTAGGTAGCAAATCAAGAAAAGATGCCTTAGTGTCATATATTTAAGGATTCTAAGGTTCAAGCTGTGAAGCAGAATTTCCAAGGAGTGCCAAGTCTGTTGGCAATTTTCTTCACTCCCCAAAATCATTAGTAAATCATTTTCAGATGTTCTAGGTGTATCATAGGTAGAAGTTGGTGGCAGTGGAATACAAGAATTTTCTTTTCTCTTTATATTGTCCTCTCCTCCAAATACTCAAGTTTTTTTAGATGCAGAGTATATGAAAGAATAGCCAAGAGGATCCGGGAACCAAAGCTTAAAATGATCTTCACCAAACTTAAAAAAAAAATGCTTTGGAATATGTCTGAAACCAAAACCACTCTTCAGTTTAGCTGACCCTTTCTAAATGCAACAAAATCCACTGTAAAACCTAGCATGGCTAAAATTAGACTCCAACACACAAAGGTCTCAGGGGAAAAAGAATGAAATAGTGCAAATAAACAAATGGCATGGGAAAAAACACAAACCTCACAGTGAGGGTTCCCATCTCAACTGCCTCTGGAGATGTGGCTGTATGCAGGACATCCGCTGTTCTTCCCATCACTCTCTGAAATCTCGTACATATAGGTCTTTGTTAACAAGATGATGACTCAAAAAGACCATAAATGATGTAAAGCCACAGCAGAGTCCAATCCCCAAACCAGCACTGTTTAGAGAAAACATGGTGGTGAGGGGTTTGGCTTACCCAAATTCTGGCACTCCAGAAACATTTGTTTCCTGCTTGGCTAGACAAGTTGTGTGAAAAGTTCAGAAGTGATAGACTTAAAAACAAATTTTGTGTGATAAATAAAATGAAAATTAAGCCTGGATATGGTCATTTGTTGCAATATAGTCCATTGGAATCAGGTGGCTGTAACAAAGTTGCATTTAAAAAAAAAAGAATAAATATTGTTTGAAGCCATCTTAACTCATATCTCAATTGCAATGAAAGCATCTTAAGAAATAATACAATACAATACAATAGCAGAGTTGGAAGGGACCTTGGAGGTCTTCCAGTCCAACCCCTTGCCTAGGCAGGAAACCCTATATCGTTTCAGGCAAATGGCTATCCAACATCTTCTTAAAGACTTGCAGTGTTGGGGCATTCACAACTTCTGGAGGTAAGCTGTTCCACTGATTATAATACTAATGATCATCAGTGCAACTGACATGGTTTATATTAGAATTCAAAAAAGCTTCTTTAAAATGAAAACAATGTTTCCTCTTACTTTGATGGATTTTTTTTTAAAGGTTGTTATCTGAAACAAGTTTTTTTTTTATCCCAAGATACTTTCCAGAAACAGCTGTTGTAATCTCAGAACATTCTGGGTAATGTACCTTAACCTGTGGCTTTGTGGTTGCATTGGGAATTCTGGGCCATTAGGTATCAGCTAGGGGAAGGCTAGATTAGTGCTTCATTTGAACCCCATTCAGGTATTTGGCTGAACATGTAAGAGCTTAAATGGGGGAGATTGGCAAATAAAGATAAAGTTGTTATCAAGGACCTAGTAATTATATTATCCTCGTTGGGATCAGTACACTGCTACAATACTCATGTTTTGGCTGACAATGTAATGTTATTGCAGAATGGAAGATAATAGAATCTAAACACAACAGCATAACTAACCTATATGTTAAAATATTTTCTTCCAGTTTTTATTGATTTTATTAGAATATAGACTAAGAGAGTTGGAAGGGACCTTATGTAAGCCGCCCGGAGTCCTTTGGGATTGGGCGGCATACAAATCCATTAAAACCTTAAACCTTAAACCTTAAACCTTGGAGGTCTTCTAGTCCAACCCCCTGCCTAGGAAGGAAATCTAGTCAAATGCTTATCCAATCTCTTCTTAAAAACTTCCAGTGTTGGAGCATTCACAACTTCTAGAGGCAAGTTGTTCCACTGATTAATTGCTCTAACTGACAGGAAATCTCTCCTCAGTTCCTGACAGTTAGAACAATTAATTTACTTTATTTTAGTTTTTATTTATTTACTATCTTTATTACTTTATAAGTAACTCAAGGTGGTTAGTGGTTAACATCTTGTCCAGTTTAATGAAAAGGAGGACTAGGAGAGACATGATAGCAGTGTTCCAATATCACAAAGAAGAGGGAGTCAAACTATTCTCCAAAGCACCTGAGGGTAGAACAAGAAGCAAACTAATCAAGGAGAAAAGCAACTTAGAACTAAGGGGAAATTTCCTGACAGTTAGAATAATTAATCTGTGGAACAACTTGCCTTCAGATGTTGTAAATGCTCCAACCCTGGAAGTTTTTAAGATGTTGGATAACCATTTGTCTGAAGTGGTGTAGTGTTTCCTGTCTAAGCAGAGAGTTGGACTAGAAGATCTCCAAGGTCCCTTCCAACTCTGTTATTCTATTCTAACATACCTAATACTCCTTCCTCTTCTTAGTCTCTCAACAACAACCCTGTAAGGTGAGTTGCGCTGTGAAAGAGTGATTGGCCAAAGTCAACCAGCCTAAGGCTGGACTAGAATTCAGAGTCTCCTGGTTTCTTGCCTGGAGTTTTAACCACTAGAACTCTCTCTAATCTGCCAAGTGCCATCTTGTGATCTAAAATAAATGTATCTAAGATAAATAGAAAGATATCACAATTTTCTAGTTATCTTAGATAAATTTACAAACAACTAAAAGAGGAGGAAAATGAAGAAGAAAAAGCATAATCCACAAAACTCAAAAGAGCAATCCATTAGCCTTAAAATTTCCTGCAACAAAAAGCTTGTTGTCTGAATGCTAACAGAGTAGAAAAAGATGAGACTAGGAAGCTTGCCTATTCAACTTCCAGGCTACTCTTTTCAGATAAATAGAAAAAAACCCTTTTTAATTTATTCCAATGCATGGTCTACCATGAGAAGAAAGAATCAAATAAAATGTCAGACTTGGTTATCTTTCAAAAAATGGGATATTTCCAATGTGTAACATCACATAACATCTATATCAATAAACAATCCTATAATCGTCCATTTCCTATTTGTTTTTAAGGATCATTAGACAGCCTGTATACAACAGACCAGAAAATGACTCCTTGCCTTCTTTGTTTAGCCATTTTATATCCATCTTTGTTAAAGAGTGACAAGGAAGATTTCTGAATGTGAAATTCCAGTTCTTTAGTTACTAATCTAATCAATGACAACTTATGTTTTCAGATTTATGACTTCACAAAAATTAGATCTATCTGTTTACTGAACCCTGTTCTAGGGAGGATAATTACACCAATACAATCTGGGCTTATTATCTTATCCCTCTCCACTTCCCTTTATAACACAGCATTTCCTGTATGTGTTCAGTGAAGCTGAAAATGATATTTTGGTAATGGACACACAGCAAATGTTCAACAGGACTGAATGACAATATAAGTTTTATCAAGGGAAAGATCTGGCAAGGCCTTCTCTTGCCAATTCTCAATGTTGAGAAGGTAAAGTGAGAGATGAGGTAATTACAGATTTATTCCTAGACTATCTCTTTTTAATATAACATCAAACTTTAAGGTAATCCAGTTAGCAAGTTATAGATGTCTTATGGATTTATCAGCTATTTACCGAGTGTCATTGGAACTGAAACTCACTCCATATTATAATCTTAGCAGGAAAGTAAACGATCTTATTAAATGGTTATTGGAACTACAATAGAGAATGATTTTAAAATATCAAGCTTTTACTCTGAACCATATATTTTAATGTAAAAGCCTGCAAAGAATTCCTATGCATTTGGATGTTTTCTCCATATAAAACGAGTTTTAATAATTTTATACCATTCAAATAATAATATTTTTTTTAAAAAAACTGGGAAGTTGAAAGAGACCACAAAGGTTATGTAGTTCAACTCTCTGCAAAGTACAGAAAAACCAACTGCAGTATCCTTGAGAAGTAGCAATCCAGCCTCTTTTAAAACCTACAAAGACCGAGAACCCACAACTTCTCTATGTTACGTAAGATTCTCAGCCATCCGGGTAAAGTTGTCTAGAAGGTAATACATGGAAACTGGACTTCTTTTTTTTTTTGTTTGAAACTTTTTGCTCTTCATGCAAGTAGTTTCATTAGTTTAAGCTTACTCATCTAGCAAGTCTATTCAGTTTAATGAGAAATGAAACCCAAGGTGGTATTCAGTCGGTTTGGACCGGTTCTAGTGAACCGGTGGTGGAAATTTTGAGTACTTTGGAGAACTGGCAAATACCACCTCTGGTTGGCCCCACCCTCCCGTCCCTGCCATTCCCTGTCCTATATTCCCTTGTTTTTTTTAGCTCAGCTTATTTGTGCAGCAGAACAACAGCTTATCTCACTAGCACTGAACTAAGGGTGATTTTTGAGTTCTTCATGCGTGCACAAACACCCATTAGGAACATGTAAACATGAAGTCTCATATAACTGGTAGGAAAAGATTTGGAATCCCTCCACTGACCCTAGAGGACTTATATAGGGTCTCCTATGTCCATAGCCAACTTAAGACAGACTGAAGAAGCTACTTGGATAAGCATCAAAACATTTCAAACCAAAAAGAAAAGAAGTCCAGTGACCAGGACTAAACTTCCACATAACTTTTGTAAATTGATTATTTCCCTGTTGCGGAGAACTTAGTGTTAGAACATTTTTTTTCTTATATTTAAATAAAATCACACTTTAATGCAGTTAAAAACTGTGATTTCTAGTCCTAGTTTCTATGGCTATGGGAAATAGTTCTGACCACTTTTACTATGGCACCCTTTTGTGTCTCCCCTCAAGTCTTCTTTTCTCCAAAATAAACATCACAGTTCCTTCACTATAATACATTAAGCAAGGCCTTGAAAGAACCAAATCTGCTTGTCCATTCTGGTCATTCAGAGAGGGCCTCCTTCTCCATGAGTTACATGGGGTATAGGTTAGACTAGGGGTGTCAAACATGTAGCCCACGGGTCAGATGTGTCATGCGCTGACCACCCCCATTTTACTGAAGAGGAAGGGGGAAAAGTTGTGATATGTCACGTGACAACGTGACAACATGAGTGTGACACCAGTGGGTTAGACTATAGGCCATCTCTACAGTTGCTGATTTTATTTTTCCAGAAACATCTCAAAGTAGTTCTACTCCAATTAACATTTGCTGGCAGTTGACTGATTGGGAAATGCTGTCTTGAGGGTTGGATTTTTAGTCTCTTGTTTTTTGGAGGGTTGTTTATTTGCTCTCTATCTCTCTCGGTGTCTCTCTCTCTGTGTGTGTGTGTGTGTCTGTCTCTGTCTCTCTCCATTTCTGTGTGTGGTTTCTGATATTTTCATTATGATGGATTAGGTTGTTTTTTGTTTTGTTTCATTTTTGCTTTTGAATGTTTTGGATGCTGGCCAGAGTCTTCCAGGATTGGAATGGATTATAAATATCAACCAATCAACCAACAAAAATAAAATAACCCCTTAACTCTCCCCTGGCTCATGTTCTACTTAGTCTGCATCTGGTTCATGTGAACATAGGATGTATTCATATAGCATTTCAAAATATATTTTTTCAAAAAAAAAAAAAATGCTGGATCAAAATCCTCAACAGTAAAAATGACCCATCTTAAATCTAGAACGGATGTCCTCTTTCTGTGCCTATCCTTCCATATTTACACCTACAACTAATCCCAAACAAATTTTTGATATATATCTTTTCCTATTCAACTTCCTATTAATTTTATTAAATTAAACGGAAGCTGCCTTTTTTTAAAAAAAAATACAACACTTTGAGATCATGTAGTGATTTTGATGCAGTTAAAATAAATACTGGCTGTTACACAATTTTATTAGTAAAAGGTGGCAGATAACAATGGATTCCATTCATGGTTGCCGTCTCTGAGTCCAAATTTTTTGATGCTAAAAGTGGGACATTTGTGAAGTGAATTTTGCCCCATTTATATGACCTTTCTTGCCACCGCTGTTAAGTGAATCACGGCAGTTGTTAAGTTAGTAACATGGTTGTTAAATGAATCTGGCTTCCCCATTGACTTTGCTTGTCAGACAATCACATGACTTTGGGACACTTCAACCATCATAAATATGAATCAGTTGCCAAGCATCTGAATTTTAACCATATTACCATGAGGATGCAGCAATGGTCGTAAGCATGAAAAATGGTCATAAGTCACTTTTTTCAGTGCTGTCGTAATGTTGAACAGTCACTAAATTAACTGTTGTAAAAGAAAGCAGTTTAGTTGTAGTAAAAGAAAGGTTTATTCTATTTTCCTAGTGGCCAACTAAGTATAGTATGCAATCTGTGCTGTACTTCCATAAATATCTAAGGAAAAAATAATATATACTGTTTAGATTTTGCTGCCAATTCAAAAACTGGAAAATGGATGCCAAATATGTCTTGCTAAATATGTTTTACAAAATATAATCAGGCATTTAAACAAATGCTATGCAGAGATTAGCTGTGAGATTATGCATGTCTAACAAGCCCCATGAACTTTCCTTCTCTCAGGCAAACAAATTGAAGGATCGATGAAATTACGAACCCTGAGGAAAATGCTACTACTTCATGAAATCATCTCTTCTTCAGTTACTAAACAGAATCATAAATTAAAATTGATATCACCATGTATCACTAGATCTAATATCATAGAATTATGGTGACAGAAGAAATGGCATACTTAAATCGCCCTCTACCATATGAGATACAAGATATAGAATTCCTGCCTCAAAGTGGCGATACAGTAGCATTTTTCTTTCCATGATCGATAGATCAATACTACCATCAGATAGTAATCTAAGCCTATCAAATTTTAGATCATTGTATCTACTTAGAGCATTCAGCAATGTAAACCTGGAATACATGAGCAGTTCAGAGGGCCATTAACCATTACATGAACAGACAAATTATGTTGACAAAAAATAGGAGATTACCAATAAAGAGAGTAGTGTTTTTTTCCCCCTATATGCTATGCAAATTTATCCATATGGCTACAGCTGTAGCAATGGTGACGGGACTTAGAAAACAATTCTTTTAGTGGCTTTTAATGGCACCAGATGTCCACATGGTAAGGAAGAAGGGGAAAATGTGATCAGAGAATGAATTGGGCCCTGTGGAATACAAATGTAATGCCCAGAACTGTGCCAAAATCTCATTCGTTTTCATGGTACAACCTGCCTTACCATCCCTCAGCTAAGACTGAAGGGTGGCATTTTTTTCAGATGTCATAATTCCTTTGCCATCTGTTTATGGGGACCAATATAGCATCAATGTTGTTTATATCTCCCAAGAGTGTAAAATAATTAGGAACTGTGTAGCACTTTCTTTTATTAGTATTATTTTACTCAAAATAATTCTAAAACAAACACAACCCAGAGGCTTCCCTCCTTGTGGGTGACAGAAACTTTTGCTTATATTCCATACCACTCAAATAATTAGGGGCTTCCTAATAATATTTGTTGCTAACTATGCCAATGTTGTTCCTAATTATTCCTATTTGAATATTAAAATAGGTGTGTGTGTGTGTGTGTGTGTGTGCGCGTGTGTGTGGCGTGCGAGCGCGCGTTTGTGTTTTGGGGAAATAAGAGTAATGAAAAATGGTGTTGCATTCTTTTTTTAAAAATGGAACTTTACAAATGCTTCGATAATCTAGCTCCATATTACAAATACCTCCATTTGCTTCAGAGTCAATGTCTTCTCTAAAATCAATTGTTTCTGAGTAGTTACTTGGCACTTGTATGGATCTTATCCTAATAATGGAACCCATTTTTCATCACAAACTATTCCAGGACTTATTTCAACTGTCCTTATAAAGGATCTATATCAATTCCTCTGTTTAGGGTTGAACCAAGGTCATATTTTACTATCCTTAGTTCCATTCACTCTCCTCCACCTGTCACTATCCTCTTTGCACAATAAAACAAATTGTGTGCTGCCTCTTTCTACTTGAGGTCATTTGATGGGACTCTCAGTAAATGCACTTATGCCCTCTTCCTATTTCCTGTTGTTGTTTTTTTTGCAGCAGGAGACTGTATAGATGAATGAAAGTGCTTGAAAAACTGTTCCCAAATTGAGTCTCAGGTCTCCAACCACCTGAGATAAAATGCCCCCTTCTTAAAACCATGGAAAGTCATTTCTCTCAGTGAGGAATATTTTGATGTCACTGGAAGTGAATTTTTCCTAGCTGCAATGATTTCATTATTCTATTTGCGTTTATTATCAAACAGTAGACTGGATTCATTACTCATTTATTTAAAGCATAAAGGGGCCTAGTAACAATATATCTTCCTCCAGACCTTTTTTGTTTTGTTTTTATGTTGTTAGCCCCTTCCTTGCTTTTTGGTAAGATACAAGGAAGAAATAAATCAATTAATAAAAAAAACCTGTGGCTTTGAAACATATGTTTTGTTCTTTTCTTTTTCTTTTACTTGGGCCACAAAAACTTCCTTCTTCAACTGTATCTGTGTTCCCCACAGCTCCAACAACCATACATTTGTTTTCATCAATGTCTTTTTCACATATATTTTTTCCAATTATTTGTTTTATCGGTTTGATACTGCTTATTTTATTTTTACAGCATTTCTCAAATGTTGCATTCAGGCCACCAAATCTGGGTGGCCACTATATTCTAGCAAGGGAATTTAATTTTCTTTCTAAACTCCTGTGCTCCTTGAGGTAATTTGCAACTGTGATCTGATTGCAATCCTATCTTTCTTCACCTGGAACAATTTGGGAGAAAAACAAATAGTGCCTACCAATAATGACTCTATATCGGTCACCCTCATTTTCCTTCAGAACATTTTTCTGGTGGATATTCTGTATTTTGGAAGAATTAAAAAAAAAATCCAAACAGCCTCCAGAATCATCTATTACTCCTGCTGAAGAATGATAGGTCTTTTTCATCTGAAGAACTTATTAACAGGAGAATGGGATAATGAAGACATTTCTTACCTATGATCCATTTCAATTCATAATCATACATTGTAAAATAAATACACAATCATACTCAAACGAATCTATGGAGAGATGAAAAAAATTGAGAGGGTGGTTTGAGATCATCCAACTAAAGCTCCATCCCTTATTTACATATATATTAAAAGGGATCAAAGCCTTGATCACACCTTCATAACTACCATCTTCTTCTTTGGCCTACCCTGTGGAGTCCCCTGCTCCTACTCAGAATTCCAAGGACAGAATAGGGAAACATCTCAATGTAAAAATGTAACATCTGCTCCTTAATCTTAACTCTCTTTTTCTATATAGCACCCACACAATTTCAGATAGCTTTGGCATCCATTATAAACATTCCTTCTGAGCAGTAAACAAGCATTGGCACTATCCCTTTAAAATTATTCAATGCCACTAGTTGTTTTTACTGTAAATGCATAAAAATCACATAAGTTTGGTAACCACATTCTTTCTGTGTATATGCGTATGTTTGAAAAACCACTTATTCATTTCCCCAGTTTGCATATATTTCCTCAGCCAAGTTTGCAAATAGCAACTGAGTAAACAGAAAAGCACATCATAATAAATATAACCTAAGTTGTGTCTGGAGCTTAGAAGAATGTGATTTCATTATGGTAATGAAAAATAAAATATGTAAGCTGCACTACTAGTAACTAAAAATGTTTACTAGTTTACCCTTTAACTGAAGCACATGTCTTAAAATGTCAGTTCATAATTTTGCAACAAAATTTGTAATAGCCAGCAAACAATTGCTAGGCAAACAAAAAAAAAGAGTTAAATGCATCGAGAAAAGTGGTGATAAATGTATATCCAGCATCAAAGAATCTAACCTATTTACTCTAATAGTAAAATGCAATATTGGTACCTTTCCAGCAGGTAAATAATCAAAAATGTGGCCAAGTGAATATTTATAGCAACACTGGCAATTCGAGACCCTAAAGTCTCAGGAAACTGCAGAATAGCCCCTCATAACTAACTTCAACTGTAAAATTATAAACTAATATATCAAAAATATAGAAAAAGATGGATGCAGCCTATTATTTCTGAATGACAGATTAACAGATGAATGTCATAATAAACACATATTTTACCCATAGTACATTAGTTATATCTTTGTTTCTTTCTATCTTTGCAAATTATTGTACCATGCCAATATATTACAGTATCCAGTTTTTCTTTTGTACTTTAGCTTTTTCCAATCCAGTCTTTGTTTCCCCCTCAAGTCTTAACCCATCCACTTTTTATTTGCTTATTTTGTATCGTGATCCCCGTTCATTCTTTTTCTAATCAAATCACCCTAAAGTACTTTTTTCATTCCTCAGGCATTCTTCACTCATTTTATCCTTGTTTTGTCTCTTCTTCTTTTCGCATATACATTCAATAGCCATCCTCACTTCATTCAGCTTATCTTTATATTTCTCCCAACATACCAAACTTCATTTCATTATATAAAAATATCAGGAGCAGTTTCTTACACAAAGCCTTCTTTTTTTAGCCAACATTTATCCTTCACAAAGCAGAATTTATTTCATTTTATAACTTATCCACCAGCATTTGTGTGCCTTAAAATTCCTTGTTAAAAATTCCCATCTTTATTAAATGATTAATCAAAATCCAAGTTACTGTCATTTTATGTTCCTACTAATACTATAACTCTGATCTCTCCTACATTGTCAAATCACACAACCTATCTAACATTATTTTCAAATCAACCATGTCCTTGGCCAACATTTGGACACACACAAAAACACATCAGTTCATGTCATTGGACAACCGACCACGAATAAGCATAAGCATTCGTTCTATTTTTCTGATAATAAATTAAATGACAAATGAACATCACACATCTTATCTTTCTCTCTCCTCAATGCTGAATAATTCACTAAGCATTCCAGTCACTCTCACATCTATTTGCTTTCATCATGTACCAGTTTTATCACATTGAGAATTAACCTTTAATTCCATGCTTGCATAATTCAAGCTTGTTCAGTTCATCATACACATTCTCTAAATCAACAAATGTACAATAAACTTGTCACATCCATGTATTTCTCATTGGTCTGTTAAAGAGCAAACATTTGATCTGCACACCCGCTGCCCAGCATAAAGCTGTTCTGTGTGGTACTTCCCATATTTTGCCCAGTGTCACTTCTCATATTCTTTCAAATACAATTCTGCCAAACTTCTCAGGCACACCTAACCAACTAATCCCCTGTAGCTTTGGTGTTCATTCCCCTATCTTTTCTTTTGTATGGGGAACAATAAGAGCATTCTTCTAACTGTAAAGCAAAGCTGCAGCCTTCACACAGACATTCAACAAGTCACACAGCTGCTCCAAACCCAAATTTAAAATGTCTCCGGTTAAACCATCTATATCTCTCTATCCTTGCAATGTTTTCACATTTTTGACTTTCTTTTCATCATTTTTTCAGTTCTCCTCTTGGACACATCACTATCATTCTCATACAAATCTCTCAAATGCTCTTTCCAGCATTTTCTCTCACTTCAGTTTTTTCCTAGATTATTCTCTATCCACTTTGTAAATAATTTACTTCTTGTTATTAGTTGTGAAGTCATGTCCGACCCATCACAAATCCATGGACAGCATTACTCCAGGCCTTCCTGTCCTCTACCATCCTCTGGAGTCCATTTAAGCTCATGTCTACTGCTTTGGTGATTCCATCTAGCCACCTCACTCTCTGTTATCCTGTTCTTCTTTTGCCCTCAATTTTTCCGAGCATTAGCTCATCTCCAGTGAGTCCTTCCTTCCCATTAGGTGGCCAAAGTATTTGAGTTTCATCTTCAGGATCTGGCCTTCTAAAGAGCAGTCAGGGTTGATCTCCTCTAGGACTGACTGGTTTGATCATCTTGCAATCCAAGGGACTCGCAGGCATCTTCTCCAGTAGCATAGTTCAAAGGCCTCAATTCTTTGGTGCTCAGCCTTTCTTATGGTCCAACTTTCACAGCCATACATTGCAACTGGGAAAACCATAGCCTTGACTATACACACTTTTTGTTAGCAGGGTGATTTCTCTGCTTTTTAGTATGCTGTCTAGATTTGTTATAGCTTTATTCCCCAGGAGCAAGCATCTTTTAATTTCTTGGCTGCAGTCCCCATCTGCGGTGATCTTGGAGACCAGGAAAATAAAATCAACTTTGCAACTTTGCAACTTTAATAAGACTTGTATGCCGCCCACTCCCTAGGGACTCTGGGCGGCTAAATCAGTCACTACCACAATTTCTTCCCCATCTATTTGCCAGGAATTGAGAGGGCTGGATGCCATGATCATAGTTTTCTTAATGTTGCCAACTTTTCACTCTCCTTCTTCACCTGCATCAAGAGGCTCTTTAGTTCCTCTTCACTTTCTGCCATTAGAGTGGTATCATCTGCATATCTGAGGTTCTTGATATTTCCCAGCAAACTTTTGATTCAATATTCAAAATAATTTACTATTTCCATTAAAATCACAACAAATTTTGCCAGTCTCTTTTAAACTTAACCTCTTTTGCTCTGTGATTTTTTTATAGCTATCTTTTTCTCTATGTACAGATTTTATAGTACAAAGATAGCCAGGGAAACGATTGAAGGCTAGAAAATAGGCCCTTGTAATCAATAGGAATGCTGATTTACCATTAGCTTACCAGGTACTTAGGAGCCGAGGACTTGGCAGCACAAGGAAACAACAGCCAATTGTTGGCCATCAAATGACAAAAAGGAAGGCACCACATAAATATGATGCACAGACTAGTCCAAAGCAGACATTCTGGTAGAGAGAAATTCCCTGAGGATGGGTTTCAGCCCGAGTCCAAAAGCTTGGTCTTAGTGATCGACCCAGACTGGATCTTGCAGATCCTCCTCCCCCCCCCCTTAATATATAGTAACTTTTTCTTCTCTTGGAGTCATCACTGGAAGTTTCCAAGCAAACACTGGAAAACCTTAGACTGGGACAATCTGGGGATTCCTGGTCAGGGCAAGGGGTTGGATTAGAAGTTCTCCACAATTCTAACCCATCCTATCCTATTTTATGAATTATCTTATTGAAAGGAGATGATGATCTGAAACCCTCTTTTGTTTCACCATTCTAATAGCTCTTTTTCATATTTCCAATTGGAGTAAATCCATATATTTCCAAGGCACATTAATATAATCATTTTCATTCTGTTCCAGGTAGCTTCTCCATCCTCATTAATTATGTCCATTTTCTCTTGGTAGATTAAACTATTTTCTAAAACTTTTTATTCTCTTGGGAGATGACTGTGACATTTTCATACAGGATTCACATTCCTTTTCTTCAACAGTCATTCTACTTTCGCTTTCATTTTTTCCATTTCCCCTCCTTTATTAATATCATTTCATTGTTGACACTACAAAAATGTGTGTCCCATATTCATCATCTCGTACCCTTCATTAATTTTCTCCATACTTCATCTTAAGCAATCATGATTTTAGATTTATATTAATCATTTTGCCACATGTACATGCTTAAACTATCTATGCAGAACAAACAGATCTTTTTCTAAGCACCTACTCACCAAACATCATTTTCATTCATTCTTGGGTATTGAAATGAATGCATCACTTTTACTGTGACTGTTTCATTCTCACTCATCCATTCATGTCACCTAACAGAGTAACTTTTCCTCTTGGATTACATCCAATAATTGTTGGATGGAAAATAATGTTGCATATTTTCCCCAACCTAATGCCTGATATGTATTGATTGTATGTACAGATTTACAGGAACTCCTTGTTTAGGACCAGCAGTTAGGACCAGCAATTTAATCACTACATGACATGTAATTAAGTGGGGCATTAAATCAACACAGTGGACTTACAACCTCACTACTACTTCTTCTTCTTCTTCTTCTTCTTCTTCTTCTTCTTCTTCTTCTTCTTCTTCTTCTTCTTCTTCTTCTTCTTCTTCTTCTTCTTCTTCTATAGTTACGAGACATCAAGTAACCATGATTTGAAATTTTACTACCTGCTTCTCCATTAACTCTTCTTATTGGAGGCCAGTTGTTAATCATGCAAATGATAACCATGTGGTCATGGGACACTGCTATAGTCAAAAGACCACACCAGTTGTGAAATGCCTGAATCCTGGGACCTCAATGATTAGAGCTTTGTAATATAGTTTAGTTGGCAATTGTTACTGAGTTGATTCAGATGTGCTTCAGAGAGCCTGCAAGAAAAAAGGTTACACATTGTCTAAGTAGCAAAAAATCAAGCACTTTGCTTCTTAGCAGCCAGCTGACTAGTAAAGACCAGTGTATTATTTCCCTTTGCTAATGGAAGGAAAATGTTGACAACCTGCAGTGGGTTTTAAGAAAGAGAAGTGAAAAGGAAGAGAGAGAGGGAGAGGGAGAGGGAGAGGGAGAGGGAGAGGGAGAGGGAGAGGGAGAGGGAGAGGGAGAGGGAGAGAGAGAGAGAGAGAGAGAGAGAGAGAGAGAGAGAGAGAGAGAGAGAGAGAGAGAGAGAGAGAGAGAGAGAGAGAGAGAGAGAGATGGTGAATGCATAGGAATAGTTTATACATGAATGGCTAAATATCACATTTAGTTTTGACTTTTTTTAAAAAAAGGTATGAAAGTCCTTGCTGCTCTCTGAGATTGGTTGTTCTCTTCTTGTGTTGTGGGAGGATTACATTTGGGAACTGTAGTGTAAATGCAAAATATAATTAAGTGAATGTTCATATTCTTTTCTTTTTTAAAAAATGTCCCCATATCTATTGACAAACTATTTTGTCAGAATGCATTTCAGAAACAGAGTCAATCAATTAATCAATAACACCTACTACATTTCTAGGTGTAGTTTTAAAAACATTCCATGACATTTTTTATGTTGGCTGGGTGAAGACAAAGTTTTTGATTTCTTGGCCGAGACTAAAGTGTTCTGTGCCGTGTCAAAGCTCTTTTCTCAAAACAGTTGACTTCCAGACTTACATTCTGACTGCTTCTGAGACTGGACTTAGCTCTTTGAATGGCTGCGCACGTTTAGCCTTCTGTAAAAACAGAAGAAACAGTGCCAAAGTCTGCCAGGCGATTGGATTCCCATCTCATTCAGAGCTCTGACCTGTCCTGTCCTTTTCAAAGAGGAAAGGAAAAAGGGGATACATTCAAGGCCAGAAATTCTGGGTAGCAGAGAGCAGCTCCCATCAGTCTTGCCCTCTCAGCCTTTTGAACTGAAGGGGTGTCAACAGTGATAACCAAGAAGGAAAGGGATGCCTTCTTGAAGAGAGTTCAGGCTGGGACAGTTTGATCTCTCCCAGAGCTGTCTCTGTGCTTGAAGTTCACTGGTTTTGACACACTTCTCCAGCTGCCGAATGAGAGGATTTACTTGGGTGAAATGTAGGCCCAAGGGGGATGTGAAAATCATATTCATAATTTGAAGTGACATGTGATTCAGGATTAAAAGGCTGCCTGGCAGAATAAAGAGCTGAGGTTATCCTTTTGAGTTGTACTAATGCAGAAAACTCCCCTTTTAATCCTGTTTTTAAAAAGCCTAGGTTTCCAGCTGGGGCAGTTGGAGGCTAAAATGGAGGTGGAGATGAGGAATCCTAATTTTTAAAAAACGGAGTGAAAAGGAAATGTACTGTAGTTTTCTTGTTTTCTCTTTCTTTCTTTCTTTCTTTCTTTCTTTCTTTCTTTCTTTCTTTCTTTCTTTCTTTCTTTCTTTCTTTCTTTCTTTCTTTCTGTACAAGAACATTCTACCAATTCTACTGCATAGCACTTTCAATGAAATTTGAATAAAGGAGGCAAAGGAGGGAAACGTTAAAAGAAAAACTGCTATCAAACACCCACTAAAGGAAGGAAAACAAGTTGCATTTGTTGGTGAAACTCTCTCTCTCTCTCTCTTTCTCTCTCTCCCTCTCTCCCTCTCTCTCTCTCTCTCACACACACAGAGAGAGAGAGAGAGAGAGAGAGAGAGAGAGAGAGAGAGAGAGAGAGAGAGAGAGAGAGAGAGAGAGAGAGAGAGAGAGAGAGAGAGAGAGATATTCGCCAACAAATGCAACTTCCCTTCCTCTCTCTCTTTCTGCCTGTCTGTCTGCCTGCGCACCACCACCCCCGGTACTAAAACTACTGTATTGCAGTCAGACTTTGGTTCATTCAGCGTTCTTTTTAATTCATAATGTACATGTCTAGTTTCATCTTGTGTTTTGTGAATCTTTTATCTACTTGCTTTTAAGTTTTCTTTCATCTACATTGCTTTTAATTTATTTTAATGGTTATTTTTATTAACATTATAGGAGGTGTATATATGTATGTATGTATGTATGTATGTATGTGTGTGTGTGTGTGTGTATATATATATATATATATATATATATATATATATATATATATATATATATATATATGCATAAATATGCATATGATGGTAAAACGCTACCATAAAGTTTACTAATACTGTATTCTATTCCTTTTGGATTGCCTCATAGCCCCTGTATCCCATGAGCTTAGAAAGAGTCTTGGTGACACAGTGGCTAGAATGCAGTATTGGAAGGCAAACTCTTGCTACAGTTAGGAGTTCAATCCTGACTGGCTCAAGGTTGACTCACCCTTCCAACCTTCCAAGGTTGGTAAAATAAAGACCTTGATTGTTGGGAACAATATGCTGACATTGTACATGTTCAGAGAGTGCTGAAAAGCATGTATAAGTGCTATTGCTATTAGGATGGCCACTTCTCTAAAAAAACATTCCTGAAAATAGTGACAACTAATTTCATTATAAAATCAGACATAACAGCTTGGGAAAGGGCATTAATTTATTTTGGATACATGAGTTATTGCCTTTGTTACTGAAATATTGCTTTTATTCAGGGGTGGGTTCTGGCTTCTTCTACTGTCGGTTCACTCAGGGATGCGCTTCAGGTGTGCATGCACTTGATGCACGCTATGCATGCATGGGTAGTAGGTAAAAATGCTTCTGCACATGCGCAGAAGCAAAAAACAAGATGGTGGCTCCTATGGCGTCACCAATAGAACCAGGTTAGGGTCGTGGCCAGCCAAGTTACTACTTACTTGGCTGAACCAGTCGGAACCAGTAGGAACCCACCTCTGCTTTTATTGCTTCAAGATGCAAGGAGGCCAATATCTTTGGAAGAAATGTTAAAAAGCAGAATTCTCTTATTCTCCTTTTTTTTCTCTCCAAAGAGCAATAGCACTTAGACTTAAATATTGCTTCATGGTATGTCATCGCTTCATAGTGTGCCTAAGGGGTTTACAGAGTCAGCATATTGCCCCCAACAAATTGTGTCCCCTTTTTATTGACCTCAGAAGGATGGAAGTCTGAGTCAACTTTGAGCCAGTGAGAACTGAACAGTTGAAGTGCTGGCAGTTGGCAGTCAGCAGAATTAGCCTGCAATACTGCATTCTATCCATTGCACCACCATGGCACTTCAAGGCTTCCAGACTTCAAATCAGATTATGTATTTATTTACATTTATTAACTACTCAACTCCCAGGGATTCTGGCAACCATGCAAAACTTTTAAAAAGGATGGGCATAAAAATAACTAAAGACATTAAATGTTGCAAACATTAAAATTATCCTAGACTAAAATGATACACCAAACAACAAAATCAACAAACAAACCAGGGACCTTAAATAAATAATAAATATCAACCTCAGGCATGGTCCGAAGCCAGGTTCTCAAAGCTTTCTGGAATCGCAGGAGATTGGTCTATTCCTCAAGTGGAATTCACCACAGCAGATACAGTGGGACATCCAGTCAAGACCATAATCCATTCCAGGACTTTGTTTGGCACCCATTTGGTCGTGAGCGGAAGCAAGACTGACTGCGCATGCATGCACAAAAATAAAAAAGGTGCAGAAGGGGAAATCGCTGCAGCAAGAAAAATCACTGCAGCTGTGTTTGATCGCCACCTGAGGATGTGTTTGTAAGCAGAGTGAAACATTTAGTCAATTTTTTGGTCAGTACCGGATTTGGTTGTGGTCCGAACTGTTCATGATCCGAGGTCCCACTGTATTTCCAAAGGTTTGGACTAATTCCGATAGATGATAGATAGATAGATAGATAGATAGATAGATAGATAGATAGATAGATAGATAGATAGATGATAGATAGATAGATAGATAGATAGATAGATAGATAGATCCCAAATTGAGATTATCCATCAGTTAATGCTTGCTTCAGCACATAAGTCAGTTTAAAGGCAAAAGCCTATCTAAATCAAAAACATCTTTGTGTGTTGCAAGAGGGGAAAAAATGATGAAGTTAGCCTGACCTCTCTGTTGGCAAGGAGTTCCACAATGTGGGAGCAACCAAACAATTGAACAATAGAAACGTTTCTTTGAGCACACCACATTTTATAACATCCTACTTAATCAACTGATAACCACATGTAGCAATAA
This sequence comes from Thamnophis elegans, assembly GCF_009769535.1. Classification (NCBI taxonomy): domain Eukaryota; kingdom Metazoa; phylum Chordata; class Lepidosauria; order Squamata; family Natricidae; genus Thamnophis; species Thamnophis elegans. The sequence continues at coordinate 72,740,788 of NC_045545.1, forward strand.
TCCTTTTCATCTCCATATAACTCCGTATAACTAATGTTTCATCCCTATTCAACTCACTATATACACTTTTTTTCAGCAATCCATTAAAAATTAGCAGTTTTCCATTTCCTGTTATCAGAGCTTCATAAGGTATTGTTCTACATTTCTTTTCAAGTACTATATGCATTTATCCTGTGAAGGATTCAGATTATACAATAGATAATACATTGGAAGCAAATGCCAGCCCAGCTCCACTCTTAAATATTAAATCCGGCTTTCTCATAATACGATGAAAAAGTAAAACTTTCACTACATTGATATTTCATGTCAAAAGAACTTTGTTTGTTTCACCCTATTTTCAAATATTTATTTCAGTTCCTCGATTTTTAAAAAAGCAAGCTGACATTCTGAAACAATGCCAAATAAGTGAATTAATAGTGATTTTTTTTAAAAAAATCTTACTTTATATTTATATAAATAAGAATTATATCTCACATTGATATTTTTATTTTTATTTTATTTAGTTTGTCAAACATGTAAAAGATAACAGGTATAAGTATAAATATAAATATGAACACAGTAAATGGATACGAATAAATGGAAACAGTAGGACAGAGACGGTAGACATGCTAGTGCGCTTATGCACGCCCCTTACAGAACTTTTAAGAATGGGGTGAGGTCAACAGTAGACTGTCTGAGGTTAAAATTATGGGGGTTTTGGGATGTAACAATAGAGCCAGGTGGTGCATTCTAGGCATTGACCTCTCTGTTGCTGAAGTCATATTTTCTGCAATCGAGTTTGAAGCAGTTTACCTTGAGTTTGTATCTATTGCTTTCTCATGTATTATTGTGGTTGAAGCTTAAATAGTCATTGACAGCTAGGACATTGTAGCAGATAATTTTATGTACTACAATTAGGTCAGACTGTAGGCAGCTTGGTTCTAGGTTCTCCAAGCCCAAAATTTCAAGCCTGGTGGCATAGGGTATTCTGTTGTGAGTAGAGGGGTGGAATACTCTTTTCGTGAAATACCTCTGGACTCTCTCAATTGTATTAATATCCAATATACAGTGTGGATTCCAGGCAGATGAGCTGTAGTCAATAATTGACCTAGCAAAGGTTTTGTATGCCCTAGTTTGCAGTACAATATTACCGGAGAAGAAGCCTTTCCATAGAAAGCTATGGAAAGGCCAGACATACAATACATTATGCACTAAACTCTGTTTTGATAGACACCATTTTTATTGGGTGAGTGGGTGATATTGATACAGTCAAACTGATACCAAACCTTCAATTTAAAACATTGAAAATATAAAAATGTTTATTTAATAAAACAGACAAGAAAAAATTATTCTCAAGCTGAAACAAAGTTCAAAATGTACCATATTGGAAATTATAATAATGATATCCATTGTTGTTGTATCCCGGAAGGATAAAGTCCAGCTAGCTTTTGTCATATATATTTATGTGCATACACACACACACACACAGACACACACAGACACACTGAGAGAGAGAGAGAGGGAAGGAGGGGGGAAGAGAAAGAGAGATTTTCTATTTATTTATAAAAATGTCATGGGTATCCATAGTAGCATCACATTCTTTACAGTGACTACTTCATCCACACTGCTTCCCGCACTGCTTATGCAAGCAGTCAACCATGCAACATGATCATTCCAGGAAGTACAATGGCAGAATCAGCCTCCAGATGATTGCCCACACTACTGTGAGCTTGCAGAACATTTTTACCAATAAAAGAAATATGTAATCCCTCGGCTTTTCATGTTTATAAAAAGTAGGTCCTTCAAATGTTCTGGCAAAAAGAAAATAAAATAAATCTGGAGAAAACAAAACTAGGTCAGAATTTATCCTGAATTGGTATCTATTTTTCTTTTTAAACTCACAGCAGTCCTAATTTTTAGAGGAAGACCATATTGAATGACTTAGCGATCAGATGGATTAATGACCATGGCCTATCATTGTTTTTGGCTTCCTCCTCTTCATAAAATACAAACCTAAGATTGTCTAAAGACTTGTCTTCCCCCACTCCAGACATGTATCAAGTTTCCGTTAAGAATAAACTCTTAACCCAGTTCATATACATTGCTTGTGAACTTATCCTTGGGCTAAGTATTACTGCAAACTCTAAGATGACATTTTGCAGTGAATAAGTAGTCATTTTATTGCCAAGATAACAAACAGGGAGGTGAATGAGGCAATTCACAGAGATTTAACATAGTAGGAAGGAAGAAATCTCTTCTTGCAATTTTTAACTTTCAAGTGTCATTTTGAAAGTGTTCTGAGTCTCTATTCCAATGATTAAAAAGTGAAAACTAAAAGATGAAGTATCAGCTGCTATCATCGTAGCTGCATGTCAAGGGTGTGTGCAGTGGAAATTGACTTAGAGGGGGAGGGGGAATGCTGCTTCAGGCTTGCAACTAATACCACTTGCCAGCTAAATCATTTTTTTAAATGTTAAATCTGTCCCCCTGATGCAATTGCTCTGTTCGTACAGCCTGCTGTATGCGGGCTGACAGAGTATATTGGTGATCCTAGTATCTTACTAATATCCCAAATTAATCATTAATGATCCATTAAGAATCAGTCTTGGATCTGAATGATTACTAGATAATTTATTATGAAAATGATTCACTCATTTAGAGTGAAGTATATAACACAAAGGTAGTAACTAAAACATGAAGTCCAGTGAATTGATTTATCTTTACTAGAATAATAAACAAACTGAACTCTATGTTTACTCTTATGGAATTTATTTTGCAACTGACCTGCTGTTCTGACCACACTAATCTGCCCAGTCCAATAATTCATTGTATCCAAAGCCACAGGACCATGATGGCTAACCCCCAAATATTTCAACATCATAGGGTAGAACTCTCAAAATCATGAAAATGATTTATAATATAAAGGATACCAAAATAGCAATAGCAATAGCAGTAGACTTATATACCGCTTCATAGGCCTTTCAGGCCTCTCTAAGCGGTTTACAGAGAGTCAGCATATTGCCCCCAACAATCTGGGTCCTCATTTTACCCACCTCGGAAGGATGGAAGGCTGAGTCAACCCTGAGCCGGTGAGATTTGAACCGCTGACCTGCTGATCTAGCAGTAGCCTGCAGTGCTGCATTTAACCACTGCGCCACCTTGGCTCTTTGATTCCTAAAATTTACTGGTCATCTTGACATCATATTTCCCCCCAATATGAATAGGTTCAAAGCTGCTTAAGTTATGTTTTGCTTGGCTTATTTCTGAGAAAACGGGGGCCACACCATTTCAGGCACTTTCATTTTATACTGATTTGAACCCACACCCAATAAAATTAATTCTAAAAGAGAAACATATTGTTTTGTGTTTTTAATCTTTTAAATATTTTAATTGCTTTTATGTAAGCCGCCCGGAGTCCTTCGGGATTGGGTGGCATACAAATCTATTAAAATTACAAATTACATTATTGGGCCTATACCAGGAAGGGTTGCTCCTGGTTCGGCCTGGTTCGGCGGAACCGGTAGTGGAATTCAGGCCTGGGTTGCAAATCTGGCAGCAACCCAGGCCTGCCACGCCCTCAAAACGGTTCCTTGGCCACCACTGGGTCGCCGCCATTTTGAATTTTGGTGACTTTCATTGTGCAGTTCACTATAACTTGCGCGAAGAAAAATTTATATTGAACAGTGCACACATGCGGGTTGCAAACTGGTAGTAAAACCGGCAGCAACCCACCCCTGTCCTATACTATCACCCAGTTCCAGGCCTTTGGTAAGGGAAACCTTTCATTCCATCCAGTTTGTCATTCTTTTATTTTCTGTTATTTTATTGTAATTTGATTGTTGTGAGTAGCCCAGAAAAGAGGAGGCAGGGAAAGGAGGCAGGGTGCTCCACCCCTTGGCATCTTTGCAGGCTGCATGGCTCTGGCTCAGAAGCAGGCAGCATTTTTGGAGTGGCAACAATTCAGAGCAGATGCTCTGAAAATGGTGCCCCTCTTCTGAGACAGTGATAAAGCCTACAGATGCCAAGGGGAGGACTAGTCTGTTCTTCTTCCCTAATGCAAGCTCCACAGAACAGCACAGCACAGCACAGCACAGCACAGAGTAGAATGGAATGGAATGGAATAGAATAGAATAGAATAGAATAGAATAGAATAGAATAGAATAGAATAGAATAGAATTCTTTATTGGCCAAGTGTGATTGGACCCACAAGGAATGTGTCTTTGGTGCATATGCTTCCAGTGTACATAAAAAGACAAGATACATTCATCAAGAATCATAAGGTACAGCACTTAATGATAGTGATAGGGTAAGGATACAAGAAACAAAGTTAGTGTCATGCAGTCATATGCGGGAGGAGATGAGTGATAGGAATGATGAGAAGACTAATAGTAATGCAGCCTTAGTGAATAGTTTGACAGTGGTGAGGAAATTATTTGTTTAGCAGAGTAATGGCGTTCAGGAAAAAACTGTTCTTGTGTCTAGTTGTCTTGGTGTGCAGTGCTCTATAGCATCTCTATGGCTCATAGATGCTATTAGACTACAAACAGCTACCACACCAGTTAGCAATTTTAAAGTTCTTGGTAAACAGGTAATTGGCTAATATTTGCTGGATCTTTCATTGTAAGGTAGTTTTTGCCAGATGTTAACAAATTTTCAGTTTCACCTCCTTACAGTACGTTATTAAACTGCTTGGCAATGAGTGATCCAGACGAGTCAGATGTTTCAACCAAAAACCATGCAGTTCATCTTCCTCTGGTACTGAACAATTCTTGATCTTCCTTGCCACTTTCTCCAACATTTCTCCTGTCATTGCATGTTCTTTCATTTCAGCTTTTTTTTACTCTCATCCTCCTCTTTTAGCCAAGCTGCACTAGCATCAATTACACTTCAGTTTAACAAAATGTAAATGTACTTGATGCAATTTATTTGGCCATTTTCAACTTCCTGTCAGGGTTTCAAGTAATAGGTCCATGGCAAGCAAAAACAACCTATCCCTCACTCCAGTGTGGCAACACTAAAGCTCCAAGATCAGCTTCAGGGTTGACATTTCTATCATATTAAAAATCACAAATTAATAAAAAAAAAACTTTTAGAGATGTCTATGGAACAAATTCAAGAGTTTAAGGGTCTACGTGTAGCTTTGACCTGAGTTTGTGCATCTCTGTACAAATAAACAAATGGAAATAGCCTTGATGTGATGTAGACAAAATTCAAAGTGATTTCATTACACCCAATCATAGTACATTTCTAGGCTACCTTCATGAACTATTACTGGGAAGCATCATGTTTTATTGATGTTGAAGCAATGTATCTGCTATTGGAAAAGCAAATTTTACGCTTAGAATCACGAGGAAAGGAGCTGATAATCCAAGTACAGAAAGTAATTGCTAGGGTGCTCTTGGACATCCAAGAATGGGATGGATGGATGGATGGATGGATGGATGGATGATGGAGGTGTGGATGGATGGATTGGAATGGATAGAAACTAATCAAGGAGAGAAGCAACCTGGAATTAAGGATAAACTTCCTAACAGTGAAAACAATTAACCAGGGGAAAGACTTGCTTTTAGAAGACTGGACAACCACTTGCCTGAAATAGCATAGGGTATTCTGCTTGAGCAGGGAATTGAACTAGATGACCTATAATAGATCTGTCCAGCTCTATTCTGATTGAACCAAGAATCCAGACCACAAACCCCTATTAAATCTTCAGTCTACCCTTTTTCTTTCAAGATTGGAATATCAGAAAATAATAGAAAAAAAGAAGGTAGTATATGATTAATACAGGCATCCCTGAAATAAGCTGTTCCTGATAGTTACCAACAGTGTATTTCATTCAAAAAATATCAGGTGTTTCAACAAACAAGTTTCCAATGCCACTTGGCATTGAGAGACCGCCTACTGCCAATCACCTCCACTCGACCTATTAGATCCCATAGATTAGGCCTCCTCCGAGTCCTCCGAGTCCCATCTGCCGGTCAATGTCGACTGGCAACCACGCGGAGGAGAGCCTTCTCGGTGGCAGCTCCGACCCTATGGAACGATCTCCCCGTGGAGATTCGTACCCTCACCACCCTCCAGACCTTCCGCACAGCCCTCAAAATCTGGCTATCCCTTCAGGCCTGGGGCTAAAGACTGTAACCCACCCGAATGGTATGAATGTTGTGTTTTTTAATGACGTATTGTCCTACGTGTTAAATGTTTGTTCCCCCCCCCTTTTCGAGTTGTAAGCCGCCCTGAGTCCCCCCAGGGAAAAGGGTGGCATATAAATAAACTTCTCAAATCTCAAATCTCAAATCACTTAAACTAGTTCAATAAATAGTTCCTTTTCCCAAAAAGTCTTTCGAAACCATAGCCAACAGTGAAATCTTTGAGCGAGCTTTGAGCAGACAGTTGACTGAGTCATTTGCCAAAATACATTTGGTGAAGTTGTAACAATTAAACTGAATATTGCAATGCTTCTTGATCTGTGTAGTACTGACACCCAAGAATCAAGTGGCATTTTAAAGACAAATGAGTCCTGTTTGTCTCACAGGTTTCTGGAGGCCACTTCATGAACATAATGTAATAATGTGTCATGATACATTCACCGAGGTTTAAGACACTTCGGGGCCTCATTTTGGATCCTTATTGTCTTTCTAAAGCACACTTTTCTCCTCTGCCAAGCTGCATATCTCATAATAGGAGACTCCTCTCTGCTTTGTAGGATGTTTGATTTGGCACAGCCTACAGAAGGATTTGTCAGAAATGGTGCTACAGGAGTATCTCTCTCTCTCTCTCCTGCTGTCTTTTTTCCATTGAAGTTAAACACTTTGAGATAAGCAAGTGATTGTTCTCTGCCAAGCTTCATAACCAGCTGCAGGTCTGTAATTCTCATCATATTGTTTTTAAAAAATGCATTGTTTAATATAGCCTTATCCTGAAACCTGTTTTACCAGGCTGCTTACCTTCAGCAATCTGCACCCACCCACCACTCTTAATCTCTGTTCCATATGCTTTTGTTTATTTAAGGCCTTGGGCAGGCATAATTACAAAATTTAGGGGAAAATCTGAAATGACCCCAAAGGTCTTATTCAAACAGAAATCATTTGTCATAATGAGCCTGCTTGTAACCTGTTGACCCTGGAAGCTCAATTAATTTCACACAGGAAAAGTGGTCACAGCCTCTAACCCCTCCTGCTGGAGAAATTCCCATTAAATAGGGAGGGGAAGAGGTGGTTATATCCAGTATTTGTGTGTGGGGGCGGGGAATCAGATGGTATGGTAGCAAATGCTGGCATGGTTCAGCTTTGAAAGAGTAAAAAGATAGATGCATTATATTTCCTTACCTATTAAATTTTATCTAAAAAAATAGAGAAGCTACACAAGGTTTAATAGAGGTCTTATGGCGTGAAAGTCAAGAACTTTTCCCTATAACCTGCACTGAGGGAGAGAGATTTCATGCTTTTGTGAATGTAAATTTAAAAACGTGAACATGTCTATATTGTCTCTAAACACTATGGCAATAAAGGCTGGTTCCAATAGAAGAAGATATCTATAGCTCAGGGTTGAACTGTGCAACTCTGGGTACTGTCCAAGCTAGGTTGTTTGCATCCAGATGTTTTATTACCCAACCAGAAAACATCATTGGTGGGAGTGATTGTGGGATTTGTTATCTGTTTATATATAGTAGTTTGCACTGCCAGTTGTGGGGAGAGTCTGGTATCCTGCTGTTTGTTTTTCCCCACTATATAAGTATGATTCTGGGAATGCTATAACAGAAAATGTCTGTAGATTCTCTTTAATAATGTATTGGATAGTGTTGAGATGGTGAGGAAGCATGATAATTTATGAAGGCTTATTTTTCAAATCAGAAGCAATTACTGTACATTGTAAAGCTTTGTACATTGTACATTGTAAAGAAGTATATGAATCACTGTACCCAATCTTTAAAAAAAAGACCTTCTCACCTTGTACGTAGTATGTGTCTTCTTCAATCTCAGGTCAACTTGAGAGTTTTGTGTGATATCTTAGCTGTTCCTAGCATTGCACTTCTCTGAACAAAGATTTGTGACATTGTTCCTGGTATCTGTTGGAACCACTCTTCCAGTTTAGTCACAAGCCCAAGAGCTCCTATTAGTACTGGGGCCACTTTGGCCTTTACTTTCTAAATACTATCTGGTTTCTCCTTCAAGTTCTGGTATCTACTTCTTTCAGCACTGCTATCTTGTACTGCTTGTCTACTACCACAATGTTGGGTTGATTGATCAGTACCTTCCTGTCTTGTCATTTTCCATGATCTTCTGTGGAACCTCCCATCTGTGGGAGGTTCCACAGAATGATCTACTGTGGAAGATCATTCTGTGAAGGATTGCTGTGTGAATGATCTTGTATACAATGACAGTTACTTGATTGCGCTGTTCAGTATATGCTGTTTCTGCTTGCATCTTACATCCTGTCGCTCTGTGTTGGATTTCCTTTGAGACATTTCTGCATAGCCTGTATCTCAGGTCATGTCTGGTAGACCATTGTTTTTGTGGAACTGGTGCTTAGTGTCTCTTCTCGTCCCATTATGATCAGTGCCTCAGAGTTGTCTTTTGGTTCAGCTCTTTCAAACTATTGGTAGGATTTCCTAATGTCAGCCACCTCATTTATCTGTTGATGATGCACACCAATGAGAGAGTTGTCATTCCATGGCACTTCTTCTGCTTGTACTTCCTTCCATAGCTGCTACTGTCTTAGTCATTTTCTTAGCAACTCATTTTATTGATGTACTCCTGGATTCTCTGGTTTTAATCCAGGAGAGTGGTGTCTTCTTAAATCCAGAATATAATATGTAATGCAATCTCAAATTGTGAGAGCAGCTTTCTTCTTCATTGTATTGAAATGTTGGGTAAACTAGCTGTTTCTCAGTTAGTGTCGATGCAGGTTTTCCGACCATCTGTATAACAACTTTAACTATACTGACCCATGAAGTTTCAGTGGTTAGAATGCAGTATTGCAAGCTAATTCTGCTGACTGCCAGCAGTTCGATTCTCACTGGCTCAAGGTTGACTCAGCCTTTCATCCTTCCAAAGTTGATAAAATAAGGAGCCAGACTGTCATTTAGCAATTGCTAAGTGCCATTGCTATAATTATAGCTATATAAGTATAACTAACTATAACTACATAACAAATTCTCCAATGAAATCAATAAGATTCTCAGTATTTTTCTAAATGTGTATATATTCAGTGTTGTGTGTTGTGCACATTTTTTCCAATTTAGTCTTGTAAAAAATAAAAACAAAAACATAACACAATATTAATATATGTAATTCCTAATGTAACTTCCTTTTTTTGAATAAGTACCATTTAGGTTTTTCCCTTCTCATGGGCATCTGCTGAGCAAATAAATGCAGCTAAAACATAATCTAAGACTGAAAAAAATACCAAGTAGACTTTTCCAGTAAACTCAACAGTTTTGCTTCCCCACAGATGAGAAGCTTAATGCCTATAAATCTAAAGGAAGGAACCCTGAAACATGGAAGAAGAATCCAGTAAAACAGGGTCAGATCAGAAAGAAAACTTTGTTTAGCTAAATATAAGAGATTTTATAACAGGCTGTTGATAGCAACTTTTCAGGTATGTTAGACTACTACTTGCTTGTTCCTATTCATTAATCTTGTTGGTGGAAACTAATGAGAATGGAGTTACAATATTTCATGATCACTTCTGCATTGTAGGATTGATCTGCTGTGGGCTAAAGCAAAGACATTTTTGTCTCTCACAAACTGCACTGCAAATTTAGGAAAGGGGAGAGGCAGCTGCATTGATAGATGCCCCTCCTTCCAACAGCTGTGATATTTATGAGCTTTAGGTTTATAACATGCTATAACCTGCTCAATGTTTTTAAGCTTGAGGTAGCCTGGCAAATAAATGCATGGATTCTGGTTGATCTACTAGATAGGTGGGAAAAACATCATGTTCATGCTATTTCTGAATGGGAGAAACTGATCTCGAGCTGCTCCATTTAATAACATAGCAAAAATATGAAGCTAAGTTCATTCTGCTTGTGAACAGACCAAATAAATATCCTTCACAGCCTTGTATTTTCAAACTGACCAATACTTCTTACCAGTTATTTGAGCATTGCCATTTTTGTTTCCCGTTTATGGATTCATAATACCCGTTTGTTGTTTTATTTTAATGAAGCTTCAAAGTGCCTATATGGTTGTATTGCCATGCCTCAAGAAATCAGAATGATACAATTTTTGTCTATTGCACAGCAATGAAAGGCATAGAAAATGAAATGAATGAAAAAGTGTCAAACTGTAAAGGTAACTGTAGATAAATTATCAAAGGATTGGTCATTCTAGCCCAGAATGATGTTTGTCTATCACGAAAAATCAACGTTAGTAGTTGTGACCCAGGAGAACTTGAATGAGACCTGACATAATTCAGCAGAATAATGAATGGTCCAATTTGGATATGAGCTCAATGCTGAAAATTCCATCTTCTCTGGTGATTTTGATGAGGCTGAGCTCTTGAAGTGTGATTTGCCTAAATAAAGTGGAAATAACACTGGTACTAGGGACACGGTGGCTCAGTGGCTAAAATGCTGAGCTTTTCAAACAGAAGGTCAGCAGTTTGGTGGTTCGAATCCCTAACGCCATGTAACAGAATGATTTTCTGTTATTTGTCCCAGCTTCTGCCAACCTAGCAGTTTGAAAGCATGTAAAAATGCAAGTAGAAAAATAGGAACCACCTTTAGTGGGAAGGTAACAGTGTTCCATGTGCTTTGGCATTTAGTCATGCCGGCCACATGACCACGGAGACTCGGTCAGTGCTGGCTCTTTGGCATTTAAACAGAGCACTGCCCCCTAGAGTCGGGAACAACTAGCACATATGTGCAAGGAGAACTTTTACTTTTACCTAACACCTGTACTATATCTTTACAGTTGAGGTTTTTCAGTTTTGTTTTGTGTTCATTCATGGAAAGTGTATAATGGATCTTTCCATTCTGGCCCTGTGTCTTCTCCCTTGTCTATTATTGAATCAAGAAGCAAAACAAACTATCATGGTGAGCAAGAAAAAAAATATTGAAGAGCTGTATCCAACTTCAGATATCTTGTATATTACATAATAGATAAACATCCACGTTTACAATATGACTAGTTCGTCTCTAAATGTAGAAGAAAATTTGAAACCGTAAGGATTGGATTTTTTTTAAAAGTACAATCCTACACAAGAAGTCTGAGATCTTTTCATAAACTACATGATATGTATCTTCTGTATATAGGAAGATAATCAGATACTACTTTTATTCCATTTTTTGGGAAAGAGAAAACTAATAACAACACTTTTTGCCTCTCATTATTTGGCAATAATTATGAATTTTTTTGTCACATCGTATATTCAATCTGACATAGAGAACATGGAATAATATACACTATGTATATGTATGCATTTAATACATAATTTTTCTATCATTTCTGACATTAATGTTCGCTAATGAAGATAAGTCACCTAAGTTATCCCGTATACTCACATATGTGCACTAATGACATAATGGTAAGACTAAAAAATGAAATTGCATGAAACTATATCTAAAGTCCAACTTGCCATTCATTTCCCTTTTCCCTCTCTTGTTATTTTGAAGGCTTTATTTTGAGTGACCTAGACGAAGCAACCTCTATTCCATAGCACCCCTTTATAGGCTCTCTTTCCAAGGCCTCAGGTGGATCTTATCTTGCTTATTTGGTGTAAGAGGGGCAAGAGAGTTTAAAAATCAAAATTACTCCTTAATCCATCAATACCTGCAATAAAAAAATAGGATTTTTAAGACTATCAATTCTATTGTCACTAATTATGCCTCTTACAGGCCTCAGGCTGAAAAAAAGGCTATCACTGACTTTATAGAAATTCTATTTCAAGTTTTTTTTTAACAATGCTCAGGACATGTGGTGGACATGTGGAGAGGCAAAGAAGTATTTGACAAAAATTAAGACATGGTTGGAAGAGATGATACAACAATGCATTGAGCTGAAGCCGGAAACATTTCTGCTAGGAATTCTACCTGAAATTTATAATAAAGGGAATGTATATTTAATCATTCATGTATTAGCCACAGCTAGAATTGTACTTGCACAACATTGGAAAAATGTAAAGATCTCTATTGATGAGAAGGTGATAAGGAAAATATTCGAATGCGCAGAAATGAACAGATTAACATTAGAAATTAAAGAGAAAGAGCAAACTGAATATTATATGATTTGGGAAGTATTTTACCAATGGTTGGAGAATAAAAAAGGAGTTTGGAAATGAAGAAAGTTAAAAAAATAAGTAGACAGTACACTTAGGTAGAGATATAAATAAGATAGAAACTGTTAGTATATGAATGATGTTTAATGTTAATATGGTATTATTACTAGAAGATATTAAGGATAAAATGGAGAGTTTTATAACGTTTACATGCTCAATATATTATAATATTAAACTTAGGAAAATAATGTTAATATGAATGTGAAAGATTTGTCAAAAGAGGAACAATGTTGCACAGAGATGTTTGTACCCAGACAACACACTGCATAAGGAAAGATTGAATGTTTATTTTTGTAATTGAAAAATAATAAAACTCTTTATTAAAAAAAGAACCCATGATAATTAAAGCCCTTCCCCCTTTCTCTTTCCCCTCCCCTCCCCTCCCCTCCTCTCCCTTTCCTCAAATCATGATCTTTAGTTCACTGTCTAGGAATACAATTCTGTCTGACAACTTGATGCCTTCTCTACATCAGAAATGTTTTGACAACAAGGCTAAAATAAGTTTGCCATATTTTGCCAGGTGGCTGAGGGGGAAGACAATTAAATTCTAACCCACTAAAGATGTTGCCAAATGAAAGATTAGCTTCACAAAGACAGATACAATGAAACACCTGAGAGAGAGAAAAACAGAGAGATACCTTGAGCTAACGCCCCAGTTCTGTTCTCCAAGGACAAACTAAGGTAACATAAGAGGAAAGTAAAATAACAAGAGATTAGGCAAACAAGCAACCAAGTCTAACAATACTAGAGTGGGTGAACTAAGTCTACCCAGGTCTCCATGAAAGTCATCAGCAAAGTGAACAAGGCCATGTCAATCCCATGCTCAACCCTGAACCCTGCTAAAAATGGTCAAGATAACCTGCTTCTTCTTGGGTGCTCTGCAATTGAATTCTTAACATCTGTACAACAGCCTTCCCTAATAAAGGAATGGTGGAGATTTGGTGATAGGTGTCAAAACTAGGTGGATCTCAGTAGGCTTCCTAAGGGGTGACACCACCTCCTTCAAAGCTGCTGGAAATACCTCCTTATGAAGTGAAGCATTGGCAACATGTTAGACCCAGGCTGCCATTCTTTGTTCCTCAATCCTTGAAGGAGAAATGAGGGGGTTAAATCAACCTTATAGGTGCAAAGATCATGCTGGAGAACATCCTATTCACTTCATAAGAATCAACAACAAAAAAGTAATGTCTCTATCTATTATTATTAACATGATTAAGGGTATCTATAAAGACTTTGGTGAATCTGATCAGCTTTATTTGCAAAATGCTGTGTCAAATGATCCCAAGTGGCTAAGCAGGTGATCTACCTTTTATCAGTAATCCTACTTTCTATTAGCCACTCTAATTCAGCTCTGACCCATTTTCCACTTCCATAAGCTATTATTGCATATCTTACAGCTTTTACTACTCTTGTATAAACCTCCAGCATAATCTGAATGCCTTCACTCTCTGGTGCTTTCCTCTCATGAGGTCATGAATTAAGGTACAGGAGGCCATACGTTCACTATGAATTTGCTTTTAATGTCCTGCTTTAACCTCCCATCTAAAAGTAGACTCACCAACTCTCTCCTCTTCTCCCCCTCTCCCAGGTATACAATAAAGATCAAGTGAGGTACTAATACCACTCTATAAAGCCCTAGTAAGACCACACCTAGAGTACTGCATCCAGTTTTGGTCACCACAGTATAAAGAAGATTTTGAGACTCTAGAAAAAGTTCAGAGAAGAGCCACCAGGATGATTAGGGGACTGGAGGCTAAAACATCTGAAGAATGGTTACAGGAACTGGGCATGGCTAGTCTAGTGAAGAGAAGGACCAGGGGAGACATGATAGTAGTGTTCCAATATTTGAAGGGCAGCCACAGAGAGGAGGGGGTCAAGCTATTTTCCCACGTACCTGAAGGCCAGACAAGGTATAATGGATGAAAATTGACCAAGGATTGACCAATCAACCTAGAAATAAGGAGCAACTTTCTGACAGTGAGAACAATCAATCAATGGAACAGCTTCCCTTTGGAAGTTGTGGGAGCTTCATCACTTGAGACTTTCAAGAAAATGTTGGACTGCCATTTATCAGAAATGGTGTAGGGTTTTCTGTTGAGCAGGGGGTTGGACTAGATGACCTATAAGGTCCCTTCCAACTCTGTTAATCTGTTATCCTCTCAACATAGCCAAAGGCCAATATCAATCTAAATATCATCCACTTATCTCTGAAAGGATATTACATGATTGAATGTAGGAAAGATAACTAGAATGATTAAGGAGCAGAACATCCTCAGCTTTTTCGTAGATTGCCTCATTATTATGGAAATGGGACAGACATTTTGGATTTGTGTTAACTTTTATTTTTGGAGGGGGGGGTCAGGGTGTTCCTTTTTATATATTGTGCATGGATATGAGCTCATCCTGTTTTCAATAAACTATAAATGTAATACATAGACTATCTAAGCAAACCATTGAATTGAACAAATAAATATATAAATGCCTGAATTCAGCTTCATGTATTGCATTCTTTGCCCTAAGCATTAGTTTATAATAGTAACTGGCTCACCTTGGGTTGGAGAGGTCGATCTGAATGCCATCTGCACATTCTCATATAGTCCATATTACCAAGTAGCCACTTGCATTTGATTTCATACTTTCCTTTAAAAAAAATGTGTGCAGGAGGGTATAAAATGGGGTCTCTGGAGTAAACTGACCCTTGTTCACAAGTTATCATACTTTAAAGCTTTAAAAAGGTAAAGGTTTCCTTCGCACATATGTGCTAGTCATTCCCGACTTTAGGGGGGCTGTGCTCATCTCCGTTTCAAAGCCGAAGAGCCAGCGCTGTCTGAAGACATCTCCGTAGTCATGGGGCTAGCATGACTAAACACAGAAAGCACACAGAATTTTTACATGCTTTCGAACTGCTAGGTTGGCAGAAGCTGGGTCAAGTAATGGGAGCTCACTCCATTATGCAGCACTTGGGATTCAAACTGCTGAACTGCCAACCTTTCTGATTGACAAGCTCAGTGTCTTAGCCACTGAGTTGTTATCCTACTTGTTCCCAATTCACCAAGAGGGCAATTTCTATCAGATTTTATGTGATGGGTTTTTTAACCATGTAAAATAAGTTATGCTATACTCCTAACCAAGTTACAGGAAATAAAGATTAACCGGTGGGGTTTTATTTTTCCTTCTACTCCTACTCACCCTTTTCCACAAAAGGTCAAGAATGAAGAGACTTCACCAGTGGGAAAAATCATAGTAAATGTAGTTTGTCTGACCAGAACATCAGGTCATAATTATTGCCAATGTTAAAGAAAGGGTTAAAATCTGGAAAGGGATTTCTTAAACCAGTTTACTCATGAGAGTGCAGAAAAATCTGTACGAGTAGTTCTCGACTTACAATCATTTAAAGTTACAATGGCACTGAACAAAATGATTATGACTGGCTGGGATATTTTACAACCTTTTTGCCATGCTTGTTAAGTGAATCACTCCAATTGTTAAATGAAACACACAGTTGTAAAATTGGACACAACTCACTTAATGACCTCCTTGCTCAGCAACAGAAATTCTGGACCCAATTTTGGTTGTAGTTTGACGACTACCTGTAGATAATTACCTTTTCCAGTTCAGAGGGGGTCAAGGCAAATTTAAATAAGGCTTCCCATGCTGCCACTGTGTGAAACACCAAGGGAAATCCCTTGCTAGAACAAATGAGCAAGGTTCATGGGGACAAACCTTAATGCCAAATCAACTCCTCAAGGTAGTATATATACGTAATCATCCTTTCTGATTTTTCTGAATTTTGCAAAGTACTTCAGCAAGCAAAGCAAAAAAAGAATGTTGCAAAAAGTTGATTTTCCAAATGTGTGCATTTACCGGAGATAGGATATAAAAAAATCCTATGGCTGCGGGAAAAATGCAAATAGTAAAGATAGAGAAATAGTGATAACAAATAAGAAAAGGAAGTCCTTGATTGAGGAGAGATAATTGATTTGTCTTAATTATGAAGTTTTGAACAGATGCTTGCCCTAATAAGTGACATAAAATATGGTACAGTGTTCTTATATTTGCCTTCTATCTATACAAGTGAGCCCCACAGTTGTTACAAGTTGTTACAAGGCCAGTAGAATCTGACAATACTAATTCAATTAGAATCATAGACATTTTTTGCCTTTTTGATCACTACTTTAAAGGAAATAACTCCCGCAAAGCATATTGCAACCAGAGGTTTGCTTGGCATAAGTAAAAAAAAATTGTCCTCTGTGCTTACGAGGTCTAAAATATATTATTATGATACAGTCATAAATAATCTGTCATGAGAGATGCATTTATTTTGAACTGGTGGAATTTATGGTGTTGTATTGTCATTTTCTTTTTATTTTCTTTTGACATTTATCAATTTTTTTCTCCGCATAGCCCCAGTAGTGCTGATCTGGCTTAACAATCTGAATGCAAGAAGTAAATTAAATGTGCAATACATACATTTTCAATTCCTAAATGCAACTCAGCCAGCCTTGACATTCAGTATAGCAACTCACTCTAATGATAGAGCTACTTATGATATTTTATGAACATTATCCCACAGCTTTCACTGGGCATTAATGTATACTCCCATGCTACATTGCATTTTTTGGGGGAAAATAAATCTGTAAGTATTTATTGAACAAGTACTGCCTGAGGCTCCTAACTCCTCTTCCCCTTTCCATATACCTGTCTGGAAATTATTGCCAGCATTTGTCAAAGTCTCTTTTATAGCAAGCAATGAAGTGATCCTTTCCCTGATGAACAAGAGAACCATGGATCTACCTTGCTGAATGACCCTCAGTGAGGTCAATTTTTGCACTTTAGGCAATGATTGATTGCAGATAGTGAGTGGCACTCCTTTAGTTGCTTCCTTCTGGGATTTGGTCAGATATTTGATGCTCCAGGCAAGTTAGGAAGTTCATAAAGCTAAGTGTCTTCTATAAATGCAATTGCACTGCCAATGATAATACAGCAGCTGAATTGATCCTCTCCTATAAATATAAGCTATCGTTTCAGAATCACACAGTAACACAATTTAGTATTTATCAAGTCAATTCAGTTAAATACCATATGGATGTTGCTTGGCAGATATAATCCCCTAGGGTGTAAAGTTCCTTGACTTTGGAAGGTCTGTTAATTGAGGGAATGAGAGCCAGAAGCAAAAGAATCCCATTAAACCAGTCTCAAGAAAGTGAAATGTGTTGAATAATAATAATGTATGGAGCAGAATATGCAGGAGTGAAAGGGAAGGATGGAGTGTGGAATAACAATCACCATATTCCCAAGTTTACCCCTCCTACATAAAGTCAGTTATAAAAACATGATCAGTCTACCACCTGTAATGAAATTATGACATAGATCTTTTTTTGGACCAGCCTATTGGAGAGCAGGGTAAGGTAATAAGGATACCAGGAATTATTTGGTTAAGCAAAAAATCCAAACATGGTAGAGAAGATATATTTCTAATTGAGCTTCTCCTTGCTTAGCTTATATTCTTCTACTCTCTAAGCCATCCATCCTCTTATCTAGGCAACTTAATACCATAATAATTTGTTAGAATATTCAAGACTGGGAGAGACATGGTAACAAGGTCAGTAAATGAATAGGCATAGCAACTAAGTCAGCCAATGGGAGCTTAAACAGATCTGAGTTTGTGCTGATAATCAAAACTGAAACTACTCTGTCTGCTCTGAACTCTGAAATGAAACTAATTGTTCCCTCCTGCTTGTGTTCTGCTTGTAACTTCTACCACATTGAAAGACTCTACTATTAGTATTGCACATTTATTCATCTGTTATCACGTACATAAAGAAGTTAAATGAATCCAGCTGAATCAGTCATCTGTGTGTGCTTTCTGGATTTGATTTTTCTGCAACAAATTTTGACAATCCTTCCAAACAAAGTCATAAAATATCCAAGCCTGAGCTTGGTAAATCTTAAATCTGAAAATCTCACCAGGATTTCTTTCCTTTACCAGGATCTTCAGACTCAACAGCCCAAGAAGATTTTTATGGTTAAGAAAATAAAGGGGATGTTGATGATAGTTTATCCACACAATAGAAGATAAAAATCTTCCCTTGTATGGATAAACATGTCCACATGACACCATGTTATAGCCCCATTCTTAGACACCCAAGAAGCTTCTTAAATGAGAAATGAAATATTTCAAGGAAAATAACACACAAGAAAATCCAGTCGCCTTTTGGAAAAGCACCTTTGGGACAACCATGAGTGGATGATTGAAAAGCTCCATTAGACACCCATTCTTAGAACTGTCACTATATCTCATACCAGGATAAACTCACCCAGAATATTTAGGCATCTTAATGAAGCAAAGCATTTTGGAGAAGAATCTCCTGTCAAGCAGTGGCACTGAAAAAAGACATCTATAAGATCTGAATATATGTAACGAGGTTCAGTCTGCACTCATTTCCAGCTGAGTATCAAAACAATGAAAGTTGATATAAAGAAGGATCCATAAAGTTGTTGAGCATATTTTTACTTCTAAATTTGGAAATTTTGCAGGTAGCAAGCCCGGGAACAAACCTTTGAAAGTTGCAAATAATGATTCCCTTCCAATTGCAGCAAGCAATTCCAGCCAATAAACATCGTTCTTGACTGGGGCTGCATTTCTCTACCCAATATACTGTAAGCCAGATGAACATGGTGATGTCTAGGGAAATCTGACATGAAACATGAATTTCCAAATCATGGTACATCTCCCATCAAGAGAAGTGCTAAAACCATCTTTCTATATGAAAAAAAGTTATTATTCATCTTTCACGGGACAATTATTAATCTCGCCATGGGACAATTCTTATTGCTAGGCAATTCTATAAGTTTGGTTGCAATTTCTTTGATAGGTGACTTTTCTTAATCATTATCCTCCTATCAATATCTCAATGCCTCAAATAAATGAAAGCATTATGAAGAGATACTCAAAATCTCAACCACCTTGAGAATAATGTAGACAAATAGAAACCTCTTTCTCAGAGAATCAAAATGAGAAATTGTGAGGCAGATATTGGTTTAATTTTGCATTGGGCTGTATTACCGCTTGCCTTTGGAATTATGTACAGTTTTGCACTTTGTTATAAACATAGATCAAATGTAGCCAAGGGTGGACATTTAAAAATAAAACCCACAAATGAAATATACTTCTACTTATAAGTTTAGAATGGAATCTATCAGATGCTTGGCTTACTGTTAGGACACACACAAACCATTTTTTGTTTTAATTTTATTTTATTTTTGTTGTGAATGAGTTCATGATGGCCACATAATGGGCTATTAATGCTTGCAAACATTGTATTATTCTTCCAGGAGGGGAAAAAAGAGAGAAGAGGGAGGAAGGAAGAGAGAGAGGGAGAGAGGGAGAGAGGGAGAGAGGGAGAGAGGGAGAGAGGGAGAGAGAGAGAGAGAGAGAGAGAGAGACTTCATGTTGAGGCTATACAAATAGTGTAAAGGTTAGTGTTAGCCATTGGACACTCAATGTATGCACTGTATCTGCCTTTCATTTTGTTTGGAATGATAAAAAGAAATAAGACGCACCCAATTCACAGTATCAGAAAGATAAAACTGAAAACCAAATACACTTCTCGGATAATGCTTTCCACTTTTCCATGTCCAGTGAGATAACTTTCAAATGATTTCACATATTAAAGAAACTTTTTTTAACTTCTGTAAAGTACTTAAAAGTATTATCATCACCAGCACCATCATTTATTAGGCTGTCATTTAACAAAATGAGTGTTTTTCCACTAGTGACCTGGAATATTCCAGTTTGATTGTGCATTTGATGAGATCATCAAATACTCTTAACTGAATCACTGTTCTTCTTTAACACAATTGTTTCAGCTAGAGTATTCCTTTTCTTATTAGCTTGATTGTGGCAATGAGAATGGTAAAAAGTGATGACTCTCTCACACACATTCTTCTCCCTAAAGCAGTGTGCTACTTTTTTCCTTCCTGAGTGTATTAAACTACATTTAGATGCATCAGTCTCTGTAGTTCAATCTAAATAGTTAAATTACTGAGCTGACTCATAGACTAATTCTACTGGTACTATAGCTCTTACAAGAACAGGCCCCTTAATATGCAGTATTACTATTCAGATATACAGTATCTGAATCTGTCCATCCACCTTTTCCATTATCTTCCTCTTATCTTCTTTCAATTTTGCTAAGTATAAACATTTAAAGTCCTTCTTTAAATGCATGTCTTTGAATCACATGTCCAAAATATATGTTTTTACTCGCTTTTAGTGAGTTATAATCCAGTTAGATGAAAATTAAAGGATGCACAAAAATTATCAGATTGAAGAAATCACTGAAAAAGTTCAATCATCTTATTTTCAGTGCCACTTTTAACAGCACAAATTGTCGGTTTCTAAAATGAGTATCCATAAAAAGTCTTTTAACACCCAGCATCTGGTGTGTTGATGATGACAAAGCAGGATTAGCTACAGAAAACATAGATGATGGTTTTGACGGTTATGCACAATTGTCAAAGTATAATCAATATCAATGTGGCAGATGCTCAGCATTAGCCCATTCAAAATTATCTATAGAAGCTTCAAGTAGAAAATTATTAATATATGTCATTTTCTATGTATGCTTTTCAAATACTGTTTTTATATCTATATATCTTTTTGCCATACACTCTTGTCAGATGCACCTGTGTATATATGCACTCAAAACATGCATGCAGTGGTGTATTAACCATTAAGCAGACTAAGCACATGCTTAGGGCACCAGTCCCACCACAAAGTTGAGAAATGGGGAAAAAAACAATGAAGATTTGTACAGTATGTAGAAAGGAGGGGAGCATCAAGATTTGTCAGTGCTTAGGGTACCAGTGAGCCTTAATTCACCACTGCATGCATGTGTATGTATGGATGTAGACATGGATGTATAACATTTGAATTCAGAGATCTTCTAGAAGATTTCAAGAATTATAATTTATTTTTTCTGCTTTGGCAGATCATGCTGTTTTGTTTAAAAATCAATTTGTGATGGATTTTTTTTTCAATCTCCTTCCTCCCAGGTAGGTGCAATCACATGAATTTAGGTTTAGTCTTCTGTCATTATTACTTTTTTTATCCTGTACTTTTCTGTAATTATGGGTTTCATTGTTTGATTTTTATTGTTTCTATTTTTTTGAAGAACAATGATGGCTTGAAAAAGAGACCTAAAACTAGTAGTTGAACATCTGTAGATTATAAATAAATCCCCAGTTATAAGATTACTGGCAACAAGGTTTTGGACTTTGGGGAGAAGGGGTATTAAATTTATTTTTGGTTTTAAGGAAAGACAAGAAAGAATTATACATAACATAAAAGGGAGGATGAGAGAAGCAAGAACATTCTTTCCTATTTTTTCCCCTTAACGTCACATTATCTATACAGAGCAGGCCCTTCTGAAGGGAAGCTAATATAAACATGTACAGTTGGTAACATCCCAAGGAAGTCCTATCAGGGCATGCTATGTGGTTATCTAAGAAGAACACAAAGAATCTCCTCTCAGCACCTCTTCATAAAATGAAATTACTCCCTCTACCCCCACACCCTAAGCTCTGTTCTGACACACCAAAGCACCCCAGATTACTGCTGCATTATTGTGATTGTTCATTCAAGAGAGCTGTGAGTTTATCAGTAAAGACATTCCAGGGTCTCACTCCGAGAGACCTGAAAACAATGCATTTGTGATTGTGTTAATGTTTCTATGGCGGATTTGTTGAAAGAAAGCTTGATATGGAACAGTGTTGGGGATGAAATGGCAACAGAAAATAAGAGAAAGGAGAAAGAGGATTCAGACTTTGGAAACGGAGAGTGTTTAGAAAACAAAGTATTGTATATAGGGTAACTGTGGCGACACAAACACATAGAGCTGTTGGCGACACAAACACATAGAGCTGATGGTGGAAGGAATCCCATTTGGTTGAGTCAGCTTGAACTGTACTGGAAAAATGTTGATTTTGTTAGCTAACTAATTGTAGGCCTTGTGCCCCAGAAATCTAAAAACCAAAAGGTCAAAATATACAATAGTGTTATCATCACTTCAGGAAAACTCAAAACATTACAATTAGACCACTTGTGGTATCAAAGGCCTCTGTTATCAAAGGGGATTCTAGAACTATCAACCTTCAGTTCAGGTGTCCCACTGTGTCTCTTAATGCATTTGTTATCTATCTGGCTATAGTTCATTAAGAAACTACCAGTATTAATGTTAATACTGAGGAGAGGAAGATGATAATGAAAGCCCAGTCACAGAAGGTAAATGATTAACAAGTGTTAAGGAACCAGGAAAACATAACTAAATTAGGCTGAATCCTAACCTCATAATTCAGAAATTCTTTTACGCTCTACAAGACCAACATTAAAAGATCATTATTATGATTGGTCACATAGTCAGCCAAATGTTTACATTGGATTTGACATTTTTATCCACCTATCCAGTCTTTCCCAAGATCCAGGGATAGGCAGATGTTGTTGTAAAGTAAGACAAGTGAACCTGCCTTTTGCAATTGATTGAAGTGATTTTGTCAATGCTGATAGTATTCAAGAGGTGCGCCATTTATTTTGGGACTGTATCCAAGGCACCTATAACTACTGGCATTATCTTTGTTTTCTTTTGCTGCAGTCTTTCTACATTTATTTGCAGATCTTTGTATTTTGCGATTTTCTCCAGTTCTTTCTTTTATTCATTCATTTATTTATTTATTTTGGAGTTTTTATATGCCGCCCACCCCAGAGGACTCCGGGCGGCTTACAAGAAATATATATATATTGGTCTTGTGTTGTCAGAATGAACCTTTCTGTCTCTTTCTTCAACTTCCTTGCTCTTAGTTATTGCTAGGTCTTGTTATTTGCTCTGCCTGTTAGGGGTTTTGTGTGTGTGTGTGTGTGTGTGTGTGTGTGTGTGTGTGTGTGTGTGTGTGTACTGGCCATGCAATGCTTTACCTTTCTATTCTTCATTTGATCTTTCTTGTAGGCCACTTTAGTCTCTGTAAGCCTTCATGATGTACTGGATTTATTGCATCTTCTTCAGTGTTTCAGATACTCTTCCAATTCCTTTTTTTCTTTCTTCAACTGTCTGATGGGTGGGTGGGTGGATAGGTGAGTGGGTGGATGGATGGATAGATAGATAGATAGATGATAGATAGATAGATAGATGATAGATAGATGATAGATGATAGATGATAGATAGATAGATAGATAGATAGATAGATAGATAGATAGATAGATAGATAGATAGATAACAAGTGTTGTTCTCAGTGAAAATGAAATGTCTCTAAAGAAATGGGGGGAGATAATAGGTTCCCCTTCCTCCAGTAGAAATTATCATCCTACTTCCATTACATTTACTGCTTGCATAGATATGTACATGCAAAATGAAGACTATTACCTTGTTAAGTAGTTAAAAGTGATATATAATTGGAAACCCGTTTGCTTTAAAACTGTAAATGAATGATTGTGTGCTAAACATCAACTGAATATCAAAGTGTATAAGAAGTAGACAGATAAGGAGTATATCAGTGGCATTTTCCTTTATTTTTCATCCCATTTAGTTAGCAAGCAGTGTTCACCAATGACACGAAGCCTTTAGAACATTTACTATAAGGAAGTATATCCTTCAGAGTGAATGTATTCCCCAAACCTGCTATCAAATCTTTCCGTCCTTGATCCAGGCCACAGCATTTGTGATATGCACAAATCAGAAGAAGAAAAAGGAAGTGAAGAACATATTATGGTCTTTCTCGTTTCATTATAGTATAGGCTGTATGTAAGTGTTCAGAATGCTAATACACATGTTTCTGAAGCCTTGGGAATAAAAAGGGTATATCTGCAAAAGCACAAGCTGCTTTCTTTTTTCTCTATAAATTATAAACAGCATTTCTTTTTCAGAAGACCTAAGCAAGACTATAATAAGTATTCTGAAGTTTCTACCCTATAATTACCTATAAACATTAGCACTCCTTAAATGCAGCTGCTACACATGTTTTACATGACAGTGATTTAGAGCCAAAGAAGATATTCACATTAAGAACAACATCATACTGTACTAGTTTTCTTACAGGGGGGAATACATAATGAAGTCCAAACCTTCAACTAGAAAACTTCTCTAGGTTATATTAAACTTATGAGTTAATAAACCATGATAAATTCCTATGCTAGGCCTTGATCATTCCCAGTTTAAAACTAAGAAATCCTTAGTTTTAAACTTATTCCTAGACATAACTGAACAATCCATCTTGTGGGGGCTTGGAATAGACGGGAGGACTACCAAGATAATTGGACATTTCAAAGTTAACATTAATTACTGTAATTATAGCCTCCCTATTCTCCTATCTGATTATCCATATAGCTGTCCAAAAGTACAGATATGTAACATCTGTAAAACCAATTTCTGAGGCTATAATATATGTGGATGCATACACTTCAGTTGGAAATATGATTTAGGGCCCAGAAGGAAAAACACATATCAGCTGTGAAAATGTTTTATTAGAATACAATTTTCACAACTTTCTTTGCTCTTCTTACTTCCAAAGCATGGATTGACAACTTTGTTTAAATCAAAAACTTATCCAAGGAACATATATGGCCAAACAGAATACACAGTTTGCCATAATGAACTGCCAAAAACAATTTGGCTTGACAAGGCTACAATTCTTAGGTATATGCTTAAAAGGATCAAGAAAGTATCCTTTCTATATGCTTTCTAATTCCATGGCTGTTTATTTAATAGGGATGTTGTGTGTCAATATAACAGAAATTCTTTGCAGGTGTTGAGGGAAAAAAAGCATGATATAATAATTTCCAACTGTAGATCATCCAGTTAATATGATGGCCAAGAACCAAACATCACCTACATACGTTAATATGCAGAGAGATACCTGTATATACATGTCTGG
The DNA here is from genome assembly GCF_009769535.1 of Thamnophis elegans. Classification (NCBI taxonomy): domain Eukaryota; kingdom Metazoa; phylum Chordata; class Lepidosauria; order Squamata; family Natricidae; genus Thamnophis; species Thamnophis elegans. The sequence goes on from NC_045545.1 coordinate 72,765,970, forward strand.
ATTAAGGGAAAAATAGCATTTGTTGGTCCAGAGTTATGCAGGCAAAAAAGGAAAAATATATACTGTAAAGTATAATGCATTATCAGGATGTTTTATACACTAATTTAGGAAACACGTATACTATTGAGTCAAATCAAAGTGACTGGGAAAAGATTTCACTGTATAACTAATACTTTGAACCTAACCTAGGAGTATGAAAAGATACAATAAATAAGTGAATTCTGTCTTCTGAATCTAGAGCTCTATGTATCTATGCTTAATCATAATACTCTCAAGCTGCAGTGGGAATGGAAGAGGAGCCCAAAAGCCAAGTCCTCAGAATTCTTCCTGTGTGTACCACATCATTCTTGGCAGCTGTCATTCATTCATGCTAACGCAAGGATCAGAAGATTAAGAGATCGGCCCTTTTAGCCTGTTATGAAACTTCTTCCTTTTCTGCTCCATAAATGCTTTGTAAATGGAATGAAGCGTGCTTCCTACCCACCCACCCACACCACCATACCACTTCTCAGTGTTCTTTGTTTTTAATCTTTTACATTGCAGGTTTCTTGGTAGGAATTGTCTGATCTTTGTAAAATCTATTTGAGGGGGACTGATGTGTGATATAAAAATATATTTCAGAGAAATAAATCAATTCCAAATAAATTTTCACTTTTGCCTAAATATATATGTCAAATCAAAATATTCAATATATTAATCTCCGAATCCGCTTCAAGGTGCTGGTCGCTACCTATAAAGCCCTACATGGCATCGGACCTGGGTACCTGAGAGACCGCCTCCTGCCGATTACCTCTCTCAGACCAATTCGATCGCACAGGTTAGGTCTCCTCCGGATTCCATCTGCCAGCCAATGTCGGCTGGCGACTCCCCGGGGGAGAGCTTTCTCTGTTGCAGCTCCAGCCCTCTGGAACGAGCTCCCTGTTGAGATCCGGACCCTTACTACCCTCCCAGCCTTCCGCAAAGCCCCCAAGTCCTGGCTGTTCCAGCAGGCTGGGGGGGGGGGGCTGAGAAGCATCTACCTCCACGGAAATTGTGAATGTTGGTTTTGTTTTTAATATGTTGTCTTGTCTCATTTTCCCCCCTTTTCCCTTGTCTTTTGTGAGCCGCCCGGAGTCCTCCGGGAGTGGGCGGCATACAAGACAAATAAATAAATAAATAAATAAATAAATAAATAAATAAATAAATAAATAAATAAATAAATAAATAAATAAATAAATAAATAAATAAATAAATAAATAAATAAATAAATAAATATTTAAATAAATAAATAAATAAATAAATAAATAAATAAATAAATGTTAACAAATATAATGTACCTATGGTTGGGGAGAGGGTGATATTCTTTTAAATTTTTTTTTTAAAAAATATTGCCTTTAAACCATGATTAATAAAATTAGAAATACTGACTAATTTTATAATATCTCAAAAATTAGGGTCAACTCTACTGCATATGTTTAAAAATATGTAGTAATTAATAAGATATCTATCATCACCCTATGTAAACAAAGAGTAAAACAACATATCTCAATGTGAGCAGGCAATTCTGTATTTAAACATTGTGACAGAGAAGGAGGTCCATTGTGGCCCTACAAAAGGTAGCAATATAACTACAATTTCCTGTGTCTCGGTTTTGCTCAACATATTACTCAAGAATGGTTATGAATCTCCTGACTCTTCAGCTCAAACTATTTTCTGTATATAGAGAATAAAACAACAACCTGCTTCCTGCTACATCCTGTTTTTGCCCTAGGGCAGATGCTACATGATCTGAGGATGTGGGACACTAATTTTATCATGGTTAGATCTCTCTCTGATTTCTTTGGAGGCACCATTGGGAAGATGAACCTAATCAACCCATTTGCCATAGGCACTGGATTGATTCAGCTAGTTTTCATATGATGCTTAGGAAATCTCTTGAGTGCCTAATGGGCAATTCAAACAAGATTTTAGTCATCTCTTATAATAATGGTGTGTACATAACCTTGGATTGGCTTGCTTCAGAGAGGCCTTTCTATATGCTGAACTCAGGTGGTTCTTTGGCTCTAAAAGCATCTCTAGCAAATGAAACAGCAGAAAAGATGCATAGAGAAAGATGAAGCATAAGCATCACTAAACACATGTTCAAACCAATATTAAGACCCACATAGAGGTAAACAGAGGGACAAAAATAATGTTTTTTTTCTGTGTTTAACTTGTCTGCAGATTGCCCTCTACCAAAAGAAGATTTCTTCCAACAACCGGTTCTCTGAACCTCTTAGAAAGTTAAGAACCAGTTCTCCCGAATAGGTGCAAATTAGCTGAATCCTATCACTGTTGTCTTTCCCTAAAAGGAGAAAGATCCCTTGTGGGGATCAGAGAGTAATACAGATTAAAATAGTCAAGGAATTGATGAAATAATGCCTCGGATACTTTTTAAAATAAATGTAAGTCTCTGGGACTAGATGCATACCTCCCAGAGTGAAAGAGAAATGGTAGGAGTGTTTCCGGAATCATTAACTACATATACATTGCAGCTGTTGATATTCTGGGATTTCACTTTGAGTCCTGGTAGGACCAAGCCTCAGATAACTCAGGGGTTCATGGCTTCTGTGGCAACCATGGACCTGCCCCAAGTCATTGTTAGTCCAATGCATACCAGTGGCTGCATATTAATTTGGTTTTTGTTTTTGGAGGGTTGCAATATGCCTGGTACTAGACAACAGTTTTTGGAGATATATACCACACGCTTTGCTCTGCGGTCACTGGTATCTCCCCTCCTCTTGCAGGAAGACAGGGACAAGTCAGTGGGCCAGTCCCATAGACTGATGGACTCAGTAGTTTCCAAGGGACCTTGGGGTTTTCCCTCAGGATTTGGTGGATAAGCCTCTGAAGTTGAAGTTATTGCCAGCTCCATTTCAGAGGGAATGGACTACCTATAATTCTCTACCAGATAAGTCAATAATTACTATTTCAATAGATTTATATGCATTTGTAACTGAGTGCCCTTTATTAAATCTATGGCATACCGTTCTTGTAATTACAGATGATACATAAAATTTAAAAATGTTGTTAATGTAAGGAATATTGCATAACCTATAATCACACGACAGTACTCTATATTTCCTCACTGTTTTCTGCAGAAAAGGCTTTGTTAGTCATCCATCCATATCAGCAGACTTCACGGAATTTATGAAAAATATACTTGAATTTTTAACAATATATTATTCAATACTTTTAGAAAGCCCACAAGGTCACTTGAGTACAAGGGTGGCAAACAGAAGAATACAAAGGAAAGGGTCAGACAAGGAAACCAACATGAATCAGATCTTCTGGCACTTAAAGCTAAACAGGGGATGAGATAAAAAAATTGTTATGAGAGGACAAAAAGATAAGAACACGTTCAGAAGAGAAAAACAAAAGATGAGTGGTCAACATATGACAACCTCAAGAAATCCAAGGCAAGGTACCCCAGGTAGTTACAACTGTATGCAAATATAATTATATATACTATATAATTGCTCCACCATATAGTGCCGGGATGTCAAACCTGTGGCCTGTGGGCCGGATGCATCACACATTGGTTATGCCCACCCCTGGTTTAGCAAAGGGGGGGAAAGTTACAATATGTAACATGACAACGTGATACCACAAGCTTGACACCCCCGACATAGTGGGTCACTTTTCAACATGAGGTAGATAACTGTTCTTATGCATATATCTACTTTGTATATGTTCCTTAGGTTTGATTGAGAATTCATGCATGGATCAGTAAGCGATAGGATAAGACATGTTAGATAAATTGCTATCAGAATATTTGCTTACATCAATAGAGTAAGAGATGGGGCAGCATTTCTTCATTAATTTGTCTTTATTTATTTTTGCACTTTCGCTTCTTCTTTGTCTCAGATGTTGATGCAACATAATAGTTGCTTTGGAAGGGTACAGTTATAGGATTTGTATAAGGCATTCAGGGAAAGGAAAAGCTTTTAGGGCAATCACCAATGACCCATCTCCCGGATGAAGATTCAGGCTGAATCCCATCCCCTCCTATTACAAGTATGTTAGTAATAAGAAAAGAAAGCATCAACATTAATCTCTGGTGGTCTTTCTTTTGTTTCATTTGTGGCAACAGTTCAGAATGAAATAAATAGGCAAAATTGATAGTAGCTAAGGATCTGTATTCTCTTAGATTCCACCTACAGAAACTTAAATAACCCCTGAAGATATAAAGTTGACAGACAGATAGAATTAACAAGGTTTTGTAACAAGGTTTTAATTTTGTAGAAGGGAAGGTGGGGGAAAGATTCAAAGGGAATCTGTTTGCCTTGGAAAATCAATTTGCTTTGGAGATTTGATTGAACTACCTTTGAACAAAATCTGTAAATCTTTACCCACTTCTCAGAATTAAGTAATGCCCTGTTTTGTTGTTGCAAACTATCTCTGCTCCCTGATACCCCTACATCCTACGTCAAATGTATCTGATTATTAGATGATTTACTTTTAAAGAGTTCAGTATTTATGTAGGTTAAATTCTTAGGATGGCTTCATCACAAACATGCCTGATATTGGAGGAAAATGGTTCTGAAAAGTAATAGAAAGGATAACTTAGAGTCCTAGCTTAAGTTATGTGCAGTGGTGAGCTACTTCCTGGTCAAACCAGTTCAGGCGAACCAGTAGTTGTGATCACCGGCTGGGCCCCACCCACCTGTCCCTGCACTATCCTTTCCATTTCTAGCTAACTTTCTGGCTCTCTCCACCCCCTGCCCACACTGCCCAGCTGATTCCATGCCAAGCCTGCTATACTCACCAGAACTGCCTGAGTTGATTAGCTGCATGTTTGAAGCTCCATTTCAGCCCTGAAGAGTGCAGTCACAACCAGAGAACTGGTTGTTAAGTAAGCCCACCTCTGGTTATCTGGTAGTAAAAACCCACATGAGGCACTGTTCTTCTACAATTAATAATATGTTGGTATGTATGAAGCTTCTGGACTGAAGAGGAGTGAGAAATACTATGGGTAGTGAACCCAAGTTGGTGTCATATGTCACCTTTGACTTCCAAAATGTAGTCCTCAGAAATTGATTTCCTGGTTCTCTCAAACCATCTGACCAACTTCCCACTGTTAATGCCTGATCAGCAGCAGGTTGCTGGGAAGGAGGAACACAAAAAAGTAGAGTAAAATGTGTAAGAATTTGCATATGTGTGCAATATCTTGTATTCATTTTTGTATAAATGTCTGTCTCTGCCTCTGTCTCTCTGTCTGTCTCTGTGTGTGTGTGTATGAGAGAGAGAGAGAGAGAGAGAGAGAGAGAGAGAGAGAGAGAGAGAGAGAGACAGAGAGACAGAGAGAGAGACAGAGAGACAGAGAGACAGAGAGAGGGACAGGGACAGGGACAGGGACGCCTGCATGTGGCAATTGGCAATTGGATAACTCTGATGCTAAATAATCACCAATCTACTGGGAGAGTTTCATCAAATGATGAACAACAATCTTATTAAGAGGTGCGTATATGGAGCTTTCCAGATTCCTTCCAGCATTTGACGAGGGCTCCTGAGAATTTTTAAAGTAATACCATGCTTAGTGTTTCAGTCACTAGAAAGGGGAAGTAATGTGTCATTTGTGCATACAGTTTCTCAACCAAGTAGAAGTATGTTTACAAAAATTTGCTCTCACATATATTTTCCCATTCTAAATTGCCTGGAAATTTTATGCAAAGAATTCTAATTAAAAAATTGGAGAAAACCAGATCTCCACGGCTGCTCCTTTTGTAGCTAAGTTTGTCTTCCCCTAGTTACACACATTTTCTATGCAGTGCAATTTTCAGTAGCCCTTAAGTCTCCAGCTTATTAATAAAATCTCAGCAGGCTTCCTTTAAATTCTCACGCTGCATTTATTAAAACTCAGCTCTTGGCTCTATCACTGTCAACCAGCCACCTCCTCTCTTTTAAGGGCAAAACAGGTGGTGAAGAACGGGGAGGCAACAGGTTAAAGATAATGTGGTGAACCTGCTATCAAGGACTTAATCAGCTCTCACAGATGGAAAGGGTCACTGGCAGCTCATTTCACAGGTTGGCAGTAACTACAGGCTGTGTCAATTGGATTGAGTTCTTAACTAAAATCACTTTACCTCACTTTCTACAAAACATAGAGTCACTGCCTTTCTCCCAAACATGTGGTTATTGTACACAGAAAGACAGATACTGTCTCAACCTCACAATGCAACCAAATAACATGTGCTGTTCCTTACTAGTTCAAACATGTCACTGACACTCTCTCGGCCCTGTGGGATTAACCTCTGTCTGTCTCCTGTCTAGTTAAAACATCATCTCCTATTGCTAGGCAACAGAAAACAAGCTCTGTATTTGTCCTGATGGGCACTCTTAGAGATGATCTTGGGAGACAGGCAGAGGGTTTTTTATGAGTTCCCTTGACCCTTCTGGACAGGAAAGGGAAACACTTGTTTTGTAGTATACAGAGCAAAACAAGACAGAGACTTTAAGAGGGCATGACAGTTTGTAGTGAGATTTCTGTACTATGACTGTTGTAGGACTATTTGCTACATGACTATCTATGGTTCTTTTATCTGCAATATCCGAGTGTGATTTAAAGATAACTTGAATTTGGATACTTGCAGATACATGGATAAAATCATCCTATTAAAAATTGTAATAAAATGTGTACAAAATGTAAACAAAAATAAGATTCATTTAAAATATGTTGGCATGCAAATATAACAATTTTTACTGTGCAAAATTACTTGTACACTATGATGTATATAGAAATAGTTTGTCACAGTTGTATAAATGTTATTGTGGCTTTAACATATCACCATGTATATTGATTTTATTGTTTTCATGTAATTTTAAGTATCTTTATTTTATGTATTAATTCTTATTATGGTTGGACTGTGCCTAGATATAGGACATATTATAGAAACATGTTCCTTTGTTTGTATTAAGAACTAGATTAATTTAAGTTAGGAAAATTTTATCATAAGAATAAGATTGATGCTGATTTGAACTCCAATTTTTAAAATGATTTCTTGGAAAATGATACCCATTTCTGGTATGTGTTCTCATTTTTTTTCCTTCTTAAATCCATGAATAATTAATAACTCTTTAGTTTAGCAGTGGCAACAAGAACAAATACAAGTTCTGCCTCCTCTAGTTAGGTTTCTAACTATACTGGAGTCACTTGAACTTGATGGAACTTGGATGAGCAATGTTGATTTCCCATATTTTAGCCTAGCGTCATTTTAATGAAACTACGGTGTATAAATGTACACATTCCCACAGTTCATTATTTCTTGGAATTATTAATACATGTGGCAATAGAAAAACTGAAAAATAAATGTAAAGAGGTAAGGTACAGAAGACCTAGGAAAGAATGTTTTATATTTGTATACATCTATGAGGTAATATTGATGTTCTTCCAATGAGAGATGTTTGGAATGCACAAGAGGTGGGTTCCTGCCAGTTCTAACCTGAGGTTCCACAAATCTATTGTGCCATTTAGAACCGGTTCCAACTCCCTCCTCCCGCCTGTCTGCATCACTCTTGCCCCGCCTGCCACTCACTGATTGGCTGGCTCACCAATCGCCCCGCCCGTCTCTAAGAGTTCTATCTAAACCTTAAAGTCTTAAAGCTGTCAAGTCTGAACACCCCTGGGTTTTTCTTTCATAAAGGGTTAGGGGTGCAAGAGTCTTGTAACTTGACAGCTTTAAGACTTGCGTGCTTCAAATGCCAGAGTTTCTGAGCCAACATTTTGGTTGCTAAGCAAGAGCGTTGTTAAGTGAGATTCACCACATTTTGCAAGTTGGCCATGCCCGCTCAGTCACATGACTGCCAAGCCACTCCACCCAGTCACATGGCCGGCAAGCCACTCCCAGAAAGCAGGCCACACCTACAGAAGAGGTTCTAAAAAAAATTGAAACCCACTACTGGAATGCACACACACAGACACACACACACACACACACACACGTGTGTGTGTGCACATACAGAGCACTACATGTGCATATATGCATTTATATAGTATGTGCCTATAATAGAATGGTTAAATAAAAGGTGACTTTGAAGATTGGTTTGGAGTTCTTTTAACTCTTTCTGTTCATACAATAGTTAGTCAAAACTTTGCAGGTATAGGCTAAGGAGGCAAAACTTATCATTAAATAGTATTTTCTTTTACATTGTTATTTATTAGGCAATACTGGTAGATTATTTACTCAGGTATTCTTTAGGTATATTAGATATATTTACTGCTGTCAAAATTTTATCTTATTCAGTCATTTTATCATAGAAACCTTCTGTTTTATGATCTTCATCATATCTATATTGTATTTGCACATATGAAAACCTTTCTGACCAACAAGCACAGTGTCTTAGCCACTGAACCACCAGTCCCTTATAGAATGGCCAATAGTGAGTAGGAATTCAGGGATTTGCTCTTCCAGTACTCAGAGAAGACACTGAATTGGACAAATTCTATGTTGCTCTATACCATCTTAACTCCTTAGTCTTAGTGGCTCATAAAGTGGCTAATAAAGAAAAAGGCCAGAAATACAATGGCACAAGATGAATTTGAATCATAACTTGCAGAGTTCCGCAAAGCAAATCCCCAGGTGCCTCTTCGGTCAAGCAAATGGGAAAACTGGAATAGATAGGACAAAGGAATCCAAACGTTCTCTGTCACCTCAAATACCAATTTCCATCTTCCAGAGCAGAAGACAAGGGGGAAAAACTCCTAATGTAAACTGGCACAGGAGAGACCAACACACAGCAGTTAGCATTAATTATGTATTAGACAAAGCAATATAGATAGAGAGGGAGGGGGGTGAAGAGGGACCTTCTCAACACTATTAATAATGGAAGTGGAAATTTGTAAAGTCTCTACAAGGAATAATTTGCATAGCAATATAAACAAGGGCCATAATGCTGAAAAGCAGGAAATGGTGCTATGATTTGAGAGGGGGGGGGAGAGAAATTTAGTTTTAAACATTTAAAGGAATGATTAAATTATAAGTACATGTTCTCTATAATAATTTGCAGTGAATGTATAGTGATATTTTTCTAGGTGAGTGCAAGGCATTACTGGACATGCTAATCATTTTATTCCATTCCTCTCTGTTAATTCCCCAATTTATGTGTCCAATGATATGCACTGTGCTTTCAGATATAGAACCAGATTCAGAAAAGGGCAACAGAGATGATCAGGAGACATAAAACTTTCTGAAGAGAGAAAATTGAAGAACTGGGCATGTTTGACTTAGGAGAAAACAGAAGTAAATGGGACACAATGGCATTATTTAAGCTCCTGAAGGAATGTTGTACATAGGAAGGCTAAGATCTATTCTACGTCATCCTAGAGGATAGGACATAGAATAACATTGCTAAATTACAGAAAGGAATATTATGGTTGAATGTTATGCAAAATAACCTAACACTAACAGCAGTTTAGCAATAGAGCTGTACTCGCAATAATAGTACTTCAGAATGCAGTATTTCTCTTTTTCATTACTAAAATGAAATGCAATTATCTTCTGTATTTCGTTTTACTAATGGAAGAATTAGACACAGCATAATCCTAAAGGCAGTAGGTATAAACAGTGTTATTTCTAATGCCAGGTAGATGAGTATAGGATCACTTTGCATATAGGCATTAACTATGAAATTAAGTATTTCTAACACAGAGAAGGTCATTTGGCTGCCACCAAATCCAGGTGAAATTTGAGATCCTTAAGATGTCTAGACACTTGGAGCTGGACTAGAATAGGATTAAGATGTCAGCATCAATAGAGAGTACTAAAGTCATAACTTTAAAACTCATTCCTCAAACATTAATTAGATGTTGGATTAGAGAGACTTAAAAAGAGCCCCATGTCATCAAAATAAATAGTTGTTAACAAAAGCTAATGCAATAGCTCTTAATATATTGTTAATTGGAGAATAATCCTGGATTTGGCATGTTTTGTAATGGTTGTAGGCTTTTATAACCTTCCTAGGTTGCAGTATGTCAAGTTTGTTGTTTCAGATGATGAAAAATTATCTATTATGAAGATCTGAGATTCAAAAGGGATATGATTCGATTTGAATTTGCAATCTGAGAATAAAGACAAAGCCATTTGATTCAGGGATCTTTGAAAATGGTGTTTCACTTCGCTTTTCATTGGGACTTGTGCTCCCTTACAGATTTGAAAAATAATGTCAGCCCATCTGCCCATTTTTCCATGGGCAATGACATCTAGAGTAGAGTAGAAGCAGCAGAAATGATGGGCCCTTTGCAAACATTAACATCACCAATAGAATGCTTTTTGCAATTTTTTTTGGAAAAAAAATCTGCTCAAAAACCCAAGATGGAAACCTGTTCTGTGTCCCCCCCGTCTTCTGTCCATCTCTGTCCGTGATACCCGAGGTCAGACCGCACCCAACTCCATGGGCTCCTCCCAGTCCACTGCAGTCTCTTGCTGAACTGGCATCCTGGTGGTTTCCTGGAATACACGGCGGGGCCTTCGCCTCTGCAACCGGGCATTTAACCGGAGGCACAGGTGGACCAACGGATCCAATGCCGGTGGTCTGTCCACTCTCGCCAGTTCATCCTGCAAGGCCTCAGACAATCCATCTTGGAACGTGGGTTTAGCATAGCTGGTTTGCAAACTTGTCTTTTCTTAGCATTATTAAAAGCAGAAAACAGTCAGTCCAGTCCAGTCTAGGTAGGGATGTCTCTAGGCTATGGTCAAAAAGTCAAGATGTTGTCCATGATGGTATAAAAGAAGTTCTTCCAGTTTTCCTATCTGCATCATGTATGTGACACACATTAAAAAACAGGCATAGATTTGATTGCAGTGTGGTCAATACTATGTGGATTCCCTCCTTCATATTCAGTAGACATGAAAGACTGGCACCCATTCACTCATTGACATGAGAGTGAAAACTGCATGCAGTATTTAAAAATGGGATGTGATCCAGAAGTAAGTATTTGATAGGTCAGCATGAGTGCTGACAGCTACACTGCATTCCCACTTGGGATCTCAAGTCCAGCAGAGAAATGTAACATATCGGTGCAAGAAAGCAAAGTCAACACTTGTGGCTGGTCTCATTAAAGAATGTTTTTATTGCTGAGAGGTGAATGAAGTCAAGGCAGCTTTAGCCTTGCCACCCCCAAAAGACCTTTGATAGGTGGAGAGTTTAATGAGGTGATTAAACTCATTGGCCTGCTGGTCATGTTCATATCAGAAAGCTCTTCACATCATTCTATGCTCTGAAATTCCAGAATCATCAGAAAATCTACCAGATCTGAGAATATTATAACAGCTATCAGATTTGTCACGCTACCCTGAAGCAAGCTGCTGCTTTGATTTACAAATCAGTTTAAAAGGGGCTATTCATCTCTTGCACATATTTAAAAGTAAAAAAAAAAAATCAAATTCTACCTGAAAATAAATCTCACTGAAGTCACTAGGGTTTATTTCTTAATACAAGTGTTGTGAGTCTATTCATTTGGGAGTAATCCTCATTGGGATTAATAGCTTTTAATGCTAAGTAGATGTCAGATCCTACAAATAGAGTGATTCAGATGTACTAATGTATAGATAAGGAAAATGAAATATTTAATTTAATATAAAATCTAAGGTAAAGGTTCCCCTCGCACATATGCTAGTCATTCCTGAGATGGTTCTTATCTCTAGAAAGCCAAAGAGCCAGCGCTGTCTGAAGATGTCTCCATCGTCATGTGGCTGGCATGACTACAATAGAATAGAATGGAATGGAATAGAATAGAATAGAATAGAATAGAATGGAATGGAGTAGAGTAGAGTAGAGTAGAGTAGAGTAGAGTAGAGTAGAATAGAATAGAATAGAATAGAATAGAATAGAATAGAATAGAATAGAATAGAATAGAATAGAATAGAATTCTTTATTGGCCAAGTGTGATTAGACACACAAGGAATGTGTCTTTGGTGCATATGCTCTCAGTGTTCATAAAAAGACAAGATACATTCATCAAGAATCATAAGGTACAACCCTTAATGATAGTCATAGGATACAAATAAGCAATCAGGAAATAATCAATATCAATATAAATTGTAAGCATACAAGCAACAAAGTTACAGTCCTGCAGGCATAGGTGGAAGGAGTTGGGTGATAGGAATGATGAGAAGACTAATAGTAATAGTAATGCAGCCTTAGTGAATAGTTTGACAGTGATGAGGGAAATATTTGTTTAGCAGATTAAATGCTGAAGGCACACGGAATGCTGTTACCTTCCCACCAAAGTTGGTCCCTATTTTTCTACTTGCATTTTTACATGCTTTCGAACTGCTAGGTTGGCAGAAGGTGGGACAAGTAACGGGAGCTCACTCCATTACGCGGCACTAGGCATTCAAACTGCCGACCTTTCTGATCGACAAGCTCAGCGTCTTAGCCACTAAGCCACCGCATCCCTCAAATTAAAATCTAGCTTTGATCAAAGTGTCATCCTTTAGTTCACTGTAATTTGGGGACAGACAGACAGTTCTACAACATCTTTGTAAAGTACTTTATATCTTTTTAAAGATATATCCAGGATTCTCGTATGTCTGGATCCTAATGAAATTCTGAATTTCCACATTTTTAAAACGATCTTGTCAATAAAGTTGAAGAGTGAAACTGTAGTTTTAAAATGCCTGATATTTATGATACATCCTTTAATATTCTCTCTCTCTCTCTCTCTCTCTCCCTCCCTCCCTCCCTCCCTCCCTCCCTCCCTCCTTGGTGTAGCTATATGGGGTATTTTGTTTCTTCTGTATGGAGGGAGTTTGAAGCTTTGTCCAATTCCTCATAGGAATATTTTCATCAAATGACTAGTAATCAGAGTGATCCCTTGTTTCTCATGCACATATTAAATCAGGACATCAAGAACAGGAGCAGGACACACATTATTTATGTACAGATCTCCAAACATTCATCAACATCTCAGAGTCTCCACTAGCAAAACCTAATGCTGCCTATGCTGCTTTTCACAGCTGGAAACTGCTGATTCCTCTCAGTGGACTTGTAACTTGATTTTCAGGAAAGATCCCTCCAGGGAATGTGTAGAACGTGAGCTTGGTGATAGAAGGAAAAAAGACAAACGAGCCCAAGAGAGAGATGCAGTCAAAGACCTCATCAGAAAAGCCTTCATGAAAAGTGGAGTGAGCAAAAGAACAATGGTCATTTTCTCATCAATCCTAGGTCCTGTTGGGCTGGCAGCTTCTCTGGTATGTTTAGGAATGGTGTACATTTTAATAGCTTCCATTTACTAATGCAGTAATGACCCTGCTGGAGGAGGATTTTGGCCGCTGTGCTAATTGCATTCCTTCACTGCACAATAACTTAGCACATTATTAAGATTCTGTGGAACGAGCCCAGGAGAATTCATCTCTCTTCACAGTTTCATTCCCCACCTCCACCTCATCTCTGTTCTGCTCCTATGCTTCATCCCTTCCCAAATCCAATGGGCAGGCTTTGGAAAGTGAAATGTAGAGAAGCTATCCATCACTCAGGAGGCCAGAACAGTGGCAAGTTACCTTGAGTTAAACGCTGCAGGGACAGTGCTGCTCAGCTGAGATAGAAGGCCTTGAAAAGATTCACCAGCCAAGACCTAATTTAAGGTTCATTTGCTTTCTTGTTGTCTCCCCAGCCATTGTTGGAATTTTTGGCACTTGTTCAAGAAGCAGGCAAAGAACTATGGCACTTTAGGAAAAAGAGAGAAAAAGAGAGCGAAGAGGCAAGTAGGTTTATAATCAAACTACAAAAGAGTTTCGGTTCTCATTAGCCATATCTAAGAATTTTGTCTAATTCTGATGGACTTCATCTATTTCAAACAGAAACTCAAAAACACAGCAGACAAAATCCAGTTTTACAAAAGGTCTGGTGGGGCAATCTCTTGCCTGATCTTCCTTATACATATTTTAAATCCTCACTTCAGTAGAAAAGAGAACCCCGGACCAGCTGTTCTCAATCTGGTACCTCTTGCAGCTTTTGACTATGGCTCTGTAATCCTCACCCCACACGATTTGAAATTCAAATCGTATCTCTCTCCACTACAACAATATTGGAAAAATCATCGTGGCACCTAAATCAATCCCCGAGAAAAGGCCTTTGGACTCGCCTTATGTTGAGAATATTATCATAGATTGATACCCGATGAAAAGAAGACTCCATTTCAGATTTATTCTCATTTTCTACCATTATTGCCTCCCTACTTGTCCTTTCAATTCACCCATCATCCATGAGTTATTTTCCCCACCAAAATCATTATGTTCTCAGCATCATGTCTTCTCACCATCATCAGTATGCCAGAAATGGCCCTGCTCAGTATTAGTAGCAGCTTCCAGCCCTTCCCTTTTGTTTTCAGATTGCAAATCACTGTTCAATAACTTAGTTAAAAGACACCACTAGTCTTTCTGTGCAAGACTTTTTTCCTTCTGCATTACAGAGAAGTTGGCTGTACTCATTTTTCCCCCTCGAGGCAAATGATACTGGGATGTCGTTCAGCATGTCTAGGATGGATTTGAGGGACACTTGAAGAAAATCTATCTGGCTCTTGAAACAGAACAATTTATTTTTACTACTGCTCACCTTCACTAATCAATGGTATCCCTTTCCCAAAAAATTGAAAGCAGGGGTGAAATTCAGGAGGTTCTGGAAATTTTGAGTAGTTCGGAGAACCAGCAAGTACCACCTCTGGCTGGCCCCAGAGTAGGATGGGAATGGAGATTTTGCAATATCTTTCCCCCAGGAGTGAGGAAGGAATGGAGATTTTGCAGTATCCTTCCCCTGCCGTGCCCACCAAGCCACACCCACAGAACCGGTAGTAAAAAAATGGATTTCACCACTGCTTGAAAGTCATGGAATAGAGTAGAACCAGGGAAGATTAGGATCTAGAAAGAAAAGTTGTAGGCTAGATATAGTGGGTTGAGACAAAAAATAATAGGACTGAAAGATCTGGAGGCTGCTCCTTGCAGGTTATATTAGGAATCAGTGCAGGGGTGAAATCCAGCAGGTTCTGACAGGTTCTGGAGAACTGGTAGCGGGAAATTTTGAGTAGTTTGGAGAACCAGCAAATGGCTGGCCCCAGAGAAGGGTGGGAATTGAGATTTTGCAGTATCCTTCCCCTGCCACGCCCACCAAGCCACACCATGCCCACTAAGCCACGCCCACAGAACCAGTAGTAAAAAAATTGAATTTCACCACTGAATCAGTGTCAATCTAGCTCATTAGGCTTTCTTTTCTGCAAGCAAAATTTTCATTTATTCATTTATGGGTGGGTTTTAAATAAAGCATCATCTTTTTTTAAAGTATGAATTTACCAAACTTTTGCCACTCAATATATGTCATGTATACATATAGCAGTAATCAGTGGTGGGTTCCAGATCCTGTTCCAACTGGTACGGTTGGAACGGGCCCGTTGTCGCCCACATGGACACGCGCGCTGCACGCGCATGCGTTGTAGCTGCCATTGATGCTCCAGCTGTTTGTCAGAGCATTGCACAGGTGCTGTATGTGCCATGCACATGCACAGAAGTGCTGAAGGCTTTAAAGGACAGGTAAGGAGCGCAGGCGGGTAGGTGGGCCCTCCAGAGCACCATACCAGAATGGTACCCGGTGTTCTGGGCAGGCTCCGGTATGCCCGTACTGGGGCATACCACCTGCAACCCACCACTGGCAGTAATGCTTCTTTAACACTTCCTGGATTGACCATTTGACTATATAGTATTGTTGTATTTCAGAGCTATTGGTAATTTTGGTGGCTTCCAAATAATCACTACAGAATGCTGGTCTAGATTAGCCTTTGATGTGAGGAATTTCTTCATAAGATATACCCAACGTTATACGAATAGTCCTCAACTTACACTTATTTGTATAGTGATCATTTGAAGCTACAGCAGCACTGGGAAAAAAAAGGGACTTAGGCCAGGTTTTCCCAGTTGAAACCATTGCAGCATTCCCAGGATCATATGATCAAAATTCAGGTGCTTGGCAATTGAATTTATGACAGTTGCACTATGCTGAGATTGTGTGACCACCTTTTGTAGCCTTTCCAGCCAACTTCCAAAAATCAAGACAATGGGGAAGTCAGATTCATTTAACAGCTGCATGATTCACTTAACAATTCTAGTTATTTGCTTAATAATTGGTGGCAAAACAGGTCATAAAATGGGGCAAAACTCACTTAACCAGTGCCTTGCTTAGCAACAGAAATTTTGGATTCCACTATGGTTGAGAATTACATGTAATGAAACACAGATGGCAATGGGTGTGATATATATCACAGCTAAGAGCATGGGGTATAATACAGGGTAAGGCTGTATGTTATTCCTAGCTTTTAGAAGCTGTTGTCCATTCTTGATGTTCTCTATGCTTATCCATATGTGTAGTTTGTCTCAGCCAAATGTCTCCATTCCAATACGTGAAGGTCTCCCACTTCTATTTTCTATCATACTCATTGCCAATACTTATGTAAGAGCTATTCTGAAAGTATAAATATCAAGGAAAACTGGTTCCTAGTGGCCAAGCTGACATTCAATAGATATGGAGATGCTAATGTATGCAGAATGGTAATATGCTGTAAGTATACAACAATATTTTCTTATTGAAGCAACATTAACCCCAAAAGAAAAGTAATAAGTTTTCAATACCCTTCTAGTCTTCAATTTATTAATCCATGACCCCTAGGATATTGTTTAAAGCTTTACATTTGTAAATACAAGATTAACCCAGATATTAGGGAATTAAAAAAGGCCTTGGCTCTGGTTTGATGGACTTTGGAGAATGATATCAGGAAAAACTGTCTACATAAAATACTTCAAGCATGATACCAATAGCCTTAAGTGTTTTAGAAAAGCATTTCAATAATAATAAGTTCTTTTGATGAGCAATTACTTCCTGTCTGTAACCCACATTACACTGGCTGCACATATAATAGGTGTCACTCAGTGCCATTACTTTTTGAGCATAAAAGTTTAATGTGTTGCAGGCTTTTTTTCCAAATGAAAAGTTATCTTCTTTGAAGACACTCAGCTTCCCGTTGAAGTCTGATCATATTCAGGTGTAGACATGAAAATGGTTTGGATATTTCCCAAAGAAGCTCATTAATGTATTAGTCACAAACAGGTTCCCAGGCCTGTTGACCTCAGTCTCTAACTTCTTTCTGTGATCTCCTTCCAAACTCAGCATCATAGCCACAGAAAATATCAAGAAAGAATAAAACAGCAAAGTTGACAAAATCTATGTTTTCTTTAGCAAATAAGACTCATGCTGCCTCTCAGCTTCTTCAACAAATACAGATCTATGGTAAGGAATAAACCCTTCTTTTATATAACAACAGTGGGGTTAGTTTATTTCTCTTGCCAATCTCATATAAATAGCAAAGTCATAGGTTTCTTAAGTACTCGTTCAGTTTTTAAATATCACCTTTTTTTGCCCAGGATTGTTAACACGATGTGTTCTATAAGTGTCTGAAATCCTAGATAGTTAGAAAGTATGAAAGGCAACAAAAATGGAAATTACTGTGCATTGACTTTCATAGAACGTTTCTCAAGGGCTCTTTCAAAGGCTTCAAATATATCATTACCTCCCCATGTTAATTACTATGGGACATTAGCAACAGCAGTTGCCCATTATGTGTCAAAAGTCTGAAATCAGGTTGAAATAAATGTAGAAAATCAACATCATCCGGAAACTCCAGAGCTGAGATTATACCATGAGTATTCCAACATATTTCTCAGGGTTGGAATATTATAAACAGGTTGTGAATGATCAGAAAACAGTTCTCTAGGTTCCCACACACTTTTAACACTTAAAGAACTTACCTTTCAATGAAGAAAGAAAAGGTGCTGATCACTAACCTGACCTACTCAATCTCACCCTTGTTATTTTGTCATCAAAAAAGGGGTAAGCACATATGTAACATACCATATTTTTCAGAGTATAAGATGCACCTTCCTCCCCCCTCAAAAAAAGGCTGAAAATCTCGATGTGTCTTATACACGGAATACAGCAATTTTGGCCTCCCGAAATCCTGCCCCCTTTGCAAAAATGAACATGCTGAGAGTTTGGGAGGCCTGCAAAGTGTTCCTGGGGGCTGGGAAGGGCAAAAATGAGTGAGGCATTTGGTTCTGGAGATGAGGGTCTTGGCTACAGAGTTGATCTGTGCAGGATGGTGATGGGATTGTGCATTTAGGTAGCGGTTGGTGTGGGTTTTTTTTCTGGTAAATGATGTGTCCTATGGAGCCATTGGGTTTTTTGTAGATGAGGATATCCAGAAAGGGAAGTTGGTTGTTTGCTTCTATTTCCATGGGGAATTGTATTTTTGGGTGTAGGCTATTGAGATGTATGAGGAAGTTGTCCAGTTTTTCTTTCCCGTGTGGCCAAATCACATACATACATACATATACATACATACACACACACACACACACACACACACACACACACACACATACATACATAGAATTTCTTATGTAGATCACAGGTTGCAATCTATAGTATGGGATAGCAATTCTGTGTTTACAGTCTCTAGAACACTTCCAGGATCATCAACAAAATTGTCCATTCTCAGTATGATGATCTTCCTATTACCCCTCCCCCTTAAGTAGTAAAATAGATGCATTAAGCCTATTTACTTTGGGGGGGGGGGGGCTTGCCTAGCTAGTTTACAGCATGAAACTGACCTCGGCTGATCTTTAAAAAGCTAAACAGAATTGGATTTGGTTATACTTGGATGGAAAGCAACCAGGAAGTACCAGGACTGTAAATCATACTGAGAATCACGGGGAAACAATCCTGGAAACAGACAGTGACAAACTCTTTTGCATTGTTGCCAAGAAAGTTACTAAGAAGAGTTGTAGTACTGTAATTCTTACAAGCCCCTAAGGGGGGAAAAAAAGACCCAATGTCTGAAGTGCTGATATGATGGCATCACGTCTATGTGCCTTTGTCCCCCAGTGGTGGAAATTAATGAAAATACAAGAGCAATCACTAGACAATAAAGTTCTCAACCTTCTTAGATGAAAGCTATGTTTCTCCTCTTGTGATATTACCAGTTGACGGTAACTAACGGTGAAAGCATCCCTCTCTCTCTCTTCCTTTCTCCCATTAACCATCAGAATGTTTACATCTGCATATGCAAATACAGGTTAATATTAAGTTTGGCTGCAACAGACAGGATGTTACACTTACACGTTCATTCCCTATGACATGAGTCACATGAACAAATGGAATACATTAGCTGAACAAAACAGAAATAATCAGATGCAAGGTGGGTTTTTGTTTAATCTAGTTAACTTGGGTTGAAACATACCAAAGATATTATACTGCTTGGTTTTAAAGATCAAAACTTGAAATCTTATTGAAATACAATACAATCCAGACCTAGAATGCTTGTTTCTTCATTGTTTTTCTGATGTCCCAAGTGTCAGGTGATGAAATGGCTGTCTCTGAATGCTTAGATGTATAAGAATCAAAAATTGCTTGCATAGGCTTGCTTGTCTTTTTGGTCATATGGTTCATCCAGAGGTCAGAAAAGGGGCACTGTAGCAAGGCTTCCAGACATATGTAATCATTGCAAAACAGACAGACCTGCAATATTTTCACATGACAAATGTGCACAGCTTTTCTCCCTATAAGGGCAGTTTCATGAAATGAATAGCAAAATAAATAATTTGAATATTGATTCTGACTACTGAGAGCATAATCAGGTTTTGAGCTTCGTAAGTGAGCTCTGGCACTGATATATCACATCTTTCTTTAATCCAGCCATAACTTGATATTATATAGGAAACGAATACATCCTAATAAGAATGAAGCCTTCTAAACCGCTTTGCTATAGAACAGCAAACAGATTTTTCTCTTGAGCCCCCTCAGTTTACAAGCCTTGTTATATGGCTTCAAGTAATCCTTCTTCACTTCTTGAAAAAAATGTAGCTCCTCCAGCTGCTTACTCCCCATGTGGCCAGGTGCCCAATCATCCATACATCTGAAACACCCTTGTAGGTGATAAAGAGAAAGCTTCCTTCTGTAGATGTCCTTATTTACACTTGTAAATCACCTTCCAATATTCCCCAGATATGCTGACTACCAGGGATATGGGTATATTATATTCAAAGAGTGCCAGGAATGCATTTTTTTTTGGAAAAAGCTCACTTCTTCAGCCTTATGATCCCTCCAGGTGTTCTTTCAATGCAGGAGGAAGTTAGTTGAACCCTTGCAAAAGTTAAAATAATATTTTTTTAGTATTCAGAAATAACATAATATGATTAGGAAGTATTTAATTAATCCACAGAGATACAGGGAGCAGGAACAGTTTGGTCCAAAGGCCCAATTCCAATTTTTAAAACCATGTGAGAATCACAGAGTGAAACTCTTAATGAGTTGGAGTTGGACCGAGAGAGATTTGGGTTCAAATCCCACTTAGCCATGGTGAAAATTGTGAGTGTGGATTAGCTGTTGTATCTTAGCCTATTCTACCTCACAGATATATTACTGGGGGATTGTGGGATAAAATAAGGGATATTTCCTCATCCTTATTTATGCCACTTGAAATTGCAAAGGAAAGATGGAATAGAAATATAATACAGGTAGTTTATTTTAACAACAACCCTGTTTAGCAACTGTTCAGAGTTGCAATAGTGCTGAAAAAGTAGCTTTATAATGGTCCTCACACTTATTGTTGCTCTCCCTACAATTATCCCTGAAGGTAATAGTCAAAATGGCAAATAAGAGCATTCTTCTCTTCCTGTAGCAAAGGCACCGAGCTGGACTGGCCAGTTAAAATTGCATTCCTAAACTTATTTAGCAAGTTCAGTTGAATGCAGTGGGCTCTAAGTAAACAAGCAAAGCAGGGTGAGTTCTCTTTCCAGGGGTTGGCATTGCCAAGTGAATCCTACAAAGGAAAGTTTCAAAACCCAAATTGTTCTAAAATAATTTTGGAGCATCTTTTGATAGAGAGCTTGAAGGCTTTTGCAGTTTACAAAAGATACATTTTGATTATAATGGCTTAATGAGGTATATGAATTAATAATGATGCTTGCAAAGGTCTGAGCAGCAGAAATGAGGGGAAAAGGGAAGATAGGTTATTGTTTAAAAAGAACATCTGTCTACATACTAGAGCAGTTAATGGAAAGGCAGTTGGGATGACTTAGATATACCATGCCTTTCTGGCCTACTAAATTTCCCCCCTTACCACTTCATAGCCCCCTACGTGGAAAAAAACAACTGGCAAGTGTAGTAATAATGGCAAATTAAATACCCCAGAAAAAGAACAGAAACAGTGGTTCTTTCTCTGTTCTACTGGAATGTTTTTAATTTAATTTTATTTTTCTGCCTACTGTTTCTGGTAATTCTGGCTGGTGGCAGGACCTGGCTTCTAACATTAACCACATGTAGGCTGCTCATGGATGGAGATGCCAAATCTAAAATTAGTCGTCTTTTTTTTTTGAAGAGTAGGGAAGCTTAGAAACTAATGTTTTCTCTCTTTTTTAGGTGAAGGAAAGGGTAATGCTTATAGGAGATTAATATGCAAGATTTTTTTAAAAATATGACTATAGGATACTATCGTATTGGTTAGAATAAATATTGCATGCTTGATGTTGAGTTCTGTGAGCAGAACTTTGCTTCTGGAGCACAGTTAATAAAGGAAGTGGAAGAAGAAAAATTGGCCAGTTTTTTTCTTTCTCCTCTTTAAACTCTCAACACTTTTCTTCAAAGAGTTCAGAGGCTCTCCAGAACAAAGTGGAATGACACAGTTACAGATAGTCCTTGACTTATGACAGTTCATTTAGTGGTCATTTGAAGTTACAGTAGCACTCAAAATGTGTCTTATGCCCATTTTTCACCCTTCTGACCATTGCATCATCCCCATAGTCACATGATCAAAATTCAAATGCTTGGCAACTGACTCATATTTTTGATGGTTGCAATGTCCCGGGATCATGTGATCAGCCTTTGACAATCTTCTGACAAGCAAAATCAATACGGAAGTCAGACTCACTTAACAACTATATTAATAACAACAACTGCAGTGATTCACTTAGTAACTGTGGCAAGAAAGGTTGTAAAATGGTGCAAAACTCATTTCACAAATGTTTCACTTAGCAACATAAATGTTGAGCTCAATTGTGATTGTAACTTGAGGTTCCCTGTAGTGACAGAGAATAAATTATATTTAAAGTTTTGATTTTGAAAAAAAATATTTAGATGTATGACAAAGAGGAAAAAAACAGAAATTTAAATTTTTCCCTACCCTATTCATATCAACAGTCAGTTTAGTTAAATTGATAAGAGTACATCTCATCAGGTTTTTAGGATAGTAGTCACTTGCCTCCCATTGTCTCTTCAGAAATCCATTCTACATATGTGTAGCTGTATTTATAGTATATACCATATTTTTTGGATTATAAGACGCACCAAGATTTTGAAGAGGCAAATTAAAAAAAAGTTTTTACACTCTGCAGACCTCTCAAAAAAGACCCATTTTTTTTGTAAAAATTGACCCTTTTTTTTGTTAAAAAAGGGGGCATGAATAACTTTTGGGAGGCCTTGTAGAGTGCTCCTGCGGGCTGGGGGGGGCAGAAATGAGCAAAAAATGGCTTGTTTTTCGTGAAAATGGGCCCATTTTTTTGGTCATAAAAAGGGCATGCATAGCCTTTAGGTGGCTTATAGAGTGCACCTCTATAAGCCTCCTAAAGGCCCATTGTTCACTCATTTTTGCCCTTCCCAGCCCCCAGGAGCACTCTGGAAGCCTCCTAAAGGCTATGCACAGCCATTTTTGCAAAGGGGGTGAGGTTTTGGGAAGCCAAAAATGCTGTATTCAGTGTATAAGATGCACCCAGATTTTCAGCTTCATTTTTGAAAGAAAAAGGAGCGTCTTATACTTCAAAAAATACAGTATGTATGTGCCTTTGTTCCTCATGTCCTCTGAGCCTGCTGTAATTTTTAAGAATCCAAAATTTAACATCTTCATAATATGAAGCTTGATTCAGATTTTAACTCATGAAGGATAAAATTATATTTATTTTCCGGAAAAATAATATATAATTCACTGCTTAATGATAATCAAATATTTGGGCTCTTTCTAGAATAGAGAGTCTATAACACTCTGCATTTCCTGAAACCATTAACAAACAATCTTAAATGTAGTGTGTAATCTTTGGCTTCTTGAACAACATAAATTGCAACAGATGATTTTGTGGTTCTGGAATTTGTAACACTAAAGTTGTACTAACCATGCTACATATTAAACATTTAGTGGAAAGGATTGTGTGTCATGATCTCCATTATCAAGTTATACTATTGCATTTTTCACAGCAGCCACAGAGAAATATATATTTAACAGACAATTGCTTCTTCTTCTCTTCTCTTTTCTTTTTTTTTAACATGGAGCTAAAATGGAGAAGAAAATGCCTGGCTGCTAAATTTCTAAGCATGGAGCTATGTAAGGCAGAGAAGCTGGACTCATTATAAAATTAGTTCTTATAACTGTAAATATTGTAAAAGAAAAAGAAAGACAATATAACTAAGAATGTCTCAGGTCAAACGGATGGGCTGTTAGCAAATTACATTGGGGGAGTATATGATGGCTTCAGCAGTTATGGGAAAGAGAAGTGGGTGGATGTTTTTGATGTTAATTTCATAATACTTTTCAGATTTCAAACAGCAGCTGCTATAGGTTTATCTTTCTTTTTTTACCCAGTCCCAGATGTTTGTAGACAAAGTTTTATTAGCATTTAGGGACTGAACACTCCCTTGAGCTTCCTCTTATTGTCTCTTAAATAGCTGTTTATTATCTAATGGAAAGGCTTTCCAAAATCTCTTCTTTTGATGATATATGGTCTTTTTTCTTATTATTTTAAAATGTAGGGTTACTTACTGATGGTACCCATATTTACTTTGCTACCTTTGGTGATGCTGTAGACGATTGGTCTCAATGCTTGGAGGCAGCTAGGTTCTGGTTGGACAAAGCAGACGGAAGTTAAAGCAATGGTGGGTTTCTACTGCCGAACTGGAAGTTGTTTGTCAGCTTGGATCGCTGGAACTGGCAGAGACCCAGGCCTGGCACGCCCCCCAACCGGTTCTCCTATGGCGGTGCCATCTTGATTTTCAGAACAATTTTCATGGCAGAAATTTAATTTGTTTTTCATTTTCTAAAGTTTTGCACAAGTGCAGACCTATTTATGTGGAAATGTGCATGTGTGTGGAGCACATGTCTGGCATGCGCATGAGTGAAGCGTGCATGCATGCACAAAATTTGCACATACACCAAACCGACAGCAACCCACCCTTGAGTTAAACCCAAGAAAGATGAACTGGCTGTTTATCCATCAAGGTGCCCATTGCTAGGGTTTATCTCAAGGGGTAGCATTATCCCTTGGAGTAGGGCTGTCAAACTCACAGCCTGCTGGCCACATGGATCACGTGCTGGCCATGCCCACACCCAGTTTAAAAAAAGGGGGGGAAGTCCCAATATGTCATGTGATGATGCCGTGATGCACTGAGTTTGACAGCCCTGCCTTAGATAATAAGTGTGAGAGCTAGAGATCTTCCTGCACTTGTGGCTACTAATATATGGGTGGGTTGAGACTATGGCCAAAGAATCATTTCAACTTAGCTGATGCAGTTATATCCCTTCCTGGACTATAAAGTCTTTCTAAGAATAACTCACCCAGACTACTGAATTACTTTTGCTGTTGGGGTCCTTTGAGGACCATCCCAAAGCTACAATTGGTACAAAATACAGTAGCACTTTGCTGTAGGTATTATTTGCTATGGGCATAGTACTGATCTACTTCAGTCTTTTTGTGTGACTTGTTACCAAAATACTTCCAGACTTATAGTCTGTTCCATTTAGATTTGACTCATTCACTGTGATCATCTTGAGAAGAGGCCTTAACAATCCTGAATTTCCATGAAGTAAAGAGGCTGAAAACCAGGGAGATTTTCAGGGAAGCATTCAATCATTGCTTCACTAATTTGGAACTATGTCTTCTAGATAGCAAGGTAGCTCCAATGGTGGAAACTGTTGTCCTGAAGGCCCTAGAAAGCAGAATGTCATCTTGCATGTAGCTGTCAAAATGATGCTTAGTAGTAGTTAAGAATTGTTTACCGAGTGACATCATTGTTGGTTAATGGTTGTAAGAGTATTGTAGAATTGCTTGGTGCTAGTTGTATTAAATATTATTTACCATGAACGTATTAGTTATACTAATCATATATAAATACTTCATGGTTTTTATTATATTGTACCTATTTACATCTGAAGTTATTCTGTGCTTTCACTATGATTTTGTACATCACATGTGTCTGCTTAGATTTGATAGCATATAAATCAGTAGGCAGGTAAGGTACGTAGGTAGGTAGGTAGGTAGGTAGGTAGGTAGGTAGGTAGGTAGGTAGGTAGGTAGGTAAATAAAGTGGATCACCATCTGGAAACCCTACACATACGCATTTAAATCCCATGATTTAAAAAAAAGGTGAAATATAAATTTCAATGAATAAAGACTATACAAGCTTTGTTCTTTCTTAGTATTCCTGAAAAATATTTGTAGTCTCACAACCCTTTATATCAGTGATGGGTTTCCTTTTTTTTTTTACTACCAGTTTGCTCATGCGTGCAATGCTTCTGCGCATGCACAGAAGCGTCCAAGTGGGTGGGAGGAGCCTCCCGCTACCGCCACTATCAGTTTGCCTGATCTAGGCTGAACTGGCAGAAACCTACCTCTGTTTTATATAGAATGAAAAAAAATATTTTAAATAAATCAATTCATTCCATATCAATCTATTTTAGTTTGTTATAATTGTGTTACATGATAATGATATTACTTGTTTACCTGCATAAATATGTTAACATGTCTGAGTTCAGAACACATCAAACTCTAGACAAGTACAAAATA
Organism: Thamnophis elegans; assembly: GCF_009769535.1. Classification (NCBI taxonomy): domain Eukaryota; kingdom Metazoa; phylum Chordata; class Lepidosauria; order Squamata; family Natricidae; genus Thamnophis; species Thamnophis elegans. Next base: position 72,791,850 of record NC_045545.1, read on the forward strand.
TGACACCTATTGTGATAATGCTAATTACTACAAAAACATAGCAATAAAGTATAATGTCAGTTGAAACCAGACATCTTTCCATCTGCTTATCAAAGTCATTATATGTTCTCAGTTTAGGGAGATGAAAGAATAAACAACGAATAAAGCTTGCTGATTTGTATCTTGAGCTTTTTAATGAATAAACAAAATTAGCAACAGGGAGATTGTTTATTATACATTCTTTTGTCTGCCATGACAATCAGTTTCCCTAGAGGTTCTAACAGGTAAGAGGGATAAAATTATAGTATTTAATATACAGTGTCATGATTAAGTGTCCTTTGAGTTTCTGAAAATGAACGTCATCACTGAGAAATCATTAAAAAAATGTGCAGGTAACAAATTAACATCCTGTCTCTTTATAAATTTCCAGTGAATTTAAATCTCAAATATCATGTTCCCTTCTGCTTTCGTCTTTTACAATCCCCCTTGCTCACAACCCCAAAGTCAAAGTGGAAAGGATGCAAAGTAACTTAATAAAATGTCCCCAGGTATTCCAAGCTTTCCATTTCAGAAGCCAAAAAAATATTGGGCTTCAGTAGTATTAAAAAAAAAAGTTTAAAATTGGCTGAAAAAAAAGATAACAACATAGTGCAGCTGGCAAAAGTAGACGGTAATGGCTGTTTATCCAATTACATTAACACAGTAAAAGATTTCTTTGCTCATAACGCAGAGATTACCTGACAGTGACTGTTTCTTTCCTCAAGTTTTTAAACTGAAATAGTGCTTGGGCCTCAGCCACTGCAGAGCAGCCAAGCCTCCAACTAACCTCTTTCTTTTGGATGCAAACTGTTCAGTTTGTCTGCAGGAGCTCTGCACAGACTTGCTCAAGTTTAAGAAGACAGGAACATGTGGCTAAGCAAATCTTCAATTTCTAAAGAAACCTAGATCTGGGGTTTTTTTTCTGTAAGAGAAGAGGAAAATGGCACCCCCTCCCAAACTCATCTTGGTTTTCTTCTGGCTTTCTTGCTGGGAAAAGCAATCTATATGTGAGAGAGTTTTACCTAATTTTATCTAGTTTTAGCTAACCTTTGTTAACTTTAATGTTTTAATATTTGTTTTTTATTGTCCTCCTATGACTATCCAATGTTTCTCCTTCTCTTTCAGACGAGCACTTTATGAAAGGAAAAGTAGAAAGGGTTTTCATCAGAAATGGGTTGCTCCCGGTTCAGCAAGGTTCAGCCGAACTGGTAGTGGTGGCAGTGGGAGGCTCCGCCCACCTGCCAGGACCCTTCTGCGCCTGCGCAGAAGTGTTGCGCACAAGTGAGCATGAGTGAACTGGTAGTAAACTGATTAGCAACCCACCACTGGTTTTGATTCCCGTTCAGGCCACCATTATGAGCTGCGATGGCAAAGTGGTTAAAATGCAGTACTGCAGGCTACTTCTGCTAATTGCCAGCTGCCTGCAGTTTGGCAGTTCAAATCTCACCAGGCTCAAGGTTGACTCAGCCTTCCATCCTTCCAGAGTCAGTAAAATGAGGGTCCAGATTGTTGAGGGCAATATGCTGATGCTGTAAACTGCTTAGTGCGGACTGTAAAGCACTGTGAAGCTGTATGTTAGTCTAAGGCTAATGCTACTGCTATTATACCATTATATCATAGAGGAGATCCAAAAACTGCAGTAAAGAAGCAAATGGTTAATCAAGTCAAAACAAATCAAATCAAATGATTAAATCTGATTTATTCATTAAGTCATTATGAAGCCACTCTTCTATTTAGCCATGAAGTCTGCCCCGGGTTGGCCAGAATCTCCCAAGGCAATTGTGAATGTGGTAAATTTGTCCCCATGTTCTTGGATCATGTCAGGAGCTATATTCTTATTCACGCAGCCACAAATATAGTTCTCCCTCAAATTTACAAAGACATGATGGGTCCTAGGGGTTAGACAGTGTCCACAGCTCTATTCTTTTTCAAGGCTGAGTCCTCCACATGTTCACCCCAAAAATTTATGGGGTAGTTAAATGGAGGTAAATGATGAAAGCATTGGACCCTGCAGACTCTCCTGTTCAGCTGAATAGTTAAACAAGGCTATTAATGTTTAAATAGTTGAGACCATTATGGATATTACAATTTAAAAATTATTATTTTATCTCACAAAGAAGCTGCTAGACTACATCCTGGAGAAGGTGCTTTCCCCAATAGATAAAGAAATAATATATCGGTTTAATTACTCCAGTTATTTTTTTCATAGTTCCTTTCACAGTTAGTCACCACTTGCAGATGTGTCATTACCCAAACTAGGTAACCTCATCATCATCCACACTAACTCAGTAGCCTACCTTTGATTGCTGTGATTGTCTGTCCTGCTTTGAATAAAACTTTGCCTCTGTAATTCACCCTGTGTGTTCTTTGGAAGACCCAGCCTGGAATGAATCTAGAATTTTCTCTGAAAGTCAAGGACACTTGCCTGTACCTGGATGGGACTGCTTGGGGGGGGTTGGAACCCTGACACTAAGAGGAAGATAAAATAAAGGAGAAATATTTGTAGCTCAGGGTTGAAATGAGGGTTTTTTGGTGATCTACGAGCTTGATTGTTTCTTGCAGAGGTTTCATTACCAATACTGGGTAACATTAGCGAGCCCCATACTTAGTTTTCAGAAGAAAATCTTTCCTTTGTTCCTGCCAGGAACAGCACCCAACTTTTAGGAATTATTGGAAACTGCAATTGGCTAGATGGTCAAATGTCGGCACTCAGGTTTAGCTTCAGCTTGGGTTTTGTTCCCTGTTTGTTTACCATATCAGCTAGCTTTTTGCTTAATTGAGATTGCAGTTAGAAGTGGCAGACACACAGAGGAAGGGATTTTTTTTTTTAATGGGTGGAATCTCCACTATCTTGAAAGGAATATTTACCCGAATGGGCTGTCACCTTAGCCAATTTCATTCTTTTTGTCTGCCCTGGTGATGACCTTGAATGATGGGTCTCACTTTGGGGAGTCCTATTGTGTATGTAAGGGATGTCCACCATATCTTAAGAGGATTCCTAATGGTTCTGATTGAGTTGCTGACTTTTGCCGATTTCCTATCAATTTCAACCAAGGTGTCCAACTTGGCTGAAAGCCTCATGCAGGGGTGGCAAACTGACGGCCCGCAGGCTGGATGTGCCATGCACAGGCCACGCCTACCCCAGCTCCATTAAGGGGGAAAAAATCGCAATACGTCATGTGATGGGGCGAGTTTGATACCCATGCCTTAAGGCTTTGATGGCAAACCTATGGCACGTGTGCCACAGGTGACAAGCAGAGCCCTCTCTGCGGGCACATGAGCCGTCAGCCCAGCTCAGCTCAGCCACGCATGCACATGTTTCTCCCACCTGCCAGTGGTTTTCAGGTCTCTGACGTGCATGTGCGTGGGCGCATGCAGGAGCTGCACATGCATGTGGGGGGGCAGGGTGCACACCGGAGTGTGTGGATGCGCAAGGGGATGGGTTGTGTGAGCATGCATGGGGGGGTCATGCATGCATGCACGGGGGCAGGAGTGGGATGCACAGGTGGGCATACACTTGCATTGTATTATGCTTGTCTGTGCATACTTTTGGCACCCAGCACCGAAAAGGTTAGCCATCACTGCCTTAAGGGTTCCTTGTTTCATGATCTGGGATTCCCTGAGTAAGGCTAGTGGGTGGGGTGGATTGCAAGGAACACGGCAAGGGTGATATGAAAGTTTTTCTTTCTCATACCTCCTATGTGAAACGTTTTGTTACAGGTGAGAAAATAACAAAATTAAACATTTGGCAGCTCCCATTGTAACTGGAAATTTAAGAAGCATAATATAAGTCGCAATATTACTACGTAACAACCTTTCCCATTAAAAATCTGCTTCTCCATGAAGCTCTTTTCATGAGAATATCCAGTTCCCCCATGATGTGACAAATATAGTTAAAAGGATATACCAGGTGACCTTTGATTTGTAGGAAGAACTGTAGAACTGCAGGCAGTAAAAGAATCCCCTGAATTCATTTCCTAATGCTTTCAGTGCTCCCTTCCTCAGTTACACTGATACAGATCAGAATTCACAATGAGAGGTCTCGACACTGATAATTGATCAGAAAAGAGAGCCAGTTGACTCTCGTGATTAATTGTCAGGTTGTGCAATGGCATTAAAAAGCTGCAGATTGCATGGAAATTTGTGGTGAATTTTAAACCAGTGTACATTTCTTCATTCAAAGGCACTTTAAACCTCTCGCACTGAAGCTGGGAAACATCTATCTGGCTTCTTTCCTTCAATCAATATCATTAAACCCCTTAAAGAAAATCCTTTCTATGGTTATAAAATATCAATTACATACATTTTCATTAGCTGAATGTACTGATCCGGGCAGATTCATTGGTTGTTTGTTTCTCAGTAGGAGATTGTTGGCTTCAGACCAGCTGGATGAAACAAAGCTTTGAACAGTCTTTTGCCCTTAACATGAGCCCAAAGTTTTCAAGTGTTGTGTGTGTGTGAGAGGGGGGGGAGGAGCGAGGGAGGGAGGGAAAAGGGAGGCAGTTGTAGAAAGATATATGTATTCAAGATATGATGCTCCGCTAAGTTTCCTTCTATGAATCAGCAATGTTAGAATAGCAATGAATTGACATTTACTTGTAGCTTCTATTGCATCAGGTAGATGGTACAAAATAAAAATAAAGACATAGATTCATTTGGGGCTACAATAACTTTGCAAGCCAGAATGATACCTGCAACTTTATCCCAGAATTCCTTTTGAAACTGAAAAAGCCAATAAGAGAAGCTGTTGCCCTGCATGTTTTCTCTTTCATTATTTCCTTTCCCTTCTCCAATGGTTGCATACACCAGAGAGAGAGAAATATTGCTGAGTATCTGTGAATAGTAGCTTTTTTTGTTATAAGTGCAGCCAAATACCATCTAGCATTTTGATTTAAAAAACAAACAAACAATAAAGCAGGGCAAGCTTGTACTTGTTACTCTGAAACTTTATCACAATGTGACACATACACACAATCTGATTAATTGCATGTGTGCATGTATGCATCCATACACACACTACATACTAGAACAGAAAGGCAGGGTATAAATAAATAAATGGCTGTGCACTTGTTGCATCATTCCTTATACTCCCAGTTCTTCCAAATTAAATTTAAACCCTTAAAACAAACAATATAAATAGATGTGGCATGCTCAAATAAGATGGACAAAATTCTCTGAGCATGATATCAAAATTCTATAAGATTCAGGTCATTTTTGTTGTTATTTTGGTGTTGGGTTTATTTATATATATTATAAATAGACCAAATAGACTCTACACACACACACACACACACACACACACACACACACACACACACAGACTGACTTCCATCAAATGTAACAACTAAAACACTATTGTGTCCTTGAAGCCATCCAGAATTGCCAACTCCATCAAAGAGGCAATTGCTCTGATCTCTTCCTAGATGCAGCTATTCACTTTTCTGTCAAAATTAATTTAACTTTTGTATTTGTTGAATTGTTCCATGGCAAGTTGGCCGTTGCAAGTTGGCCAAGGTGATTTGCCCCATTCAGTCTTGATAGAGCCTGTTGAAAGCTACTGCAATTAGCCCACTAGCTTCCCTCTATCCAATTCTGCATATCCAAATATCCTAATTAACCAAAATAGCAGTTCAAGTATTCCTTTCACCTCTGCATCCAACCTAGTACCTGCACCCCCATAATGGGTTCCCTATCCTACAGGATCCCACTTGCACCTTGAGTCTCCCATATGTCCCACTTGGAGTCATTATCCCTTAATGTCCCAAACTTTGCAGTTACTAGCACAATCTTGACAGGATCATGTACACCAACCTTGGTAGGCAGAGTATAATAGTTATGTCTGAATGCACAGAACACTTTCCTACCTTTTTCAACTATTCTAATAAAATAAATCATGGCTCTTAACAATGCCCTCTAGTAACCTCATTGGATGCCTACCTAGTAGCCTTCAGCCTGATAAACATCTCCATTAAAGTGCCACACACTAAGGTACTCCAATTCCAAAATCACACGTTCTCCATTTGGGTAGTGTAGACTCCACAAAATGTTGTTATTTGGGGGCTATTTTATGTACACTTTTAGTCTGTTTTGCACCATGCAGAATTTTTGTATTCAGTATTATAAAAGTTATTATAAAATAAATAAATAAATAAATAAATAAATAAATAATACTTATATTGTTTAGTATAATAAAAGTTATTATAAATAACATTAAATATATAGAAGAGTATCCGAGATCTGGAAAGGCTGCTGTTTCCTTTCCTGAGAAAGAACTTTATGTATGATGAACATGAAAATGTTGCATAATTAGTATACAAGATAGAGTTTACTAAGGACAAATAGTCCAAGAAGAAGTCTGAGTATTTTGAAAAGTCATGAAAATGATAAAGTGTGATTCATAAGGCCTCGTGCCATGCTTGTCTACAGTATAGATGATGCTACAAAATAAGCAGTATCAGCAGATATCTTCTTTACCACTCCAAGTCTTTTCATGCATGATTCGTTTGTTAGGTGAAAGGTGATGCCAGTGACTCACTTTCAATTTTTTTGGCTTTTCTTTTGGCTCTGCCAGGAATCTGTGGCACATCTCTTCAATTCTTCCATATGCAGATATTGTATTACACAGCTTTCAGTTTGAAGCCAGTGCTTAGAATCATAAAGGAAACTGAGTCAGCTTTGTTCTTTGAGTCTGTTGTATCCATCCAAGCTCCAATCTTGGTTAAACTTTAGATCCCCAGTTGCTGGCACATCTTTATTTACCCATGTCATTAGGCTCTGCTTAGTTTGCATAGCAAGAAAGTATAAAACAGAAGCAACAATGTATTTACAATATTTTTGGTGTATAAGATGCACTACCCCCCCCTAAAAAAGGTGGGTGGAAATGTCTGTGCATCTTATAGAGCAAATGTTGCCAAGGACCTGCCCACCCACCAGTCCCCAACCTTCAGCCTTTGCCTCCCAGCAATTTGCCTCCTTGTAGCAAACAGCAAACACCATGGTCACCTTCAGCACAGCCTGGTTTAGCACAAGCAGCTGATTGGTGGTTGGATCTGCCTCCAGGAATACCACCTATCAGCTGTTACAGGCTGAAGGGATCACCACCACTCATCGCCGCCGCTGCTGCCTATCGCCACCTCTGTGTACCCCATTTTCAGCCTCCGCACATCCCATTTTTGGCCTCCACATGCTCCATTTTTGGCCTCCGCATGTCCCTTATTCAGCCTCCACGCATTTTTGGCCCATTCCAAGAGGAAAGGATAGGCAACAGCAGCAGTGATCCCTACTTCTTGGAATGGGCTGAAAAGGGATATGCAGAGGCCAAAATGGGGCACACAGAGGCAAAAAATGGGGCATGTGGAGGCTGAAAATGGGGTGTGCGGAGGCTGAAAATGGGCTACATGGAAGTGGCGATAGGCAGCAGTGGCAATGGGCAGCGATGGGCAGTGATGATCCCCACAGCCTGGAACAGCTGATAGGCAGTATTCCGGGAGGCCAATCCAACCACCCATCAGTTGCTCATGCTAAATCAGGCTGAACTGAAGCTGACCAGGTTGTTTGCTCTTTGCTGCAAGGAGGCAAATTGCTGGGAGGCAGAGGCAGATTTTTTTTGTTTGTTTTCCTCCTCAAAAGTTAGGTACATCTTATAATCAAAAAATATGGTATTTAAATTTCAGTTTTCCTTAAACAGCTTCATTTATGCTTTGATAAAATAAGGGTAAAGATTTCCCCTGTTCATTTGTATCTGATTCTAGGGGACAGAGTTCATCTCTGTTTCTTAACTGAGGGAGCCAGCTAAGTCCAAGATTCTTCATTGTTATCTGGCCAGTATAGCTATATGCCAATGCACAAGGAAGGCTGTTACCTTCCCATCAAAATGGTACCTATTTATCTAGCTGCATTTGCATACTTTTGAACTGTTCGCTTGGCAGGAGCTGGGGAAAATAACGGGATCTCCCTCTGTTGTGTGGCACTTGGGTCTCTAAACCAGGCGGTCAGTTTTCCAACTGACAAGTTCAGTGTCTTCACTTCACACCCAATCTTGTAATAGCTGTTACATTCCTGGAATTACAGTTCAGAATATACAGTATATTTTCTTGGACTTTATGGTGATTTGGGTTTGCAGTAGTGGTGGGTTGCCAATTTTTTTACTACTGGTTCAGGCGTACTCCCACACGGAACACTTCTGCACATGCACAGAAGTGTCCGGGTGGGTGGGCAGAGTCCCCTGCCACTGCTACTACTGGTTCACCCAATCCAGGCTGAACCGGGAGCAACCCACCTCTGGTTTGCAGAGAGGAAAGCATAAAGTTTCCCAATCAGTCATGTCTGACTCTAGGACATGGTACTCATCTCCATTTCAGGAGCGAGTGTTGTCTGAAGGCAATTTCCATGGTCATGTGGCAAACATGGCTATGTGCAAAGGGGACATGAACACTGTTAACTTCCTACCAAAGTGGTACCTAATAATCTACTTGCCATTTGCATGCTTTTGAATTGCTAGGTCGGCAGGACACTTATAGCACCTTAAACCAAATGGTGTTTTCCATTTTCCCAGGATTGTATGGAACCTGTAGAGGGAAACCACATGAGACTGAGGAAAAGAAGCAGTTGCTTAGGATATTTCTGGTGTGTGCTGTGTACACCTTCCGCCCCATGCATGCTCCAAATCATATTTCTCCCTTTGGATCACCATCGCTCAGATTTCATAATTACAGAGTTTAGAGGATATCCTATAAAGAATAGGATAAATAATGTATCCTATTATAAATTATAGGTTGAAGAATTCTTTATCCCATGAAGAAAGTAGCATAAATGCTAAGTGCTATAAATCCTTATCGCGTTTAGAAAAACTCTGTAAGAATGGTTTTAAAAAGAAAATAATTCACACCCCTCTGTAAACTGTAAAAGTGCCCTTTGAACAGTTGCAATTAAAAAATGGTGTTAATTTTTCTTGCCATTTTGAGGTAGGAATGCTTCAATTTGACAAAGCCTCTTTCAATCCAATCAGAACCAGATTTGTGAATCAAAGGGAGGAGGACCTGCTTTGAATCAGGAAATTGAATCAGATGGTTTCAAAGTGCTTGGTAGCTTTTCAAAGCAATTTACAGATTTGCAGGCACTCAGCAACTTGTATAAGCATTCCATTTGGGAAAACCTTGATTAACCTGCTTTGGGGATAATTTAGGTATTCATCTACTTGACATACAACTTTCCATAACACGCATCACAAACATTTTTGCTACCCTAAGATGTGGTTTGTGGGAATAATTGCAAGGAGTCTAGTTTATATAAGCCAGGTTGTGTGTAAAATAGCTTCTGCAAACATATGATGGAGACTCTGCCCATTTTTATGTGCAACCAGCTGATAACCCGGCATTGCCAGGTTATTATTTATAGGGGGAAAATGTCTGGGCTAAACGTAATTTCTAATGTTGGATTTCCCCCCTTACCAGAGGGAGCCCCCTTGTGGAGTGCTGTGAAGCCGTTACCATGGCAACTCCACTACGCTGCACAGTAGGAGCCATTTTAAGACACAATAGGCTGTATCTTAACAGAACACACACCCATGGGGTTTTAGAGGTGTCTTACCCTCACAGTATTTGTTTCCAGAGAGTATGTAATCTGTGTACCAAGTTTGGTTGAAATTGCTCAATGTGTTCCAGAGTTATTCTGGGACATACAAACCTCAGCCATACATACATACATACATACATACATACATACATACATACATACATACATACCGTATTTTTTAGAGTATAAGATTTGAAGAGGCAAATCTTTTTAAAAAAGATTTTGCACCTTGCAGACCTCCCAAAAATGACCCGTTTTTCGCAAAATTGTCAAACAATTGTATGCATAGCCTTTAAGAGGCTTATAGAGTGCTCCTGGAGGCAAGGGGGGGGGGCAAAAAGGAGCAAAACGTGGCCTGGTTTTCACTTATTTATGCCCTCTCAGGCCCCCAGGAGCACTCTGGAAGCTTCCTAAAGGCTATGCACGGCCATTTTTGTAAAGGTGGCAGGGTTTCTGGAGGCCAAAAATGATGTATTCAGTGTATAAGATTCACCCAAATTTTCACTCTCTTTTTTGGGGGGGAAAGGTGCATCTTATACTCTGAAAAATACGATATATGTAGAAGAGATGGGACAGGCTTTAATCATCCAGTCGCATATATATCGTTATGCCCTTCAACAAGGCTGAAAAGGAGTTCAGTACATAGCTGGCTTCTCTGACATTGATGGGAGCAGCCAATCAATGCAATTTGTCACATCATTAAATATTCTGCCTATCAGAAATGTTTTGGGAAGGTCTGGCTTTTTTTGAGCTTGAGCTTCATTCACTTTTCCAGTCCACAGCTTCTTTCCTAAGATCGGATACAAGCCCCTTAAATTTGCTCTCTCTTCTGCCAATGCGCTTATTACACTTTGCAGCTGATCCTGCCAACACAACTAGGAATTCCATTCAGCTCTCAGCTTTTAGAATATAGGCTCAGGTGATCAATCCAGGACACACTCATGAATCAAAACTGTACTTTGAAATTCTGTATGACTGGGATAGATTTAAAGCTCTTGACAGTGATATAATGAGTGCCAGGTAACACTAACAGGGCCTGGCATAAATGTTTGCTCTTTTTAGGAATAGAAACTGATACAGATGACATTTGTTCTGATGTGTCATATTTCTTTGAGGCCTGCTATCTCTATGCCACTTAATTTTTTTGTGTCAGCCTGCTTTTACTTCTGTTAGTTAAATACCTAATATAGATTATTAACAGCAAATCATAATCCTGCCTTATATAAGGGGTTCCTACCAGTATGGGCCAAGATAGCTATGCCAATTTTCCTGTCACTTCTCAAAACTTGGTGATCAATAGCAGCAAACCTTTCTACCAGGAAAGCAGGAATTCTTCAGAGACTTCCTCAGAAAAGGCCACTTTTCAAAGCCATTAATTAGGAGGCCCACCCCAGCAAAGTATTTCCAATATTGGAGCTAGGCCATCCCAATAGTTGTTTTTTAGTCAGTGTCATGTCAAACAGGGCATCCCAGAAGTGCAAATAAAAAAGTTAAAGATTATTTTTTTATCTTTTTTTAAAAAAAATAATACTGTTTTTTTTGAAGCTGGGCTTTTTTTTTTAACATTCTTCAACACAACAACATTGGCTTTTTTCTGGGCAATTTGGTCCTCCTTTCTAATTTCTGCTGCTCTGTCTTTAAGGTAAAAGGTGAAGGTTCCTCTCACACATATATGCTAGTTGTTCCTGACTCTAAGGGGTGGTGCTCATTTCCATTTCAAAGCCGAACAGCCAGCACTGTCCGAAGAGATCTCTGTGGTCATGTGGCCAGCATGACTAAATGCCGAAGGCAAACGGGACACTGTTACCTTCCCACCAAAGGTGGTTCCTATTTTTCTACTTGCATTTTTACATGCTTTCAAACTGCTAGGATGGCAGAAGCTGTGACAAGTAACAGGCACTCACTCCATTACGCAGTGCTAGGGATTCAAACCCCCAAACTGCCACCATTTCAGGTCAACAAGCTCTTAGCCACTGAGGCACCATGACTCTGTCTTTAGAAAAGTGTAAACCAAATAATTCGAAAATGTTTCATGGTAAATATCAAGACAGCCAACTCAAATTTGGCAGAGTTAATGGCCTCTAAAGGAATGTACTATCCCTGGTATTTTCAAGCCATTCTGCCAAAAATTGAATAGCTATAGACATCCCCAATATTGCCTTTGGACAAATCTTTCTTTAATAAAATTTTGAGCTGCTCAAATTGAATTGGTGTTCTCCTCAAATTGAATTGCAACAAGATTCCTTTGAATTTCGGGTACCAAACTGAAACAGAACTGATTTACTCAAGCCTACAAGGAAATACATACTTCAAAACTCAAAGACAATTCTATAATAAAAGCCCTAAAATAGGCTTAATGCTCATTAAAAGCCTTCCGCTGTGAAAGATCAACTCCAATAACCTTGCTAAATGAACATAGCTTCAGGAGGGGATTGCTATCATCTTCATCTTTTTGAGAAATAAAATCTGTCTTCAGGTGCTGTGGGATCAGTAAAAGGGAATGCACTCATTATTTGTCTTGGCTGAAGGAAAGGGATATGGAGACCTGCAAAGACGTAAATGAATATTCTTTTAGCCTAGCCATAGAACAGCATGCGCACACACACACACACACACACGTGTGTGTGTGTGTGTGTGTAATGAATCTACAAGTTATTAAACAGATGAAGCTGGGGAAATTTTTTATCTCTGATTATCATTAATCTTAATCTCACAAAAGGTTATTCAAATATATTGTTGTGATTTTCACAAAGAGATATCTTCCATGCTTGAAGGAAGAAAATGTACATTTCCCTGAATGCCTAATTTATCTTCCAGAGTTTGTCTCTTCTTTCCTGCTTTTTGTCCCCGACTCCAACACAATTTAAAAAACGTTTTAGTAGAGAGCAACATTTGTTATATAGAATGAGGAAATAATTGTTATTTCTTAATAAGCTTAATGTTAAAGTAGCGTATTGAAGTCATTATGATTTCTAACTAAGGAGTAATAATAAATAATCATCTCTGTATCAAGGAAATAAATATGTTGGCACATTTAGAGAAAATGTCATTGTGGAAAGGTTATCCATGAAAATCTGTATGGAGTCGGGTAGTCAGAGCTTAAATACAACATTTCTCCAAATTTATTATTCCTGGAAAAAAATGCTAATTATATCATTGAGAAGTTTATCAACATTTCTTATTAACCTATGAAGCACCTTCAGAGAAGGAGAGAATCTGGATCTATTACCCTTGGATGGATAGAAAAGAGCCAAGGTTTGGCTTACATTTGATCCAACTTTTTTTCTATTGCCCATTTTCAGTGAACCCTAAGCATCCTGAAGCTACAGTGTTTTACAGAGCAATTCTGTGCAATCCCATGCAAATCGAGGCAAACCCATCCAATCCTCTGGTTATGTCCTCTCCCCAGTTCCTCTAAACATACTTTCTAAAATGGTGATGAAAAGAAAAAAAATGCAAACCTATTTTATAGGATGCAAAATGTGTGATATAAAGTGCCCAAAGGCAGTTGCCTAACTCACAAGGATTTAGAAGTGGAAAAAGAAGGGAGCATATGAGGGTTGAGTTGTTTCTCCAAACCACATCCTTTCACCAACCTCCACATATTTGGTGAAATCACTGAACTAGAATTCTGTTTGCCAGATCTTGGAAAATTTTATTAAAATTTCTGGTCATGTGTAGAGCTTTACTTATTTCAGGCAAATATGCCCCACAAATAATATTTCTTTCAGGGTTCTCAGCTGAATGTGTGGAGAGAGCAGAAGACTGGATTTGTCAGGCATCCATCAATATCCAAGAAAGAAAAAACTCAACTCAATTTCAGTAGAGATAAAGTACTTTTACTAGATATGACTTGAAAGCAGCGAAAATGAAAGCAAGATCTGAGCCAAAAGAGTGTGAACAAGTACATATCAAATGGCTACCCAGCCCCTCCCTCCAATTACCCCATCCCAGTGTCCAATCTGCAACTTCCTAAGGTGTCATGTGGGGTGCATCTTCAAAAGTCTCATCAGGTTGGTATGCGAGACAGTTGGCCTTGACCAAGTCCAAACATCAGCCATCAGCATGCGCAGAAGATGGTGAGAACAAAACTCCCTTCTACATAACTCCTCCAGTACCATATGATTCCCATCCCAAATACCATGCCCCCACCCTCCCCATTTCTATGGCAGCCGATAGCAAGCAAGCGAAGCAGAGGCTGACAGGATTACAGTCATATATTCTGAAGAAGATTGTAATTTAATAACAACCACTTAATATGAGCTAGCAGAGTGCATCAGCAGCCAAAACTGCTAATATAATTCTTAGCTGTGTAAACGAGGCATAGAATCAAAATCACATGAAGCATTAGTACCACTTTAGAAGCCTTAGTAAGAAGACCACACCTAAAATACTGCATTCAGTTTTGGTCACCACATTACAAAAAAAGATGTTGAGTCTTTGGAAAAAGTGCAAAGAAGAGCAACTAAGATGATTAAGGGCCTGGAGACCCTTAATGTATGAAGAATGGTTGCAGGAATTGGGTATGGCCATTCTAGAGAAAAGAAGGAATAGGAATGACATGATAGCAGTGTTCCAATATTTGAGGGGCTGCCACAGAGAAGAGTGTGTCAACTTAATTTCCAAAGCACAAGAGGGCAGGACAAGAAACAATGAATGGAAACTAATCAAGGAGAGAAGCAACCTGGAACTAAGGAGAAACTTCCTAACAGTGAGGACAATTAACGGGTGGAACAGCTTGCATCCTAAGACCTAGAGCAAACTTCAGAGAAAAAGGAGATGATGAGACACAGAATGCCTCAGTCAGAAAGTTTAAAAGGTACAATCTTTTAGAAAGATAAAAATAAAAACAGGCTCATCTTCTGTCAAGTATTTCCCAGAAAAGTAGGGGTGTTGAACTCTGAATGCCTCTCCCAGTGAGGAAATGTTTAAGTTAAAATGTTTTGGATTGTTGTTTGTTTTAAAGAATCTAGTCTCGGGGCAATCACACTTTTTCCATGGCTATGTGGCATTGCACTGCTTATGCAATCTCTTTTCTCTGCCCTGCTAATCCCATATCTGCCTCCTTTCCTCTTTGTCAGCTCCCTCTCCCTGGGATCATCTGCTTACCTCTACCCAGCTCCAACTAAGGATCCAGCTGTCCTCCACACTTCTTGTACCATCCCTGCTCAGAATCCAAACTTTGTTCTTGCTGTTATTATTCCTATTAGCAAAGAACATAAACCATGAGGGGTTCAGGAGGCACACTGTATTTGAGAATTGTATATAAACCTAGAAATATGTGTTTTTGCATGTATGATGTGTTGGGACTATGATCAGAAAGAATCATTTGTATGCCACTGTTTGACTCTGAAAGTCATTAAGTGACATTGGGTTGGTCATTCATTTTCAATCCAATTTATTTTCTAACATTGCTATGGAGATAAAATTAAGGATACTGGTAGAGCCTGTAAAAGCCAGCTGGAGTATTGGAAGAAAAAGTCAGACATCCTACTGGATATTTCTCTAAAAGGTCTTCTTTTTAGGAAGTTCAGTTATAGCAACCCACATCTTAGCATTCCCCACCCACAACATTCTCTGAGTTCAAATGTTCCCACAGGATCCAAGCACAGAAGTTGCCTGCCCTAGAAGCAACAACCCTTTCATTCTACTATGTCCTCTAAATCAGTAATCCCCAACCTTTGTGGCTCGGCTGATGGTGGGGGGGGAGAGGGAAGCTGAGCCATGCACACGTGCAGCTCCACTCATGCAAGAAAGAAGAGAAGCCTTTGGGATATGGTTTCTGGCTCCTTCAGGATTCTTCATACCACAAGCTTTTGCAAAGGGATTGAAGGCCTGAAGCTGTGCAAGATTGCTCTCCCAAAGTCCTTTGTCCCTTTGCAAAAAGGACAATAGAATAGAATAGAAGCCGTTGGGGGGGGCGTGGTCTTGTGCTCCTTCAGGTTCATTGAAGCTGCCCGATGCTCCAAAAGAGGATTGGGTGTCCTGCGAAGCTGAACACTTGTCCCACTCAGTCTCTGCTCTCTGATTTTGGAGCATCGGGACAGGCAACATGTAACGTGGGGGTGGGGGGAGCAGAGGGGAACCAGGCCACACAAGCAGCAGACCAGCAAGCACACTCAGCTTCAGTCACATGAGAGAAAGAAGCCTTTGGGGCACCGCTTGTCCGAGTGGAGCTGTGCATGTATGCTGGCCAACTGCTTTCATGGCCCTGTTCTGAATAGGTCACGGCCCAGTAGTAGGCTGTGTCCAAGGGGTTGGGGACCCCTGCTCTAAATATTTATCATGTTCATTGTATTTCTAAGTAACACATACAGTCCATACTTCCATACAACAACAGTAATACTAATACAAAAAATCCAGGTTTATATGCATATGAAGTAAGTTCCCAAATGTGTTGGTATCATTTCTTTCACTGGCAATTACCAAGCAACATGCCGCATACATAAAAAGAGGAAAGTTTTTTTCTGTAACTTTGTTAGAAAGATTCATTTATAGTTCTTAGAAGTTGCATGCTTTTTCTCTCATAATTTTGTCATCATTACTGTGATTATTATAATCAGGAACAAATGCTCCAACACAAAACTTCATTGGAAGAGATATTTTACAACAGAATTTATGAGGTTCCTGTTCAACACATGTGGTCATTTTATGTACAAGAAAATCTCCACAAATTTAAACCAGAAATGTTTAGAAAATGAATAATAATCAACATTCATCCACACACACGCACACCAGTACAAACTTATGTATATCTATTGTACAGAGAATTCTTTTAAAATAAAATCATGTCTTTTTAAAGAAATTTACCTAGTTTCTTATTGCTTTATATTTTCTTTAAAGTGTTTTTTGGCAGTTTCATCTAACAATAAATGCTGGAGTGTGGCTGAAAACCACTATGATTCTCAAATAACACGATTATAGGTTAAAAGAAACTTAAAATTTTCCCTTGTGTGAAATAATCCTGTTTCCTTCAGATGTATATTTTCACATGAATTTCATTTATAATGTAGCTGACATTTACAAAGCTGTCTCAATTAGGATCCCAAAGGTCATTGTAAAGGAAATATTTCTTTCTTTCTTTTTTCTTTCTTTCTTTCTTTCTTTCTTTCTTTCTTTCTTTCTTCTTTCTTTCTTTCTTGATATAATATTTTATAAAGTAATTTTGGATAGTAAATAGATATAAGATTTCAATTGCAAATAATTGTATTAAAATCAGATGATCTACAAAGATGCTTAATTGATAGGTTCTCATCCTTAATTTGTTTGTATGCTGGTCTTTTAACCCCAATTTGTATCCAAACAATGAATATCTGCCTCATTCATTCATTCATTCATTCATTCATTCATTCATTCATTCATTCATTCATTCATTCATTCATTCTAGAGATAATTCATACAAAAGAACCAGATAATGGACTTAAAACAAAATCTTCTTGGAACTTGCAAGCAAAATCATGGATAGGAACTGGACATTCAATATCCTCCTCATAGACCTTGTCAAATGAAGGGATCTTCTAAGAAACCCCATAAAGTTTCAAAATCAGAATCAGGGGATTGTGAAATGATCAGTAATTATCAATCCAGCTCTAGATGTTAAAAGCTAAGTTGAAGCATGTCCAATATGGATCCAACATGGACAAAAACAATTCTATAATTTGATCATGAGAATGTAAGAAAGTCTTGGTGCATGGAGCCAAGCTCTGGTCTATCAAACATGTCAGAAAACTGGATAACATAAGAAGCTCACAAAAAAAGCAGTGATAACCTTATCTCACTTACAACCAACTCTGAGGTATGATAAATGGAGCTTAAAGTAGAGTCTCTTTGGGGTTAGTCATGACTTCCAGTAACTTTGTGAACAAGTTTTGCAATTTTCCTGGGAACAGTATACAGTGGAAGTGCTTTGCCATTGTCTTCTTAATTTTCACTTCCCAATCTAGTTTCCAGTCCTGGAGTTTTGTGGTGGTTTCCCATCCAATCATCTAACTAGGCCTGACTCCGCCTAGCTTGAATGTCTAGATGTAATTAGCTAGGTTTTCTGTTTTGGTGAACCTGGAGCTATAAATTGGGTCCCAATTCTTTGGCACATTGGATGATCCTAAAGATCAGAAGCAAGAAGGAGTATGTTTTTCCTATTTCCTATTGCCAAGCTCGAAGCTCAGTGCAACAGCCCAACTACCAACCCAAGAACCTTATATTCAAATACATTTTAACCATATTCAGTCTAATGTTACAATTGCTGTCCTTCACAATTTTGAATCAGATGTCTTTGCCTATTTTATCAGCCACTCCTTCTCTAAAGTCTCCAATGTGACAATAATAAGAGATCAGCAATAACAGTGAGAACTTTCCCATTATTGCAAAATGCATTAATCCAGGATAGTCAAACTTGTGGCCCATGGGCCAGATGCGTCAATCACTGGCCACGCCCACTCCTGGTTTACACTTGTCTGGAGGAAGTGGAGAGTCATCTTTTATGTTTCTTTTCTTTTTTATTATTCCTTTTTTCTTTTCCTTTTCTTTAATTTCCCTTTTTTCTTCTTTTATATATTTCTCATCACAAAAAAATTCCTCTTTATGATTATCTTACCAGCTTTTTTTTTCTGAATGGAAAAGCTTTTCTGGGAGATTAAGATGCACTATCCTTTCACAGTTTATGAATTTCCTGGTTGCTAAATATAATTGGCCTTTGACCTCAGGGTTCATGGCACCCAAGGAGTCTTTAGCTACCCGCAATCCATTCACCTAATCATGTGATGTGGTTTCTACAAAACTTTTGGCTGCAAATATGAGCATCTTGGCTCAGAGCTGTTTCTTACCCTCAAATTGCTTGACTGTTTTCCAAGTGTAATTTTCAGCTTTTCCTTGTTCTGGGCAAAAAAAGCAAAACAATACAGAGCCTAGAATAATTACCTCTTTCTTTTAAAACTGGATTCAAGTCTTCCACTGAGGCACACAACTCTTTGCGCTGTATGTCAGTGATCTCATGTTGTCAGCAATCTTAGGTTGTAAAAATTAGCTTCCCGTTCCCAGACTTTTTCCATCATTTTTTTTGAAACTCTGGTAGAGACCAAGTAAATCCTCAGGAGTCAAGAAATTACTCCAAAACCAGGAACTGACCCTTGATGAGAAAACCAGGAGCCTTTTCTTTCTTTCTATAAAGAGAGTGGCTGAATATGCAGATTGCATCCCATGAGTTAAGAGCTTGGCAAACTTGACTTAAGTAAATCAGTGTCACCCAAAATGAGAAGATGGGGAAAATGTTCTTTTAAAAATAGCCTTTGTAGAACCTCAGACAGAACAAAATAATACAGCTTTATTACAGGGAGTGAGGGGCGAGGAGAACAGATATAGGATTATTATACATAGCGCATAAGCAGTTCAGGAAAATTAGTATTATTGGTTTCTAGAACATATAGGTAGTCCTCAACTTATCACCATTCATTTAGTGATTGTTTGAAGTTACAAGGGCACTAAAAATGTGACGTTCACACTTATGACCATTGCAGCATCCCTATGGTCATGTGATCAAAATTCATACAATCAGCATCTATTTGTGGTTTATGGCTGGGGTTCATGTGGTCACCTGTTGCAACCTTCTGACAAGCCAAGTCAATGGGGAAGCAGGTTTTGCCTAACCATCATGTTATTAACTTAACATGCAGTGATTCACTTACAACTGTGGCAAGAAACAAAAACAAAAAAACTGAAGTTGACCTGGAAGGCTGATTTTGCTGTTGACACATCAGGGTTTTCTGTCACCACCAGAGTTACTTCTTGATGGGCAAACATTATTAGGAATCAGGTCCACAACTTGGGAACCTTCTAGATTCATGACTCCTGCAGGGATACTAAGTAGAAGTGGTGGTCATCTGGGCTTACACCCAACTTTTGTTGATCCACTAACTGTGACCCTACTGGGGAGAGAAGGATTTGCAATAGTACTTCATGTCCTTGTCACCAATACCATCTCTTCTAAAATATTATTAGATACTCTACCTGGTGTTGCCTTTAAAGAATATTTGGAAACTTCCATTGGTTCAAAATGCAGTGGTCCACATATTTGGGGGCAATAGGAGCACATAACACCTGAGCAACATCTGCAACCTTCCCTGCCAACTTTTGAATAGACACGTGGGAAGCTGTCAGGGAGTGTTGGAAATGAGACCACATGGCCATAGTAAATCCAAGGCAGCACAGCAGCATTGAAGTGGCCACAAATTTAATTCCCACAGCAGTAATGGATCTTAGAATTCTGTAACCTAGTCCTTTGAGGTACCTTGGTTCAGTAATTGTTGTTCTATGACACACTGTTTGCCCAATTGAAGGTTATAGACAGACACAAAAGTTTTGGCACGTAGATCTACCAGTATATATTGGTTTAAAAATTCTGAAAGATTTAATTTCCCATTCATCCATAAGGGGCAACAAGCTGTTATTTGATTGGAGTGCATATCATGTTTACTTATTTATACATACATACATACATACATACATACATACATACATACAATAAGCACATTATACATCTACAACAATCCCTCACCCAAAGAAGTCAGACCAAAACTGCTGCTGTTTCTGGAGATTCAAACTGTTCAAGGAAGTGTACAATATAATGCCCGTAGTTATATTCAAATATTTACTAGGCCATGCTGATTAAAATCCTGCAGCCCAAAATGCAGAACAAGTGATTTTCTAAAAGGCAAATGGAAAATCATCTACCAGTGCTACTGGAACTCATTTGATTGCTGATGCTATTTTTGAAAACATCAGAAGTTCCTCAGAATAGAGAACATCTGACAGGATCTAGATTATAAAATAGATTAATATAGAAGGAAACTTCTCACAAATAATAATAAATGACAATAAAGGAGAAAATAATTGAAACAACTTATTGATGTGTCCTTTTCATTGTGTTTCTAACAACTGGAAAATAATTATTTCTGCGACTCCATACATTTTTAATGGCATACAAATATGTTAAATAGAATAATAGAATTCTATATTGACCAAGTGTGATTGGATACACAAGGAATTTGTCTCCGGTGCATAAGCTCACAGTGTACATATAAATATCAAGTAATAGGTGATAGATCATAACAAACCACAAATGATAAACCAAAAGAAACCAATAGGAGAAGATAGTAGGAAAAATGAGAGGATGAGAAAAGATGAAAAAAGAGAGAGTGCTGTGGGAATTAAGTGTTCAGCAGAGTGATGGCACAGGAGAAAAACATATCTTTGTATTGCATGTATTTGGCATGCAATACTCTATAGTGGGATCCTGAAGGGAGAAATTGAAGTAAATTATGTCCAGGATGTGAGGGGGTCTGTAGATATTTTCTCAGCCCTCTTTCTGGTTAAATACAGTTAAATATGACCTGTTCTTCGGGAAAACTGAGTGAAGACCTCACAGTCTGCAATCCTGTACAAGACCATGGTGATCTACCAAAGGAAATTAATAGTCTTTTCTTCACTAGGATATCCGTTCAGTTGCACAGGCTTTTTTCTCCTCTTTTTGTGGTTATTAAGAACTGAATTGTGTTTCACCTTCACAAACAAAAGATGATCTTACAGAGATTAACCTGCTTCTCTAAAAACTAGGTGACTATAAGTTTTAGGCCTCCCTTAGGCATGACAGCCAGCTGGATGATTTTGGGCCTGTCACTCACAAGTTTGTTGTGAGGAAAATAGAAGGCAATAGTACATGTAATTCTCTTTAAACAACTACAAGTGGAATCTGCAACCTGATCATTAAGCAAAGCAGTCATTAAGTGAAACCACAACTATGCTTATGATCTTACCTCTGTTTTTCTTCGCTTGCAAAGGTTGTAAATGTAAATATTGGTTGCAAAGTTACTTTCTCATCACCATCTTAACTATAAATGCTTAATAATAACCATAGAAGGAAAATACAAGTATATAGATATGAAAAAAGGCTAGATAAAATCATCATCATCTGTCTCTGTGTGTACGCATGTGGAGTACAGTGTATATTAGAATGGAGATATTGAAAGTGTTGAGTGGGATCAGAATTATGAACAGGATCATGAGCTGCGGTGGTGCAGTGGTTAGTAGTACTGCAGGCTACTTCTGTTGCCTGCTGGCTGCCTGCTGGCTGCCTACAATTTGACAGATCGAATCTCACCAGGCTCAAGGTTGGCTCAGCCTTTCATCCTTCCAAGGTGGGTAAAATGAGGACCCAGATTGTTAGGGGAAATAAGCTGAGTCTGTAAACCACTTAGAGATGTCTGTAAAACACTGTGAAGTCGTATATAAGTCTAAGTGCTAAATGCTATTGCTATCAAGAGAGAAGCAAAAAAAAAAACACCCTACATTCAGTGGGAAGAGGCAAATTCCTTGTGTCATCCAAGGCAACCCTCCCTCCAGGTTCATCCATGTCACAGCAGTTTTAGAGCAATGAGAGAATGAAACCAATGTGCCAATGACCAAAAGCAGAATGATTAGTGATGTTTGCATCAAATTGCTGCCAGCTAAGAGATGCCAATATATATGATTTAATCTCTTTCCCCTGAAATATAAGTGGAATCATCTCTGTTGAAGCATTTCAAATCTATGCTGTTTAGAACAGATTCAAATCTGTCAGAAGCCATATAGGTGGCAGTAGTCTGTGAACCATATGAAGCTGAGCTAAATTATCTCTAGTTTCTATAGTTAATTCCAATGTGTTTCTTTCTTCTCTAACAAGTCAGTAATGTAGCTAACTATAGGCTTCTAGGCATGTGCATTGAAGATATATGGAAGATGTGATCTTGGCTCATCCTTTTACTGTTTATCATGCTATTAGACAAAATGGAAAATAAATCTCTCTCTTTCTCTCTCTCGCCCCCACCCTCTCTTAAACTTAAAAGCTCAGATCAAGTTGGAATGGTTGAAAGCAGTAATACTCACATATTCTGTTTGATCCTATAGCCTTAGATGCCCATTATAAAACCATCAATACAGTTCAAAAGTTATTAGGAAGGCAAATGATATCCTGGCTCCCTTTTTATTACAGGTTTTTCCCCTTGATAGCCCATGATTTTGATTCCATAAATGGGTGCAGTCTGCATCAATCACCATGAAGTTAAAGCTGACTAAACTATAACATTAAAAGAACAGTATCTCAATCTCATATTTGATTAGCAGACTGTCCATTTGCACTAATTCCAGAGTACTACATTTGCCTCAGGGTGTCTCTTTCCATAGAAATCTGTTGATAAACATTTTGAAAGAGTGACTTAGAATTTAGGAAAAATAAATGCTATTTCAGATCTGCAGATAGGAAGCAGACAGTCTCAATCTCCAAGAGAGCGAAGATGAAGGGTACATAATCTAACACGAAGCAGAATGAATTCTCAAAGATGACCATATATCATTCTGTTACTACAGCTGGAAGTAACACATGTTGTCTCTGATTTCATTTTTTTTTTTTTGCTGTGTTAAAGTGCAAAGTTCTTCTTTCTGTTGTGACTAGTCATGTGCAGTTTAACACCCCATAATGTTCTGATTTATGTATTCAGGCTCTTAGAAACATCGTCTACCATGTTTCTCCAAAAATAAGACAGGTTCTTATTTTCTTTTGACCCCCAAATAAGCACTTGGCCTTATTTTTGGGGAGGTCTTATTATTTTTGAGGTGCAGGAGGCAGCACGAGTGGTCACCTCATGGCTGCTGCTATGTTGCAATATTTTTGGAGGGCTTATTTTCAGGGGAGGATTTATTTTAGCGCAAAGCCCAATTGGACTTATTATCCGGGGAAGCCTTATTTTCAGGGAAACAGGGTATGTTACATACATTTTCTCTATGTTTTTCATTTTCTTTATATTCCCCATCTGAATGTTGTATAGTATATCATGCAGAATGTGCCCTGTGTTTTTCTTTTTCACCCCATATGTCTTAATGTAACATTGCATAATACATTATTCCCTGATGGCTCCAAGCTTGTGCTTGTGTATAGCAATCAACATTTGACCATATACAAAGTTAATGCTAATTTTGGGGGGTGCGGGGATGGGGAGGATTAATGAGGTACACAATATCCAGAAAAAAGGAATTTAAATGATAATCAACTTAATAGGAATATTAGTTGAAAGAATAATCAGGCTTTTCTGCGTTCCTGTCAGGCATTCCTGAATTATGAACAGTTTCATTGGATCTAGAAGATTATACATTTTGAGTTTTAATAACAACTCATTGTAAATATAGGTGATTAAAAGGTTAGACTTGAAGTAGGAGAGGTCCATCCATAGTCATGGAAACTCTGGATCAGTCATGCTCCTTCAGGTCAACCTACCTCACAGGGGTGCTGTGAGGGAGATGAAATGAAGGAAAGTCTCCTTCCACTTTGGAGAAATGGCAGGATATAAACCTAGCCAAAAACGAAAAGAAAGTAAGAAAAATAAATGCAAAGATGGTGTATACTCCATTAGAAAAAAAAAAGCTTAATTTTAGAGGGAAGGGAAAAAAAATCCTTCCATTAAAAATGGCAAATAGGTCCCTCCTGTATATGTGAATTGTCATATGTATTCATAGTGGAAAATTACAATTTAATTGCAAACCTACATACTAATATACAACTAAAAACCCAAGGAGAAAATAAAGGAATGTTGCTGGATTAGATTAAAAGTTAATTTAGCTCAGTATTTTTTTTTATCAGTAAATAATCAGATGTTCCTCAGAAACCCACAAGCACGATATGAACACTTCTTCACTGTGGTTCCTTGATTACTGGTACTAAGAGGCTTAGCATCATAACTAGTGTAGCTGTTAATAAATGTAATCAGAGTAATTACACTCATATGGTTAGAACCTAATTGTAACAGTGCAGGAGAAAACAGAAGAGGTTGGAAGGAAGGGCAAGGAAAAAGCAAAAAGAAACAGTAAGGGAAAGAATTTACATTTATTCATGCCCATGGCTGTGGATTACATACTTCAACCAAACCCTGAATGAGAATAAGGAAATCTCATAGAAATACATATATTTAAATATCAAGAGAACCAGATGCTCAAGACAATACACTAATTGATACTGGCCCACAAACTGCCAAGTGATTTTGTCTGAAGTAAAATTGGAGAGTTATTTTCAGGCAAAACATTTGAATTCTGAAACCACAGGAAAATGTAGAATATCAGTTTTAGAATTCTTTCTCATTTCTTACTACCAATGGCTATAGGAGATGTTCCTTTTTTTGTAACCTGGTGAGGGTTATGCTTGAGTGTTTACTTTCTCCCCTGGAACTAATCAGGATGAGTCTCTACATATTATCTCTGTGGGTATGTTTCTGTTCTCTCCTTGTATTATGTTGGCTTGATTTTGTGTTTATGTGTTTACTAGGAAGCACAAGGTACTGTATTTATGCTCTGCTCTGAGTCACATGATCAGGAAGAAGAATGGAATATCCAGCAACATTTTGAATAACTGCACAACTGCTTATTCCAGAGAGATGCACTAGGGGGAAAAAAATTCTCTCTTCCAGATTAGATGTGTTGCATTTTCTAAGTCTAGATGTCTTTGCAGTTTTATGCCACCCCACCCATCAAATTTGATCCCATATTGTTTGGTTTTTGGATAGGCATCCTGCTGATAAAGAAAGAGACAGACCAACAAAGGCCCGATCCTCTCTACACAATTTCTTTCCAACATTCCAAGAACAAAAAGAGGGAAACAAATTAGTAATGTTTCTCAGATGACGTTTCCACTGATCTTCTCCTAAACCCAGTGGTGGGGTTCAAAAATTTTTACTACCGGTTCTGTGGGCATGGCCTGGTGGGCCTGGTGTGGCTTGGTGGGTATGGCTTGGTGGGTGTGGCAGGGGAAGGATACTGTAAAATCTCCATTCCCACCCACTTAAGGGGAAGAATATTGTAAAATCTCCATTCTCTCCCTACAACCAAGGAAGGTTACTGCAAAATTCCCACTCCCTTCCAATCAGCTGGGACTCAGTAGGCAGAGAATAGATTGGGGCAGGGCCAGTCAGAGATGGTATTTACTGGTTCTCCAAACTACTCAAAATTTCTGCCGCCAGTTCTCCAGAACTGGTCAGAACCTGCTGAATACCACCTCTGCCTAAACCACAAGAACAAAGGCAAATGCGGAACTAGACAACCTGTCTCAGCCCACTATTGTCTATTTGGATCCTAAAGCACCTCCATCACGAAAGTGCTCATTTTCTGAAGATGCTTAAATATTAATAGATTAAATATTAAAATTGAAATTTCTTCAAGCATATAAAACTAAGGCCCGTTTCTAAGATTCAGCCCAGAATGTTGAATTATTTTTAACTGAATTCCAGTAAGATTATTTATTACTTTTACATTTGCTGGAATCTGGGAAAGGAGCCGAGGTGGCGCAGTGGTTAGAGTGCAGTACTGCAGGCTGAAGCGGACTGTTATCTGCAGTTCAGCGGTTCAAATCTCACCGGCTCAAGGTTGACTCAGCCTTCCATCCTTCCGAGGTGGGTGAAATGAGGACCCAGACTGTGGGAGCAATTTGCTGACTCAATTTGCTAAAAATCTGTAAACTGCTTAGAGAGGGCTGAAAGCTCTATGAAGTGGTATATAAGTCTAATCAATCAATCAATCAATCAATCAATAAAATGTTCTCCATTTTATCCTCCCAACACTTTGAGTGATAAATATGGTTTTCTGTCATCAAGACACATGCAGTGACCTTCATCACTGAATTGGGATATAAATAAATGTTTCCACAGACTTCTCTCCATTGTACCAAACTGGTGTTGTATAAGCAACATATAAAAAATGAATAAAAATATTTTGGACTCTTGTGCTCATTTTCTGGCCTATTTTTAACAAATAAAACTATAATAAACAAAACATAAACATCTTCAAGTACTTGTTCTGAAGTGAGAACAACAGTCTGTCAACCATGATCTCTTAATCATATGTGTCTTCCCTCTCTCACTCTTTTTGATTCTCTCTCATTTAGAGGTTCAGTTTATCTGGCTGTACAATTTATAGATGTGAGGCTGAAGGTCTAAAATAAAATTAAAATAAAAAACCCTCAAACAATACAAATACATTACATCCCCTGCCATTTATATATTTGACTAACACTCCATAAAAATGGACACATATAATGCTCTAGCCCAGAGGTGTCAAACTCAAGGCCTAAGAGCCAGATCTGGCCCATGGGGTACTTAGATCAGACCTACAAGGCCACCCTGGAAACAGTGAAGGACCAACCAGTGGTGCATTGCCAGTGAAAATGGACTCCCAAGCTCCATTTTAGCCTGCACTGCTCCCTGCAATCCTCCGATAGTGAAAATGGAGCACAGGAGGGCCATGTGTGACACAAGGGACATTGAGCTGTCTATGACCTCCTGGCCATACACCCCATACCACCAAGGTCAAACACAACCCTGATGCAGATTCACCCTCAATGAAATCAAGTTTGAACCCCTGCTCTAGCCTAATGTCTGAGAACCAGGTCCTTACAAAAATCTAGCAATGTTGGGGCCAATTGAATCTTAATCATGGAAGGAAGGGTATGCTGTTTCACAGCAAAAGTGCCATAATACAAAAGATATCTCTCATAAGTTTTATCCTGTTTAATATAGGGGCAGACCCCACTCCCTCAAACCTTGAGAATGGTTGAAATAATAGGAGAAAGGTGATCCCTGTTAATAATCTGGGTTGTGCCCTGAATATATTTAAGCTGATAATCAACACCTTTAGTTGCATTTGGGAAGCCTACCAGTGCAACCTGTCAAATGCATGGGTTACAGAGGCCTATCAAAGTGCACTCATAACCACCTAGACCACTGCATTCTGTATCAACTGCAGTATTGTTGTACAATATATTACAATAATCTAAATAGGAATGTCCAAGGTGTGAGTCATTGTAAACAGGGCTTCTTGATCCAGGAATTTCTGCAATTGGTCCATAAGATGAATTTGTAGAAAAAGCCCTCCTTGCCATTGATGCCTCTTACATTTCTAGCTAAAAGAATCCTTAAGCTGTGTACTAGTTGTGTATGGAGGAGTGCTAGAGACACTTCCAATACCAGAAAAAAGGAGCTAGGGTGCTATTATATGAATGTGAGATAGGATACTTACAGAAGAATGGCTAGAAAACTACACTCTGAAACAGCATCTTATAACTTAGTGTAAGGTAAAGGCAAAGATTCCCCTCGCACATATGTGCTAGTTGTTCCCAACTCTAGGGAATGGTGCTCATTTCCATTTCAAAACTGAAGAGCCAGCACTGTCCAAAGACGTCTCTCCATGGTCATGTGGCTGGCAGGACTAAATGCCAAAGGCATGTGGAACACTGTTACCTTCCCACCAAAGGTGGTTCCTATTTTTCTACTTGCATTTTTTACATGCTTTCAAACTGCTAGGTTGGCAGAAGCTGGGGCAAGTAATAGGAGCTCATTCCATTACGCGGTGCTGGGGATTCTTTCTGATCGACAACTTCAGCATCTGAGCCACTGAGCCATCGCATCCCTACTAACTTAGTGTAGCACAAGGCAATTCAGTTCAGCAATGAATAGATTTGTTAAAAATACATGAAATAAAAGATCCCAGCAGAACCCCTGTTCCAACAAAGGACTTGACCAGCTCTGGTTGTAAGAATCAAATGAGTGAATGGGAAGAATGAGTCCAAGAGTGAAAGTGTGGGTGGTGAGCATTTCATTCCAATAAAGCTTAGTAATACTTGGAAATTTATGTGTTCGTTACTCACTAAAAATTCTAAACTGTTTCTTTAATTGGTGCCTAGGGAAATTAAGAAAAGGAGTCCCGCTGAGACTGTGGGAATATTTTCCCTTATTAAAGAGATTCTCTTTACTAGAACTATGCAACAGTTTAGGTCCTTCAGAACACCCAATCACAGCCTCTTTTGAGCTACTCATCCAACCAAATGAGAGCACTTTGAGCATATGCTCAAAAGGGGACTTGTCTATCACTGGGACTCAAACTTAGGTTCAGACTTTTTGTTTTAAGCGAGAACTGTGATGGAATGCATAACTGAGTATCTTCATCATACTTGACCCCCTGCTGGGAGATGACCTCACCCAGTGGTTTTATGTAGATGTTAAACAGGAGTGAAGAAAGACCTGAAGAATTCCACAAAGGGGGGGGAGAGAGAATTTCTAAGAATTACATCTCACTTCTTCCACCAACACTGTCTAGAATCAGTTCTGGAGAAAGGAGAACAACCCCGCCCCCCAAGCCTGGTTTATAAAGATACCATAATTGCTGACATCAAAGGTCAGATAGGAGAGCTAAGCAAGATTTTCTAATTGAATAAAATATTGTTATTTGGAATAAAATTTAAAGCTGCTAACTAGCTGGAAAGTCGGTCAGACAAATATAAAGAGCTAACAAGAAGAAAGAGGGACAGTTGAGAAAAATCCATGCCCACCAAATTATCAATCATTGGTTATATTTATATGGAACTACCCTACTGATAACTCCCCATATTCCCCTTGTTCTAAAACAAATCTTTTCATTAGTGAGGTTTTATCTGAAAAAGTATTTTGAGGAACTAATCCTCCATTCCCACCCAGCAGACCGGTTATAAGAGGTAAAGCATGTTTTCTCTACTATTTTCAGCATTGAATTGTCACTCAACCTGCCTACAGCAATGTTGGTATCCCTAGGGCTCAGATGCCTGTTTAGTTTCCAACTACTGCCTGCCCTCTGGCATTGCTGCTAATGTGCCCCAGAAGATTTTGTTTCTGTTATTCCCAACATGTAGTGCTGTGCAAATAGAGGTGCAAGACAACAAAATATGGGATGATGGTTAAACATCACAGACAGAATAACAGTGGCAATGATTTAAAAAAAAATCACAAGGCATAGCAAAACTTTGATTCCCAGTAGGTAGCCTTTGCTGAAGATGTGACCAAAGTTTAACAGATTGCATTATATTTCCCAATCTGTCCTACTTGAAGGACAGTTGAAGTATTTATCCCTGCCAAGGGATACAACACTGCAGTGAAAGAAGAAAGAATTTTCACGTATGGAGAAAACATACGTAAAAATTTCAAAAATGATCATACAGTAGAACCTCTGGTCACGACCATAATTTGTTCCATAACTTTGGTTGCAAACCGATTTGGTCATGACGTAACCTAATTTTGGAAATTTGGAGCTTACAAAAAAATTGGCGGGGAAGGGGAAATTGGCCTCGGGAAAAAAATGTGAATTTTTTGGTTGGAACCGGATTTGGTCATGGTCAGAAGCATTTGTGACACAGAGGTTCTACTGTGCTTGGTTGTTCTATGTATTTGAATTTCTTCATATACATTTTGTTACATTGCAAACTGGGATTTATTTAGTTTAATGAGGTGCCTTATTTGCTTTCAGCTTCAAAAACTAGTGTCAAATAAATGGCATAAAGTTCCATAGAGTCTGGTCTATAGAGACTAGAGCAGAGGGGGTCAAACTGGTGGCCCATGGGCTGGATGCATCATGCACAATAGCAATAGCAATAGCAGTTAGACTTATATACCGCTTCATGGGGCTTTTAGCCCTCTCTAAGCGGTTTACAGAGTCAGCATATTACCCCCAACAATCCGGGTCCTCATTTTACTCACCTCGGAAGGATGGAAGGCTGAGTCAACCTTGAGCCGGTGAGATTTGAACAGCCGAACTGCAGAACTGCAGTCAGCTGAAGCAGCCTGCAGTGCTGCACTCTAACCACTGCGCCACCTTGGCTCTTGTGCACAGGCCACACCCTGTTCCATGAAGGAAAAAAAATCATCATGATACGTCATGTGACAGGAACATGACACCACAAGTTTGACACCCATGGACTAGAGCTTCTCTTTGCTTTCAGTACAGAACAATATTATTGATAACTGGTATCCTTCCCAATTATAAATATTACCCAGATCTGGCCCACAAATATTCAGAAAGCCCTTAAAGAGCAACAGCTGTAATTTTATTATTGTTGCTTTCTAGCTGTTGTCCGATTGTTGCAGGTCAGATCTGGTAGCAATATCATAAGTAGAAATAGTGTTACATGTGTGGAGGGAGGAAGTGGGGAGGGTAATGGCTAGTGTGGGGAACATATAAGCAAAAATTCTGACAACACGAAGAAGAAATATTTGATTGAAGCAAATAGACCAGCTTGTCAAGTTCTGAAACTGAATCTGCTTATCTACTTTGGTATCCTGCAGTCATTCAGACCCCTGATCTGGAGATTCATTTAGTTGTTCCAGCAGTGAAAAATTGTATTGAAACAAGCATGGATAATATTTATGTGCCTAGATGCCTGTTCTATCGATGTTTTTCACAAATGGCCTGTTTTTTCAGCAAACAATTCATTTAAAATTAAGAAGAATACTTTGAAAGGAATGTGTGCATCCAAATCCAAATCAATACATTCCACTTTAATTAACAGATGGTAAATTTACATTAAAAGTTTCGAGCACAAACATTCAATAAAATTAGTGTGACAGCCTCTCATGTTCAATTCGTCTCTGAAATGCCTAGATTTTCTATTCCAGAAGATAAGCAGGGGTGGCATTCACTTACCTTCCCTACTGTTTCACAAATGTGAGTGTGCATGTGTGCTTGCTCGGTTCGCTCACATGCGCCACCTCCATGCATGTGCTTTTGGCCAAAAAGGGTCTAAATGAGATGCCATAGAACTTGGTCGGTTGAGCAGGCCACCCACGATTTCTGCTATTGGTTTGGGCGAACCAGTCCAAACTGGCAGAATACCACCTCTTTATGTAAATATTTTGTTTACACACACACACACACACACACACACACACAAATTTCTACAATCTCTTTCTATTAGCAAATCTTCTTTTTGCTATATTCTACAGTATGCAGTTTCCGCAAATTAATCAAATACATTTCTACTAACTGATCCCCAAGCTACTGAACAGAGAGAACAAGTCTGAAAAATCTTCTGAAATAGGAAGATATCAACAAGCCTACCAAAGCCCTTATGCTTTTTGAAATATTGATTGCCTATCATTGCAGAGGCAGCACTTCTAGGTTTTTTCACTCTGCCAAATAATTAAAGGAAGATATTTTATAGCTTGATAAAATTTACAGAGACCCTTGGCATATAATTATAGTATTTCTTTAAAAGAGAAACCCATAAAAGATACGTCATTAGAAAGTTTAGGTTCTGGATAGAATTATAATGGTGTGACAAATAATTTACATGTGGAAAGCAATCATGGATAGAGGGTTAAATAGGCTCACTTAAAAATAAGTGTTGACAAAGTCCTTTCACTAAATGAATTATTCCTTCTTCCTACTGATGTAAAATAGTAGCGATAATTTCAGTTTTGTACTAATTTTGAGTCTATGTCCACTGAAAAAAACATTTCCATGGGGTTTCTTCAAGATGCTTAGTTGCCTGAGATACAGTAACACATGGGAATCCCTTTCCCAAAACTAGTTGAAACAGACTCAGACCAATCAAATTATTCACCTACTACTTGTGCCCATCACAGGCAGTTATTATTTCAGTGACTTTATAAATAGGTTTGTGTGATTTTCTGCATTACATGATGCCCTGGTCATCTCTGTACAGGCTGTTACAATGCACCAGTGGTGGGATTCAATTTTTTTTACTACTGGTTCTGTGGGCATGGCTTGGTGGGCATGGCTTGGTGGGTGTGGCTTGGTGGGCGTGGCTTGGTGGGCCTGGCTTGATGGGCATGGCTTGGTGAGCATGGCAGGGGAAGGTAAAATCTCCATTCCCACCTCATTCCAGGGGAAGAATACTGTAAAAACTCAATTCCCTCCCCACTCCAGGGGAAAGGTTACTGCAAAATCCCCATTCCCTCCCAGTCAGCTGGGACTCATGAGGCAGAGAATAGATGGGAGCAGGGCCAGTCAAAGGTGGTGTTTACCGGTTCTCCAAGTTACTCAAAATTTAATACTGTTACCTTACCTTTTAGATATTGTTTTTCACATTGTTCTCATTCCTACTTTTATGTTATGTTTTATTGTAAACCGGCAGAGTTCCCTAGGTGAGATGGGTAGTACAGAAATGTGATGTATATGAAAAATAAATGATTTTTTTTCAAAGACACCTCGAATCATCCTAAAATATAGCTTAAATTATTCCCTCATATCTCTTATTATCTCTTATTACTACATAGCCTTCTGATTAGTTAGACTATAATACATTTCTTTCTCTCTTTCTCTTGATAAATATAATAAATTGTTTAAAATTGTATTAGACAGCAGCCCATTAGGTCTGAATATTTTATTTTGTTACTTAAGTTATCAACAAAGCATGGATGTTCCATATTAGAGTCATATCAACAGTCATATGATTCATCCCAATTATTCTTGAATTCCTCCTCCCTCATTCTGGTGCTTCCATCTGGGGTTGTTAATTCTGCCATGAAAAATACTATAGTCTCACAATGTATGCTTTAAAAAAAGAATAGTGTGAAACAGAGATAATCCTTTCTGCACTTTCATCTCAGTAATTCAAGATAGGAATACTGGAACAGGTAGTGCAGGAGTAAATGAAATAAAAGTATGAGTCAAAAGAACAAGTGAAAAGATTTAGTTGTCACTTATGATAGCAATCAGAACTGCCTTCCTGTGTGCAGCAGACCAGATGAAAACCATCCAGAACATGTAGTTAAAACTACTGGGAAGAGCAAAGATATCCCAAAGAAACAAGTATCTTGCTTCCCACAGTCTAGCCGTAGGATTTGGAGCTTATATTCTTATGGTTTGTTAAGTGGAAAATGTCATTGTATTGAAACAGCTGTATTGTTCAAGGCTCAATCCAGTGCACAGTGCACATCTGTAGGGCATGACACCCAGGTGTCAACTGAAGTGTGTAAACCTCATGACAACAATATGGTGTTGTGTGTCACCAAAGACATCTGTTACAACAACAGTGTCTTGCGGCAGATCTGTAACACACAAAATTTGACATTTTCCAGCTGTATTCTTAAAAAGCTACTTTCTGTTTGGTTTTCATTCATAGCCCTCAGCTAATTTCTACCCTCCTCAAGCATCACTGGAATACGAATCTGTCTGTTGGTTGGCTATGATACTCTGTGGTTCCCCTATTCCTGCTAACCCGTCTGGGATTAACTGAATCGAGTGAAACTGGATTAGTTTTTGTTTCTTGAATAATATAATTGTAGCCTTCATTAAAGGGATATTCGATTTGGGGAAAGTTTGTAGCCCCAGAATGGTTCATTTTAAGATGTAAAAAGGTTCACAAAAAGAAGTATGCTTTCTTTCTTTGTACAAACTTCCCCTATACAAGCTCCCATGACTATTTGGTGAACTGTGAGGAGTTCAATTTAAATGGAAATATAGTTCAGGACATTGTCTTCTCTATTAAACAGAACTTTATTGGTTAGCAAGCTAGAGGTACAAAGTGCTTGCGGATTGCATGGCTGGGAGGTTTTAAATCACTGTCCCTGAATCCTGAGATGGAGAGATGTGTATGCATACCATGTGTGTGAGCGTACAATTCATCTGCATGTTGTATAGCCACCCTACTTGGAATGTCATCCAGCTAGGAATTAAAAAGTTGGAATCTACATTTTTCCATTGTTGAGTTTATAACATAGAGTTTCACCTAATCCTATCTCCAACTCAAACAATGTCCATATTTAGGTTTCCTGAGAAATTAATCAGATAAAATCAGAGAATTTAATATGATAAGATAATTTTCAAGATGTGACTTCATATTTCAGAATAAATGAGAAGAACAGACTGTATTCACATACATAAACTAACGTACTGTATGCATTTCTCTTTATGTGTATCAGTGTGTGTGTGTGTGTGTGTGTGTGTGTATGTGTGTGTGTGTGTGTGTGTGTGTGTGTGTGTGTGTGTGTGTATATATATATATATATATATATATATATATATATATATATATATATATATATATATATATATATGATTTTTTTTATTTTTTTACAAACCTCGGTATGCCCAAATATGGGAGGAAGATCACTACTTCCATTCTCTGTCCTTCGGCTCGTCACAAGAGACCATCCAGGCAGAAACCCAATATTTTTACTGTTGCCTTTTTGTTACATTTTGTTATATTTGTGCTGATAAATAAATAAAGGAAGACTAGTATAGATCTATTTCAAGCTATTTAGCTCTCATCAGCTAGCCATACCCTTACTGGGATTTGAACCTGGGCTATATATTACATACTAGGCAGACATCTTACCCATTAGGCCACAGGCTCTTATCTGTTATCAGCGTATACTGATATCAACATACATACATACATACATACATACATACATACATACATACATACATACACACACATATACTTACACGTAATGGTGAACCTATGGCATGCATGCCATAGACCCCTCTCTGCGGGCACGCCAGCTGTCACCCCAACCCAGCTCCATCACGCATGTGCACACACCTCTGCTGCATATGTAGGGGGCGCATGCATGGACAGGGGCACTTGCATTGCATTTTGAGATTGTGCATATGTGCACATTGATGCGCACATGTACTTTGGGCACTTGGCACCAAAAATGTTAGCCATCACTGATATATATCCAGTCCCATGAATTTTGACCCATATATTCAGGTTGTATTTCTTATGTATTTTTCTCCTATTTACAGTGCAGGAAGAACAGTATATTTCACTAGAATCTAGTGAAAAAGTTGGCTCCTTTTCTTCAAAATTTTTGGATATGGCAAGCCTGCTACATGGCTTGGAAGTAAAGCTGATCCTGCATTGTACATTATGTAGATTAGTCAGGGGTATCTTCAATTCAGTTTATACAGCATGGAAAAGAAATTAAGAGTACAGTTTCAAGGAAGGTGAATTGAGGAGGGGGCAGTTCAGGAGACAGAAACCAGTCACATTTTTTCCATGAAAAAAAAATACTATTTTCCTGCAAGAATTAATTAAGTTATGGGATGGCTCTCCTTACAGTATCTCATGCCTCTTCCAAAAATAAGAGTTGGAGTTACTTGGCATTGAAGATTTGATATGTCAGGTATGGAAATGTTCTTTGGATTTGCAGGCAGCTTCTACTGGTCTTGACAACATCCCAAAAAAGTTACAAAGAAAGATATCTCTTTTTGATGAAAAATCTTTTTCTTGCTCACTTTCCAGCTTTGTGAATATTCCTGTCTGCTGTGGTTTCTGCTTCACATGACTCCTTATAAGGAAACTGAGGGCATTACTTAGAAGAAACAAAACAGCCATGTCCCCTCTGGGTGAATCATGTAACTTGGAAATGACCTTGTTCACAAGATTTTCCATTCACTGCAGATGATGTGTGCATAAAGAAACAGAAGGGTGGCAGCAAAGGAGACAAAACTGTGGCATTGAGTTCTGAGATTCAGTTTTCAGAATACCTGAAAAGTTTTCCACTTTTCAGACAACTTAGCTCATGAGTTTAGGGGGCATAATTTCTGCAAAACTTTCATCAGGATCAGATATTTAATTTTTTAGCTAAGAGGAATCAGGTATATAAGAAGCTATACAGTGCTTTGTCTTTTTTGCCCCTGTACTGTACGGCTTTCATTTAGGAATGTGGACATCCATTACTGTTGCTTTCTACAAGAGATGTATTATTGAAGTACAGGTTCATTCCATCCTGTTTCATCCATTTGCCAATTTGTTCATAACTGATCAAAATGCCATTTAAAAATAAAATCTCCATTTTGTATGATGGGAGGAATTTGATTGGGTCAGCCAAACAATCAACGCTACAGCCCAATAGTGCTATTCAGCTAGTTCTATTCAGTTCGGTTGAACCAGTAGCAGTGACAGTGGGACGCTCTGCCTACACACTCGGACATCATCACATCCCATTTTTGATGCTCTGTACATGCACGGAAAGTCCTGCACATGCACGGAGGTGACATATTTGCAAACCGGTAGTGAAGGTAAGTTGATTTTACCCCTGCCCCAGCCTCATGCCTGCTTATTCTCACCCCATATTCTTCTGCTATTCTCAAAGTTTGAATTTAATATCATTACAACTTCAAGACTTTTTAGGAGACAAGAGAAGTTCCTCAAATTTAAGAGCTCTCTCCAACCTAATCCTGCAATCCACTGGGACACTGAACCAAAGGCTATAATTCTTTTGCCTAAAACAGTGATGGCGAACCTATGACACGTGTGTCAGTGCTGACACGCGTAGCCATTTTGGGTGACACGCACATGCTCCCCAAACTTGTTTCAGCGGCAGCTCTCAGCCTGGGCGGCAGCGTCACGCAGGCTGTGGAAGGAGGAGGAGGAGGAGGAGGAGGAGGAGGAGGAGGAGGGAACCAACCAAAGAGAGGCTTTTACCGGGTCTGCGCCCCACAGCCAGGATCGTCCTTGCACCTCAAGCCGCGTTTCTTCCTGCAAAGCCCTTCGGGCAACCCGAGAGTTCCGCTTGACGCCAGAAGGGCTTTGCAGGAAGAAACGCGGCTTGAGGTGCCAGGACGGTCCTGGCTGTGGGGCGCAGACTCGGTAAAAGCCTCTCTTTGGTTGGTTCCCTCCTCCTCCTCCTCCTCCTCCTTCCACAGCCTGCGTGACGCTGCCGCCCAGGCTGAGAGCTGCCGCTGCCGCTGCTGCACAACTGAGGGAGGGAGAGGGAAAGCAGAGGTAGCCTCAAATTCCACCGTTGGGACAGGGGAAAGGGCTTGTCCCTCAATAGTGGGGGGGGATAGAGGTGGGAAGAAGGGGCCCGGCCTGTCCCCAGCGCCCCCCACAGACGGATTACGGATCGAACGCTTCTCTCTCTGCAGCCTTTTTCTGCAAGTCCCAGCTACTCAGCAGGGCGTCATCATTTCCGGGGGGTTGCAGTTTTCCAGCTCAGATATCAGGATCCGCCGGGATTAAGTGGGAGAAAACGCCGCTGGCCGAGCGGAACAAACACATCCAAAGGTTAATCTTATTTTACGAAAACACAACTTCCAAAAGTTGATCGTGGCCTCCGTCAAGAAGCTCTTCCCCCACCCCCCACCCATTCTGGGGTCTTGGTGTCCCTCGGCTAAGATCCACCCCGGAAAGCAGAACGGGGGCAGCCCTCCTGTAATTCTGGCTGGGTTAAAGAGCAGGGATGGAGGAGCCATATCACACCTTCATTCAAAGGGTGGGGAGGGGGAGGCCCGATAAAGTCCCTCCCTTGGGGTGTCTGAAGTCCCAGCTGAAGCAGCCGAAGGAAAAAGGATAAGCATCCGTCGCTGCCCAATGGCGCTTGGGGTAACCCCGCTGGGCAGAGCCAGTCGAGGCTCATCCTGCAAATGAGGGTTTCCTTTGGGGAGGGCCAGGTGGTTTCAAGCACCCCAAACAGCCAATCTCTCTCTCTCCGTCCCCCTTCCTTTGCTCCTGGGGCTGCAGAACTTTCCATGGGCTCAACAGTAATTGAGTAAAATTCTAAGCCACTGCAGTAGCTGCTTTTTGGTTTTATTTTTTTTAATATTTATCAGTCTCTCTTTTAGTTGAAGAGTTGAAGTCCACAAGGCTTAAAGCTGTCAGGTTTGAAGACCCCTGGGGTTTTTTTCCTAAAGGGTTAGGGGTGCAAGGTTCTTGTAACTTGACAGCTTTAAGACTTGCACGCTTCAATGCCAGAGTTTCTGAGCCAACATTTTGGTTGCTAAGCAGGACCGTTGGTAAGTGATACTGATAATAATATCAAGGGCAACATACGAAATCGACTGATGAACAAAGAAGTTACTAAGCAGCTATGTTAAATAATTTGTTTTTGGTTTATTAAATACAATTATATTGCAATTATATATTTTTGTAGTTTAAACTATAAATTGCGCAAAATTATGTTTTTGTCGAAGTGACACACAACGCGAGTT
Source organism: Thamnophis elegans (assembly GCF_009769535.1). NCBI lineage: Eukaryota > Metazoa > Chordata > Lepidosauria > Squamata > Natricidae > Thamnophis > Thamnophis elegans. The sequence goes on from NC_045545.1 coordinate 72,830,214, forward strand.
ATGCTCGATTTTTTGCCGATTTTTGACACACCACGCCAAAAAGGTTGCCCATCACTGGCCTAAAATATCTACAGTTTTCCAACCATTTCACCCCAGCTGCATTTTTTTATATTCTTCCTAAATATAGTCATTTTTTCCCTATTTTTCCCAGTATAGGTAATTTTGGAAACTTTTCTCTGAAATTTGTATTCATTTTGTCTATATATTTATATATTTTGGTCAGAACACTGTTGTGGTATTTATAGTTGCTTGAGAAATACAAATACAATACAATACAATACAATACAATACAATACAATACAATACAATACAATACAATACAATACAATACAATACAATACACACACACACACACACACACACACACACACATATATATATATATGCAAACCAACATTAAGAATTTTCCTTTTTACAAGTAGTAGCCAAAAACATGAAATTTGGGGGGGGGGGTGAGGGAGGGTGGAATGTAGTGATCATTATAAAGTTATCAGCAGTTGTATGAGGAAGAAAATCCCTCAAAAGAAGCAGCCACATTTTCTTTTTAAATTTTCTAATTTCATTCCTATTTCTCTTTTCAAGAATCTGTGTCAAAAGAAAAACGGGATTTATGGGCTAACCTAGAGTAGTTTGATCATATATAGTTTGTCATATACCATTCTTCCTTCTGCAATCTATGAAATGTGTCTATTTAGTTCTTATAATTTTTTGAGATGAGTGCTTGGAACTTCAAGAGATGATCACATTTTATATATAAGTCTGTTTTACTGGTTGACAGCATTTTGGGAGATTAATCTAAACACCGCGGCCTGATGGGAAAGTTAATAGATTTACTACCCATATATGCATTCTGGTCTAAGATGGAAGCCAACTATACCTTCCATTCCATTTTTACTTTCTTCTTCTAACAGTGGGAAGGCTGGCTGGATCTTGCTTGATTCGAAATTTAATATTCCTCTTCAGCTACAAATGCATTAGTTATTATTCACAAACTTTCTTCCTGCCCATGTCAACAATTAAAACTTTGTGTGGACTTGAAATTAGTGGTAAATTGGTGTTAGATGGGATATATTAACCCATCTTCTTGTATGGCGCATGTAAACTAATCAAAGAGCAAAGCAACCTAGAACTAAGGAGAAATTTTCTGAGAGTAAGAACCATCTATCAGTGGAATGGCTTGCCTTAAAAAGTTGTAGATGCTCCATCACTGGAGGCTTTTAAGATGAGACTGGATAGTCAGTTGCATGACTATAGCATTTCCTGCTTGATCAAGGGGCTGGACTAGAACACTTCCAAGGTATTTTCCAATTCTGTTATTTTATATTCTATAAATTGTATTTTGGCTTGCAGTTAGCAGCTATTTCATGGTTTTTCTTTCCTCTTTGTCCTATATTGAAAAATGGTGATTTTCACTTTCATTTCTGAATCTCCTTATTTCTTTATTTTTCCCTTTTCTTAACAAAACTACAAGATATGACTTCAGAATAGAAAGCTATGCCAAAAGGATTCCTTCAAAATCCATAGAGGATCTCTACTGGGATAAAATGTCAGATTAAAACATGATCTCAGTTTAAAATCAGGATTCAAATTCACCCATCTTCACTCATCACCAGCAGTCCAGATCTTTCTGCTAATTGAACTACGCAAACAATATAAAAATTATATGGGTGGTATTTAATGACATTTTTTTAAAAAACCCAAAACTATTCCATTCTACTTACTTCCTTTGTTCGGCTTAATTTTAGTATTTCAATCAGCTGCTGTAATTCCACTTACATTTTTTTAAAAGATAAAAAGAAATCCAGTAATTTCCAAGAACAGTGGGAGTCCTCTAATCAGCAAAGTCGGTCTAAAGTGCCAACACTGCCAAGCCACTCATTTTATGGCTTTTTACACACATGGGTGGGCCAGACAAGAGCAGACATTCCCCTGCCCCGGTTTTGTCATTAATTTGTTTAGTACTTGTTATATAACCATTTGAGCCTTTCAACTTGTTGGCCTTCAGATAATTAGCAACAGTCCTTGAATTAGAGATGGAACCATATGAACTAACCGCTAGCAGCTTCACCCCATGTTGAAACAAAACAAACAAAATATATTTCAGACATAGACATAATCTATGTTAAATTATCCTTACATATAACTTTGACCAAAAGTAATTCTGTCCTACAGCTTAACCAGCTTGTCTCCCATGTTGTTCCTGGCTTTTTAAAGGACTGTTCCTTCTTCATTATACCTGTGCCTTTCCTTGCTTCATATTTGCACATGTGAATGGCTTCATCCTCCTTATCTTTTTTGACACTAATACTGTTCCTTTCCATTTCCCTCCTCTACTGGTATATGGTAATTATAGTTCCAATTCTACAATAATGAAAGCGATGGAAAAACAGTTGTTCTTTTATTTGTAGTTCTTCTGTAGGTCCCTGAAAATTTGTGGCAAGGAAAAGCTGAGAGTTCAGCTCCATAAAACCAAAGTAACAATGTTCTTATCTTCCAACATGAATTTATTTTTAAGGAAGGAAAGTGAAGCTTCAAAGTACATTAGAAAAGCAAGAGGAATATGTGACAAACTACCTGAATGGAAGCCAAAACGGTGTCCACTGAGGTGTAATGGCTAAAGAGAGCCATGAACTTCTAGAGTGATGAGAAAACACAGCAGGGCGGCAGGAGGAGAGCTTTACATTCTGCAGCCAATCAACATTGGGGCTGCCAAGATAAGAGAACGAAGCACTTGGAGATCATTCACTTGGAAGGGATTAAGTTGGCTCAAGCTGTAAAACAGCAATTTTGAATCAAAGCTGGGAAACACAGCATAGGGTACATTTGCAATGGGTAGTGATTGGGAGGAGAAGATGTCATCATTCTTGTGGAAAGCGGAAAGTATGAATTTGTTCAAAATATTAGTTAGTTAACTGTTAACCAAAGAAAATAAGATAGAGGAAGCATATGCAATAATATGAAAGCAAATATAAAGGATATTTTTAAACAGGAATGATCATGAACCTTTTGTGTATCCCCTCTTCAAACCCAAAGGTAATGTTTGCCTTGTTTCCAGTTTCAAGATGTCATGTTAAAAAAAAACACTAGATTTTGAAATGTCTATTCAGAAGCAAGTTCTACAAAGTTAATCAGGGCTTAATTTTAAGTTAGCATTTATTGATTGGTTTACTTAGTAGGTTCTCCAAATCCTGTCATAATTTCAAATTTTAACTTATGATAAAGATAAAAAAATATATAAATAGCTATAATAGATAATTTCATAAATCGGTAGGGAGGGGGGATGGAATCCTGGAGTTTTGCAGTTTTATCTCCAATTCTACAGCTGAATGAAGCTTTGAACCAAACATTATGCTCTTTTTTTAGCTCAATAACAGGAGGGCTCAAAAGAATCAAGACAATAACCGCAGACACACAATTAAAGACCCCCTTTTAATACAGTATATATTGCCTGTTTGATGCATATAGAAAGGAGGGTGGCTTTAATTACACAGCCAACGTTTTCACTGATTGTCTCCACTCCCAACGTGAACATCCATGTCATTGCTAAACTGCATTGATACAGTAAAAGAACTGGCATCTGTCTCAAAGTAGGGAAAAATAATTTTTATGTACTAAAATTTATTTCCTGAGATACACCCATTTTTTGTAATCCATGTGTTCCAAGGAAATCCAAGCAGTAATGGGATTGCAGTCAAAATATAGCTAGAGCAGAGGTGTCAAACTCATGGTCCATGGGCTGGATGCATCATGTGCTGACCATGCCCACCCCTGGTTTAGCAAAGGGGGGGGGAGTCCTGATACATCATATGATGACGATGTGATGACGTGAGTTTGACACCGCTGAGCTAGAGCATACCATGTTGAGGTAATGAAAAATAGGAATGTGTACATTTAACCTCTGCTGTTCTATATGGACACCACCTCCTTACTAAAAACTCTTTTTGAATGCAAAGACCCTTAAAATGCCTATCGCACAACGAATTATTATGAGCGGTTTTCAATGAAACTCAGAGGAAGCATACACCCATCTTGCTTAATGTACTGAACTTTATGAAGATAAAAGGCCTATTATTCAAATACAAAGGAATTGCAAGAAGGAGGCTGGTGCAAATAAAGGAAATCCTTTGCAACAGTCAGACTGGGGGTGGGGGGGAAACCCAGCTCTTTTATGCTGCGCACAATAGGTAAGCAGCCAAGTTTAGTAGCAGTTTCTCAAGATATATGCATAGTAAACTTTTCAGCTTTCTCCGGAAAAAAGTCCTGGATTTTTCTTCACAAATATTACATCTATATCATGATGTAATCACAGTTTCAGGGCTTTTTCAAGGATTCAAGTTTATGTGCCAGTATGCACGTTGTTTGCAAAAGCATCATGTCTACACTCAGTGCATAACTCTTACAGAAAACCAATTGTACATGACAATCTTAGTAATACGTGCACAATACCAGGAGGTCACTGTGGCCACATCCACACCCTGTTATCTGTTCCTCCTTCTTTTTGCTGACAGCCAAAACTAAATCTCGGCACATGACTCTCCCCACTGCCCACCCCTGCCACTGGTTTCAGGTATTGCACAATCAAAATCTGCTGCACGAACCAAAGCCACCATTTAGTGATCATAGAGACTAAGAGGTCAGCAGGGAGGGAGAAAGAGGGAGGGGAGGGTTGAGTTTCCCCTTTTCTTCCTAGAGCTTCCACATCTCCTTTTATTGGTGCTGCAAAGCTTGCTCAGACTTTATTATATAGCATCGCCCTCCTGCAAGCCACACGTTAAATATCTACAATGCAAAACGATTTCCTAATATTAAGAAAGCTCAGAATAGAGATAAGATGGGGTTGATTTAGTATCCTTGATGTTAGGAATGATGAAGAAAGCTATGCCTGTTATTATGCCAGAGTGAGATTGCTGATAGTTTGCCTAAATTGGCAAGCAAAGGAAATATCTGGGGGAAGGAAAGAACAACATCATATTATGAGACTTATCAACAGCCTTTCCTTGGAAGAAGAAGTAATGCCAGCACATTCCCCCCTCCCCGTCTGCTAACTCCTAAAGGGTTCATTAACTACTACTAAATAATGATGTAAAACATATGGGTGCACAGGTGGCCATTCAATAAATACCAAATGAATTCAACATGATCACCATTAACACAATTAATACCCAGCCAGTCTACAATGATAGAACTATTAAAATTAAGTGCCACTCTAAGTTCCTTCAGTCCCATGGCAATTTTATAATGGAAACTAACAATGTGCTAGAATTAACTTTTTATTACAGTTATTTTATTTACTTAGAGACAGTTATTTAGGCTTTTGCATATCTCCCACTCCTCAAACTTATGTATTGCAGCTTTAGTGCCCAATAGAATGAAGAGGAACTGAAACTATATCCACCAAACATATCAAGTGAGCCAAAACAACAATCATGTTTTAAAATGTGCATTGTTCAAGCTTATTTCTGCAGACAGAGTACACACACACACACACACACACACACACACACACACACACACACACATTGATTAGGAGGGTCTCTTAACTTCAACATATGGCTGTAAAAAGCCATGAACATCTGAGATTGTCAGAGCTGCTGTTTTTCATATCTTCATCATGAATTAATTGTGAATTCATGATAGTCTTACAATGTGCAGAGATTGTGCTTATCAGAATGAACCCCATCCTATTCAAAGTATGCTTTAATTAAGGAATCACTTTTGCAGCACCACTTCAGCTAGTTGTTGAATAAAATTCTAAGGTTGAATAAAATTCTCTGGGACAAATATATTAGAAGAGAAAAGTCAAATTTCCAACAAAATATCTCCTACACCTGCATTTTATTTATTCATTCATTGTTTGATGCCTCCTATGACTTTGTCTTCAGTGCTTTTTGATTGTGTGTGTTTTTTTTGCAGCATCATTCCAAACAATGAAGTGTGGTGGCTTTACAGTACTACCATTTCAGTCAGATTTAGTTATTTGATAATGCCATTGTGGTATAGTCTTTGCACAACCTCATTCTCCATCAGTGGGAAGGAGGAACCCAAATGAATAAAAATGAGGAGATGCTTTTCTAGAAGGGTGAATGGTTGCACAAGAAATCTTCCCAGTCTTAGCAGAACCATAATAGAAACATTACATTAATGTAGAACAATACTATTTTTACATGTTTGGATTCAAAAGTGTCCAAACTAATGTGTGTATGTATGGGGGGGATACATCTTTGCTACCTAATTATCAATAAAGAAAGTTTTGCATGAATTTACTGTGGTTCTGTTAGTAACTTAAATTCTGTTACTTCCTCTAGGATTCATTGATTCTAAATTAATTTAACTATCAGTTTACAATTAACTATTAATTTACTATCAGTAACTGTAATGTTATAACAATAATTTGGAATAAGCTCCAGTTATCTTCTTGAGGCAACATATCAGGCAGTCAATTATTACAGAGCAGAATTTAAAATCCCCAAATTAGGATGTTATATACCTAAGGCCAATAAAAAATATTTAATCAGATATTAGCTCTTTAGCACCATACAGTATTGTGCTATGTAAATAATAAATGCATTTATTTATAATATTGCTCTCATCTCAAATTATTTTAGAGAATTTTTGAAAAATATGAAAATACAAATTAGAGGTACAATAAATAATTGTAGTAACTATAGCTGTAAAAAGACTATAGGTGCCCAGTGAGCAGGGATGAAATGCTATCAGTTTGGACTGGTTCACCCGAACCGGTAGTAAAAAAAAATCCTACTGGTTCAGGCGAACTGGTATTTCCGACAATCAGCTGTGACACACAAACAGGAAATTAGCTTTCTAGCTCATCTAAATTGTGTGGCACAGAGGATTCCCTCCCCCTCAATGGTTGCTTACCTTTGCAGGTACATTTGGTAGCAAGGTCCGCCCACCAGCTTTAAGGTGCTAGAAAAGGGAGGAAGTTTTTTCTTTTTTTCTTACTGCATTCTTGTGTTCTGCGATGCGTGCATTTATTTTCCTGTTCGTTTGTCCTATGTATGTTGCAGGGCAGATTTTACATGGTATTTCATAGAGTCCTTGGTTTTCTAGCTGGATTTTGTCTTTGGGGTTTCTTAAGATGTTGGCTATTTTTTGGTCAGTGTTGAAGGCTGCCTTGATATTGGGTTTGTGGAGAATTTTGCTGATTTTATTTGTGGTGCCTTTGATGTAAGAGAGGAGGGCGATGCTGTTGTCCTGTTCTGTGTCTCGGTTCTTGGGGGTGACTCCTTTTGGATTAGGTTGGTAATTGTTTTTCTTTGGAATCTGTTGGAGATTAATACATTTGTGAGAGTGTGCAATTCAGTTTTCAGGTGGTCTTTGTCAGCTAGGCATTTGGTTCTGGAGATGAGGGTCTTGGCTACAGAGTTGATCTGCAGGGTGGTGATGGGATTGTGTGTTTAGGTAGTGGTTGGTATGTGTTTTTTTCTGGCAGATGGTGTGCCCTAGGGAGCCATTGGCTTTTTGGTAGATTAGGACATCCAGAAAGGGAAGTTGGTTGTTAGCTTCTATTTCCATAGTGAATTGTATTTTGGGGTGTTGAGATGTGTGAGAAAGTGGTCCAGTTTTTCTTTCCCATGTGGCCAAATTATGAAAGTGTCATCTACATATCTAAGACAGAGTTTGGGTTTGTGTTCAGATTTATCTAAGGCGTTAGTTTCAAAATGTTCCATGTATACGTTTGTGATGACGGGTGAGAGGGGTGATCCCATGAGTGCTCCTTCTATCTGTTTGTATCTTTGTCCATTATGGATGAAGTATGCATTGGTTAGGCAGTGGTTGGTCAGGTCCAGGATGTGCTTAGGGGGGTTGTATTTGTTCTGGATAGCTGTCAATGCTTCTTTTATAGACACTTGAGTGAAGAGGGATATGACATCAAAGCTCGCGAGTAGGTTGCTGGGTTGTAGGTTTTGTTTCTTTATTGTTTCTATGAAGTGGAGTAAGTTTTGTACGTGTGAAGTGATGGATTCTGCATAGGGTTGGAGTTGTTTGGTGAAGAATTTGGCAAGATTCTGTAGAGGTGAGCCTATGGAGCTGACTATGGGTCTGACTGGTGTTCGTTCTTTGTGTATTTTGGGGAGACCATAAAGTTTGGGGCAGGGGTGGGTTCCTACCAGTTCGCACCTATTCAGTAGAACCGGTTCGTCAAATCTACCAAACTGATTAGAAGAGGTTCCACCAGTGGACCTGGAAAGCAGGCCACACCTACAGAACAGATTCCAAAAATTTTTGAAACCCACCACTGGTTTGGGGCATCTGGAAGATTTCTCTCTGGGGATGATTCTTTTCTGAATCTCTTCACTGATGAGAGAGGCTTTTATTTTGGATTTGGTGGTTTTTTCCAGGTAGATGGTGGGGTCTGTGTTTAGAGGTTTGTAAGTGGGGTCTTGGAGTATGTTGGATAGTTGGCTTGGTAGTCAGATGTGTTCATCATCACTGTGGCATTACCTTTGGCTGCTATATGAAAGACAGTTAGTGTAATATAGCAGTTACGGGGTCTGACTGTAACTATGCAGACCAAAGTTCGTTTTTAATTCATTGTTATATTCAGCCATTTTGAAAGACTAGATTCACACAATATGTTTAACTTCATATGGAATAAACACATTTTTTGGCATGGTGCAACATAATAAACCATAAATTCTGACATGAGGTGAATTCACATTCTAACCCACAAAAGAACTAATCATGTTTAATAGATTCTGTGAATGCAACTACTGGCTGATTAGACATGTGAACCCAACAAAACTTACCTGAAAGGAAAGTTTTGATGACAAAATCCGAGGAATAACAAAAGATGTTTTCTTTTGTTCACAAAGTGTTTGTTTTGACCTTGCACTTCCCCTCCCCTGTGGTTGTAAGCCGCCCTGAGTCCCCTCAGGGAAAAGGGCGGCATATAAATCCCAATAAAACCTAAAAACCTAAACCTATGGGGCTACCTTCAACTCCTTCATAAAAACAGAATAAAATTTTATGAGAAAAAAAATACAAAAAAAATATTGATGACATGGAAAACCTCTATTTGCTTAATACATGTTTTTTATTTCAGATAAAATCTAAACAAATCATATATAATTACATTTTTCCATTTCAGCCTGTTCTCAATATTAATTCATTCATATAAAAGGCATTGCTATATACAGTTTTTCTAAGGCCAATGAGCATTTTTTTTGTTAATACACAAAATAGTTTCACTTCTGAGTCACAATTTGCATTTCTCAATCTTTAACCATATCTATATGTTACTCAGAATTAATTCATAAATTACTTCCTTACTTTCTTCCTTCACACATTGTGAAAGAAACAAAACCTCTGTGGCCTGGATACAGAGACTAAGATCCCTTGCAATTCTAATTACTATCATCCTGGCTTGATGCACACAATAGAAAAGGTAATATTTCCTTCCAGATCCCACCGTGCGTGAAGTATTTTCTAAGCAAACATGCCACAATCAAGTAACATAGCAGTAACAATGATGATATCTGATTAAATCTTATCTGAAAGAGTTCAATAGTAGCATGTCCTTGGTTGTATTGCAGTCACTTCAATGGATAATTTGAGGGCTAGTGTAGGCTAGTGGCTTAAAATGAATAAGAGCGTAGGAAGTAAGGTCATTGGTTGATTATGAGCCAGTCTTTCAGGCCAACTTAAAAAGTGGAGGAGAAAGATTGCTATGGACCACACTGAACTCATAGAGGAAAGTGGGATTTTAAAAATCTGGAAGACGGGGAGAAAGAGGAGGAGGGTTATTATAGGACCGACTATAAAAGATGGTATCTCATAATTAATGTTAGGACTGATATAGAAATAGAAAAAGGAAAGATCAATTTGGTTGACAATTTAATATGAACTATGCTAATTTACAAATAATGTGCCTACAGGAACATAAGCAATATATATATATTTGTTAAAGCTAGGTGCATATTTTATATGTACAAGTTTTTAAAAGCATTCCCCCTCCTCAAAAAAAGTACATGTGACTATTTGTTGGGGTTTAAATTCCTAGTGCAGGAAATGAAACTTCTGCTTTATATAATGTGAATACACTAGAAAGCAAACTAAGCACATACAGACATTTGTAAACAAGAATGGATATATTAAGAAGGAACACAGAGAAAAAAAATAATACTAACTCAGTCCAGGCAGCAGAAACCTAATAACTAAAATAGCTTGGAACAATGACATTAGAAATCAGATTGACCACATCCTAAATATCACATTCACTTTCTGGCCAAGTTAAGGCTTTTTTAATGATTAAAAGAAGAAAAAAGCCATGGCTCAATAATATATAGTATATTGGATAAGAAAGCTAAGGCCGTTAGTGAGCAAGCTATAAATATCTTAAATAAATAAAATAAATAAATATACAGCTCCTCTAAGGCACATTGTACAGGTTTATGAGAATGAGAATTCAACAACTTCTACAAACCTTTGGTTGCCTGTCCTTGGTATACATAAGTTTTCTTAGACTACTCTTTCATCTCTATTTGAAGGTTCTCACTTGTACAGTGAAATTTAAAATACTATAATAGTCTCATTTTCCTCCAGGGTATACCTCTGTTGTTCTTATTATTTTTAATGTTTGTGAGTAGTATGTGTTTGCCTTTATGTTTTCCTCTCACTTTCTTTCCTACACTAGGAGAAGAAAAATCTATAGCCTTCCAGATATTCCGGAACTAGAATTTCCAGCAAGCTTCAATAGCAGCAATAGTGAATTATGCCGTAGTTCAGCAACATCTGGAAAGCCACAGGTTCTCCATCTGATGCAAAAATCCACATACAGTATATATTGCAAAATATTCAGCTACACAGTTAGCTGTTTTCAAGAAACAAAGCCTTAGGTTTCTGTCACACAAAGGATTTACTTCTTGGTGCTTAGTCCCCTTGCTGTAGGGAGACACATGTGAAAAACTATAGTAGCATTTGTTTAGGGATGATCATGTGCCTTTTTTCAGCCAGATAAAAATGGGAAATTCTTTCCTTCATAAAAAATTTTCAGGTATATTCTGCTTAATTCCCTGCAAATTATTATCAGGTGGATTTTAATGTGGCTAAAGCCATAAGCCTATGAAGATGCTGACTGTTCCTAAAATATCTCATCAACTTAGAGGATAGATAAATTGTGCAAGAATTCTGATGCAACAAAAGATCTTTAGAAGAACTATCATTTTGTTGAGAAGAGGGAAGTGGGGCTATTCACTACCGGATAAAAATAATTAACTTGAGCAAGTATACGGCACCATCCTGTTGTGGCTTGTTCACATGTCCGCTCAAGATGGAAAAAGAGGATATTACTTAGGAGAGGTAAAGAACTGCAATGACCATATAGAATGAATCATGCCACTCCAGAATGACCTGGAATAAGAGGAAGAAGAACAAAAGAGGGAAGGAAGAAAGGAAGGAAGGAAGAAAAGAAAGAAAGAAATAGATAGCTCTATGCATTCAGTGAACTGTATATGGATAGCTTAAACAAAATAAGAGCTTCTTCCATTTAGCTATCTCACAATGTAAATGCAATTGTGTACCATTGATCAACATCTAATTGCTACACTGTATAAATTGTAGCAGTTGGAGGAAATGGAGGAAGAATGGGTTATATTTTTTTAAAATATATATATATATATATATATATTAAAAAAAAAGAATGGGTTAAAGAATATATATGATAAAGTAGGCCCATGATGGCAAACTTATGCCACGAGTGCCAAGGGCACGCAAGTTGTCGCCCCAGCTCAGCTCCACTACACATGCATGTGCGCCTCCTGCCGGCCAGCTTTTGGGTCTTTGCAGCACATATGGGTGATGTGTACATATGTGGGGAGGGCAGGGGACGTGCATGCATGCACGAGGGGCAGGGGGAGTATGGAGGATGCTCACCCAATGGCCCATTTTTGGTCCCAGAAGGCTTCAGGGAAGAAAATGGGGCACGGGGGACGGTGTATGCATGGGGTTGGGGAGCGCAGGGGTTTTTGCATGCATGCATAGAGGGCAGGGGGCACATGTGCATGTGCAGAGGATGGTTCACATTGATTATGGATGTGGACATGCACACACATGCTGTTTCACATACACACATGCTTTCGGCAAGTGAGGATAAAAAGGTTAGCCATCATTGAAGTAGGCTAGGTTCAATGGGAAATATATGACTAAAAGTCGAAATATATGTTGTGTTACGATCTTACAGAGCATTTTTACATCATGATGCCAGAGAGATTATCTTGGGAGTATAAAATAATTTAAAATGTATGTTGGAAATGTGAACAACATGAAGGGACATTTTATCAAGCTTAGTGGACATGTATTTTTTTTAAAAAAAACCCAACATATTGGATTCAAATAGATATACCTATGCAGAGGATTTTCAAGATTAATATTCAATTGAAGCCAGAACTTTTCCTTTTAGAAGTGATTGATAAAGTTAGAGAAGAACTATAGAGGACTATTTCAATATATTATTATTTCAATGAAATTACTACATCCACAAAGATGAAAAGATTCTGCATCACCGATCATGGAAAAATGGTTGGTGAAATTGACCGAATTAGCTGTGATGGACAAATTCACTTCTATGATTAAAGAAAAGTCATTATTGACATTCATCAATTATTGGAAACTCCTTATGGACTTTTGATTGATGATTTGTGACCTGGGTTTCATGATTAATGCACTCCTGGGAACAACTAAGATCCTGCATGGAACCCCCAAACTCTCAGGCCTCTGGTAGAGGAACCAAGATTGAGGAAGATGCATACCGCCCATAAGGTGGTATGTATGCAGGTAAAAAATGTATATACATATACATGTACATACATATACATATACATATAAGTGGTGGGTTGCTCCTGGTTCAGCCCGGTTTGGCCGAACCGGTAATAGCGGTAGCAGGAGGCCCCACCCATCTGCCCAGTGCATGTGCAGAAGCATTGTGTGGGCATACGCACAGGAGTAAAAAATTTTGCAACTCACCACTGATACATATACATATGCATATGCATATGCATATGCATATGCATATGCATATGCATATACATATACATATACATATACATATACATATACATATACATATACATATACATATACATATACATATACATATACATATACATATACATATACATATATAGGCCTGATGGGTCAGCAGTTAAAGATGTTACACCCAGGTTTGAGACCCAAGCACTTCATCACAAGGTGAGCTCCCATTGCCCAACTCCTGCCAACTTAGTTGTTTGAAAGAATGCAAATGAGGGGTGGGTTTCTGCTGGTTCACCCTGGATTGGGCAAACCGGTAGTGGCGGTGACGGAAAGCTCCATCCACCCACCTGGACACTTCTGCACAGAAGCGGCTTGCGAGTGGGTGAGAATGTGCACGTGCACAAGTGAACCAGTATGAAAATAAATTGATGCAAATGCGTGTAGATAAATAGGTACCACTTCAGTGGGAAGATAACAATATTCTGTGCAACTCAGTATGCAGTCATGTTGGCCACATGACTACACAAATATCTTTGGACAATGCTGGCTCCCTTGAGTAAGAAACAGAGGTGAGTACTGCTCCCAAGAGTTGGACACAACTCAACAGGGGAAACCTTTACCTCATACAGTAAAGAACAGGAAACATGTATATGTATAAAGTAAAGATTTTCTTATACATATACATGTTTTCTGTTCTATTCTTTTTATTGTTTCTATTTTCTATCTTTTCTCTGTGGGTTTTTCTTTTATTTTTTTACACACACACACAAACACACATGTATGTATAAATATGTGTAAAAGAAAAAAAGAAAAACACACAGAAAAAATATAGAAGATAACAATATGTTGTTATTGGGTTGTTTTTTTTTGAAATTGTGTGAACAACATTTTGAGTTGATCTTCCAACCTGTGTGGCATGTGCTTAACAAATCTCAAGAATCTGCCCTGGTTTAGTTCAGACTGAAGCCTCAGATTGCATATAATGCAACTCAAATTTATGATTCAAAACTAAAGGCAAATTATTTATACATACATGTGTGTTTGTATGTGTGTGTAAAAAAATAAAAGAAAATCAATCCATCTTGTTTCATGGATGCTTTTTATCAAGTGGGATCCATTTTATGACTGCTTTGGTCCACCGGCTATTCTCCTGGTTATGTAACTCTGTAAACCACTTAGAGAGGGGTGTGAAGCACTTTGAAGCAGTATATAAGTCTAAGTGCTATTGCTATATTTTATATGTGGTCAAGTCATTCCTCTTCACTGAGCACAGCCAAAAGGTTGGACACCCATGCTTTAGAGCAGTGGTCTCCAACCTTGGCAACTTTAAGACTTGTGGAGTTCAACTCCCAGAGTTCCTCAGCCAGCAAAGCTGGCTGAGGAACTCTGGGAGTTGAAGTCCACAGGTCTTAAAGTTGTCAAGGTTGGAGACCACTGCTTTAGAGTATCTTAACTTTGAAAAGTTTTAGTAGAGTATGTTCAGGGTTTTCACCATGCTATCTCATTGTTATTTCAATAAGGATATGTCTTAGCACATAGAAATGAGGGAAGGATAGTCACACAGCCTTCTGGTTTTTCATAATGTGTTCTATCAAAATTTATTTTAAAATAATGCTTTATTATTATTTTTTATCTGATTTTTCTGGAGTTCTAAGCTTGGTGTGAAAGGAAGTATGTTAACAATTTGCCCTTAATATATTGCTTTGCTTTTAATCAGCGGTGGGGTTCACTTACCTTCCCTACCGATTTGAAATGTAAGAGAGTGTGTGCATGCTCACTTCAATCACACATGCCGTGTCTGCACATGTGCAGTGCTCACGCATTACATCAGAGTCGGTGGGTAGAACATCCCACAGTCACTTCTACTGGTTTTCCCAAAATGGAGAAAATCAGCTGAATACCACCTCTGTTTTTAATATAGGCTTTGTCAGGTAGCAGTGGAATTAGCAATAGCAATAGAACTTAGATTTATATACTACTCCGCAGCGCTTTACAGCATGCTCTGAGTGGTTTGCAATGTCAGCATATTGCCCCCAATAATCTGGGTCTTCATTTTACTGATCTCGGAAGAATAGAAGGCTGAGTCAACCCTGAGCTGGTCAGGATCGAACTCCAGGCTGTGGGCAGTGTTAGCCTGCAATACTGCATTTTAACTACAGTGGAACCATAGTTCCTATGGTTAGCATAAATGTTTGGCAAGCGAGGCATCTCCTGGAAAGGGATCTTTGCAGGTCTGGTTTTATAAGTTCTATGGCTTGCTAGTAACATTTTCAGAGTGGCTATGGAAATAGGCTGATACAAGATTTAGTGCCATGGAAGTGTGGCAGGGCACAGAGAAACAGACTTACACAGAACAGGTAACATTTGTAGGTTGTCAGATTTTTTTATTTCTTAAAAGTAAATATTTATGCCAATGCTTTTAAGTATTACATTGGCACTTGGTCAGTCCCTATTGAGATTTAAACTTGCCCTAGTCACACAGAATTTAAAAACAAGCTTTAACTCCACAGCGTATCCTGGAGTGGTCAGTTTAAATCTATATTCAAAAGGCTAAGTTGGACTCCCAGCTGTACAGGCAGGGACAGCGCAGATGTGTAACATATTTGCACAACAGAGAGAAAAATTAAGAATTGTGGCTGACCCTTTAAAGAATTTGAGAGTTGAGAAACATAGTCCAAAGCCATTTTAAACTTTGCCAGCCTAATAGGGCTTTGATTGGCAGAGAGTTTAAGCAGCAAGTTAAATATATTGCCTAGCTACTTCTGTTGGCACTAGACTCTCAATCCATCTCCCCTCTTCCACTTTCTTCAAAAGTGGCAATATTGTATATTATGTGTAATAATGTCATAAATAGCAGAAAACCATCACATCTGCAATGTGCTTTGAAAGGCTGTGAAAACGTCTAATACTTCCTAATCTAGCAATTAGCTAGAGCAATAGCAATAGCAGTTAGACTTATATACCGCTTCATAGGGCTTTCAGCCCTCTCTAAGCAGTTTACAGAGTCAGCATATCGCCCCCACAGTCTGGGTCTTCATTTCACCCACCTCGTAAGGATGGAAGGCTGAGTCAACCTTGAGCCGGTGAGATTAGAACCGCTGAACTGCAGATAACAGTCAGCTGAAGTGGCCTGCAGTACTGCACCCTAACCACTGCACCACCTCGGCTGTTCCAGAGCTGATCTTTGATCTAATATATTTCAGTGGACGTGACTGGATTGGCGACTCAACAAATTGAACCAGTCCTCTAAAACTAGCCAGTTCTTCTTGCAAAAATACAGGCACCATAACTCACAGCGCTGTCATACAAAGAACTCCAGCTTTTATGGATCATTCAGATTTTTGTAGCCTCATTACATAATGGTGGCATGTACTACCAATTATCCTTAGTTTTGTACATATAACAATGTGAACAACTCTACAATGAGTCTTAACAGCCCACAAACACTGTTAATCAGATTATTTAAAACAATTGATTATTTTGAAGAACTGAAAAAAGAATGTCTACAGGGCATGTTCAAAAATGACAAGATAATGGCTTTTAAGTAGTATAATTGAAACTCTGCCTGGTTTTGTTTTTGTTTTTATATGTGTCATGATTGCCTTCTTCATTCTATTGACCTTAATCCAGGAACTCACTGGAAAGATTGCTGGGAAAGATTGAGAGCAAAAGAAGAAAGGGGAACAGAGAATGAGGTGGCTGGATGGAGTCACTGAGGCAATAGGCATGAGCTTAAATGGACTCCAGAGGATGGTAGAGGACAGGAAGGCCTGGAGGAACATTGTCCATGGGGTTGTGATGTGTCGGACACAACTTTGCAGCTAACAGCAACAACAACAGATCCAGGAACACCTCTGAAGAAAGACATAGCATTTCCATGACCCCATCCTAAGACATAATAAACTTCTACCACAATGAATATTAAAAAATGGAACTATTTCCATTTTCTAATCAGTTTTGATAATAAATTGATTCTTCTGCAGAAGTTAAAACAGGATTAACCCCATGCTATTTTTTTAAAAAAAGTTTTAAAATCAAATTTAATCAAAATCTGGTCTATTAGTGGCCCAGCAATTTTGCTTCTATGTAAGAGCTATAGTTTTGAAAACACTAGTAAGGATACAGTGCCTTAAGCTAGTGCAATGCATATAAAACATCTGCTTTCAATCTACTAGAATTAAGAAAAGTGATTATAAATTACTGAACTGGTACTCAGAACCATTGAAAAAAATTCAAGAGCAAATCACATTGGTTACATAATAAAAATACAACTATAGTACTGCTGCTATAAAATGAAACATTTTATAGAATGTTTCATTTGTACTTTTGAGAAATATAATATATAGGAAATATATATTTTGGAACTCAGGAAGATTATCAACCACTACAATAGCAACCACACTCTAACCAGCAGAAATTAATATTTGGGTTCTCTTCTTGTGTTCTTATGTTCAACTCAAGTTCTGGTAAAAGGTTTTAAAAATAGATTAGATAGGTAGGTAGGTAGGTAGGTAGGTAGGTAGGTAGGTAGGTAGGTGGGTGGGTGGGTGGGTGGGTGGGTGGGCGGGCGGACAGACGGGCAGACAGGCAGACGGGCAGACGGACAGACGGGCAGACGGACAGACGGACAGACGGACAGACGGACAGACGGGCAGACGGGCAGACGGACAGACGGACAGACGGGCAGACGGGCAGACGGACAGACGGGCAGACGGACAGACGGACAGACGGACAGACGGACAGACGGACGGACACTAGTTGGATGGATGGATTATCTTTCTTTCTTTATTGCCTTCCTTCCTTCAATGGATCGACAATGGCTAGAACGATGATGATGAGATATATGATAGATAGATAGATAGATAGATAGATAGATAGATAGATAGATAGATAGATAGATAGATGGATGGATGGATGGATGGATGGATGGATGGATGGGTGGGTGGGTGGGTGGGTGGGTGGGTGGGTGGGGTGGGTGGGTGGGTGTGTGGCGGGAAGCAGGCAGCCAGGCAGGCAAGCAGGCTGGCTCACTTTCAAAGTCTGGTCTTTTAGTGGCCAAGCAATTTTGCTTCTTCATGTTTCTACACCACCCAGTTCCCTCAAGGAAGGACGAGTTAAAAGCAGAGCAGACTTCCTCTAAAGGAATAAAACATTTCACTTATTTTCTTCTTCTTTTTTCTTATATTCTCCTAATAAAGAATCATGAGTTCTGCATCTTTTTCTCTCTTAAACAACTTTCCTTTTGAAATCTTTTTTAAAAAGTACACTGTGAAGCTTTCTTTTGTGCCAAAATATATACAGATACAAATGATAGGTTCATAGGCAACAGGTAATTAGCAAAGAAGAAAAAGCTGGAGCAACTCTCATTTCTATACAAACCAATTTAAATCAAAACCAAATAGGAAAAAGAATTGTAGAAATTCTCTAGTTTGATTATCATCATTCTCCTCTCATCAAGAGTTTCTACCATAAACCTTTCCATTCTGAAAAGATGATTTAGTGGAAGTGCAATGGTTTTTTTTGGCTTCCTTGAAATGGATCATCATATTTCACTAGTTAATACTATTATTAGTCACTGCCACTTGGCTTTATCCCCACCCATTTCTTCTTGCTTCCTCTTTTCTCTAGACCATATTTCTACATACTTTAGGGAGAAAAGAAAAGAAAGAGATTGACACATCTTCAGTCATTGCAATTGTATCTGTGTCAATCCATTTAAAAGTTGATCAGAATACACCAACAATCAGATGATTGTTCTAAAGTGGCTACATAAATAGGGAAATGAGCAGGTAAATTTCACAAGTTGAATTGCTCTCTGTTTGGCAGTTTTAAAACTAAAGGTTCAATCATGTCCAACTCTAGGGAGCAGTGCTCATCTCTGTTTCCTAACCAAGGTAGCCAGTGTTGTCCACTTCCATCATCATGTGGTTGCCATGATCATGGTCTGAGGCACGTTACCTTCCTTTTGAAGTGGTACCTATTTATCTACTTGCATTTGCATACTTTCAAACTACTAGATCTGCAGGCATAGGGCAAGAACAGCACCTCACTCTGTCAGGTGGTGCTTGAATTCTGAATTGCCAACCTTCTGGGCAGCCACCTGGTCTTAACCACTAGGTCATATATTCTCTTCTCAATTCTTTCTTTTCCACCTGCAAAGGTTACTCTTGTTGATTTGGCTTCACTATTGTTTTCCTGAATTGTTATTTCTTCTTTTCTAGTCTTTCACACATATCCTCTCTAGTGTCTTTCATTCCTTGCCTATTTTGTTTTATAAATATTTGTTGAGTATAAGTACTGAGATTTGTATAAAAATGGTGCAGTACATCTTCCCTACTTCTCACACCTCTAAACAGCCAGCTTCCAAGTAGTCAACTATGTCAAGGTAGTTTATTTCATAAACCCATGCAGTTTTTTGACCCACCCCGCATCATGTCACACAACATGAATAAACGTGCTTATAATTCACTGGATTTTTGTTTCACCTTAGGTTTTAAGCTTTTGATCTATTTCACACTGCTATAGACCCTGATTAGACCCTGATTAGACCCTGATTAGGAGCCGAGGTGGCGCAGTGGGTAGAGTGCAGTACTGCAGGCCACTTCAGCTGACTGCTAGTTCAGCAGTTCAGCGGTTCAAATCTCACCGGCTCAGGTTTGACTCAGCCTTCCATCCTTCCGAGGTGGGTAAAATGAGGACCCAGACTGTGGGGGCGATATGCTGACTCTGTAAACCGCTTAGAGAGGGCTGAAAGCCCTATGAAGCGGTATATAAGTCTAACTGCTATTGCTATTATCACTTGAAGTTACAAAAGAAGGCAATACGTTTTTCATTTGCTGTGCTCAGAAAAAGGCCGGACAGCCATTTGTTCATGAATATGTGGATTCCTGCATTGAGAACTCAGGTTGAACTTGGTGAGTAGAATGAGTCTTTTCAGTTCTATGATTCTTGGCTAATAGTTCCTTTCTCTTGGCCATGGTTTGGCGACAAGTGTATCAACGCTTACTCTGCATGTTTCCTATTAAACACAATGATATGATCCCTTTTTAAAATACACCGTAAAATATTAATACTATGTCTAAAGTTAATGCTGCAGTTCAAATTATCCTTTTACCTTCTTGCAAAATTAATCTCCATGATTCCAACAAATGTAGTGGAATGATTATGTGTCTTACTTTACAGAGGATAATCATGTATTTTAAGAGTTGCTAAGTCCAAGCCTGGCATCAAATAACAAGAAGGCAAAAAAGCAAAGGATTTTAAGCTGCTGAATAATGAGTAGCATCTTAACTAACCAAGCATTAGGAAGGCAACTTAGATTGTTAGCATTCTGTCTATATGCTAAGATGTATTACCTTTTTACTTAGATTCTAATAAACATTTCTAAGTTTTATTATAAAAACTGTATTTGCATGATATTTTCTCCATTTTTGTTGTTGGTAGATTGCCATCTAAAGACATGGAGTAATTATGCTAAAGTTTAGAACACTAGAAGGCTTAGGAATTGTTTATCCAGCACTTATTGGGGCAAAATGAATGGAGTATTTACAGTTCTTGTCTTTTTTTTAAAAAAAATGTTTTGTTTCTTGTCACTTTGGAATGGGAAACCGTATGTTCTTATGGAAGCCTTATAGTAACTAGTCTTTTTAAGTTTTAAAAAATCCAATAGTCTTCTCCAATCAACCTTAAAAAAAACATTCTCACCCAACTATTACATTTTATTGCCCTGGTCACTGTCACCCTTGCCTCCTAAACTTAAGTGCTACCATTGATAATCAAACTGTTGTCCAGAGGATACCAAATTTAGCTGCTAGAAAAACCAAATAGGAGACAAAAAGCTATGTATCTGAGCTGCAAAAATCTATATGACCATTAGGCAGCAGAAAAGAGCTAGAGTTTACTGCCATCTATTGGTCATCTGGAGTTTCAGCCCAGGTTTGGTAGCTATAGGATAGCCAATTGGGTACAGTGGTTATGGCATTGGGTTTGAAATCAGGAGACTAGTTCTGCCTGAGGGACAAAGCCAGCTAGATGACCTTCAGCTAGTCACATGTCTAGGGAGGAGGTCATGGCAAACTAATTCTGAAAAATTTGCTAAAAAAACTGCAGGAACTAGTCCAAGAAATTGCAGGAGTCAAAAAAAAATAGAGAAAAAGAAAGAAGGTGAAGGCATGTGCACATATATGCACCTATACAATGGTATTTGTAGGAAAGTGCCTAAAATTGAATCAAAGTAGCTAATAGATAGTCACTATACTTAATAGCAGTGTATTGAGCCATCTGATTTGGTTTAAAGAAAGATCCCATCATCAATCTTATCTTCTTAGTCTATGGTGCAAAATATGAAGAAATATGGAGATGGTAGGTTGAACAGGATAAAACAACATTATAAACAGCAGTACTGTGAACACAAATCTGAGCAGAATTTCCCTTTGGAAAAAAAACATAAAAATGGCTGTATAGACATCTGTGATAACAGTAGGGTCAAACTTAACATCAACTGAAAACAAAATTCACTGACTTTAATTGTATCCTTGTGTCAGCTGAATGGAGGTCTTTCCATTCACTCTTATTGTGCAGTGTTTCATTTTGCTAGCAGTTTTGAAAGTTTTTGATAGCAATAGCAGTAGACTTATATACCGCTTCATAGGGCTTTCAGCCCTCTCTAAGCGGTTTACAGAGAGTCAGCATATTGCCCCCAACAATCCGGGTCCTCATTTTACCCACCTTGGAAGGATGGAAGGCTGAGTCAACCCTGAGCCAGTGAGATTTGAACCGCTGAACTGCTGATCTAGCAGTAGCCTGCAGTGCTGCATTTAACCACCGCGCCACCTCGGCTCTGATAAAATTGTTTGCTCTGAAGTCCAACTCCAACTCCCAACACACACACCATTTATCTATTTTCAGATTGTGCTGCTCCTGTAGCTAGACTTTGATAGTTATTCAGTCATCTGAATAACCCTTGGCATGGATGCCAAAGCTGGTGCAAGTAATAGCAATAGCAATAGCAGTAGACTTATATACCGCTTCATAGGCCTTTCAGGCCTCTCTAAGCGGTTTACAGAGAGTCAGCATATTGCCCCCAATAATCTGGGTCCTCATTTTACCCACCTCGGAAGGATGGAAGGCTGAGTCAACCCTGAGCCGGTGAGATTTGAACCGCTGACCTGCTGATCTAGCAGTAGCCTGCAGTGCTGCATTTAACCACTGTGCCAGTATCTATAATTGTTTTGATTTGGAAAGAAAAATAAGTTCAGCAATGGCATGGTGTCTAAAAAAAATTAGAATAGAATGGGATGAAATGAGATGGGATGGGATCAGATGGGATGGGATATTCCCTTAAAAGTCAATGCCCAGGATTAATGTCAAGAATATTTACCATACCTATTGAAGTATATATGATATATTGTATATGTTAAGCACAAGAGGAGGAAGGAACTTGGATCAATGGATCTAGACATTTAGATGCATGGAAAAAAACCAACTAATTTGTGGTGGAAGGTGAAACCATCTTTGAGGAATTTATTTCCAGTCCAATATTAAGGTTAGAGGGTATTTCTCAGTTTGAAAAGAACAACAGAACACCTTCCCTTAGTATTTAATTGAAATGTGGAAAGCAAGTTACTTAGATTTAAACTTATTTGATTAAAGTGTCATAAAATTATCAGGAAAATAAATAAATAAATATAAACTAATACCTTACATAATATAAATTAATCAATTACAGTAATTATAACTCACATATGTATATAGTAGGTGAACTGATTTCTTTATCTTTGATTGACTTATTTTTGGAAATAGCTTGTCAGCCCTTCAAGGTAGTCCAGACCCAGAAACCAAAGTCAAGAAAGCCAATACTACTTTTATTGTAAAGTCATAGTAATATAATCATGCAAGTCTGAAGTCCTTTTTGCCCTCCCTCCAGGGGTGGGCTTTGGCAACTGCTACTGCTGGTTTGCTCAAGGATACACCACGTGTGCATGCACGCATGCGCAGTACAAGTAAAATTGCTCTGAGCATGCACAGAAGAAAAAACAAGATGGCGGCACCTATGGCGCCACCGGGAGAACCAGTTTGGGGACATGGCAGGCCTGGGTCATTTCCTGTTCCAGCGACCCAGGCCGCTGAGCTACTACCAGCTTGGCCAAACCGGTAGGAACCCACCACTGCCTCCCTCCCTTTAT
Organism: Thamnophis elegans; assembly: GCF_009769535.1. Lineage (NCBI taxonomy): Eukaryota > Metazoa > Chordata > Lepidosauria > Squamata > Natricidae > Thamnophis > Thamnophis elegans. The sequence goes on from NC_045545.1 coordinate 72,853,391, forward strand.
ATTCATGGGAACCAGGGAAGGCCTTTTCTGAGACACTTGCACAGGTTACAGTTCTGGCTTGGACTCAAATTTCTCTTATTTGTCCATTTTTTTGATCATGGCTCTTCCTCTAGGTCTGAAATTCCTTTTGCCCATTGCAATATAATTATCCTCTATAACACTTTTATTTTATTTACCTCCCAGAAGTTAACTTTCTCTTGCTACATCTCAGATTAAAGGATGGTTTAACTAAAGTGAAGGTTAAGGAAGAGGGCTGCTTGTTTCCACATTCTTTGAAAGGTAGAATTTTTGAAAGTTTTTAAATCAATCGGTCATTTCAAAATCATCCTCTGAGTCTTTTTTGTAAATTTCATCTTCGTTTCTCCTCTCGTGACAAAAAATATATAGAGAGAACGCCCTAATATTGAGCAAGAAAAGTAGATTTTGTTGCACCACAAACCCGATGATCTAATGGTGATTCCCAGTTTACATCATTGTGGCTTAGCCAACGCAGAATGGCTGCAAAAAGATCTAAAGCATGGAAATCAGGCCTATAATTTGCATGTGCTCTACTGTGATTACACTCTCAATCATAGTACTTGGATATGAAAATAAGGAGAAAAATTACAGGTCTTTTGCATCAAAATTATCCTGGGCTATGGCTGAAAGGCATTCCTCATCAGCTGCTAGCAGAAATGAGGTTATTACCTAAAAGTAAAAGTAAATAAAAAGTTTCAAATAACTCCAAAACCAAATAAATTTGTCTGCAATGCCTAGATATCATAGGTTTAGCTGATGTGGCACATAAACAATCAGGCATCTGAAAAAACAAATATTTGTTGTGTGCATCTAAGTTACTATTGCATGTAGTTTAAAAAGTAAGGATGATGTTTAAATGTCTTCCACTCAAGTTCAGGACATGCCACATAAGAAATGCTAAATACATTGTTTTAAAAAATCAACAGGCACATTTTCCTGGAAAATACAGAAATCTGTTAAAAATTTATAAATTAAACAGATTAATATAAAAACAAACATGCAAAAACAGTAATGACTTCAATAAATAGATGGAATCTTAATAAACCTAGCAGCAGCAGATTTCTCAATAACATTGGATTAATATTAATTCCTAAAATGCTTGGGACACTGAATTTGATGTAATGCTAGATCAACCCCAACAAAGGAATGAGAGTCACTTCTCAGTCAATACCCTGTTTCCCCGAAAATAAGATCTCCCTGGATAATAAGCCCAATCGGGTTTTTGAGCACATGTGGTAAAGTAAGCCCTCCCCTGAAAATAAGCCCTCCCTAAAAATATTGCAACACAGCAGCAGCCATGAAGTGACTATGCTCGCTGCCTCCTGCATTTCAAAAATAATAAGACCTCCCCAAAAATAAGGCCAAGAAAGCATGGTACACCAAAGTTTAAGAAAAGGCTTGCAATTCTTAAGTGATTTGATACTCACTTCCATATCTACAGTATTTGATAGCAAGAGCATTTATATACTGCTTTACAGTGCTTTACAGCCCTCTCTAAGCAGTTTACAGAGTCAGCATATTGCTCCCAACAATTTGGCTCCTCATTTTACCCATCTTGGAAGGATGCAAGGGTGAGTCAACCTTGAGCCTCGTGACATTTGAACTGCTAAATTGTAGGCAGCTGGCAGTCAGCAGAAGTAGCCTGCAGTACTGCACTCTAACTACTGTGCCACCGTGGCTCCTTGATCAGTGACTAATGTCTCGGAACAGCAGATTAACCCTGCTTCAATTCAAATGTTCAAGGTTTGAAGATGCCGTGTTTTATATATCTGTGTGATTTGATTTAATTTAAAGAACATTCAAGAATCTTTTGAAACTTCTGTAGGCTATGATATGCTAAATAAAAACTAATGTTGGTAAATTTTTAGGCAGACAAGTATGGCAGGGCTGGGAAAAGACAACGCCACAGCTTCCAGGCTACTTTTTTTTAAATACATCCTAAAGCTTTTTCAGACTCTGTAGAGATGTTGGACTGAATGCATACAGTGTTCTGTTATAACTTAAATTTCCAAACCTTCTGTAATGGAATTTGTGTGCTTTAGGGGACGCCAGGGAAATAGATGCTGCCTAGGAAACTTTCAGATAAGAAAGGCAGGAGCCGCCAGTGACTTAACAATTGCAGAAATAAATTAAGGGGAACTGCCCTGAACAATCAAGAGTCAAAAGTGGCAACAGAAAATATGTACTTTTGTACTTGCAATATTCTGCTAATGTAACCTTACAATAAAGTAGAATTAGTTCATCTAATCCTGTTTCCTGTCTGGTTTACCTGGAAAAGCTAACATATTTCAAAAACTCTTTTTAATGTGCTTTTTTCAGCTGTCACAAATTTGTGTTCTGCTGCCTCTGGTTGCTTGGTTTGCTAGAATGCCAAGAGAGCTGGTATAACTATTATGACAAATTTGGCCCTTCCTGGGAATGCTTTCTTATCCCTGGCCTTGGTAGGATGGCAAAGCTACGCCTTTCCTGGAAATAAAGGGCTACGATCAACATTTAATTGCCTGCTGAGAAATGAAAAACACAAAATGAAACAAGATTATACAGATATTCCTGTTTAGTGCTCAGCTGAAATATGAAGACACAGTTATGAAAACTAAGAGTGTTAGAAACTGAGAAGGAGAATTTTCTGTATAGAACAATATACTTTTCTATTCAGTTTTTGCTAAATCAGTCCCAAGATATTCATTGCAAGTATTGCTTGAATGCCTATCAGCTTGATTTTGACTAAAAAGGTATCACTATCATTGAAAATCTTTATGGTGCACAGGATTATAAATTTGGGAAGAAGAAAGTTTCATGAACTCGGCTTCCATTGATTTCCACTTTCATACTGATATTTATTTCTCAAACTGGTAGCTTTAGAAAGTTCTGTTTTTTTAAAAAAAAATAACTAGTATGCTTTGAAGATAATTTCAACCACAAGAAATGATGTATATTTTTTTAAAAAAAATATTTACTTGTATCTCATCTCATTATAGACACTGTAGACAACTGAAAACATGCGAACATATATGACATGCATATATAGCGCAGTGATGAACAATGTTTAGTTTTACAAGCAAATTTAGGGTTTGGCAGTATTCTAAAACTAAATCAGTAGGGAGTTAAGTATTACCATCACATTGTCCAGATTTAGGTCCAGATTCAGCAGTTAAAGACACTGAGCCTGGATTCAAATTCAGGTGCTGTGCACTGGGATGAGTTTCTGTTACTTTCCCCAGCTTGTGCCCACCTAGCAGTTTGAAACCATGCAATTGTGAATAGATAAATAGGTACCACTTTGGTGAGAAGGTAACAGAGCTTCATGCATCTCAGGGTTATAGTCATGTTGGCTACATAACCACAGAAATGTCTTCAGACAACACTGCTTCTTCGGTTTAAAAACAGAGACAAGCACCACTCGCTAGAAACACCACTGTACAGGAGAAACCTTTCTACTTTTATGCCAGTTAGCCAATAAAAAGAAGACACATTTTCTGAATCTAAGGCTACTTTTATAGATACTTCCTTTCATGTCTGATTATATGCTATGAAGTTGTTTGTTACTCCTACAAATCAGATCTTCTCCAAGATGATCTATCCTTGAGACCGTTTTTCAAGTCTCCCAATGGTGAACTCAGTAGTTCACCACTACATCCATTTTTCTGCTGGTGGTCATCTTCTCTATCTCCTCTATTCTTTGACAACATTATCCCCGAATTCCCCAGCCAGCGAATGCTGGCTGGGGAATTCGGGGAGTTGAAGTCCAGACATCTTCAAGTTGCCAAGGTTGAGAAACACTGTCCTAATACATGCCGTTTTCTTTTTCCATGGTTCCTTGTTGTAATCTATGCCATTGCTTAAATCAGAGATTTTTAAAAAAATATCAAAGGACATATGAAGGTTCTAGACCACCTTATTTAAAATTTATCCATACTGTCTTTAGCTTGCTTGCCATAGGTTGGCTCTGAGAAACAGGTATTTTAATGCCCCCACCCCTATAGCCAAGATGGTGTTTGTTTTTTGTGAAATGAATTAAGATTTTTATTCAATCAACAATGATTTAATATAGTTACAAATAGAATAAAAACATGAAAAAACTCCCGATATATACTTCATGATCTGTTAGGCTTAACCCTGTACAGGAAGAAACACTGATAGAAGAAAGATTGGAGTGAAATGTTGGTTTTGCTTCTGTTAGGAAGTTAAATAGTAATTTGGTGCTCTGAATAAAATAAACTGAATTAAGAAATGGGTATGGCTAAATTATAAAGGGATAGGGAATCAGTTTCTTTATTTCTGGTATTTATCAAGATCATCAACAGTTATGTTGTTATTGAAGGCTTTTGACTTAAAGTTGTAAATCTTAATTTACCAGTTGCTAGTAATTTGTTGCCTAGAAATGAATTTCATGCATCCTAAAGACCTAAAACTGTGTTTGAAGTAAATGACTGCAAAGTTGAAAGCAAAAACTTTGTCAAAGAAGGGCTTTAGGTTGCCTTAATTTAGACCATGAATGTTTAATCTCATATTTGTCATTTTCTCTCATTCACTAATTGGGATCATATTTCCCTAGAATCTCCTCCAGCTTCTTCTGAAGTAGAGTTGTGGGTTTTCGCCAATACTTCTATGACCTTCCACTGTGTTGATTAAATTCTAATGCAAACAGAAAATTCTCTTATAATGTTCCAGTATTTATGGACATTAAGTGTATCTTAAAAGTGCTGAGTTGGATAAACACTTGGGACAAATCTAGACATGATAACATGTGAGCCTGCCTGTTCCAGATGACAAGCTTCTACAGAATTCCTTTATCCACAGGCAGCCTTCTCTAAGTATACTTATGAAAATGTGAACATTAGTGCCACCATGGTACATGTTCAGCGGTGGGATTCACTTACCTTCCATACCAGTTCACAAATGTGACCATGAGTACCATGTCTGTGCATGCACACTGCCTTTTGCATATGTGCAATGCTCACTCATTACATCAGGGCCAGTGGGCAGAGCCTCCCACAGTCACCGCTACCAGTTCACCTGAACCCGAGAGAACTGGCTGAATATCACCTCTGTAAGTATTTCACCTTGCTCTCCAAGCAGCAACCAGTAATGCAGAGGGACAATTTCCCTCCACTTTGGTAGCAATTTAGGAAAAGTTAACAGAGTTCAGGAGTTGAGCACGCGCACACACACGTACACACACACACACACACACACACACACACACAGCCCTTGGCTTCAGTGATTAGTGATGGGTAGAAAAAAGCAGGAGAACTATATTACAGCTACACCTTCCTCACTTCTGTTGCAACAGCATTCTTGAAGCTCTGTAAAATTGTCCCTTCACCACTTCTCCTATTGTGTTCAAGCATAAAATTCAAAGGTTACCACACCTCAAAGACAACCACCCTCGGATGCCTGAAAACCTCTTTCTCCTACATCCCTTCACAAGCAGAAAGGAAGAAGAGAATGAGAAGAGGAAGAGAATTCTGGGGAAATCACCAGAGTCACTGAGGAATCCACTTCTACCACATGCTGCAGCCCCTTCTCAACCCCACTTCTGAGTCATTCAGCTGAAGAGAGGAGGGGAACAAGCTGTAATTGTGCTGCTTCTGACATGAAAATTGACTCAAAAGTAGCCACAGAAAAGAAGATGGTAACACTGCAGCTACAACAGCAACAGTAATAGCTCCTCCCTACACCCTTCATTTCTTGCCTCCTTCCATACCATCCTACACTATGGATCTCCATGAGTTGTGGAACAAGAATGGAAGTAGCCATGAAGGTCGGATGGCTAAATTTGGACCAGTCACTCTCTCTCAGTCCAACCATGGGGTTGATTTTGTAGTGAAAATAGCAGGAGGAAAGAATATTAAATATATTTACCATGTTGAGTTATTCATATAAATAATAAAGATGCCAAATAACCAAATGGAAGGTTTGGATTTCTTGTGCCTATAGAACCAAAGGTTAATGATTTCCATAACTTCACTAATACATCATAGTGATGTAGGAAAGATATTACAGGTCATGGTAACTTGAAATTAAATCAGACTTAAAAAATGGACTGCTTATGAAGTCCAGGTAATCCTTAACTTATGTAATTGAGCCCAGAATTATAGTCATAACTTGTTGGGACTATAAATTGAGGCATCACATGGATTTCATTTTTTTTAGCCACAGTCATTAAGTTAACATCTTGGCTATTAAGTAACTCTATCAATTGTTAAGTGTACACATCGATCATGAAGCAAATGTAGGGGTAGTTATGTAAATCAATTTCCCCCAAAGGGTATCTTTTCCAGAAACCAGAAGGAACTGCCAGAAATTGGGGGGGTGGGGTTGTCACAAATCACAATCATCTAGTGGCAAATGGCCATAAATATGATTACCAAGTGTCCAAAATGTAATCACATCACCATGAGGTTTGGAGCAGCAGTGGGATTTACATACCTTCCCTACCAGTGTGAGAGCATGTACCACATCTGCACCTGCACAGTGTATGCTGATGCATTTCATTGGGGCAGATGGGTGGAGCCTCCCGCAGCCGCTGCTACCAGTTTGCCTGAACTGGAGAGAACTGGCTGAATACCACCTCTGGTTTGGCGCCATTGTAATTCCAACAACAAGTTGTAGTAGCTGTATCAAATGACTAGTTGTAAGTTGAGGATTACCTGTACACAATAGTAGCCTTATGTACTTGAAATGGAGAGTCATCAAACTGTCCTTTCTATAATGTTGTACTGGATGAGGCTGAAGTGTCAGATGGCATTTGATTTCTCCCTAAAAATAAAGCTTCTGTATAATAACCTAAAGATGACTAGGTACCTCAGTGTTAGAAATGTACAGTCTGAAAATTTCTGGACAGGAAGAATAGAAGAAGGAAATGTGAATGTAGCTGCACACAGGGGAAGAGGATGTTTAGAGTCGTCCCTTGTTGATTTTGAAAACTCATAATGAAATAGGTGTATATCTTTGGTTGTTAGGGACAAAAATATAAACCCTGAAGAAGTATAAATTGTTCATCTGTAAGATTCTAACTGGCATCTTGGAGAAGTGATATGCTATGATGAAAATTTTCAATGTTTCATTGTGCTTTGTTACATTCCTGTGACTGATTTTTTTTTTTGGGGGGGGAATCAAATTCTAATTTGGTAGCAAACTTCAAATGTAGTTAAGGTTCAAAATTGTATTATTGCATCTGTTACTCATACATTTGCAAGATAACACAGTAAATCATACTCACCCACTGAATATTGCTGATGGGAGAGGAGACAATTCAGGAAATGTGACATTGGTCAGCTGCAGCAAGTCAGCTGTTAATTTCGCAACAATTTTTGAGCAGAAACAGTCTATCTGAACAGCATAAATCTTGGCACTGGAAACTTTAAACATCAATCAATAAGATTTCAGATTAATGGTCTGTGCAGAGTTTTACTTGCAAGTAACCCAACCAATTTTGTTCATCAAAGACAAAATGAAATCAAATCCCGATCTGCACAGTCCAAAATAGCTTCCTGATTTTTTTCTTAATTAAGATACTAGTGCAGCCTTGAAAACAATTCCACTCATAGTAAGATATTCGGGAGCATACCAATTATGAGATTCATTCCACTGTATAACTTGCAGTTTCCATAACATATTACTATTCTTAGCAGCATTAAACAGCCTTCTCAAAAAAGGACTTTGAGCATTTGATCTGACAAGTCTATCACCTAGCTTAATACACAGCTTTTATTTATTTTTTTAAAGAGAATTACGTTTGCCTTCTTCTTTGATCTCTATTTGAGAACAAAAAATAGGATTTCTTTCATGGAGTTTGTTTGAAAGTGCAGTAATTGCTTTCCAAAAATAAGGATCAGCAAATGGTCTGGAGGAAAAAGGAAACCACTAGGAGGGGAGATTGGCAATACAAATCCTTTGTAGGGCTCCCCCACCCCCAAGATATACCGACAGCTTTTCTGGGTCCAAACAATGCTCCTGGCCCAGCTATGCATCTCAAGTATTAACGAAGAACTTTGCTTCAGTGAATGAGTTCCTAAATCCTGGAGGCAGCAACTTACAAAGAAATTCTTCCACTGATTATAGAGATGTGTTGAATATCACAACCATCATGAAAAATGGGTAGCTCTCCAACTCTCTGTGAACTAGTTTCCACTAGCCTCAGCCATCCCAAGATGCCAAGGGATATTGGAAGCACCAGCAGATGACAGCTGGTGGATTTTGTCATGTAGACCAGCTTTTAAAGATGTTTATGAATCAGAGTTTTGCAAAATCTGGCATGAATTGACCCAGCCTGCATTTGTTTGATTAATGCAGAAATCAAAAGGGTAATTAGCCTGTTGTGGGAACAACAAAAATGGACAACTGAACTAGGCAACTAACCTCAAACACTACTTGATATTAGTGGCCACGAGCCTCTAGAACAATAGTTTTCTCAATACGATAACTTAACCTCACCTAATAACATATAACATAACATAATCTTTATACTTTCAAAAACATCTAATTAGAAATGTGTTATTGCAAAACTGGCTCAAATTTTTTTTTTAAAAAAAACACTGTGAAAATCGCGAATTGGCTATCCCCGACACAAAAGATGACACACCCACATTTTACAGATACGAATAAAGTGTTAAGATACAGAGACTTAATTAACAGACAGAGAAATTTAAAAACAATCGAAGAATTGGCAGAACAAAACATGAAAGTTGACTGGCTAACCTACTTGCAAATCAAAACTAAACACACCAACGATACTAAATTATATGGCATCCAAATGGAACCAAATTAGATAAAAAAGTCCAAAGCTCAAAAAGAAAGATGATAGGGAGAATACATAAATTTCTTCTGAAGTATAAAATGGAAGAAGATATTGTGAAAGAACAAGTGGTAAAATGGGCACAGAACTTTGGCTACAATATTGAATTAGATAAATGGGAAAAATTGGGGGGGGAAACTTTAAAAATAACACTAATGGTTGCATACAAGGAAAACCAGTACAAAATGTGTTACAGATGGCACCTAGCACCAGCAACGTTAGCAAAAATTCCAGTAAATATTTCACCAAAATGTTGGAAATGTGAATTAATACACGGAACATATTATCACGTATTGTGGATGTGTGAGGAGGCTAAAAAGTATTGGAAAAGGATTAAAAATTGGCTAGAATCAATAACAGGAGTCAAAATTGATTGGAAACCAGAAGTATTTTTCCTAGGAATAATGATAGCAAAATATAAAAAAGAAATCCAGTATTTAATTTTACACATAATTGCAACGGCGAGGATTGCCTTTGCTAAGAAATGGAGAAATAAATTGATACCAAGGGAAGATGAAATAATAAGAAAGGTTGTGGACTGTGCCGAAATGGAGAAATTAACAAAAGAAATCCAGGGAAAAGAAGAAACAGAATATTATCAGATATGGGAAAAATGGTGTAGGTGGATGGAAGAAAGAAACAAGGATCAATGAAAGAAGTCAATAAAGCCCCAAAATAGAAATTAAGGAGAATTAATAAATATATATACATATACATACATACGTACGTACGTACATACGTACATATGTACGTACATGCATGCATGCATACATACATACATATATATATACACATACATACATACATACATACACACACATACTCAAGAGCGTTTAAATTTACTAGAGGTAATCACCCAATATAGCAGATAGATGAGTAAAATAAGAGGGTTAAAAATGGTGAAATGCAAATGAAATATATTAGAAAGGGAAATAACATAAGGAGAATTGTATCAATTTGAAATTGCTATTAGAAAGAACAGGAAGTTCCTGTTTGAATTGTATTGTGTAAATGTAGTATACATCTAAGTTCTCTGTGTATTTTGTATGTTTGTAAATAAAAATAAAAAACATAACATAATCTTATATACATACATACATACATACATACATACATACATACATACATATATATATATATATATATATATATATATATATATATATGGCTGTGTGTGTGTTCTAGCAGAACTTTGGAATGCCTCAAGCAGTTTCAACTCTGGAAACAAATATTTTGGGGGGTAAGACACCCCTAAAACCCCTCGGGATGTGTGTTCTATTAAGATACAGCCTGTTGGGCCTTAAAATGGCTTCTACTGTACTGCCGTAAAATGGCTTCTACTGTGCAGTGCAGTGGCGTTCCATGGTAACGGCTTCACAGTAGTCCACAGGCTCCCTATGGTAAGGGGGGAAATCCAACATTAAAAATTACATTTGGTCCAAACATTTTTCCCCTATAAATAAATACCCAGGCAATGCCAGGTTATCAGCTAGTATAATATAGATGATAGATAGATAGATAGATAGATAGATAGATAGATAGATAGATAGATAGGTAGGTAGGTAGGTAGGTAGGTAGGTAGGTAGGTAGGTAGGTAGGTAGGTAGGTAGATAGATAGATAGATAGATAGATAGATAGATAGATAGATAGATAGATAGATAGATAGATAGATAGATATATGATAGATAGACAGACAGACAGACAGACAGATAGATAGATAGATAGATAGATAGATAGATAGAAGAGAGAGAGAGAGAGAGAATGGATGGAGAGAGGGGGGAGGGAGGGAGGGAGGGAGAGAGAGAGAGAGGGAGAGAGAGAGGCAGAGATTTAAAATCATAATTTTCAACAATTTCTGGAAGGAGACTCATTTTGTGACCTAGATCATCTGATGCTTTTAATTTATTAGACAATGTGAATAGCCAACGTGAAAAACACCAAATATCAAGAATTACAACAAAGAGACCTTTCTTTTCTTCTTGAAAAGTACCTCCTAACTCTGTGACTCCAAAATATATTCTTGGTATGCTGACTCAAGTTTTTGTGGTCAAGCAAAATAGGAAACAAGAACATTTTAGAAAGCTGGAAGTCCATTTTTCCTGTCACTAACATTAACTTATCACAGCACAGAACAGTTAATGGCAATGCTTCATGAGATAAGACATTAATCTCCACTTGTAATGCAAAGGGCTATGCAACGGCTATGCAACTGTAATATCTCTTGGATTATAGGCTTTTCTCTGATTCATAAAACAAATAAACCATATCTCCCAAAATAACAGTTTTTATTATTGTTTTTAAATACCCAGAGTAATATTAAATTGGGGATTTGATCCAACTTCTTATGACAAAAATAAATAAATAAAAGAATGAAAAAAGTCTTATCTTACTACATAACATACTTAATTTAAATCAAGGTTTAATTTGATCTCATCCCACACAACTATTTATCTGGACATTTGAAATAATTCTTTGAACACTAATCATCTTACTTTAGAAATTCTGTTTTTGATCACAAGTTAACACAATCCTTGTGCTTATTACTATCCATCACCAAGGCTTTTGCATATAGTGGTACAATAGAATATTTGACTCCTCCCACGAAAAATAAAACCTATAATATAATTATTATGTGAGTGGAGATATAAAAAAAATTCAGAAAAGAAAAATACATCCCTAAAAGCTCAAAAACACTACAATTGAAGTAGAATATGAATTGCCATATAAGGTAGCTAATCATTGGAGGGAAAATTAGAAGATGGATAAAATGAGGTAACTGGACTTTCTTGTTTTTCTTTGAAGATGTTTTGCTTCTCATCCAAGAAGCTTCTTCAGCTCTGACTTGTTGGTGGGGAATGGAAGGGTTTATATTCCTTGCAGACAGCTGGTCATTTGCATTCTTTCACTAGGAGATTAATATGTGTCTTCAGGATCACCTGAGTAGTGAAAATGAGTGTGGAGCCTTTTTGGCTGCAGGATGTTTTCTGCCAAGTGTCCCTTCACGGTTGAAGACAGGCACAGGTTGATGGGGATGAGTCTGTATTGTCTGGGTCTCAAACTGAAGTGCAAAGGATTCCTGTGGTCTGCATGTTTTCTGTAAATCTATCCATACTCCCACACAGGGGTGAAATCAACTTGCGTTTACTACCAGTTCACAAATGTGGACTTTCCACGCATGTGCAGAGCATCAAAAACAGGACATGATGACATCTGGGCAGGTGGAAGGAGCCTTCTGCCATCACAGCTACTGGATCGCCCGAACCGGATAGAACCGGCTGAATTGCTCCCGCACCATTCAAAGGGCGTTCATCCCAAAGTGCATAGCTGATTGCGTCCGCTGAGTCACGCCCAGCCGCCCTGTTTAGGATAACCTGTTCCCTCCTAAATAGGAGGGACACGGGCGATCCGCTGCAGGGCAGAGCTGAGGATTACGTCCAATTCCTCGCGGACAAGGTTACTCGGCTCCAGGCGGACCTGGACTCCAATCCTGCAGAACCAGCCGAGGCACTAAGGGACAATCTGGTAAGCCATCGCTGGATTGATTTTCAAGCTGTTACCCCTGAGGATGTGGACAAGGCGATGAGAGCTGTTGGCGCCTCCACATGTGTGCTGGACCCGTGCCCCTCCTGGCTGGTTGTAAACAGCAGAGAGGTGACACGAGGCTGGATCCAGGCGGTTGTTACCGCCTCACTATGGGAGGGGGTCTTTCCCCCCGCTTTAAAGGCGGCGGTGGTAAGACCCCTCCTGAAGAAACCATCCTTGGATCCAGCCGTTTTAAACAACTATCGTCCAGTCTCCAACCTCCCCTTTGTGGGGAAGGTTGTTGAGAAGGTGGTGGCCTTTCAGCTCCAGCGGTCCTTGGAGGAAGCCAGTTATCTCGATCCGTTCCAGTCCGGCTTCAGACCTGGCTACAGCACAGAAACCGCTTTGGTCGCATTGACTGATGATCTCTGGAGAGCCAGGGATGGAGGCCATGCCTCCATCCTGCTGCTCCTTGACCTCTCGGCGGCTTTCGATACCATCGACCATGGTATCCTTCTGCGACGACTGCGAGAGGTGGGAGTGGGAGGCACTGTTTTACGGTGGTTCTCGTCTTACCTCTCGGACAGGTCGCAGTCGGTGTTAGTCAGAGGGCAGAGATCGACCCCTAGGCCCCTAACGCATGGGGTGCCACAGGGTTCAGTCCTGTCCCCCCCTTCTTTTCAACATCTACATGAAACCGCTGGGTGAGATCATCCGACGGCACGGGATAAAATACCATCAGTATGCGGACGATACTCAGTTGTATCTGTCCGCCCCGTGCCAACTCAATGAAGCGATGGACGTGATGAGCCAGGGTCTTGAGGCTGTTAGAGACTGGATGGGGGTTAACAAGCTTGTGCTCAATCCAGAAAAGACCGAGTGGCTGTTGTGCTTCCCTCCCACGAATTGGCCAAGTGTTCCATCTCTCAGGCTGGGGGGTCAAATTGTACGCCCCTCAGATAGGGTTCGCAACTTGGGAGTCCTCCTGGACCCTCAGCTGACTCTCAAACACCATTTGTCAGCTGTAACCAGGGGGGCATATGCCCAGGTTCGCCTGGTGCATCAGTTGTGTCCCTACCTGAACCGGGAGGCCCTCACAACAGTCACTCGTGTCCTTGTGACCTCTAGGCTGGAGTACTGCAATGTGCTCTACATGGGGCTGCCCTTGAAGAGTATTCGGCGACTTCAGCTGGTCCAGAATGTGGCCGCGCGAGCGATCGTGGGTGCACCTCGATTCACCCACGTAACACCTATCCTCCGCGAGCTGCACTGGCTGCCTGTTGATCTCCGGGTGCGCTTCAAGGTGCTACTTGTCACCTACAAAGCCCTTCATGGTATTGGATCTGGGTACTTGAGAGACCGCCTACTGCCAATTACCTCCACTAGACCAATAAGATCGCATAGATTAGGCCTCCTCCGAATTCCATCAGCCAGCCAGTGTAGACCCGGAGGAGAGCCTTCTCGGTGGCTGCTCCGACCCTCTGGAACGAACTCCCCGTGGAGATTCGGACCCTCACCTCCCTCCAGACCTTCCGCGCCACCCTTAAAATCTGGCTGTCCCGGCTGGCCTGGGGTTAAGACTCTAACCCACACTCGAATTGCATGACTGTTGAGTTTTTAAATGATGTAGTGTCTTTATGTTGTAAATTGTTTGTCTTTCCCCTCCCCTTTTGAACTGTGAGCCGCCTGAGTCCCCCCAGGGAAAAGGGCGGCATACAAATAAAGTGACTAAATGACTAAATGACTAAAACTCTATGGAGATTCTCAGTCATCCAGCTCATGGTTGTCCCAAAGCTTCTTTTTCAAGAGACAACTGGACTTTCTTTTTTTCTTTTTTAAACTTAAATGTACATGATATTACATCAATTTAATTTCTTCTCCTCACTCTACTTATTTGTTTCTGCTATTAAAAGGTAAGAATGGTCCTCAGTTACACATCCTGGTCTAGATATAAAGTTTAATCTCTCTGGATGATGCGAATGTAGATTTAAAATGATCCCCATCACAAACCTCTGAGCTATAAAGATGATAGGGAATGAGTCTCACTTTGTTATATATAAAATCAAGTTGTCAAGGAACTATTAATAAGACAAGTAATACAGTTAGATGTGTCTATTTTGTGGTGATTTAGGAAATACTATTTTCTTTAAAAAGTGCCTGGCCAACTGTTCCAGAAGAGTGACACCAATTCTGTTAAGTTCGAAGGAACAGCTGAGGCGTGAGGCAGCTGAGGTAAGTGAACAGCGATTTATTTGAAGAACAGCAACAATAACTATATACAGCGAATTCAGCACCTCGCCCTGCTTGACTGCTATTTATACAAGGGCTGTCAAGCAGGGCGACCAATAGGAATGTTTCAGGCAGCATGCGCTCAGCCAGCCGTGCCTTAGCCAATCAGGTGCGGCTGAGCTGTTGCCAGCTGTCAATCATAAGTCGAGGACTTACGGCCGGTCATAAGTTGAGGACTTTAGGACCAGTCACATGCAATGTTCCCTCTAAACTGTGTGGGTGCGCGGCCGCGCACGTGGCAACAAAATACCCTGCAGCAGTTTCTAACTGCCGCACAGTGGTTTTTGTGAGATGCCTTGCACGATAATAGGGTCAGAGGGTCTCCTCGAGTCTAGGGCAGCGAGTCATTCAATGGGAAAGTTGTCTCTTGGAAGGAATGACACAACTTGGCTCCTGCTTCATCTCTCCTGCCTCGTCTCTCCTGCCTCTTCACTCCTCCGTTCGGTCGTTGGGCGGCAGATCGAAAGCGGGAGCCAAGCTGAGAGAGAGAGAGAGAGAGAGAGAGAGAGAGAGAGAGAGAGAGAGAGAGAGAGAGAGTGTTGGTGGGCAGACTTAGCACTTTTTAAAGTTTGTTTCTCTGTGTGTTGTGTATATATACATGTCTCCATGGATGCAATTGTGCAAGCATTTTTTCCTCTTTAAAAGAATTTTTGGATTTCTCCTCACCAAACTTTTAAGACTGAAAGAGTTAGAGTTGAAATATAAAGAGATTGTCAATCGCCACACTATTAGATTGATAGGCAATTATGGACTATCTTGATTATATCCTCCTTAGAAAGAATATGCTACTGTATGGTTGAGAAAAAGATCAAACTTCATTCCATGGAAACCCAAAAAAGTTCATAGGGAGGGTTTCTTTCTGTGATGGACTTCTTGGGTGAATATCAGTGAATATCAGTTATCAAAAATGTAGGTATAAAATTAAGCAGACAATAGGCAATTACAAAAAGGGAAGCCAACTTTCTGAATTCTGTTTCTTTGCACTTAGTGACTTGTAAATAGACTAAAGTTCTGAAAACCTGACCTAAATTACTATATATTTTAAATAGCTGTAAAGCAATGCTGAAAAAGTTGTTCTCAAGGTATTGTGATAAATTCAATAAAAATGGGAATTCTTGATGAACTTAAGGAGAAATGAGAGTATTGGATAGTAAATGGACAAATAAAATTACCAATCAAAGAGAATATTTGCACCTCAAGGTTGAAATGTGATGTTCTCTCTGACTCTTTCCTCTTCCACTCTTCTCTCTCTGTCTCTCTCATCCTTTTTCTCTTTGTCTCTCTTCTGTTTCTCCTTTTCCATTCTTCCTTCACTTTCTCTCTCCTTCTCCCTTCTCTCTCCTCTTTGTCTCTTTCTGTCTCTCTCACCCACTTTCTCTTTGTCTCTCTTCTCTTTCTCTCTCCTTTTCCATTCTTCTGTCACTTTCTCTCTCCTTCTCCCTTCTCTCTCTTCTTTGTCTCTTTCTCTCTCACACACCCTCTTTCTCTTTGTCTCTCTTTCTCTCTCCTTCTTTCCCACTCTTTCTCTCTCCTTCTCTGTCTCTTTCTGTGTCTCTTCTCTCTTTTTTCTTCCTCTCTTCCTCTTTCCCACTCTTTTATTACTTTCTCTCTACTGCCCAACCTGTCCCCATACTTATCTTCGACTGATCATGTCTGCAATAATTTACCTTTTCTAAATAGGTGCAATTCCCTTACCGGATCCCTTGCTCATTCAAACACACACACACACACACACACACAAAACCATTTTTCTCCATTCCAATTCGGATCCTACAAATCAATTGCTCTGTGAAACATCTGTGAAAAAAATTCAGGTGCTCAGGCATGAAAATGTGCTGCTCAAACACTATACTTTTCCGCACACACTGAAAAAAATTAGAGGGAACATTGGTCACAAGTTGAGGACTTAGCAAATTCCAGGGGAACAGTTGCAGAATAGAGGCCAGTGTCAGGCATGCAGCATCTTTTCTTTTGGATCTTTGGCCTGCCACACTTTCTATTATTCTACTATGCATTTTCTGTTGTGGGAAAATGGAGAGGAGGATTGTACGGTGTTAGATGATATGTAGTCATAACAAAATTCTTTCTAGAAAGCCAAGGTCATCCTTAGTCTTTGCACTTCTGCACCTGGTCGGAAATGGATGGGTGGAACTGCCAGCATGGCAGTGGGAGATTGGACCATGTGATGGACTTGTGGGTATGGGGGCAAGATCTAGAACTTTCAACTGGGTGGGGAAAACCGGGAAGTTTTCAGATTCGAGTTTTCCCAGATGTTTCATCTTGGCTCTCTTAATAAATTGGAACTTTAAGCAATACTTTGCCTTGGCCTCTGATTTACTTTTGGATGCTATTTGGAACCCTGACAGCCAGTTGTGTGTGTGCTTTACTTTTATCTTTTTTCTCTTCCTCCACCCTTAGCTCTCCCCCGTCAACCTGCCTTGATGACCAAGATCATTTCATTTATCCTGCAAATATTAATTCAGAATGCAAACAGAGTGAGGCAGCTACAAGAGGATATAAATGGAAAATTAATTGAGAAGAAATGTTTAGACATGTATTATATGGTTTTGATGTCATGCATATTCAATAGATAATCACTAGCTTGATTCACCCAAGGAGAAATACAATGCTCTTGGTAACTCTGATGTCCAGCAGGCAGACATATATATCATTCATTTTAGAACCCAAAGTTCACTGTAGTAGCAATAATAACAGCCATTGCTCATACTGGCAGAAAATGTCCTTTATGGATCTGAGTTCTATTTAGGAAACAGCTCAATGTGTATCCACTAAATAAACTGTCAGTGGAACATAGATTGTATGGACCAAGCTTACGGGACATGTAATATAATGGACTAGTGTTAATATGAAAGATCATTTAAAAACATAGCTGATATTCTAAAAAAAAAACTTTCTGGTTCGTGTGTGTGTGTGTGTGTGTGTGTGTGTGTCTGTGTTTGTGTGTGTATTTTTTAAAATAATATAGATAAAACCCCAGCTATAAAGGTAGTCCTCAACTTAAAATCATTCATTTAGTGTCTGTTACAAGTTACAACAGCACTGACAAAAGTGACTTAGGACCTGTTTTAACACCTATGTTTTAACACCTATAAGAGCCATGGTGAGGCAGTGGTTAGAATGCATTACTGCAGCAAGGGTGGGTTCTGGATCCTGCTACTGCCGGTTCGCTCAGGAATGCACTGTGCACGCTTGATGCGCACTATATGCACATGTGCAGTACAAAAAAAGAAGCTGGTGGCGCCTACACCATCGCCAAGAGAACTGGTTCAGGGGCATGGCAGGAACCCACTCTGTATTGAAGGCTATTTCTGATGGCTGCTTGCAATTTGGCAGTTTGGCAAACACAATATTCTACCCTTTCAATATTTCCAAGGATATTTCATTTCTCTAGGAGAGGGGTGGGTGCTAACTTCCTACAACACCATAAAATGAACATAACTTGACATTTCACCACCCAAAATATCTTCAAAAGCTGAGCTGAAGGACATTTGTCAAATATAGTAGTGAAATGGGGAAGGAGATCGTATTTACAAGAGTAGCTGTGGTGCAGTGGTTAGAGTGCAGTACTGCAGGCTATTTCTGTTGACTGCGGTCTGCCTGCAGGTTGACAGTTTTAATCCCACCAGGCTCAAGTCGGTAAAATGAGGATCCAGATGGTTGGGAGCAATATGCTGACTCTGTAAACCTCTTACAGAGGACTGTAAAGCACTGTGAAGCTATATATAAGTCTAAATCAGTGGTGGGTTCCGGATCCCGTTGCAACCAGTATGGTGCAATGGGGCCTGGCATCCACCACATAAACGTGCGCAGCACGTGTGGACATGTGTTGTTGGGGGCAATATGCTGACTCTGTAAAACCACTTAGAGAGGGCTGTAAAGCACTGTGAGGTGGTATATACAGTAAGTCTAAATGCTATTGCTATTGCTATGACTATTGCGGCATCCCCTTGGTCATGTAATCAAAATTCGGGTGCTTGACAACTGGCATGTATTTATGACAGTTGCACTGTCCTGGGTCATGTGATTACCATTTGTAACCTTCCCAGCTGGCTTCCAACAAGCACAGTCAACTCATAAAGCCAGATTCATTTAATTACTGCACAATTCACCTAACCACTGCAGTGATGTGCTTAACAACTATGGCAAAAACAGGTCAAAAAATGGAGTCCAACTCACTTAACAACTGCCTTGTTTAGCAAAGGAAATTTGGAGTTTCATTTTGGTCATAAGTCAAGGACTACCTGCTTTGCCTTCAGGGGGCTCCCTTAAATGTTTGCCCTTCTGCAGACTTTGGAGTGTTTCGTGTTTGCTTGTATCCCATTTTGGGGAACAGGTGATGCCTTTCGGAATATAAGCGGGGGAAAAAGCCCTCATACCTGTTCAGTGAATTAAAGGAATTAATTCTGTTCAGGGAAATAAAATAAAACGGCAAAACTTCCTCACTAAGAATTTTACATTTCTGTTCCCTACTACCCCATTTAAAAGATATTCAGAGATGTCCAGCCAATGGAACGTTGCTGTATAATGTGGAAGTCCATATCCTTCATTGTGCAATTGTAGTTATTCAAATAAGGTGGATTTCCTCCCTACCATGTGTTTGTGTTGCCCAGCATTGCATTACTCATGAATTCTGAGTTGTCAAGAAGAGTTTCTCAAGATGGGGAAAGACTGGAGGCTTCCCCCTGCACCAAAAAGAAATCAGATGTAACCATATGATTAATTCAACATTCTCGATGCATGCTGTTCTGCTGAAATATACATGCCATTCTGCACATCAGTAAACACAAATATATAGACCAGGGCATAATAGAATATACATCACTCATTTAATTGGATTGAGATTTGTCTTAAAAGATCATGCCTTTTTGAAGCACAGGCATTTATTAAACACAAGAAGTTATTGGGTTACAAGCCTCCTCCAATGGAAGCAGAGACTTTGGCCTTCAGTCTGCAGTACACTGCTAGGGATGGCAACATTCTAGCTGATATCTGAGAATTGATGTCTGCCAGGCTGAAAGTTGCCAAGGTTGGAGATCCCTGTTGTAGTGACTCTGAATTCTAGTCCAGCCTTAGGCACAAAGCCAACTGGGAGACTTTGGGCCAATCACTTTTCAGTCCTAGAAATAAGGCAACCCCTTGCTCAAGCAGGAGCAACCCCTTGCTCAACCCCTTGCTCAAGCAGGAGACTCTATACCAGGAGTCAGCAACCTGCAGCTCTGCAGCTGCATGTGGCTATTTCATCCCTCTGCTGTGGCTCCCTGTCATTGGTTGGATTCAAAATTGCTAGAGCTTTCGGTTAGGACAGGCAGAGAAAAAGGGACGCCATGCTAAGAGGAGATTCTATGGTGGGGGAACCGGACTTCTGGTCGGCTCTAAAATCAGGTCCTGATTAGGACCTTTGTGGCTCTTTGAGTGTTTAAGGTTGCTGACCCCTGCCCTATATCATTCCGCTGTCCATTTTTTTTTCTTAAAAACATCTAGTGATAAAACATCTACAATTTCTGAAGGCAAGCTGTTCCACTGGTTAATTGTTCTCACTGTTAGGAAGTTTCTTCTTAATTCCATGCTGCTTCTCTCCTTGATTAGTTTCCATCTATTGTTTCTTGTCTTGCCTTCTGGTGCTTAGGAAAATAAGTTGATCCCCCCCTTCTTTGTGGCAGCCCCTCAAATATTGGAATATTGCGATCATATCACCCCTAATACTTTCCCTCCCCTCTAGACTAGCCATATGCAATTCCTGCAAACTGTTCTTCATCTGTTTTTGTCTCCAGGCCTTTAATACTTTGATTCTGCTCTACTTTGGCTTCCTGCCTTATCTTTTCAATCTTTTTTAGCATGGCAATTAAAAATGCTACAAGGAGAAGCAAGCAACAGATTTAAGTATAGTCTGTAACAACATCTTGAGGCATTTTTGGAATATCAAACAGCTGATGGTTATTACCTAGTGCTTTGTGATTACCCACGATCCCACGAAAACATTTTTTGAGTATGCCCATACTATGCCCATACTTTCAAAGTTTCAGATGTGTCAGTGCCCACTCACCTCCAAATTAAGGATTTCTCATTTAGCTAATCTCTTAAAGGTCTATGATTTGTCTAGCTCTCTGACATGATGGAATGGGAATGTCTACATAACACCCAAACTTCAATATCTCCAGTAGATTCTCATTGGTTAAGAGGTCTGGAAAACGCAAACATAATGGAAACAGATAATTGATGTTCTCTTCAGTATGGAAAGTGAATTAAAATACTAGTACCTCCTTCAACTTTCTTGTAGAGTATTTATGTGATTAGCTGTAATGCATTGGCTTTGGATTTTCAGAGTAACCCAGTCAGTTTGATTAGTTTTGTAACGTACAGAGTTTTACTAAGATTCAAGATCTTAACACATATGTGCAAGTAGAACCTTTACCTTTATCTTAAGAGAGCCAGTATGGTATACTGGTGAAGGCATCATACTAGACATTGGAAGACTCTGAATTCTAGTCCTGCCTTAGGCACAAAGCCAACTGGGAGACTTTGGGCCAGTCACTTTTCAGTTCTAGAAACAGTTCAATGACCTTTCAAATTATGAAATAGGGTAGCATTATAGTTCATCAACAGTTCATCGCAGAAAACTTTACAGTGAGACGCTTGATTTGGCCACAACTTTCTTCTCTACCAAGAACTACTTTTGACTTGTTCCTCTTACCATAATATATCCTTATAAATCCTAGAGAACTGGAAGTTGTTGTTACTGTTATGGCATTGTTACTGAACAGGGTGTGGAGGGAAATTCTCCATTACACTTCCAATCTGCTTACTCAGATTTCTTGGTTAAACTGGTATTTTTGTACTCTGTTCTTTGTTAGGGTTGTTCCATGTTTTGCAGACAAAACAGATTCAGATTTTTAACTTGTTTTATTGTTGCTGAATTATTATTTTAATAATATTAATTTACTGCTATTTTTGGTTAATTGTACCTTATTTTAAGACTAGTTAAAGGATAAAAGGAGGGTATAGAAAAGTATAAATACTTTCTTAAAATAAGTGATGGCAAAAAGTTAATAAACTAAATGGGAGTTGTTCTAAACTTTATTTTTTGTCCCAGTGTTTTCTTACAATATAAAATAAATTTATTGGTTTCTAACAGGGATAAGTCACATGGTGATACACTGATATAAAGAAGAAATTTATAAAATGAACTAGTTTTTGAATAGAATATAACCTCTCAAAAAAGAATGAATAATAAAAAGATAGGTGTAGGGTAAGACAGCCAATGGATGTAGTGGCTCAGTGGCTAAGATGCTGAGCTCGTCAATCAGAAGGCCGGCAGTTCAGCAGTTCAAATCCCTAGCACTGTGTAATGGAGTGAGTTCTGTTACTTGTCCCAGCTTCTGCCAACCTAGCAGTTTGAAAGCATGTAAAAATGCAAGTAGAAAAATAGGGACCAACTTTGGTGGGAAGGTAACAGTGTTCCGTGCACCTTTGGCATTTAGTCATGCTGGACACATGACTATGGCAGGGACATGCACTCACTAGAGACAGGGGAGGCGGGGCCTCACCAGTCTCCTCAGGAAAAGGAAGGAATTTTAAATATTTTTTCTAAAATAATTAAGGCCAAGCTAGTTGCTACCAGACTTCAACTCACAGTGATTTGGAGTGTACATAGTGTTTAAGTATAGGAGGAGCCAGAGAACTCGGGGCCTCCTTTGCATAAGGATTTTTTTTGCCTTTTAAGGTTTAACCAAGGGTTAAAAGCAAAAAAATTAGTATGCAAATGAGGCCCATAGTTCTCGGGCCTCTTCCTGCAGAGGGCACGTGGTGGCTCTAGGAGTCACTATCCTAGTCTGCCTGGCCCTGGAGCCTAGCTAGACAGAATCTGGAATTTTGGCATAGCTGGAAGGTATGTTGGTCAGAGGGAGGGGGGAGGAATTCAATTTATTTGTAATTTAAGTAATTGTCATTTGTTTTTATTGTCTGTGTGTGTGTGTGTGTTTCTTAACTTCACTCAAACAAACTCTCTCTCAATTTGAGAGAGAGTTTGCTTGAGAGGAGAGGGAAGGAGCAGACGCAGGGAGGGGAGCCTTGTTTGTTTGAGAAGAGAGGGGCAGCCCTCTCCCCCCCCCCATCCTTCTTCCCTCTTCCTTTCCTCCTCCTCCTCTCCCCTTTCTTCGCCAGCTGCCACCTCGCCCCCCCTCCGCCTCCTCCATCCCCCCCTCTGTGTCCGCCAGGTGTCTAGCGTTTATGGCGGGCATAAACACGAGACGCCTGGCGGACACAGACTTGGGGATGGAGAGGTGGGGGGCGAGGAGGAACCATGGAGGTGAAAGGCGAAGAGGGGTGGGGAGGGTGTTTGCAGCCCTGGTTCCGTCTCCCAGCCAGCAGCCCCAGGAGGAAACGGCGAAGAGGGGTGGGGGTGTTCCAAGAAGCCCCCTTCCCTTTTGGCACTCCGCAAGGCCTGCCGGAGCTCTGGGAAAAAGCAGCGGGAGCAGAATGCTGTCATCTATTGCCGGAAAGTCCGGCGAGGGAAGCGGGGCTCGTGGAGACTCGCTTGCAGCTGGCTTCTCTGGGTCGGAGGGGGGGGCAATAGAAGCGGAGCAGATTGCAGCAGCAAGAGGATCCGCTCCACTTCTATCGCTGCCCCCCTCCGCCCCAGAGAAGCCGGCTGTGAGCGAGTCTCCACGAGCCCCGCTTCCCTCGCCGGACTTTCCGGCAATAGATGACAGCATTCCGCTCCCGCCGCTTTCTCCCAGAGCTCCGGCAGGCCTTGTGGAGTGCCAAAAAGGAGAGGGGGCTTCTTGGAACACCCCCCCACCCCTCTTCACCATTTCCTCCTGGGGCTGCTGGCTGGGAGACCGCGGCTCTCGCTCCAGCCTGCTGCCGGGGGGGGGGGGGAGCCGCTTTCTTTCTTTTTGCCTCACCAGCCAGAAGCTTCACCGCATGTCACTGGACTATGGAGACGTCTTCGGACAGCGCTGGCTCTTCGGCTTTGAAATGGAGATGAGCACTGCCCCCTAGAATTGGGAACGACTAACACATATGTGCAAGTAGAACCTTTACCTTTATCTTAAGAGAGCCAGTATGGTATACTGGTGAAGGCATCATACTAGACATTGGAAGACTCTGAATTCTAGTCCTGCCTTAGGCACAAAGCCAACTGGGAGACTTTGGGCCAGTCACTTTTCAGTTCTAGAAATAAGGCAATGACAAACCATCCCCCCCCAAAAAAAAACCTTGTCAGGAAAATTGGAGGCCTTGTTCAGGCTTCCAATAGGAATCAATGTTGATTCGAAGAGATGTAGGCCAATGAATGGTAAGATAAAAGGAGATGATTTTCAGGTTTTTTAATATGAGCTTATACTGATGATTGTTTATTGTTTATTTATTTATTTTAGTAGATATTTGAAAACACCATTAAGAGGAAATGCAGAAAAAAAAATGAAAAAGACAAAGGAGGTTTAGGAACTCTTAGAAACTTAAGACTAAGTAAAATCATGAAGTAACATTAGATAAATGCTGCATATTAAATGTGCTATTTGCATTTTGCTACCTTCTATCTAGATTACGACCATATCTCTAACAGATATCACTAACCAATTAAACCTCCATATATTGGCATACATTTTGACATATAGCAGGACATTTTAATGGAAGTCCTCCAAAAACCAGAATGGATTTTTTGTGTGAAAGTATTATAACTGAGTTAAGTATTTAAATCAATACTTGGTTCCAAATAAGCATCAGGACTCCAAATTCTACTGTATTAGGACTTCTAGTTGTAGTCCTCTTTATGTGAATATAATTAGAAGTCCTTTTATCTATCTACCTATCAGGTTGCTAGGAGTTCAAAATTACTTAATGACACATAATCAATCAGTCAAGTGGAAGTCACTAAACACTTCACTTTGTTACAAATGTGCAAAGATCTTTGCAAAGAATCTTGCATAGGGCTTACATTGGTACCTCCGTACATAAGACTTTAATCATGCCCATCTTGTCTACATCAATGAAAATAGAAAATGTTTCAGTCATTTAGAGAGTCTCATCCATATGTAAAAGGGGCTATAAAGGTAACAAACTATCCCTTGATGCTTGGAATTGGGTCCTTTTCCATCAAAGTCCTCTGAAGCTCACACCAGAACTTTGTGGAACCTGCAGAATCTAATTCTAATCCAGTTTTGATAAAACAAATACCTGGATGAATAAACTGTTCTAACTGAATAAATTTCTGCTGATTATCATAAACAGGGAAAATAAATACTTGCATGTGTGATACTGTTGGAAGAAATATCCTTCTGGTTTCAGTTCCAAGTGGAGGGAAAGAACCAGCTGAAAACTGGAAACATGGAGGCTGCTTGGAAAGATGGTTTAAAGGTGGACAGGACCACATAGTTTGAGGTCCTGGGGAAAAAGGTGATCACATGCTTCCATATGTTGGGTGAAGAAGAAGCGAGAGAGGAAGAAGCTTGCTGGGTTTGTTATAATCTGTTCAGCTCCACCTCTCTGTTCCTGTGTATTCTGAATGGTTGTCAGACGCCTATGGGGCCATGCAGGGGCAACTCTCTAGGCTGATTCCAGGTTTGGTTGAGTTCTCAGATGCCATGTGGTGAGTTGGGTAAAGGGCTAATAAATAGACTGGCCCAGGCTTTTTTTTCAATGGCCCATTAACAAAGATGGGGGCTCTTAAGAGTGAGTCTGTTTCCTGCCTAAAAACATGTTTCTCCATTTCTGATCCAGGGAAACATAATATTCTACCCTTTCAATATTTCCCAGTATATTTCATTTCTCTAGCAGAAGGTCAAATATAGTATTGAAATGGGGAAGGAGATTCATATTTACAAGAGCCACAGTGGCGCAGTGGTTAGAATGCAGTACTGCAGGCTACTTCTGTTGACTGCGGTCTGCCTGCAGTTTGACAGTTTTAATCCCACCAGGCTCAAGGTTGACTGAGCCTTCCATCCTTCCAAAGTCAGTAAAATGAGGATCCAGATGATTGGGAGCAATATGCTGACTCTAAACCTCTTACAGAGGGCTCTTACAGTGAAGCCATATATAAATCTAAATCAGTGGTGGGTTCCGGATCCCATTGCATCTGGTTCGGTGCAACAGGGTTCGTTATCCACCACATGAACGTGTGCAGTACTACTGCCTGCAACGCTCCATGATGCCTCTGTGATGCTCCAGCTGCTTGGCGGAGCATCGCGCAGGCACCGTACACTCCGTGCATGTACACGGAAGCCCTGAAGAGGTCAAATACCGGTAAGGAGTGCGGATCGGTGGGTGGGCCCTCCAGAGCACCATACCGGAACGGTACCTGGTGCGCCCAACAGGAACCGGGTTCACCACTGGTCTAAATGCTTTTGATATTGCTACTGCAGCAATAATAGTCATCCCACCCCATTCAATACCATTCCACACTCCAGACATGCAGTCCAGAAGTAAGGCTTGTGAATCCACTGTGGTCCTCTACCAAACATCTCTTCCTTTTTGACATTTCCGCACTTAGTAACCTGCTAGCCTTACTGCAAAGCTTTCTAGTAAATGTTTTAGTGTACAAAGAAGTCTGAATTAAAGAGAACACTGGATCTTGGTGCTCTGAGTTAATGGAGATGTCTTTTTGCTAAATGTCAGCTTTGGATGGTTTCAGCCTTTGCAGAGACATGACACAAACCTTCCAGACAACTACTTAACTGTGCAGGACCAATTAGAGGTATGCAATGGCCTTTGTATTGGCCTGTTTGTGGTTCACTATAACATATTATCTGTTCCTTGGCCTGTCTCTGCAAAGTGAGAGCTAGCAAGAAAAAAGGAGCTTCTAAATGAACAGTTTCAAGGAAGAAATTATTTTGACTCATAATAATCTTCATTAAAGGATGAGATACCTTTTTTTAACTTGCCATTGTCCTAATGACCATACTCCATTAAATGCATTTCTTTTCATTTTAATTAGTTGGTATATACACCCGCCTGCACAAATACACCCAGAGACACAACTGTGTCAAACAAAAGAAATAGATCCATCAGCATCTGGAGACCGAGTTCAAAGGAGGCAAGGGGCCAGTCCAGGCAAAATCAAAGGGGCTTTTTATACTAATATAGTTCATTTTTATTTCCATTTTTCTTATTGTTAACACAAATAAATGTTGTTATAAAAGGTTAAGATGTTGAGCATTAATTCTCCTCTCTGGAAATTTCTTTAATTCTTCTTTTCTCTTTATCTAATTCAAAATAGCTTATGTTTTTTCTTGACTCTTCTTTTTGAGCTCACTGTTAGGCTGTATAGCAATAGCAATAGCAGTAGACTTATATACCGCTTCATAGGCCTTTCAGGCCTCTCTAAGCGGTTTACAGAGAGTCAGCATATTGCCCCCAACAATCTGGGTCCTCATTTTACCCACCTCGGAAGGATGGAAGGCTGAGTCAACCCTGAGCCGGTGAGATTTGAACCGCTGACCTGCTGATCTAGCAGTAGCCTGTAGTGCTGCATTTAACCACTGCGCCACCTTGGCTCTTTCTGCGCCACCTTGGCTCTTTCAAGGTGTATAAAATAACCTCTTATAAAAATTTTACAGCTAATCCTCAACTTAGAATCATTCATTTTGAAGTTACAATGGCACAGGAAAAAAAGTGCCTTATGACTGTTTTTCACACTTACAACCATTGCAGAATCCCCATGGTTCTCTGATCAAAATTTGGGCACTTGGCAACTGGCATGTACTGTATTTATGACAGTTGCACTGTCCCGACTAAACTCCTTGCATCAGTTGCAGAAATGTGATATTCTTGTGCGTGATTGCTTCTTTCCTGACATAATTCAAATGCTAATGTTTTTGTGTTTAGTATCATCTGATTTTAAAGAACAGAAAATGAAACTACCAATCTTCGTAAGGAACAAAGAAGTTTATGTAATTTCAAAATGCAATGGGTTGATTTAGTTTCTATGAATTGCTTAATTCATTTTCAAAAGTCATACTGAAAGTTACAGAGCTACCACTGATCCTGTGAAATTTTCATTTCATAAGTGCACAGACATAAATATATCAATATTAAGATTTTTCCATTTGTATTTCAGTTTTAGATGGAGACAACACAGACTCATCCCCAACAGCTGCATCTATCTTCAATAGTGAACGGACATAAGGGTAGAAAACAACCTGCACAAAACGCAGCTCCACAACACAGTCCTTTCAGGAGTTCCAAGAAGGTTCCACACTCCTTTACACTACATCATTTGTCGGCTGTGACCAGAGGGACCTTTGCCCAGGTTCGCCTGGTGCACCAATTGCGACCCTACCTGGACCGGGAGGCCCTTCGGATAGTCACTCAAGCCCTCGTCACCTCAAGACTGGATTACTGTAATGCGCTCTACATGGGGCTGCCCTTGAAGAGCGTTCAAAGACTTCAGTTAGTCCAGAATGCAGCCACGCGAGCGATTGTGGGTGCACCTCGGTACACCCACGTTATACCTATCCTCTGCGAGCTGCACTGGCTGCCCATTGATCTCCAGACACGCTTCAAGGTGCTAGTCGTTACTTTTAAAGCCCTGGATGGCATCGGATCTGGGTACCTGAGAGACCGCCTCCTGCCAATCACCTCCCAAAGACCAATTCAATTGCACAGACTTGGCCTTCTCCGGATTCCATCTGCCAGCCAATGCTGGCTGGCGACCCCCCAGGGGAGGGCCTTCTCTGTTGCAGCTCCGGCCCTCTGGAACAACCTCCCCGTTGAGATCTGGACCCTTACTACCCTCCTGGCCTTCCATAAAGCTACTAAGTCCTGGCTGCTCCGGCAGGCTTGGGGCTGTTGAAGCATCCAGCCCCACTTTAATTGTATATGTTGTTGTATTTTAAATAGTTGTTTTGTCTTATTTATCCCCCTCCCCTTTTTATTGTAAGCCACCCGGAGTCCTCCGGGAGTGGGCAGCGTACAAACCCAATAAACTAAACTATAAACTAACTATAACTATAAACCTGAGGACACAGACAAACCTCCAAGTGGATTCAATGACTAAAAAAAATGCAAATAACCAACTGTGCTCCAGGAATATAAATCCTTCTATTCCCCACCATCCAATCAAAGCTGAAAAAGCTTCTTGGATGAGAAGCGAAACATCTTCAAAGAAAAACAAAAAAGTCCAGCTGCCTCTTGAAAAAAGCACCTTTTGGACTACCATGACCTGGATGACTGAGAATCTCCATAGACAACTGGTGTCTTGAATTGGTTTGAGTTGATTAGTATAGTCACCCAGCTGAAATATGTAACCTCAGGTGGCTTTCAGCACTTAAAATACAATAAATAACATTAAACAAAATACAAAATACATTATAAGATATATATATATATGTATACATATGTATACATGTATATATATATATATATACATGTATGTATGTGTATGTGTGTATGTATGTATGTGTATGTATGTATGTATGTATGTATGTATGTATATGTATGTGTATGTATATATATATATATATATATATATATATATATATATATATATATATATATATATATATATATATATATATATATATGGAAACACGAATCTATAAAAGTCAGGACTAGTCAAACATTTTTCAGCCAAGTACGCATATTCATACAAACAATTATTTTCATAAGCTGAGAGTTTCCATGTAGTACTATGAAGACTTTATTCAAGTAGATAGAATCTTTGTTTGCTTATTGTTTGTTTCCTCTGCCACAAAGGTTTCAGAGTTTTTGGAATTGAGGACTTTAATTCCAAATTTAGCATAGTACAAGATGGTACCAAAGTCTTATTATAACTTGCAGATTTGCTTTTTAATTTATATCAACCCTCTTATGGTAAATTTCTTTTCTTTCAAGAGTTGAAAAAGTTTTAGCAAAACTTTATCAAAAAGATATTACATGCATGCAACAGCAAGTAAAATGAAATGCATGTTATTTTCTAAAATGAACTATGTTCAAATCCTTCTGAAACTTAAACCTCCTGGTAACTTATTTTTCAGATGTAAATGCTCTGATTTTTCACTGGGTGGTAGGCACTGTGGAGATCTATATTGGTTTTTTGAAGAATAGTGTGTAATTCCATTACTTCTACCTCCCTAGAAACATGTTATAACAAGCTTATTTATCTGGAGAGTAGAGTAAAGCAAAAGAGAGTTCCATTCTAAATAGTTTTATAGTTCTTGTTCAGATGGTACAAAGTGTTAGTCCTGGTTAAGTTGAAATTTGGCATGAAATCTGTGTTTTTTTAAAAAGTAGTCACAATAGAATCACAATGGCTTTAACAGAGATGTGTCAAGTTATCAAAGACAAATCAGAAGTTATTTTCTTAGTATCTCAGCTGAAGTGAGTAGATTTCATTTATTGACCTAAAATGTCCTGTGCCAGTAATTTTCCTTTATGTTGTTTTCCTCCAGAGGAATTTGACATGATTAGACTTACTTTGAACACATCATTAACACATTTAACTCTCATGTATGAATATATGCAAACCCCAAAACATAGTTGGAAGTGGTATTCTAATTCATTTCCCCTTTAAAATTTCTTGACTGAATCCATTTTCAACCCTGAGAAATAGGCACAATTCATAATATACCCTGCAGAAGAGTCTAAAAAGTAAGAATAGTTGTGAAAATAGCACTGAAGCTCCATCTTTTTTTTACATCTGTGAATGAAATAAAGTTAAAAGGGGTGTGTGGTTTTGATTGTGTCCCTTTACCTTTTTATCCCATCCCCTGATGAATTCTGCTGCTATCAACCATCAGTAATGGTACAGGGAGAAAATTAAATGAAATCAGGAAAACCATGGCCTGCCAGTTCATGTTGATAATTCCCAAGTATTTGGCATCTTGGCCAAAGCTGATGGAAATTGGAGACTAGTAAATGAACGTCCAAGTTCCTCACCCCAACTTTTATCCTTCACTTCTGCTAGCCAGAGAAAATCTCATGCTTTTTATCATATCATACAATGTCAGCACAATATAAAAAAGATGTAGAGACTCTGGAAAGAAAGCAGAGAAGAGTAACAGGGATAATTAAGAAGCTGAAAGCTAAAACATATGAAGAACAGTTGCAGGAATTGGGTATGTCTAGTCTAGAAAAAAGAAAGACTAAGGTGGACATGATAGCAGTGTTCCAATGTTTGAGGGGCTGTCACAAAGATGAGATGGTCAACCTATTTTTCAAAGCACCGGAAGTTAAGACAAGAAACAATGGATGGAACCTAATCAAGGAGAAAAGCAACCCAGAACTAAGGAGAAATTTCCTAACAGTCAGAACGCTCTACCAGTGGAACAGCTTGTTCTCAAAAGTTGTGGGTGTCCTATCACTGGAGGATTTTAAGAAGAGACTGGGCAGTCATTTGTCTGAAATGGTATAGAGTCTCCTGCTTGAGCAGGGGGTTGGACTAGAAGACCTCCAAGGTCCTTTTCAACTCTGTTATTCTATATTACTCTGTAGCCATATTTCTACCGCTTAACATCGAATCAGCTCTTCTGTACTTAACTGACTCACTGTCCCCCATTTACTGGTAATGCTTACTTGTCAAAGATGCAAGGAAGGAGTGGTGATGACCGTAATGGAGGATCGTGTATTGTCACATCCTGACTTTTTGTATCTTCTTCCTCTAATTAAAAAAAAGTTTAAAAAAATTCCTGAATTGCACAATCAAGTTCAATGCTATAGCAGACAGAGTTGAGAGCATTTATTCCCTCTTTCACTGTTTGGCATATGGATGGAGATGGAAAGTAAAAAGATAAGGCTTGTTTTCATAAGTCCACTCTAGGATACTATTTTCCTCTTAGAATCAGAAAGGAACCATTAACTCCCCTGGTAATGCTCTCTTTCCTATTCAGATGGCACGGCTGATACAGAAGGAGCATAAACAGCCCTGGAGCTATTTTTAGCTGAATTTAACCCCTCCTAGTTTAGGTTTCAAGGTTAGTTGACTAGATTAAGGTGGTCACATTATCACACCCCTTGACCCACTTAAGCATATTGCATAAACAGAATGGGAAGAACATTAAAAAGACTAGGTGCACAGACAAGATGAAAGCGGAATAGCAACTTAGAGAAGGAGTGAAGCAACTTAGAAGTAAGGAGAAATTTCTTGACAGTTAGAGCAGTGGAACAACTTGCTTTCAGAAGTTGTAAATGCTCCAACACTGGAGGTTTTTAAGAAGAGATTGGATAGCAGTCATAAAAAATAAATGAACATTCATCAATTTTATCCTTACAGTTGCATCAAATTAAGTGAAAGTCAGGCAACAAAAAAAATTGTTGTGAAAATTATGTGAAACTTCATGCTATCCAGTAAGTGCTGTGGTTGATGTAATAAACCTAAAGTGAAACCTATTTGAGTGGATAGTCAAAATGAAACTTATTAAAATATTTTCACATACTGAAGTTCCCAAGCAAAGGAATAATGACTAAAAGAAAGACAATGGTTCATACTTTGCACTAAAAGAGCTATAATATTTATATTACAACTTTTGTAGCATTGGACATAGATTCTCTTAGTGAGAAACTTTCTTTTTAAAAAATGGACCCCTGGGGGGGTTGGAGAGAAGGTAAAAAATAAAGATGTAATGCGCATAAAAAAGAGCCTTTGATCATGTGGTCAGACCATCATCTTGAGTTCTTTTGTTACACCTGCCCATTTCCCTCTGGCAACTGATTCTATGGGCCTTTTACTGTTGACCAATAAAGAGACAAAGAGAAGGAGGGAGAGAGAAGTAATAAGAAGAGTGTCAGCAATCCAAGTAATACATCCATAGCAAACAGAACTCAGAGGCAAGCAGGTTCCTCAAGGAACAGGTTTATTGCACATATCATATTGGCACAGACTGGTGAAAACTGACAGCAAAGGTTCCCATGGTTTTCACCTAATTAGAAGTAAATGTTTTTTCCCCTTTCCCAAACAGTCAGTCACATGGTCCAATCAAAGTCCTTTCCGGTTGCTTGGAAACTTCACTCCTCCCCTCTTCAGCCACCTGTGGGAACATCTTTGGCTCTTTGTTTTGGCTACAAAACCCCAACGATCTCTATCCCCCCCACCTTTCCCTCAATGTTGCCCAATGTTGCAACACGGAAGCCTCCAAGATGGCCTCAGTCAGGCCAGCTTCAGAGTTGACAAAGGGAATGGAAGGGAAGGGCTGTGTTTTGATTTAAACATAAGACCCATCCATTTATCTTTTAAGCAATCATGACAACACCAATCTATTCAGTAATCTAAATTCTATATTTTAGAATTCACACAGATCAAATTCCTCAGCCATCTGTAATTATTAATATTAATGTTCCATTTTAATTTGAACATAGCATACAAATTGTGCAGGACAGAGAGAATATAATTGGCTACCCTATTGAATATCTGGGAAACAACTCCTTGATGATAATGCAATATTGCAGTCTACTTTCCTTTATCGGCTGATATCGGGAAGGAGTAAGTAGGTTCCAAGAGTCCCTATAGGCCTCTTCCTTCTGACCATGGAGGATAGCATTTTGGATCATTGGATAAGAAAAAACACCAATGTGTGATTCTGTGCTTGATCAAATGTGTTCAGAGGTGTTTTTCCAGTCTCTGGGAATCCAGTTGGTCACACTAACATTCAGAATTGCATGCCTTTCATCATGTATCTTTTTATTATAGGTCAGTTTATGTTTTGTTTTTTCCAGAATGTGGAGTTTGTATTTTACTGTTCTAGTTGAATTTTTCAGCCATGAGAATTGAAGGGCAACTCAATTTATTATTATTTTAATAGATACTTCAAGTTGAAACTTTTGGCAATAAGATATGCTAAACAACCAGTTTGTGGAGGCTACAGATGTTCAAATCATGACTTACTAAAAAAAATCAGATAAATCATTGACAAATAAGTTAAATAGGACACGGTGAGTCATAATTTCTATTTATGTTGGAATGTTTATATGACTGATTTCATATATCAACATCATGGAAAAGTTTGATTTATGATTTTAGCATGTCAGAAAGAAAAGGCTACGTGGATTAACCCTGAATATTCTTTAGAAGTATATTTCCTGTCTGTAGTCTATGTGGTATTGGCATGATAGAATTTCGAATACCAATAAAATCTCAACAAGGAATAAATTTCATGGTGGAAAGAAAGACCTCATGATGTCCCAACTCTAAACATTCAGCAAAATTTTCTGTTGCACTTTTTTTTGTGCTTCTGCTGTTTAAAACATTAGCCCTGATTCAAGCTGAAAAGGCAGCTTTTGGAGATCACCACAATGTAAAATGTAACACATTGGCCTGGAGCAACTCTTCAATTTTTCACATTTATGTGACATAAAGAAAGTAAGTAAGAGCCATGATTTTATCTTGTGGCCTAGCAGCTGGAATTTACATAAGCTTATAGGAGTCTTGAAATCACAAAATGCAAAGTGAGGCACTGCATTTCATTAAAATAAATCACAGCATGTCACAGCAGCCTACAACTTAAATAAAGACAGGGGAATTTTGAGGATAATGTGTTGGCCATACATCTCAGCTAGTGAATAGCTTTCCTTTAAAGATACTATAGATCATATGAATTATAGTGATTTCAATTTCTATGCTGTAACATAATGCATGATATTACAGAGTTACCTCTAAGAACTATTTAAATTGGCCTTTTTGTTAATTGCTTCTCACATTTATCTCTGTATAGTGCATTGCATAAAATTAACTTCTCCACAACGTTTCTCCTTTTACACCATGAAAATTGTTTCTGGCTGTAAAATACAAAATAAAATTAATTTATAAATAGTTAGCCTATTCATTTAATTTCATCTCACTTGGTAAAGTCACTATCTTTTAGCTTCTACCAAAAAAAAGTATAACAGCATGAAACAACCCTACTTTTGCTTACTCTGTACCAATTCTACTACAATACGCTTCTCCTGTGCACCAAGTCTGCAACTCCACTTATGGGTTCTACACAGGCAATAAAGAGAAAATGACACATGATCTCTAGAAAACAAATGCTGCATACAAATTCAAATCAATCAAACAATCAATAAATGGCAAAGATTCATTCCCACTTCCAAGATTCCATTTTGGTTTCTCTCTCAAACTGCCGTACATTTTCTATCACTCTTTTGCTGTTTCATTGAAAATATGTTTAATCATCTCTTAAAGAAAAATGTCATTATGATCAGTATTTTATGTCTGTCTGTGTGTGTGTGTGTGTCTGTGTGTCTGTGTGTGTGTGTGTATATAGGATATATATATATCCCATTTCCCATTAAAAGGGGAGGGGGGAATAGAATGAATCCCAACTTTATTTCAATTATTTTACCAATTTATCACAGTAAATACAAAGAAGCCATAGTTGGGTTGCAACCATTAATTTGTCATGGGTGCATCACATGCTTCCCTGAGAGCAAGAAGCCTTTGGCCATTTGCCACATCAAGAAATTGCTCTTCTGACTCAAATGGGTATCCTGGACAAATTTCCAATTTAAAGATTGCATAATTTATTTTTATAATCTTTAAAAATGTGCTTTAAAACAAACTGACAGCCAGTTTGAATCAGAGATGGTGGCTCCTGAAACCTAACTAGCTTCCAAATAGCGGGACAGAACCTTGACCTAACTTGGGTGGCCCTTGAAACTAAAGTTATAATTGAGTATATCAATATATTTAGGAGCTATATAGTCCAAAGCCCCACCCATCCACCGACATTCTAGGCAGCAGCTAAGGCCCTAGCTGAGTTGCCCACCAAATGCTCATGGAAATCTCCAAGCTTTCTCTGAAACTTTCTTGGTGGCAGGGAGAGGTGACACCAGCGAGCTGAAAGACAACCTGAGATGATTTGTCAATGAATATGATTAATAGCACAGTTGAAAGTCTATAATTATGGAACACATGCACACACTTACACAAGATTAATAATAGAATTGACAGTTACAAATGATACAGCAGGGATTAAAGAGCTAGTAGCAGTGATGGAAGAACAGCTATGTAGTTTTAGATATTTACAAATTCTTTACAACATGCCTCAAATTTCTTTTGGGCATGTTTAGAAAGAAATAAAAGGGGCTGTTTATATTGAATGAGGCCATTGGTCTAACACAAGGATTTCCCCAGCACAAATATTTCATTTTCTGAAAGGTTCAGCCTCTTATCACAAGGGAGCCCTCATTTCTTATGGCCTTAAGACTGCAATGTTCACCATACTGCATCATTCATTATGATGTCTCTAGGTAACCTCATTTGGCATTTGGGTTATGGATCAGAGAAGTCAGTCTCTTCTGATCTTCCTCTTCGTATGTCATATGAAAAACTAGGAATAGTCCACTGGCAGCTGAAAATGTCAGAGGTTTTGCTCTGCAAAGATAATGGAATCAGCTTACATTTCTACTAAATGCTGTAGTAACATCCTTCCTATTAGAGTCTCCTCTCATTACATTTTTTTGCTGTCAAAGTCCACTTTAAATGAGTTCCTATACTAGGAACATAGCTGTTAAAAATAATTCAGTTTTGATATGATTGTTTTTTTAAGTAATAAAGGGCTTTTTCCTCTTGTATTTTTAGCTGGATGGCAGGTGTCTGCCATCCATTTCAAGATATGTTAATGATTTTAAAGAACTAGGGTATATTGAATAACAGTTCCGCATTGATATTTCTATAAAGGGAGAAAACAGTACTAGATAATTAAAAGTAGTTAAAATAGCAGGCAAATAGGGAACTGCTTTGTCTTTTGATTACATTATGTGGCTAAGAATAAATGTTGAGACTGTCTTTTGTGGAGAGAGAGAGGGAGCGAGGGAGCGAGGGAGCGAGGGAACGAGGGAGAGAGAGAGAGAGAGAGAGAGAGAGAGAGAGAGAGAGAACACTGTGTTATCCAGCATACCTCTCATTTCTATTATATAGCCATTCTCCATCATGATGAACTGTTATTTAAAAAAAACTATGTTTAATTGGATATCCACAGATGTCTGATCCTTGTTGTACACTGTCATTTGCTCAGATGTTCCAGTTCACAGATGATGCTCTTAACTCTGTGTGCTCCGTCCTCTTATTTCACTCTTGTGCATTTTGTACTCTTCACCTCATCTTTCTGAGAGTCTGTGGTAGTTTAAATGTATCTGAGACTGTGACCTCTGTGGCTTTTTCAAAGGTATATCCTTGAACTGGCATAATAATCAAGCAGCGTTATGGCAATTGCATCCTGTAACCTGACAAGGGAGTCTCTAGTTACGATCGTATCTTTTGATCAGTGGAGACAGTCCTTGAACTGGTGCTAGCTTTCTATTTCTTCATGTTACCCAGTGTCTTAGTGCTACCTGGCTACTGACTCAGATCCTGCTCTTTGGGATTCCGTTTCTTTCCTCACTGAAGACACTGATGTGGGCACAATTTTGCAGTAGAATTGACCAAAGATTTCTGAATCTCTATAAAGCCATAGCATGAGAGAGCTTTGCTATATATCAGGGGGGTCAAACTCAAGGCCCAGGGGCTAGATCTGGCATGCAGGGTACTTAGACCGGCCTGCGGGACCACCCCAGATATAGCAAAGGACTGGCCTGCAGTTTGGGAAGGCAGCGGGCAGCAGAGAGAGCCACGGGCAGCTTGGGAGGGCCACAGGCAGTCCTTCTGAGCTCTGCTTTCTCTGGCAGAAGGTTTTAGGAGGCCATTGCAGCTGAAAATGGAGCTCAGGAACCCATTTTCGCTGGCAGAGCACTTGGACTGCCACAGACGCCCCAATATGAGTGACATTGAGATGGTCACGCCCACCCTTGCCATGCCCACTCTGGCCTCCCAAAGTCAAACACAATCCTGATGTGGCCTTCAATGAAATTGAGTTTGACACCCCTGATCGATATGTTGGATGAGTTGCTTTAGCAGAGATAACCAGGGAGTTACAGATAGTTGGAGAGATAATTGGGCATGAAAGATAGGACATTCATTCGTTTATGGCCATTTACAGAAGTTCAACCAACCCCATACACCATCCATTACTGTTTCTTCAAAAATCTCTTGCTTTGAAAGGAATTGTGAGGCAAATAGTCTTTTAATAAATCAAATCAGAATCACGGGGGAAAAACACAAAAGAATTTGTCTGTCCAACACTAGGAAACATGCAAAGTATATTAGCCACTGAGCTCATATTAACCATCTTTACTCTAGCAGCTTCCAGCGCAGATGGTACAAATTAACCAGATTATTCTGAGTTCCAATCATGTTTCACAAGTGTTTCGTCCAATCTGCATTTACATTTTCATATATTTGCACTTTTCTCACACAACAGAAGGTATTCTGAAGTTTTTAAAGATCTGACTTCATCTTCTGATGAAACGTTTCAGTGATTTAACCCTCAAATGAACCATAAACCATCACTAGTATAATAGGTCTAATTTCAAGTTAAGTTTGCAGATGTTCTCTCCATGTGCTAATAGACAAGTAAATTCAAATCGCCAAGTATTTTTCTTACAAATAAAAGTATTAGGAATATACAGAAAGTTTAGAAATTAGTTCAGTTTGACACAGACTTCTAACACAATGCTGCCATGTTGTTTTTGGTACAAATTTAACCCAGCACATTTATAGCACCCACCATGACTGACTGGAATCAATTTGATTTGATTATAAGTAATGGGATTCATGTATTTGAGCTTTAATAAAACTTTCTGTAGATGTTATCTAGTATATCTGTTTAACATATTGTACATTTGTTACCTTATACTGTTGTAGACTGTCATGGCCAGTATCTTTGGGTAGTGTTGAGTTTCAAGATTTAGCAGTTGTGTATTTCCTGACATTTGTCCAGCAACTGTTGTCAGGATTTTCAGAGGAAAGGTGGCTTATTGTGCCGACCACAGGCAACTGAGTAAGGACTGTTTGGGCACCTGAGTTTATAGCCAGATGGTCTGACTTATTACCACCTTCAGCCACAACAATATGGAAAACAATGTGTTCATATTATTCCATAATAGACAGACAGACGATAGATAGATAGATAGATAGATAGATAGATAGATAGATAGATAGATAGATAGATAGATAGATAGATGAATAGGTGGGTGGGTGGACAGACAGATAGACGGACAGACGTACGGACGTACGGACGGATGGATAGACGGACAGACAGACAGACAGACAGACAGACAGACAGACAGACAGACAGACAGACAGACTATAGATATGGTAAGTAGACAAAGAAGCCATCCAGTTCTCTTCCTGCAATAAAGTCAGATCGCTTCTCTGGTTCAAGATATTGGCTTTCCATATATTTCTGTCAAATCTCTGATTCTTTAATACAAACATACTTTTGATCTTAGACATACTTTGTGTGTGTTAATAACACAGTTATTTCACTGTGATCCTAGTGGCTCACACAACCAATAACAACAAGAATAAAAGCAGAATAACCTTTTTCACACAGGGCTAGACCAATCAAACTATCAAACTATTAATCAAGCAACTCAATAACCCCCATCCTAACCCAATGCTTAGGGGAAAAGTCAAGGATTCGGTCGGTATAATCTGCTGTGAATTGGACTGGTAACCTCAAAATATATGCATGTTATTTACTTAGAAATAATTTAGAAGTGATATTCCATTACCTTCTTCTGAATGATGGCCATCCATAAATGGCTCTTGAAGGCCATTTCATAACCAGTCTTTATTGTTATCCAAGACTATTGGTGCAGTATGCTCCCTCCCATATCTGGGCATACCAGCTGCTTTGACTTAGTGGCTAATACAACTGCCTAACATGTAAAAACAGCCCAGGTTCAAATCCCAGTAAGCGTATGGCTAGCTGATGAGAGCTAAATAGTTTGAAATAGTAGTCTCCCTTTATTTATTTATCAGCACAAATGCAACACACACACACACACACACACACATACACAAATATATATATATATATATATATATATATATATATATATATATATATATATATATATATATATATATTGATGGTCTTTGGCTTCTCAGTTAATCTTCTCAGTTAATCAGGTCACAAGTCTTACTAAACAAAAAAAAATCTTCACAAGCCAGCCAAAGACCATCAATAGTCCTTGCAAAGTCATATCCAAGCCTGATTTTATATATGTGTGTTTTTTTATTTGTGCTGATATATATATATATATATATATATATATATATATATATATATATATATATATATATATATATATATATATATATATATATTTGAAGTCACAATATATATATATATACACACACACATACATATATACACACATACATACACACATACATACATACATATACATACATATACATATACATACATACATACATACATACATACATACATACATACATACATACATACACAACCCCTGGTATGCCCAAATATGGGAGGAAGTTCACTACTTCCATTCTCTGTCCATCGGCTCGTCACAAGAGATCATCCAGACAGAAACCCAATATTTTTACTGTTGCCTTTTGTTACATTTGTGTTGTATTTTGTGCTGATAAATAAATAAAGGGAGACTAGTATAGATCTATTTCAAGCTATTTAGCTAGCTCTCATCAGCTAGCCATACCTTACTGGAATTCGAACCTGGGCTGTATTGCATATTAGGCAGATGTGTTAACCATTAACTCCATTATCAGCTATCATGGACAGAGAATGGAAGTAGTGAACTTCCTCCCATATTTGGGCATACCAGGGGTTGTGACTTTAAATATATACCCTTCTCCCTGGCTTAGCTGGTAACGGAGGAGAGCCTGTGGCTTAATGGTTAACACATCTGCCTAATATGCAATACATCCCAGATTCGAATCCCAGTAAGGGTATGGCTAGCTGATGAGAGCTAAATAGCTTGAAATAGATCTATACTAGTCTCCCTTTATTTATTTATCAGCACAAAATACAACACACACACACACACACACACACACACATATATATGTATGTGTATGTGTATGTGTATGTGTATGTGTATGTGTATGTGTATGTGTATATATATAAAGGATATATATATATATATATAAAGGATATATATATATATATATATATATATATATATATATATATATATATATATATATATATATATATATATATATATATCCTTTACTTTTCTTCATCCAATTTTACTACCATTGACTTTAAGATAATACAATAAACGAAGTCGAGTTTGGAAAAACAGATTCATTTTGAATGTTGTATTTAAAGATAGCAGCCCAGAGGGGTTTTTTTTGGATGGTAGTGGTGGTGGAAAGGAATATAGAAAAATCACACTGAAAGATATAATTTGTGAACAATGTTTTCCTCTAAAGAGGTTGTTTTCAGTGAAGAAAAATCAGCTGGAAAAATAGTTTGCTTTGACTGGCAATCATGCTTGCTTCAGATTGTGACAGATGTTTTAGTGCTGGAGTGTTACTGGATTATTGCCCTACTTGATGTAAAACATATTTTCACTTTCTTTGTGGTGCTCAGAAATAATATTCTGCCTAAAGATCACATACAGGCTGTTCTTACTCCTTTGCCTCATCTACATTTGTGGTCTGTAAATCCAAATATGATCGTTATATAAGGAAATAAATAGAATGATACAGTTCACCATGCAACATCCCAGTTCAGATCCCATGGAATCAACTGGCAGCCTTTAACAGATGTCAGGGCTAGGATGGTCAAGGCTAATTGTTTACATCTGGCTAAGTCTCTCTCCTTAATAGTGTGTGTTTGTTTGTGTGTATATGTTTTAATGACTTTGGAACAATCAAGAGAAATCTAGCAAAGTGTGTGTATACTTTAATCAGTGTATAAGACATCTACAAAAGAAGATAAAATCAGTTATGTGGGAAGATGAATAACAGAGATCTTGCACTCTGAGTGGGATTTAGTGTTAGCAAGGAAGAAAACCCTTAATAATAGTTTAGGAAAAGTTTTGAGAAAGAAATCCTGGGGGGAGGAATTAAAGAGGAGGCAATAAGCATACTTAATGGAGAAGAGAGTAGGTGGACAGAGAATCTGTTCTTATGATTTCAGTGGTTGTTAATTAAATCCTGTTCTTTTGAAATTATTTTTTTTTAAATCAGAACAATTGACCAACTGGATAAATACAGCACAACAGTTCCAGATGGTAATGACAACAAGGTTGGGAGGGAGGAGAAAAATTATTGTATCAATAGTTGTGAAGAGAGATATTGTGGACATGAAACCAAGTCAGAAAGAAAAACTACATAAAAAGCCAAAATCAACGTACTGGCATCACTGCCTACTAAACTCATGAACTCTCTTCAATATTTGGCAAAACTGAGCATTTCCTCTTCCAAAGCTTATACTGTATATCCTTGCAGCATCTACAACAACCTCAGCAAGGCTGCAGGAACTCTGTAAATCAGTGAAAAACATTAGCTAGAAGCACGTTTA
This sequence comes from Thamnophis elegans, assembly GCF_009769535.1. Taxonomy (NCBI): domain Eukaryota; kingdom Metazoa; phylum Chordata; class Lepidosauria; order Squamata; family Natricidae; genus Thamnophis; species Thamnophis elegans. The sequence goes on from NC_045545.1 coordinate 72,895,373, forward strand.
GCAAGTGAGAACTGGCAAAGAATATATTTTATGCTTTGCTTTAATTGTAGCTCTGGAGGACCATTTGCACAATTGCCAGGAATTCCCTGAGAAGCCCATATTTTGCTTAAAGCCTGTTCTCTCTCTCTCTCTCTCTCTCTCTCTCTCTCTCTCTCTCTCTCTTTTCCTGGTATGTTTGGTTTTGCTGCATTTTGAAAAAGCTGACATGGCTCTGTTTAGTTTGTAGGTTCTCTGCAAAAGGCACCAAGGGAAGCAATTTGGTGTGGTTTCTACTGTGGAACAGTCTCCGGTGTCTCTTTCATTAAAGGAATAAGATGTGACTAGACTTGCTGGGTGCCAGTTACATACTCAGCATGGACAGTGTCTTTGCATCAAAGCAGATCTTGTGGATGCTTCCCAAATCAAATAAGCAAAGCAAGATTGTATCTGTAACAGGCAGCAAAGCATTAGGTGCTTCTACAGTAAATGGATTACCATTCCAAAGGCATCCCCTAAGTAAAGGAAAGTCCTAAAAATGAAAATGATTAATCATCACTGTGATTGGCAGATGCCAATATTCTTTTAGATGATGTCTATTATATAAATACAATTAGGGGGCACATTTGGAAACAAAGCTAAGTGAATCATCAAAAATGAGGTAAAGTTATGCCTCTTTCTTGCACATCAATCACACCGGTTTAAAGATTGTCAGAGTTTAGAGCAAAGGATTATGCAAATGTCTTCTGACCAGAGTACAAACAGTTAGACTCCTTCAAAAAAAAAAAAGGTACCATTATGATTTTTGGGAAGCAGGCACTGAGAAGACAAAATGCTATGAGTTTCCAGTTGCTGCGATATATGTATGGCTGTTTAGGTGTCCAAGTAGTGGTGGGATTCAAATAATTTAAAAACCGGTTCTCTACCTTAATGATTTCTTCCAGCAACCAGTTCACCAAACTGCTCAGAAACGTAACAACCAGTTCTCCTGAAGTGATGCAAACTGGCTGAATCCCACCACTGTGTCCATGCATGCATACATTTTAATATGATGCAGCATAAAATGGTGCCATTAAAATAATTGGGAAATACTGATTGATGATGACTAGGGTTGATAATGATTTATCAGTGCCCTCCTAAATATTAATAACCACAGGGATTTGGGAGAGTGAGCAACAATCAGCTGAACAATGAGGGGGGAAATGTGAGGCTAGGTCATTTATGTAAGAGAGTCTGTGTTAAGATATCTCTTTCCCTGCTTCCACCACCCAGGGTACTTCGCATTTTTAGCCATTTCAAATGCATTTTAATATTTCACTACAATTCTTGTGTGTTTCCTGCCTCACAATAGTAGAAAACCATACTATCAATTTTCAGCAGCCATTCTGTAGACTCTGGCAGCCAAGTTAGCACACACTGTACGATCTTGGGGTCATAGGTTGCCTACCTTGTAAAAAGCTTACACTTTGCCTCACCTACTTAGCAATGTTATGCACAGACCATAAATGTCTGACTTGACCTCTTTGCTCTATGCAGGAACTGACCCAGGGATAAAGAAGCAATAAAAACAACTACACCCTGGCAACAAAGGGATGTTGTTAATGCATCTTGGTTTGGAAGATTGGGGAGGGGATGGATGATTGTGACAAATACTACAATGATACACAGGACTGCTAGTTATCAGTAATTTGAACTTTCTGTAACATTTTGCTGTCATTTAGTGTCAATGGGATTTTTTTAGCCCATATCTAGTAACCCTTAGACAATCCACACTCAAGCACATTTCGTGTTCAACTGACATGATGTTACATGTTGTTCCTCTCTTTGTGTTTGTAAATGTAAGCATTCATATGTGTGTGTGTGTGAGTGTGTGTGTGTGTGTCCAAATGCAAAACATCTACTTTCTAATTAGTAGGGTGTTAGACTCGACACTAATGTTTCAACTCTAAGATTATATTCTTGTTCTTCTTCTATAAAACATTTAACACACATTTCTCAAATTTTGCCTCTGTGTGAACTGTCCAATTAAAATATCATCCACAGCCTTTAAAAGGGCACCAAAAGTCATTTCTAAAAATCCAGACTCTAATCAAGCATTACTTGAAGACTATAGTGTAGTAATAAAATTAACACCAAGAATCAGAAGCAACTGTTAACATTTACAGGGAACATATATAGATTATATAGATCCAATGAAGTTGCTGTATTCAGTGGAATAAATTAATAATGGTTAACTAAAACTGTAATATTTAATCAAACAAATATCTAAAAATTGTCTCATCTACATAGTTAAGTCCAAATCTAAGTCACTGACAACAGGTAAAAGATAAGCAATCTATATAATGACAACATCAAGCTGGGTTGAATAGCCAACACTTTAGAAAATAGACCTAAGATAATGAAGGTTCTTGACAGACTTGAACATTGGGCCCTAGTCAATAAAATGCAATTCAGTAGTGAGAAAAGTAAGGTCTAAAATTTAGGCAAGAAAAAACAAATGCACAAATATAGAATTGGTGGCTCAACAGTAGTTACTGTGAGGGGATCTAGGTGTTCTAGTGGACAACCATTCTAATATAAGCCAGCATTGTGCTGTAGCTGCCAAAAAAGCCAATGCTATCCTAATACGCATCAACAGAGGAACAGTATCAAGATTGTGTGAAGTCATAGTATGGCTTTGGTCTACACTGCTACGACCACACTTGGAATATTGCATCCAGTTCTGGTCACCATGATACAAAACAGACATTGAGGCTCTAGACAGAGAAGAGCAACAAAGATGATCAGTGGTCAAACAAGAATCCCAGTAAAATTTCTCTTATTGAAATGTAACCATCTTGCACTTACAAGAGGGCAAGCTGTGTATGTGTAGGCATGTGTTTGAATATGTGATGAGACCTAGAATACTTCCCCACATTGAGAAGTATAAATGTCAGGCTTAGAAGTCATCTTTTACAGGGGGCCTCAAGCCTGCCACATATTCTATTGTGGGAAACTGGAAGGTGGGTTGTATGGAGCATGGGGGTTTTGTAGTCAAAATAACATTCTTTCTCAGAGAGTCAAGGTCATCTTACCCTGGCATCTGGAGGGGCATCACTGGGAGGAATCTTCTTTTGGGACAGTGACTGATTGGACCATGTGATGAACATGTGGGTGCTGGGGCAGGTCTTGAATTTCAACTGGGTGGGGAAAACCTGGAAGCTTTCAGATTCAGGTTTTCCCAGATGTGCCAACATCTAATAAATTGGATTTGGACCCTGAATGAACTGTTTTCAGGAGGTTTCAGAGTAATTGAAAGATGGATCACAGTAAATAGCCTTGTTTATTTCTGCTACCTTCTTAAAAAACACAATTGGGGGAAAATCCTGAGAAATTCTCAGTTTATCCCGAGTATAAGGTAAGTGGCATAATGGAATCCAACTTCAGCAAATGTGTGGCAAATTTCAATGTTTTATTCTCCAGGTAAACTGCATTTATCTTATTTTGTGACAAAATTGGGCAATGGTCTCTTGTACAATTGTCTATTAATTTGAAGCTGAAAAAATTAAAATGTAAAACCAAGCAAAGTTTACCTCATCCATCGTTGGGTGCAAGGGTCTGGTGTTTTCCTTAATTATGAGATTAAATCAAGGTGTTTGTGTTATGTCTTCCTCCAGCAAAACCTTCCATGCTTTTATTCTAACCTTAGAAACTGCTATGTTTTTACCAAGTTTTATGCAGCTTTTTCATGAAATATAAGGTCTACAAAGAAAGCCATCCCACAATGCTAATGTAAGCTTAAAACTCCTTCACCAACAGAAATGTTAAAATAAATGAGGCAAAATAAACAAATGAGACAAAACCAACAAACTAATGTTTCTTTCATGTTGGTAAAAAAATGGGGGGGGGGAGAATTATAGGGCAGATTTTGGCCTGACGTTTTATGTCCGTTAGAATTAATGTACCCCAAACACAACCATAAAATGGAATGCCAGTGGTTCTGGAAATTGGCTAAAAATAATATGGGGAGCAATTTTTGCAAGAAAAGGTTCCCCTTTTTTCACAAAATGTCCAAGCATCAGCACTCTGACTTCCTTTGTGCAAACTAAACACAACCCCATGGACTTGGCATTTGCTGAATTGACAGAAGAAAACTGAATGGGCAGAAAACGGGTGTTGCCATGTGGTTCTGCTGAATGAATCTTCAAAATAGCTTTGATGATCAAAATAACTGCAATAACTCTGTTTGATGGAATGATGAGAGTTAAACCTTGATTTCCTGTTTTAGGTCAAAGCTTTGCCTTTCATGGTCAAGTTGAACACCAAAGATTTCAATTCTGCATATCCATTCCAACAATTCACCTTATACTCTCCTAAAAGTGGATTGTTTGTGTGTGCTTGACAACATCACTGGGCTAGAGAAATATAGAATAGGCAGATATAGTTACCCCTATTAAATGATGCAGATGAAGGAATACTGAAGACGTAGATTAAATAATCACACAGTTTTCATTAAGATAAGCATGTAATTTTGTGCTCTAAATACAAGGTGAACTCCCTTGATTCTCAACATTTTAGGATCAAAAGCCATATCTAACTTCCTACATATTCTTCCCCCTCTCTTCCACACACACACACACACACACACACACACACACACACACACACACATTTCCACACATAGCACACATGGACATAACCTAGGCTTATTGTAAGTTAGTGCACACCTGTGCACACAAACATTTCCATGCATACAGTGTACAGGTAAAATTGTAGGAAATGAAAACACCAGTGAGAGTTTTCTTTTCCTTCTTCTGATTGCCACAGAAACTCATTTTAGCCCAACACAATGACACACACACACCTACACACATACCAAATTGCTTTAGATAGAGATGAAGGAAACCTCCTATTTGCAATTTGTTTCCAAAGGTACTTTTGGTGCAGGGGCGAGGAGGGAAATTGCAGGCTGGAGTGAGTTGACCCTTTTCTCCACAGATATAAATCTTAGATTTATTCACTTCTCCACATGGAATTTTATGTCTGAAATAAGCCTCCACTTTTGAAGACTAACTGCTGTGAGAAGAGAGCAGTCTAGAGAGGAACTGATAAGGCAGAAGCTCCTTATGCAAAAACCTATGCTTTTCAAAGGCCTTTCAAAGAACACATGTAATATTTGTTAATTAAAAAAGCTCTTCTGAATGCTGACATTTACCCCTGGGTTTCAAATACTGCAACTTACTGATAATCCCCACTTCTCTAATAAAGCACTACAATTTACTGATTAATATTAACATTTACCAGCTTCCTGACCACAATGTTCTGATGCTCCCATGCTTCACATTTGCCTCTTTTTTTGCCCCTGTTGTGGTTCCCCTCTGTCAAGGAGCACAAGATCATGCTAATATTGTCATCAGCCACAGAATACTTAAGACAATTTCCTTCAGTGGGTTTACTGTAGGTTTGTCTGTGCTGGAAAGAGGAGCTCATTTGTCTGTAACATTTTTCATTGTTATCCACAGTGCAATTCCACTGACTTTTCTATCAATGGTATTGCAAGGAATTGTTCCTGTTACCTTTTTAGAAAACACAAGTAAATTAATAAGCTAATGTTTTTCTTTTTCAAAAAAAAGTTGTTTTACTGTGTGCTCTTATGCATCGAAAAAGCCATCCTTTAAAATAAAGTAGAACAGCTCTGTTAGATTGCATGTCAGGCACTATGAGATTAGCATTCCAGCATTTCTGCTATATTACAGAAATTTGCCCCTATCTAAGCACTCCAATTGATTTTCTTTTGTCGTTGCCATAATTATCTGGCTCTTCAGGTGCAGTGCCTGAGATCGCACCCTGTAATCATACCGATGATCCTTAAACAATTATTCATTCTGCTCCTTCTTAAGCTTTCTGAAGTTATATTTGCCAGGGTGACAGACTTGTATCAATTTAATCCTTCTGTCTTTTACTTTCATGCTTTGGTGCATTCAGAACATTTGTCAGGTGTAATTATATCCAGTTAATGAGGAGATGAATTCTGAGCCCAGGCTAAACAGTTAGGAGGTGTGCATGCATATTCTCACATACAAAGGCAGAACTTTCTCACCGGAGGATGAATAAAATGCTCTCATGTCTTGTGTCAGCCACGATGTGTCAACAAGATTAATAGCTGTCAAAAATAAAACAGTGCAGATCTTGATGCTACAAGTTTCTCTTGTGGCAAGGACTCAGGGGATCAGAGCTTTAATTCGTGTTTGAAGAGATTACATAAACTAAGAGAAGATGCTGCAAAGAGGAGGTGACATGGGGTGCATTTGGACAAAGATGTATTTAAAGTTGATTACAAATGTTCCTAAAGTACCAAGGTAGCTTGGTTTGGCTGACTATTCCACATGAATATTCCAATAATCGTAATCTTAAACAAAATCTTTGTATCACTGAAGTTATGAGTCTTCATCCTTGTTCATTAATCAGTGGATACAACAATATGTAGGATATCACATATATTTCTCTAGTGCTCCTAATCAGTGTAGAATATAGTGGCACACTGGTAATCGTATTTCAGCATAGAGCCTAACTTCTTCATTGAGTACAACACTCTGCCAAATTTCAAAATCTATCTAGCACTTATTTAATAGCTATGGGATATCAGGGTTCTTCCAATTAAAGAAACTCCATCATTTCTCTGCATAATTGTCAACTGTCCAACTAATGCACCCAAAACAAGTAAACACTCTTGGGAGCTTTGAATTCCCAAAAGTAAAACTTTATTGGATACACCATTTTGGTACTGAAGAATCAAAACCAGCTCTGGTTTTCCCATGCGAATGCTTGCATAATTAAACAATAACTTCTCTTTCTCCCCACCGCTGGGTGATCACATCGTCCAATTATGACATGTTCTTTTTTTAATGGGAAAAATCCACCTCTTTTCAAGCACTTGCAGTCTTACAGTCTGTGTACAAATTCTCAGGACTCCATTCTGCCCTCTCCCCCCGCCCCAGTTCATTGGCAAATTGAATAGCGATAAGGTTTGAAAGAAGCAAAATGGTTCAGTCTTGACAATAATATTGTTACTGCAATGGTATTTAATTAATAAAGTTATTCAAGACATTTTTATTAAAGTGGAATTCCCTGATATTTATGTTGGAATAAAAATTAGAATGAAAGAATAGAATGATTTAAAACAATAGACAGAGTGTTAATTTTGTGTCATGAGTCACAATGTCAACAAGAGTATATTATAACCCAGCTGTAAAATTCTTTAAATTAAATTCTTTCAATTCAGTCCCAAATAATTAACGACCCACTTTTCCACCTTAAAATACACTAAATTTGACTAAATATTCGATCGTAACCTTCCAAACCTCATACAGAATGTGACTTTGAAAAAAACAAATATTGTGACTAACAGCTATTCAGGAAATCTGAGAAATTTCTGCAAACCAACTGATGTAGAGAAAAAGAAAGAAGGTGGCAATTTTTTAAAAAGGCAGCTTTCTGATTGTGACTTGTTTTCTTTGCTTCCTTTCACTCTTCTGGTCCAGGTGAGAAGCAAAAATGTTTGATTTTCCAAAGCCAAATACTCTGAACACATCAGTAAGAAGCAAAGACAACAGAAATTTAACCCCTAATTCACTGATAAACACTGAAGATGGAAATAAGAGAACTTAGCTCAAAACTTTGCAGTTGTTTGGTGTAACTGGTTTATTGAATTACTGGATCTCGAAGTTTCAAATGAGCAAAGCAAATATTTTAATGCTTTTTTATGAATAATGATTATTAATAATTATTAATTAGTATTAATGATAAGTATTATCATTACTTATTATTAATAATAATCGACTCTAATTATTCATTTTTACTTTGATGTATGGTGCCCAGAGTCAATTTTGGTAAGAAGGGCAGCTATATGTTGTTAATTAAGATGAAGAAAAAAACCTGTCTATATTTTATTACTAGCATAGAAATGTGGTGGCCCCCTAGGCCCTGAAATATGGGGTTCCTCAGGGTTCGGTCCTGTCCCCCCTCCTGTTTAACATCTACATGAAGCCACTGGGTGACATCATTCGATGGCACGGGATAAAATACCATCAATATGCGGACGACACTCAGTTGTATCTGTCCACTCCGTGCCAACTCAGTGAAGCGGTCGACGTGATGTGCCAGTGCCTGGAGGCTGTCAGGGTCTGGATGGGGGTTAACAAGCTTGTGCTCAATCCATACAAGACCGAGTGGCTGTTGTGCTTCCCTCCCAAAAATTTGGTTAGTATTCCATCACTCAGGCTGGGGGGTGAAATTTTACACCCCTCAGACAGGGCTCGCAACTTGGGAGTCCTCCTGGACCCACAGCTGACTTTAAAACATCATTTGTCGACTGTGACCAGGGGGGCATTTGCCCAGGTTCGCCTGCTGCACCAGTTGCGTCCCTACCTGAACCGGGAGGCACTCGCAACAGTCACTCATGCCCTTGTGGACTACTGCAATGCGCTCTACATGGGGCAGCCCTTGAAGAGCATTCGGAGACTTCAACTGGTCCAGAACGCGGCCGCACGAGCGATTGTGGGTGTACCTCGATACACCCACGTAACACCTATCCTCCGCGAGCTGCACTGGCTTCCAATCGGTCTCCGGATACACTTCAAGGTGCTAGTTATTACTTATAAAGCCCTTCATGGTATTGGACCTGGGTACTTGAGAGACCGCCTGCTGCCAATTACCTCCCAAAGACCCATTAGATCGCACAGGGTTGGCCTCCTCCGGGTTCCATCCACCAGCCAATGCCATCTGGCTACGACCCGGGGGAGGGCCTTCTCTGTTGCAGCTCCGGCCCTTTGGAACGAACTCCCCGTGGAGATTCGGACCCTCCCTCTCTCCCTGCTTTCAGAAAAGCCGTTAAAACCTGGCTATGTCGGCAGGCCTGGGGTTGATGAGCTCCCTTCCCCTCTCAACAGGTGTGGTTGTTGGTCATTTTAAATGTCTATTTTGTACTTGTATGTTTCCCCTTCCCGTTTAAGTTGTTCGCCGCCCTGAGTCCCTTTTAGGGAATAGGGCAGCATATAAATAAAATAAAACTTAAACTTAAACTTAAACTTAGAAAGCTGGGCTGACAATCAGCTCGGTTCAAAACCTGTTGCTGTTGCAGAGCCGGTGAGCTCCTGTTACACACTGTAGCTCCTGCCAACCCAGCATTTTGAAAGTGGGTGACCACAAGTAGATTAATGGGTGCAACTCTGGTTGGCAACTTCATGGGGACCTGAATGGAGCTCCCAACTGGGTATCCTCTGGGCAGCGGTGATGTCACTGACAAATCCTTTCATCACAGAAGTACTTCCATGCTTCCGACACAGAAAAAGAAACTATTAGCATACTATATAGTATTAGCATACTATATAGTATTAGCATACTATAGAGCCGAAGTGGCGCAGTAGTTAAATGCAGCACTGCAGGCTACTTCAGCTGACTGCAGTTCTGCAGTTCAGCTGTTCAAATCTCACCGGCTCAGGGTTGACTCAGCCTTCCATCCTTCCAAGGTGGGTAAAATGAGGACCCGGATTGTTGTTGGGGGCAATATGCTGACTCTGTAAACCGCTTAGAGAGGGCTGAAAGCCCCATGAAGTTGTATATAAGTCTAACTGCTATTGCTATTGCTATCTACATTATAGAGGAAAGCTCTGGTATCTGAAAAGACAGCATTGCTATAAGGAGTTGCTGACAAATGTTGCATAAATTCTCCTGTAGGCTTTTCAAATCATGGAAAGTGAAAGAATTTCTATATTCTGTACTGGGTGGTTCCATCTTGAATATTGCAGGTGCCATGCAGGGCTGTCAAACATGTGTCCCACAGGCCATGCCACTGCCTGATTTAGCAAATGGGGGAAAAGTCACGATATGTCACATGATGCCACCATGACAATGCAGGTTTGACCCTTTGCTTTAGAGTGAAAAAAATTGTCATCGTTCAAAAATGGAAGTTAGGGCTTGATCTTTCTGATAAGAGGAATCCATATCTTTTAAGTCAGGGTGGTTCTACACAGATACTATTAATCACCATAAGCAAAGCATGTTCTACACTGACGGAATTCCTACCCAGACTTTTCAAAGTTGTACAAGTGTTCTAAGAGTATATAGTTTATTTAGTCCTTGTCAATGTTTGTACCTATGAAGTTACTGAGAATTTAAGCTTACATTTGAAGTAATTTACTCTAATGAGTAAAGAAAAAAATTCAAATAGAGATCAGAACGTTAATCCACGATAGATAGATAGATAGATAGATAGATAGATAGATAGATAGATAGATAGATTAGATTAGATTAGATAGATAGATGATAGATAGATAGATAGATAGATAGATAGATAGATAGATAGATAGATAGATAGATAGATAGATAGATAGATAGATAGATAGATAGACAGACAGACAGACAGACAGACAGACAGATAGATGGATGATAGTCTTTTACATAGCTACTTATTTTTTAAAGTGATATTTGTTTTATGCAGCTTTGGAAGGCTAACCTGAGTGAAAAGACTACTTAAATATCACTCCTCTAGCCTTTCATTACAGCTACTTGCTTTAATGTAGAGGCCCTCCTGAAGATGACATGTTGAGGAGAGGTTTTTTTTAAGAAGAACTCCTTGTCCCAGATGACATGTCTACTTGCCCCAGAAATCACCACTGAAAAACAATGACTTTCAGATATGCCTTATGTCAATCAAATAACAAAATGGGAAGAAAACATTTTGCCTCAAAGACTGCTTTGCTTTCATAGTACCAACTGTCTTTTAAATAAACTATTGGGTTTATATTATAGCTACACTCAATTTTGAGGTGGAAAGAATGGGAAACAAATACTTTAATACTAATAAAATTTGACCCATGCTAACTGCTTAATTCAAACCATACAAAGAGAAGAAAAGCCTACTAGATAAACCAAATTTCCATCTAACCAAAGTTCCATTTTACTCTAAAGGGAGCAAATGCTTCTGGAATGCCTACAACACAAGCACTCGCATACACAACAAAATTGTTCTAGCAGCATGCAGCCTTTATTGCTAGAGCTGGCATTTAACATCATGATTAGGACCAGGTCTTTGGTAGCTGAGTTGTGGGTGAATTTGTCTCATTCAGTTTTAATTCTGCTTTCTTCCGTAATAGCTGTCACCAGGTCTTGTGACAACAAATGTCATTAAGTTATTCACATGCTTGGTGGAGCACCTAAAACAAATCCTCTAACACAGTCTTAGCTAGTCATCCAACTGAGAATAATTAAACAGAGCAAAAGTATAATTTATTATGATCTTCTAAAATGAACATACAGAATCATATATTTTCACAGAGTAGAATAGGGTAGGGTAGGTGTTCTGACCCACACCCCTCTGACCTGCAAATCACCCAGACACAGGCTTGGCTGTTTGGCACTCTTTAATCACAGAGTTATCAACTCCTTTGGCTGAAGGCCCAAAGAAGACTCAGATGCAAGAATAGTTAGCAGCAACCCAAAATCCAATAGGCACAGATACAAGACAGACAGAGCATTCCAATACTGTTTCAAATGGTTGTGTCCTGCAAATGTCCCCTCCCAACTTCTCCACTTATATACTCTCTTGGGAGTGGCCAAGCCACTACCACCTGGGCTTAATTATTGTCTCTGAGTCTGCCTCCAGAGCTGCTGCTTCCGTTTCTCCGCCCTTCTTAATCTTATGTCAGGGACGAACTGCCTTGAATCCTCCCCACTGCACCATGCCTCAGGCATCTCCTGGTGGCCAACCAGCCTCTCTGGTCCCTTCTCTGAGTCTGAACCCTGCCCAGGGTCCTCCACATCTTCCCTGGCAGACTCATATGGTTTCTCGCTATCCGACATGGAGTACAGGTGACCCACAGGGAGCTTCACGTCTGGTACCAAGTCAATGGTACCAGACTTCATAAGGTGGCATTTGGTCCACCTCCTGCTCGCTGAAGATGTCCACGAACTCCGCTAAGTCCAGTGGCAAGGACACCCTGGGCGAACTGAGTACCTGGCCTGCACAGATGTGACATGTGTGGTCGACACATTGCAGGGATGGGAAGTCACCAGGTTCTGGGACCAATAAATCTGAGGGTCATGTGCCTGCAGCCAAGCCAAGCCCAGGACCACAGGGAAATGCAGGCCTGAAGCAATGTAAAACTGGGTGGCTTCCTCATGATCCCCGAGGACCAGGCGCAAGGGCTGCATGGCGGCCTTGATAGGCCCAGGCAGAAGCAGCCGTCCGTCAATGGTCTTGACCAGCATCAGTGGGTCCACCGGACACAGAGGGACAGCATACTTGGTCGCAAATGCCGTGCCCATAAAGTTCGTGGTAGCCCTGGAATCGACCAGAGCATGGGCCAGAATCCCCAGTGGACTACCAGACAGAAGTACGCATGCTGCTAAGATCAAGTGTTGTGGAGGGCCACCAATCTCTGTCTCCGTGTGCGCCCGACCTAAGGTCTCCTTCAGATCGGGCTCTGCTCATTTCCTGACAAGTTGTTCCATAGCTGAGGGGAGGCCCCAGATCTCACAGCCCCCCTAATCCTCTTGGGGCAAACCGTGTCCAGGTGTCCAGGATCCCCTCAATAGAAGCACAACCCCCTGCATGCAGTCTGTCCATCTCAGATCGCAACAAGCGGGGTTTGGCGGCACCCAAATCCATGGGCTCCTCCCGTGGAGCTAGGGTCTCCTGAGTGATCAGCACCGCTCTGGTCTCCTGGGCCATACGGCGAGGCCTCCGCCTCTGCAACCGGGTGTCTATCTGGAGGCACAAGTGGATCAGTGCATTGAACATCGGTGGCCTGTCCACCTGCTCCAGCTCATCCTGCAGGTTGTCCGACAGCCCATCTTGAAATGTGTACATGAGGGTTGCTTCATTCCAGGCCGAATCTTGGCTAAGGAGTTAAAATTCACTGACATAATCCTGCAAGGAGCCCCAGCCCTGCTGCAGTGGCTTGAGCAGTCTGGTGGCTGTTTCCTCCTTAATGGGGTCTTCATACATGAGTCTGAGGTGCTCACAAAAACCCCTGAAATCATCCATCAAAGAGCTAGCCTGGGACAGCAGAGGAGTAGCCCAACAAGCTATGGAGCCTGAGAGCAAGCTGATAATGAATCCCACCTTAGCCTGGTCAATGGGAAAGTCCTCCGCTCTCAGACTGATAAAGAGCTGGCATTGTCCCAAGAAAGCTGGAAACATGGCTTGCCGTCAAACTTGTCAGGCAGAGCAACCGGACATTTCCTCCAAGGCTGGGGCGGGGGGGAATAACAAGACCTTGAAGCTGAGCAATCTGGCCAGCCAGTAAAGCCAGCTGCTATGCCAGTTTAGCGTTTTCAGCACAGAGTTGTTCCATGGTAGTTCAATGTAGCTTTTGTTTTGTATGGGGCAGGACACAAACTGTTCTGACCCCCCCTCTCCGACCTGCAACTCACCCAGACACAGACTTGGCTGTTTGCCACTCTTTAATCACAGAGTTATCGGCTCCTTTGGCTGAAGGCCCAGACAAGACTCACATGCAAGAATAGTTGGCAGCAACCCAAAATCCAACAGGCACAGATACAAGACAGACAGAGTATTCCAATACTGTTTCAAAAGGTTGTGTCCTGCAAATGTCCCCTCCCAACTTCTCCACTTATATACTCTCTTGGGAGGGGCCAAGCCACAACCACCTGAGCTTAATTAACATCTCTAAGTCTGCCTCCGGAGCTGCTGCTTCTGTTTCTCCGCCCTTCTTAATCTTGCATCAAGGACAAACTGCCTTGAATCCTCCCCACTGCTCCATGCCTCAGGCGGCTCCTGGTGGCCAACCAGCCTCTCTGGTCCTTGCTCTGAGTCTCAACCCTGCCCAGGGTCCTCCATATCTTCCCTGGCAGACTCATATGGTTCCTCACTATCTGAGTCCATCAGCAGCTCAACTGGATCCTGCTGGGCCACAACAGGTAGAGTAGAGTAGAGTAGAGTAGAGTAGAGTAGAGTAGAGTAGAGTAGAGTAGAGTAGAGTAGACAGAGATGGAAGAGACCTTGGAGGTCTTCTAGTCCAACCCCTTGCTCAGATAGGTAACTCTACAGTATACCATTTCAGACAAACCTCTTGACTTAGGTTCTTTCAAAGGATCATAAGTAATGCAACTGTAAGAATGAAAACTGGGTTTTTTTCAATTTTGGTGGAGCAGGTAGAAAAGGATCATCCATTTCAAATTATTTGGGTGGAGAAGTCATCAGACATCAGTGATACTTCAAAATTAAAAGAATTTTAAAATAAGATACCGTGAATTAAATATTTTAAAATGTGCATCTGTAATTCTGTATTGCCTAATAGTATGTGATGCACATAAAAACAGGTAGAATTTCTACAATACATGTTGACTTTTTGACCTCCAAACATCCCTGAACTGTAGATTCCAATTAAACACCCAGTTGCCAGACTGCAGGGCAGTAAGAAGAATAAATGGAGGAAGAAGCTTAAAAGGATAACTAGGGATTTATTTAGCCCAGGCTTCATTAAGCTATTAGTAGGCTGTGCTATCCCACCACCCATCCTATTTGGCAAATCCACTTAAAATTTAACCTGCATTATTTACCATTCCTCCCTTTGATCTCAGTACCTCCAGACTGCAGATGCATTTCACATGATAGCATCCATAGAGAGAGCTTGTAGGGAGTATGCTCAGCCAGTGACAGCTTGTCAATTGCTGCCCTTCCTCACAGAGCTCAGCATACTGTGAAATAAGGGGGAAAGTTTCCCAATTCAATTCTATGGATTTAAGTTTTTCGTGGCTGCTGGGCTTGAAGTACTTGAAGTGTCCCCATGCAGGAATGATGAACAAGAGCTTAAAGACAAGGGCATGGCACTCTTTTCTGCCACAGCTCCAGAGAATAAACTGGTGAAGCCAAGTAATATTTCTTTTGCAAGGAAGGGAGGGAGGGAATAAATATTTAGCAGCTGCTCCTTTTCTAGTCCATGAATTGGACACAGCTAAGAGAAATTTATGATGTAGTTGTAAGTTAAGGCTGATATTTTTAAAAACCTGTCTTTAAACTGTTGTCCAAGAATCAGATTTTTTTTTAAAAAAAAATGCTCGTCACATAAGCTAAGTTACAGCTGACAGGATGCAATGGACAGCTATAAATGTGTCATAAACTTGTCATAATATAGGGCTATATATCTGTAGCCCCTATCTTGAACTATCCTTTAGTGTTATCATGTAAAACAAAGTTATGGGCATGGTATAAGTGGTGGTCTATCTCGATTATTATATGGCGTACTATGTCTATAGAAGGGATGAGTTGCTTCCAGTCTTACTGCCAGTTCAGTGTGCATGTGATTTTGCATGTGATTTGTGCATGTTCTGCGTGCATGCGCAATTGCTTGTAAAAATGTCTGTGCATGCTCAGAACATTTAAAAATGCCAAAAAAAAAACATGCTGTGGCGCTCAGGGAACCAGTTCGGGGACGTGGAGAGCCTGCTGTCCCTACTGGTTTGGTAACCCAGTTGCAATTTGCACTACCGGTTCACCTGAACCGGCGCGGACTGGTAGTAACCCACCTCTGGTCTATAGGTTAGCAAAATTGGAGCTTTCTGTAGAGAGGTTGTTTCTGTGAATGTCTGGGTAAATGGTCCGTTCCATTTTGATGCAGAGCAGCAAGACATCCCCAAAGTTGCCCAATGTGATAACATAATTGGGTATTAGTTTATAAAGTGTTGTATAATTTCCTTTTCTCATTTTTTTTCCTGCCATGGTGTCATGTCTGATCATCAGAAACTACCTGGACATGATTTTGAAGTTTCCCTGGCAAGGTTTTCCAGAAGTGGCTTGCCACTGTCTCCTTCCTTGGGCTAAGAGAAAATGACATGCTCAAGGTAACCCAGCTGACTTCATGCCTAATGATGAATTAGTCCCAGTATTGAATTTTTCAAATTTTGCTTCAAGCTTTCTTTACACAATCAGGCATTTCTACACAACTAAACTACACAAGTTTCCTTGGAACAGCAGTGATAGCAATTTTTTTCTACCATTAACCCCAAGAATCAGTTCTGCACTACTCTTCCTTATTGTGTCAAAGCACTGGTTGGATTTCCACAGTTATAAACAGACATATCATGCCTACCCTACAGATAATTTAATGATCTTCTGGAAAGAAAATGAATAAGACTAATTAAATAACAATGCTGTGGATAGAAAAACAAAGAGAAGAAAGTTGTTTTCTTTTGAATAATCCTATTTGAGAGAGAAAATAGATATTTGGGATATTACCAAAGTGTTTGTGCACAACACTGAATTCAGAAAAATCAATTTATCTGCCATGGTGGAATTAGGAGCTCAGTCACCTTGGCAAGGAACAAACTTCTGGTTCCAGGAAGTCTAGGTATTTCCAATCTAATGTGTAGTTCTCTTGCAGACTCAGTTCAGCACCCACTAATGTCAATCAGATTCTGCCACTGACATTGCTAAAAGGTTACTTAGGCACAGAGCCATTCCACCAACCATCCGTACATTTAATAGCTGTCTCGTTGCTTTCCTTTAACTAAAACAAAACTCCAGCACAATGTGGAGTTCCATTCGTGACCCTAGGAAGGAGAATATCAACCTCCGCATAGACATTGCTTTCTGAGAACATTTGTGAGAATGTTGGAAGGGACTGAGGTTGCAGCCATCCATTCCTATAAACTGGAGGATGGCAAGGGAACAGTGTATCTAAAATGACTTTCAGCAGGTCAACAAAAGTTAGAAAAAGAAAAGTTGTGGTTCCCCGAAAATAAGACCTTTCCAGATAATAAGCCCAATCAGGCTCCTGAGCGCATGCACAAAAATAAACTCTCCCACCAAAAATAAGCCCTCCCTGAAAAATATTGTAACACAGCAGTAGCCATGAGGTGACCACTCTTGCTGCCTCCTGCACCACAAAAAAAAATAAGACACCCCCCCTTGAAAATAAGGCCAAATACCTATTTTGGGGGGTCAAAAGAAAATAAGACCCTGTCTTATTTCCAGGAAAACATGGTATTCACATTAAGCATTCCACTAGAGTTATGTTAAATGAATTTTCTCCAATCTGATATCCTCTCTGTGTGTTGCATGGTAGGTCCCAGAATCTCTATCCCAATAAGAAAATTTTGAGAGCTGCCAGCTTTACTTATCTAGAGGGCACCATGTTGGGGAAGATTCCTCTTAGGATTCCACTCTATCACCTCACTGAAGACCACACTTATGCTGTGCTATGCAGAAATATCTCATCATTTTAAAAACACAGTTCTTAAACAATAGTTAGAGCAGTTGCTATGAAAGGTGAAAGCTTTTCTCCAAAATGGATGAATCTTCATTTAGTTATAGGGGCTGCAGAGATTGCTAATTCCTATGTGTTTTTAAGTTCTTGCTTTCAAAGGTTATAGCTTTACCCTCCACCAGACTTTCCAACATGTGAGACTAAAAGCTTCACATACCTTTAACAATAAATTAAATGGTTGGGCTTTAAATAGGCTGTCAAGTTCTGAGCGGTTATTCTGAAAGCTTACTGTGGATTTTGGCAAAGCTGTCAGCCTTTTTCTGTGTTGCTTTTAGGTTCCATCTATATTCTGCTTTCACCTTAAAAAGCTATTGCCCAAACAAGGAAGCTATAGGGAAAAGGGGCAGCAAGGTAAGAAAAAGGGTTATCACTTCACCTCTTGGCATCCATACTAGATTAGGAACTAAGCAAACTGCCTTGACTCCTGCATGATCCTGCTTGAGTTCTCTTATTTACATAGGATTTTCCTCCATTGCCTGAGTGCCACAATATTATGAAACTTGTACGGAAGTTGGAAACTCAAATTTTGGCTTCTTAATATTTCCCCTCCCACTAGATAACAAGACATTATTTAACATTGTCATTATCTCCCCTCTCCCCTTCCCCGTCCCCTTCCTACAATCAAAAGAACATCTTTGCCTTTATAACTACAGGCACAGTGGTTGTTTTATCTGCTTGTTTACTTGCTGTACAAGGAAATAAGGTGAGGAAACAAAAACAACATGAAACTGGGGCCTGAGCACAAATTTTTCCTTTTCCCCTTGATTAGTCTTTTAATCCTCCCCCTTCTTCATCCACCCAAGCTTCACTCACCAAAAATTAAACTACAGTACCTGGTGGTAAAACTGGGAGCTTGTACAAATGCTTTTGATGATTGCTCTCTTCCCCAGAAATATTTCTGGGTCAAAATAAAACGTGTGGCATGTTAAAGAGCCTCAAAATTGCATAATTTAAAGCACTTGTCTACAAAATGTTGAATAATGGGCTTTGTCCAGAGGTGGGGTCCTACCAGTTCGCACCTATTCGGTAGAACCGGTTCGTCAAATCTACCGAACCGGTTAGAAGAGGTCCTACCAGTGAACCCGGAAAGCAGGCCACACCTACAGAAGAGGTTCCAAAAATTTTTGAAACCCACCACTGGTCCTTGGATATGATTATTCTACACTATCATGCTCATATTTATAAAACTCAGTGCCTCTGTGAAAGGTAAGGATGACTACTGTGTTTGTGGTGAAATCAGAACGTTGCGTGTGTTGAAGTTGTTTTAACGCAAACCAAAGATGCCTTTTAAAAAACAAGCTTACATCATATTCTTATGCATGCCAGTGCTGTGTGTGAGGTAATTTAAGGTGGTTCTGACAAGTGTCGTCGGCATCTTCATATCCGTTCACATGGGTGGCAAGCCACTCCCATCCGGTCACATGGGTGGCAAGCCACTCCCACAAAAGAGGCCACACCCACAGAGTAGGTTCGAACAATTTTTGAAACCCACCACTGGCTTCATCAATAAGGATCCCAATGATTAAAATAAAACTATAAAAAAGAAAATGTAGCAAAAGCAAATTGAGAGAGTGCTATCAATGTAGGAATTGGGAGAAAATAATTCTTTTGCGGAAACTGACCTTGTTTGCAAATGCTACTTAATTATTTTGGGGAAGTTGTGTGCATAAAACAAGATTGGTTGGAAGCATATTTCCAGATACCCTGATCTTTCCATTTTATGGCAAGAAAGATTGCTTTCCTGGGACATGCCTTAGGCTTTCCATCATCAGCCCCTACCCATTTCATGCTGTCTTTTTTTTTTAACTTGGTAGAGATGCTAAAATACAGAATCAGCAGTGCAACATGCCCAATCCAAGAAAGCAAAAAGTGCAAGTCACTAGTTTCTCTCTGAAGGGATTAGCAGGCTGGGAAAAACCTACTAAATGCAGTGTCTCTTCAATTCCATCCATTTATTCAGACAATACACCCACACTACACTTACAAACACTATCATTTGAATGCAAAAGGTGTGTTTTCCAAGTCCTAGGCTAGGTCAGCACTGCTGACAAAGTGAACCAAAACATGTCTTTTCCTTGTGATGAATATGTTTGATGTTAGAAGTTTTCCTTGAGAATAAGAGGACTAAACTTGTTTATGGCATTGTCAGCATGGAATAACTGAGCCCAATAAAATAGCTTTAAGTCTGTTTAAATCCTTACTTAAAACAAATCACTATTTTCTACTAATCCAAGGTAGATGAACTTTTGCAATAAGGAAAAAGAGAGAGAAAAACTGCAACTGTTGAGGCCTAAAATAGGTGGAGCAGAGCTGTTGTCATATTAGTGGAAGTAAAAAAAATAGCCCATTCCTTCCCTTTGTTTTTGTTTTGTGTTTTGAGGGGAGATATTTTATAAGTTTGTAAAATTTGTTAGGCCTAGCATATCAATTTTCTTCCATCTCACTTCAAAAGTCTATTTTTTAAAAGTTTTTCTAAAGTTTTGATGGAAATCCTTTGTGACAGTCTACTCCCTCCTGCCCAGTGGTGGGTTTCAAAATTTTTTATAACCTCTTCTGTAGGTGTGGTCTGCTTTGTGGGAGTGGCTTGCCAGTCATGTGACTGGGTGGGAGTGGCTTGACAGCCATGTGACTGGGTGGGCGTGACCAACTTGTAAAATGTGGTGAAACTCACTTAACAACGCTCTTGCTTAGCATCCAAAATGTTGGCTCAGAAACTCTGGCATTTGAAGCACACAAGCCTTAAAGCTGTCAAGTTACAAGACCTTGCACCCGTAATCCTTTAGAAAAAAAAACCCCAGAGGTGTTCAAACTTGACAGCTTTAAGACTTGTGGACTTCAAGTTCCAGAATTCCTCCTCTCACTCTTCATCTTGATGATGTGCAGATGGGTGGGGGGAAGAGAGCTGTAACCGGTTCTAAACGGCACTGTAGATTTATGGAACCTGTTCTATAGAAGAGGTTAAAACTGGCAGGAACCCACCCCTGCTCCTGCCACAGGTGCAAAGTTGCTGTCAAAGTGCAAGGTTATGGCAGAGGTGGTATTCAGCAGGTTCTGACCAGTTCTGGAGAAGCAGTAGTAGAAATTTTGAGTAGTTTGAAGACCCAGTAAATACAACCACTGACTGGCCCCACCCCCATCTATTCTCTGCCTCCTGAGTCCCAGCTGATCGGGAGGAAATGGGGATTTTACAGTAACCTTCCCCTGGAGTGGGGAGGAAATTGTAGATTTTACAGTATCCTTCCCCTGCCACGCCCACCAAGCCATGCCATGCCCACCAAGCCACACCTACAGAACCGGTAGTAAAAATTATTGAATCCCACCACTGATATGGGCAAAATTATTACAAATATGTTAAATGACCCATCAACACTAGATACAGAATGAAAATAGATTTGAATTATGTGGAGTTTAGTGTGATGTAGATTCTGCAAAGCAGATAAAATCTTATGAGGCAGAAAGGTTGACCAGATGAAATATATATAGGGTGACTTAATGCCCCTGTTTTGTTAGGACAATTATGGAAAGAAAATTTGAACACAAGAGCACAATATGAAACAAGAAGTGTTTGAAATTATTGAAAGTTGCTTCATTACAGAGAAAGCCAATCTTTTCTTTGCTATCTTTTTTTCCTATTTTTTTCTAAGACTCATGAGAAATTGGGTTATTTATTTATTGTATCTCTATTTAATCATTTTTTTAAAACCATCCAGGTTTTTAAAAATTAATAGATTATGGATTAACATGAGTAAATACATACATGTATATAAATTAATGTGTCCCAGTTTTCACTCCTGGAAATTTGATTCCACCAGTCTGACCGGTTCTGTTTCAAATTAAATCTGACAGAAATATACATTTTGTAATATCAAAATACAATAGTACTGGAAGCGTTCTACAACCAAGTCTTTGCATGGTTTGGGTACAGGTAGTCCTCAGTTTACAACATTTGTTTAGTGACAATTCAAAATCACAGCAGTACTGAAAAAAGTGACTTATGACCAATTCTCGTACTTATGACTATTGCAGCATCCCCATGGTCACATGATCAAAATTTGGGCACTTGGTAACTGGCATGCATTTATGACAGTCCTGGGGCCATGTGATCAGCAGCTGTAATCTTTCCAGCCAGCTTCCAACAAGCAAAGTCAATGGAGGAAATCAAATTCGATAAAACAACTGCATGATTCGCTTAACAACTGCAGTGATTTGGTTGTAAAACGGGGCAAAACTCACTTAACAACTGCCTCATTTATCAATGGAAATTTTGGACTCAGCTGTAGTTGTAAGTTTAAGACTACCTATACTATCATAGTGAAGGCATAACTGGCAATCTTTATCAAGCAGCTTGCAGTTATATGACCCAAGTCAGAGAAAGCTGAAAACATGACCAGAGTAAAAGATTAAGGTAGACTAGAAGAGTGGGCTCTTTCCTCCATCTCTGTGTCACTCTTTCAGACAATGAGCTTGCTATTACCATCAGAGCTATTTATTTGTTCCTGGTATCTCTACATACAGCAGGGTGTCAAACTCAATTTCACTGAGGGCCGCATCAGGGTTGTGTTTGACCTCGGGGGACCAGAGGTGTGTGAGGCCATGGTGGGCATGGCTTGGATGTGCATGGCCAAGGTGGGTATAGCCAGCTCAACATCATCTGTCAAGGCTCCATTTTCAGCTGCGACAGCGTCCTGCAGCCCTCTGCCAGCAAAATGGAACCCCCTGAGCTTTTTTTTTCCACTGGCAGAGGTCTGCAGGAAGCCATTGCAGCCAAACATTGAGCCTGGAAGGGCCATATGTGGCCCTCCCAAGCTCCATTTTTGCTGGTCAAGGTACCACAATCCAGTCCTTCATTGTTTGCAAGGCAGCCCCATGGGAGAGATCTAAGCATCCCGTAGGCTGGATCCAGCCCACAGGCCTTCAGTTTGACATCCGCGGCAAAGAGAGACATGATAAAGAATGATATACAACCTCACTTTAAAACAGAATCGTATTTCCCTTCCCAATGTTTAATGTATTTACATATTTTCTCTGCTAATTTTTTCCACCAAACTAGATGTGGCTAAGGATAGGGGCAGTTCTGTGAAAGGGATTCCACTTATGATTATTGCAGGACCCACATTTTATGTGCATAAATTTTAGTTTAAAATAGCAAAATGAATATTAATAAAATAGATTATTGTATCGATAGAAATAAACAATTTTTCAAATAAATGTATTGGCTCTGTATAAAATGGAGCAATTCTGAAATTAATCGGCTACAATCTGTCCCACCAAGATTTGTTTCAGAAACGATGTTGGCAATCTGGAACCACAAAATCAGTGATGAAGCTGGATGAAGCTGATCTGGAAAGCATCCCTGATGAAATTGATACAGTATTGGTTAAATACTTATGAGTCATTTCTCAGTATAGCTCAGAACCTCAGATACTGATGCTGATAAATTAGAAACAGAACGCAGTGTGGAATGCCATCCTAACAATTTTTCCTCTTGTAATACAGTAGGTGCAATTTTGGAGACATCAAATATATTATCAGATAAGTGTGGAGGAGGACATATACTGTAGGGGGGGGAAATATAATGCTGATAACATTCCTCCTCTTTTATGCAACTCAACACTAGATTATACATGCTCCCCTTTCAAACTGCTACCTAATCAGATGTTCCATGTTCCTGGGTGTGTTTCCATGTGTTATAGGTTGCATATGAAGTAGCATCAGCAAAACCAGTTTTTTAAATATAAGAGAAGCAGTGACGTGCGGTAGGTTTATGGCTGGAGAGGCACTGACACAGTGGTGTGTTTCAAATTTTTTTAAACTTGTGGACTTCAACTCCCAGAATTCCAAAGCCAGGCATGCTCAGTTCCAATTTAAAGTGACAGCATTTGTTTTTCTCCTTTGCAAAAAAGTTTCCTTCTTCTTTTTCTTCTCCCTCCCCCTCCTTCCTCCCTCTCTCCTTCCCTCACTCCCTCCTCTCTCAAACAGACACACGCACACAGAGAAGTTGGATTGGACTATCTCTCCTACCCACTTCCCTCTCTCACTCTCTCTCTCTCAAACAAACACAAACACAGAAGTTGGATTGGAGCCAATCCGAGCCTTTGATTGCAGGCGGAGCCACATTGCCTTTTCAAACTTGTAATCAGTGAAGCTGGACATATATAGTTTTATCCAGCTCTCTCTCTCTCTCTCTCTCTCTCTCTCTCTCTCTCTCTCTCTCTCTCTCTGTGTGTGTGTGTGTGTGTGTGTGTTTGAAAAGGCAACGTGGCTCTGCCTGCAATCAAATTATACTTGGGGAGGGATCTACACTTGAGGATGAAGTTTGAATTCCTCCCCCTCACTCTGACCCACATGTACCTTTTCCAGCTGTTTCAGAGAGGATTTCAACTCTGCTCTTGGCTGCCATCATGAAAAGAAAAAAAATGTAAAAGGAAAAAGGCAAGAGCTGAGGTCAGGCTAAGCTAGTTGCTTCCAGAGTCACCGTGGATGACTCTGCTTAACTGTTTAAAAAAGCCTCTAAAAAGCACCCTCTACAGGAAGAGGCAGGAGAACAATGTGCCTCACCTACGTCAGGAATGTTTAGACTTTTAGCCCTTGCTTAACTCTGCTCAAGTGATCATAAAACGCCTAAAGTCAGACTAGATGAGGCACATCGTTCTCCTGCCTCCTCCTGTAGAGGGTGCTTTTTTAGAGGCTTTTTTAAACAATTAAGCAGAGTCATCCATGGTGACTCTGGCAGCAACTAGCTCAGCCTGACCTCAGTTCTTGCCTTTTTCCTTTTACATTTTTTTTCTTTTCATGTTGACAGTGGTGAGGCTCTGCCTCCCCTGCCTCCCCTGACTGCACATCCCTGAAGAGAAGTCAGTGACCTTTGAGACATAGGATGTGGGTAACAATGCATTTCTATGGCTGTCAGAGTTATCTATTTTAGTTTTCTGCCAAAATTTGAAAATTCAAAAACTTATCTTAACATAGAAGGCAAGACAGCTGTGTTCACACCAATGAGGCATTCTATCTACATTGTTTTACACTAGGACTTCCAGTAGCTGAAAAAATACTTCTGTATATATATTACTGTTCTGACCCCCCTCCGTACGGTGAGGCACGCCGACACAAGATTACTGCTAGACAATTTATTCACAGTAAATTAACACACTGACAAGACTTTGGCAGTAACCCAGACTTCCACTGATAAGAAATACACATGAGAGCTTCTCCAGCTTTAGTATATTAGTTGTGTCCTACAAACAGCCTCCTCCCAAAATCTCTTCTTGTATACTCTCTTGGGAGGAACCTAATCACAACCACCTGGCCCCAATTATCTTCTGTATCTGCGTAGTTGCTGTCGGTGCTTATCTGCCCGTCTTTGCCTGGCGTCTGAGACTAATTCCCTTAGCTCCTCCCCACTACTCCAGGGCCTGATGTCAGGGACAAACCTCCTTTGGCTTTCACTGCTGCTCCATGCCTCAGGAGCCTCCTGGTGGCCAACCAGTCTCTCTGGTCCCTGCTTGGAGTCTGAACCCTGTCCAGGGTCCTCCACATCTTCCAGAGCCGACTCATAGGCTCCCTCTGCTATTGGAGTCCAACGGCTCCTGCTGGGCCACAACACATTACCACTTTGAGGGAGTGAATGAATGTACTGAGATATATACTATATGCTGAGTTTCACAATATTAGTATAACTGAAGCATTGTCAAAGATAAGCACTACATCTAACTTTACATGTCTGTATGTATATTTCCTGTTTCTTTCTTAGGATTGCTGAGTTCCTTATTATTAGTTGTATTTGTATTTGTATTTTCCCTTTATTTGTATGCCGCCCTTTTCCCTGGGGGGACTCAGGGCGGCTCACAGTTCAAAAAAAGGTGGGGGGAAGGACAAACAATTTCTAACATACAGACAATACATCATTATTAAAAAACGCAACAGTCACACAATTCAAGTGGGGTTAGAATCTTAACCCCAGGCCAGCCGGGACAGCCAGATCTTTAGGGCGGTGCGGAAGGACTGGTTGTACTGACAGCCAGATGTTCTGACCAGATCTGGCATCTTTATCCACTTATTGAGTCCTTCCCAAGGACCTGGGGTAGGCAGACGCTGTTAATGCAAATAGAACACTGCAGAAAATTTTGGAATTTAAATTTGAAATGAATCCATAACTTTCCTTACAAGGAACAATAAATCTACAAGAAGATTCAATAGTTACTTAGCTATATGCTTACAGCATTGAGAATAAAAGTTGCTCAACACTGGAAGAAAGATACAATTCTGATAATATCTGATTGGGAATTTAAACTTGGAGAATATGCAGCAATTGCAACACTAGCAGTATATACACAATAGAAGCTTTACCCAATATAGGCAAGAATGATTCCCATAATAATACTTGCTTTGAAGTTAGATTGTCGGTAAATTATGCTTCATGCAGCATAAATTTACCAACAATCTAACTTTTAAGCAAGTATTATAAAATATTGTAAGATATAAAAGGGGTGAAGTTAGAACCTCATACTTTTTCCCTTTTTCTTTTCCTTTTATGCTTCCTCCTCCTTATGTTTTTTTTTAATTCTAACACACTGAAATGTTACAATCTGTACATACAACATGCCTATACTGTAGCTCATGGTTAGGCAACATTTTTTGAGTTGGTGAACACATCTGGAATTTTGAGATCATATTGTGGTTGATCTAGTGAGGCATTAGGATCTGACGTACCGCATGCACTGTGGAAGACAGGTTGCAAATATTACTGTGCAACCTCATAATCTGGTATGAATTTGTTATTTGAAACTCTAAATTAAATTATACATATTTGCATACTGGTTCAAGTGATCTAAGTGGAGTGGTTTACAATGCATAAAGCTAGCTTACTTTGGTGCTTGATTTGCAAGAAATTCCCCATGGATAGTTTGCCCTAGAAGACAAAGCAAGAGTTGGTAAATTTTTTGGATAGGCACCAGTCTACCCATGGACATACATTTTGGGTCAATCAAGTTACCTTCACTTTTTGATCTTTATATTTTTAAGACTCCTGTAATTCAAATATATATTAATAAGGGAACCTAAGTATCTTGACTGACAAAATAAAAATTGATGAGGGGATTTCTTTGAGAGTGTTCCTATTTACCCAGAGAAAAGGGAAAACCGTAAACTGATCATTCTGGAAAACTAGAGCGAGTAGCCAGGAGCAGCTCACCAGTCCTTCTGGTGAATGTGGTTTTATGACTGGCATCCATCATGACAGCCATGTTGAGAATACACAACTATCAGCTATTATTGACAGAGCATCTGCTATCTCTCACATAATTCCAGATCTGCACAACTCTCCCTGCACAATTTGTGATGTTTTTTTTTACAGGGATTTGTGTCTTTGACGCCTTCGCAAGTATGAAGTCACTGAATCAAATCTGAGCACGTCAGTCTCTGAAATTACTGCAGCTGTTGCCCAGCTGTTTCATTCTTCCCCCTCCCATTGAACTTGGAAGCTACTCCAGCAGAAATGGTGGATGTTTCTTCTTCCTAAATGAATAAGGATAATGCTTGGATATTTCTCCATTGCCCAAGTCCTTCATATATGAATCAAGCTTGCAATGTTTATGATGGATTATATTTTCATAGTGTATCATTATGGATTACTGAGAATTTATAATAAAGAAACTCTGGCACAAATACTCTGGGAGGATGTTTTTAGCATCTCAGATGACATCAAAGGATACACACATTTGGAAGTGGGTGAAGGGAGTGGTGGAAGAGAAGCCTGGGTGGAGTGCAAAATACAGGACAACTACAGGATCAAATGAGGCCAAATGAGAAGCACCTCTATTCATATCATTAAAGAAGCAGCCTTTTTTTCCAAAGTTGCATGGTTGCTTTATAAATTGCTCTTGGCTTGAAATATGCATTTCATTTTACTTGGGAAAATGCAACTTCATCCAGGGGAAGGATATGTGTGAGTAGACAAGCCAACAGGAGTTTGAGACAGCAAACTCCTGATTAGCATAGCTCCCTTCTCCTTCTTCTATAACAGTTGACCATTTTATTTTCCTTGGGACACATTGGCTGGGATTGTGACCAACCAGTGCCAGGAAGAGGCAGGTGGACAGAGCACCCTGTCTAGAAACCTTCTTGATATATGTGGTTAAGGAAGAATTGGCAGAGATGCACCTGGCCATATGTAAATATATTAAGGTTGGTCACACAGTCAGCTAGATGTTCTCATTGTCATAATTATTGTTATTTATCCTGCCTTTCTAATTCTAAAGGTGTAAAAATGCCTAGCAGACAAAACATACACATATGGATAATATAAAACAAGTATGTAAACCATAAATTTATAAATTATCTACAACTATCTTTTCCACCCAAGCATGAAGCTTGAAATAGCCCTGATCTACTGACTTTCTCCCACTTCCATATGTGTCCACTAATAGATAAGTTAACCTTTGCAAGTACAAGCAATAATAGTGATGGAGGACTTCAGAGACTGGAGGAAGGCACAAGGCAGTTAGCTATCCTTTATTTGATACTAACCAATAGTAAGGACTTGTTGAAGAAATGGAAGTAGCCTGTTGGGGAAAAGTGAGCCTTTAATGCTGGAGTTCTTGATTTTAAGGGAAATTCCAGTGGAATATAGTCAAATGCATTTTGTAAGGTGTAAAAATGTGGATTTTAATAAAAACTCAACCCAGAACTAGGATCTTATTGCAGAAAATTAGGGGAATAAGTCCAAGTTTAGTGGGAGTTCCCCAAAAAAGGGATATTAAAAGCATGAGTGTCTACAGGGTGGAGCAGCAGGTGGGAATGCTGAAATAGGTGTGACAAGGTCATCATGCAAATGCTATGACTTACATAATTTCATCAGAAGTCAAATACAAAAATGTAATGGTAGCATCTATGCTCTTGCTACTGTTAGTAGTATAATGTTACCAGTTTGGTATCATCATGATTTGCTGCAAATTGTGATCACTAAAAGCACACATTGCAAACAATTCCAATGATTTTGGGGAGGGGGGCAGCAAAAGAATCCATTGTGGCTGCACATAAGTGTAGGGAAGCTACGAAAGCAAAAAAGGATTCATAGAAGAGGTAGAAAGAAAACCACAACACTGAAGATCAGATTACATAAAGGTAACCCAGTATTGTACATACATTACATACAGATTACATACAAGCAACCCAGTATCTATACCCAACTCACTAGAGCGGGGAAGCAAGGAATGTTGTAGGTCCCATCCCATAGAGGTGATATATCTGGTGGGACCCAGAAGAAGGGTCCGTGGTAGCTCCCTCTCTTTGGAATATTATTCCCCCAAAGGTTAGAATGATCCCCATTCTAAAACTCGTCTGGAAGGCACTGAAGACCTGGTTCTGCCAGTGAGCCTGAGGAACCCAGTGCAGGATGGAACCCATTAAATGGCTCATGTGATTTTGCTGCGGTGAGAGATTGGGGGCTATTATATTATTTTATTAATGTATTATTTGACTATTTTATGTTATTAGTTTTGCTTTTTATATATTTGATGTTTTTGTACCTCTGTAGGGCCGCGGTGGCTCAGTGGCTAAGACCCTGAGCTTGTCGATCAGAAAGGTCAGTAGTTCGGCGATTCAAATCCCTAGCACCACATAACAGAGTGAGCTCCTGTTACTTGTCCCAGCTTCTGCCAACCTAGCAATTCGAGAGCATGTAAAAATGCAAGTAGAAAAATAGAAACCACCTTTGGTGGGAATGTAACAGCTTTCGTGCACCATCAGCATTTAGTCATGCCAGTCACATGACCACAGAGATGTCTTCAGACAGCGCTGGCTCTTCAGCTTTGAAACAGAGATGAGCACCATTCCCTAGAGTCAGGAATGGCTAGCACATATGTGCGAGAGGAACCTCTACCTTTATACCACTGTAAGCCACCTTGAGTTGCATGTACAAACAGGTGGTAATATAAATTTTATAATATTTAAATGAATAAATAAAATAATTGTAGTGATGGTATAGGGAAAGATGAGCTGAAGTTGGCAAGGAATGTTATGTATAGCAAAAAGTTTATAATAAAACAAAACAAATCTGTATAAATAGCAATAGAATAGCAGTTAGACTTATATACCGCTTCATAGGGCTTTCAGCCCTCTCTAAGCGGTTTACAGAGTCAGCATATTGCCCCCAACAACAATCTGGGTCCTCATTTTACCCACCTCAGAAGGATGGAAGGCTGAGTCAACCCTGAGCCGGTGAGATTTGAACAGCCGAACTGCAGAACTGCAGTCAGCTGAAGTAGCCTGCAGTGCTGCATTTAACCACTGTGCCACCTCGGCTCTATTTAAATGTTAGGTGAAGATACCAAAATAAAACTCAGCCTTCTCCAATAAAAGAGGAGCATGCAACATAAATATGAAATACTAAGCTTGATAGAAATATAGTCAGGGAATTCCTCTTTGAATGGATTTGAATATTTAGGACTTAAGTTCATTGGAGAAAATAGCTAATGGTCAGAGAAAGATTTTTATCTATTATCTTTGAGAAATTCTGGAAAAGTGAAATACCAGATAAAAGTACTTATCTTCCCCCCAAAAAGGTGGGGGAGAAGATTTCAGGAAATTACAGGTTAGTCTTGATTTCAACAAAGCAATTACAAAATATCCCACATAATTCTTGTAAGTGTGAGAAGAAACAAAGTGATTCAGAAATTATACATAAAGACTGTTCGTTAGTAATTTCTCAAATTGTAAACAGGTATTAAGCAGACTACCTAAAACTTCAAATTCCTCTATTCTTTGGAGTAAATTCTTATCAGATCTGCAGATGACCCAAAATTAGCTTGGTTACCTAATGCTATAAAGGGCAAAATTCAAAATGATAGACTAGAGAAATGGAGTGAATTTAACAGATATACAAGCAATGTTAGCACTTAGGCAATAATAACCAAATTCACAGAGACAGGGTATGACTGGCTTGTATAAAAAATACAAAATAAATAGAAGCAAGAAGTGTAATATGGCTACAAAAGCAGCTATTTCAGGTTATGTCAATGGAGCATAACCAAATCATGGGAAATAATAGTTTCTGTTTATTTTGCTTTGGTCAGACTTTACTAGATTTGTGAGTGGTAATTAAAAGAAATCAGAATAGATTCAGAGAATCTTCAGAGAATCTTCAGAGAAGAGCAACATGGATGATCAGGGGATAGGAAACAACCAACTATGAGCTGGGTATGGTTAATCCTGATAGGAGAAGAATGAACATAAGCATTAAAACTTGTTAGTTTGTCAGAGTACATATTCCAACTGCATGGTAGGAAAAAGAAATAACAATGACATTCGAGAGAGGAATATTCACCTAGAAAGATGGTAGACACCTATTCTTTGAATGTGCTTAAAAAGATGCTAGATAGCGATCTAACTAGGATATGTTAATTGGGATAACTTAGAGAATAGAAAGTAAGACTTGATTGCCTAAACCAGTGGTTCTCAACCTGTGGGTCTGGACCTCTTTGGGGGTTGAACGACCCTTTCATAGGGGTTGCCTAAGACCATCGGAAAATGCATATTTTTTTAAAAAAAATATGGAACACATGAAATTATTTTATGGTTGGGGATCACCACAACATGAGGAACTGTATTAAAGGGTCGCTGCATTAGGAAGGTTGAGATCCACTGGCCTAAACACTTTTTTCTTATTTTGTAAAGAGGGCACAAAATGACACATCTATTTTTATTGAAATCATATTAATGTTTTCAAGGTTCTCCTGAAACTACAAAAGTGAACATAAATGGATCTTGGTTGTACTGGATTTCAGCTAAACAAAATTGGTCTTATTGGGCAACTAAGGCAAGGCTGGTACACCTTGTCTGACTCTTCCATCTTCCTCCATATGGACTGTGCACTGCCTCAGTTTCCAACAGTTGCATCACCTTCCTATCTGTAGTTCTCCTTACCCATCACCAGCTCTATCATCAACATACTTGGCTTCATTCCAACCATTCCAACTAATCACCCAACACTTTATTTTCATCCTCCTAGAACTTTACTTTCCCTATCTCTTCCTAGCCATTATTGCTGCAGGCTGCCACCATGTCTTTGATATTTCTTACTCTTCTTTCTTATTCTTCCCCATCCCACAACATCTCTGATTCAAGCAGAAATCACCTGAGATTATTTGTTCTGAACAAAGAACAGTTTGTGGGTAGAATGTTTTTCTCTCTCCAGATTGTATGGCAATGTCTCTAATCATCACCTAGTTTCTTATCATTACCTAGTCTTTTCTCATGATCTAATCAGGTAGTGAAAAATCTGCAAGTAAACAACCAAGCTCAGAGAACACCAAGGACATCACAGTATCTCTTATCTATCCATAGCAGTAAATATATCTTGTGACCAGCATGTTTTAGATATATCAATGATGCTGGATGTTTTCTCTTTATTTTACTCTGTCCCATATAAACATCAATCACTTTGTAGCCTGCGTGAGACTACAGGAACCAGGAGTTCTACTCAGGTGACCCCTAGGACACAGATAAACCTTCAAGGGATTCAACAACCTTCTAAAAGGATGCATCCATTCCCCATTATCCTGTCAGAGCTGAAGAAGCTTCTTGGATGAGAAGTAAAATGCCTTCAAAAGAAAAAACAAGGAAGTCAAGTTGCCTCCTGAAAAAGTACTTTTGGGACAACCATGACTTGGATGACTGAGAAGCTCTACAAATTTTTAGCCTATGTGAGAATTTGTAACTGATCATACATATTTTCAGTCTCCAAGTTTACTAATGTTCTGATAGATCTTCGAACCAGTTACACCAAATTAATGTAGTTTAAAATAATTTAGTTTTACTGAATGGAAGTATGTAATCTTTATCAGTAAATGGAGCCAACTGTCCCCAATGATTCAGGAAGGGAGGGTGGGAGGGGAAAATATTAGAAGAAGTTTAAAGTTTGATTTTTACCGTTTAATTTTAATTTAAAAGGCAAGCTAAAAAAAGCAACACTCCAATGCATTTCACTTAAGCAATAACTGTAGTAAACCATGTTCTCGGTTTCCAAATTGTGATATGAGGTTTACATACATTAATTATACCCTATGAATCAGGTCCAGTGCATGTATATTCAGTCAAGCCCCCACTAGTACCTCCTTCCTAACAATGAAGGGCACAGTTCAACATAATTAATGGTGACTTCTATGCTGGTTACTCCGCTGTGATGTCAGCTTCTTCACACTGTTTATTTTAATTAAAACAGAAATTGCAGGTCTTGAGTGTTGGTAATTACAGTCCATGGATTCAATTTACCAAGCCCCCTAATTAATCTGTTATGTGTCTGCCTGATTTGAGGTGTTCATTGGAACATGAATGGTGGAGCACCATTATGTTGTCGGTAGTGATGGAAATATAGTGGTGAAGCATGACAGGCTGTCTGTGAAGAGATCCATATATTAAGCTTTCGTACCCACAGCTAGATACACAGAATGAATTCATTTTCCACATTAACGCTAGCATGGTTAACTTGAATTCTTTGAAACCGTGTTAAGGTTTAGCAATATACCTCTTCTCAGCCCCTACTTGAAGTGATTACTGAGGCTCAGAATATAGTGTGGAGAAGTCACACAGTAGTCAATATGCTTTAGGGAAGATACTTCTTTCAGGGTATGGGATAGTTAATTCCCATAACAAAGAAAAGGTCATGAGACAAAGTTCATTAGGGAACAGGAGAAATTTCAGTTTTGTTAGTGAGAACTTAACAAAAAGAATCATAGGTACTCCAGAAATGTA
Organism: Thamnophis elegans; assembly: GCF_009769535.1. Taxonomy (NCBI): domain Eukaryota; kingdom Metazoa; phylum Chordata; class Lepidosauria; order Squamata; family Natricidae; genus Thamnophis; species Thamnophis elegans. Next base: position 72,928,363 of record NC_045545.1, read on the forward strand.
AAATAAGGAAATAATACACAATGATGCACCTTTGGCTTCTGGCTGAGTCATTTTCTAAGGCAGGTCCCTGTGGTGCTCTATGTCTAAGCTACAGTTTGCCCATTGACAGTTTGTTATCAGAAAGTTATACAGAATTTGCAAAGGGAGGGTAGCTTTCCTTTTCTTGGAAAGCTAGCACATATGACTGGCTGATGTAATAGCAATTAGATGACTTGTCTTTTTAATAAGGGGATGTAATAAGAGTTTATATAAACACCCATTTGGAAATCAACCCAATGACCTTATTAGGGCTTACAACCAAGTAGATATGGTGAAGAAGAACTTAGTTTTTATCATAATATTTGAAAGGGCCTTTTCATCCCCTGCTGTCTGGAGAAATACAAAGGAACCTAGACAGAGGACTGCCTAGCCTTGTGATGGCAAACCTATGGCATGCATGCCAAAGGTGGCATGTCTGGCCGTCAGCTCCAGAGTGCATGCACACACCAGCCAGTTGATTTTTGGCTTTCCAGAGGCAAAGGCTGAAACTACACAGAAAAGTCACCCTTCAGTTTAGTTTACAATAAAGGAATGCCATTTCTCTAAAACGAATCTTTGGGGGAGAATGCCTATGAGATCTGGATAAAAATGTGTAAATGTTAATGTCAAAATTCCATTGTAAAGATTAAAATCAATCAATACTTTCATTTCAAACCTGACTTGTGCACATGATTAGCTCCAATTAGAGGTCTATTCTTCAATGATGCCATAACAAGTTCCCCTTCCACTAGATAACTGCTATTAATGCTCTTGGGACTGATTTCAGATACCCATCAAGGGATTAATGTGCAGCCAGGCTCTTCCTGTCACTGAATATCAGCAACAGCATAAGTTAAAAGAGAGACATAAAAAGATCAATGGAAGGAAGTGATTGAAAAGATGCAGATAATCTTTGACAGACAAGAAAGTTCTTTGCATGCTGATGGGAACAGCTTTGTCCTAAGACAAGGCTCTGTATGACTGGATGAGTGTACATGCATGTACATCCATTTGTGTGTCACGCACACAGGTGTGTGGTTTAACCAGACAATATCAATAAACAATTAATCTAATTTGTATATTTTATAAACCTACACTTCAGATTGAATAAAAAGCAACAGGAGATCTCAAAAGACATTTATGAACCCTACAAACCAAATTTCCTTAGACGCAGAAGAAAAAGTCAATCCATGATGGCAAATTGCAAGGCCAAATAGAATTTTATTCTTGGATTAAAGTCAATTTTTAATGGCAGAATTAAAATTATATATTTAAAGCATGTGAATCCTCTTTTCATTTTCTTCCTTCACACACTTTTAAAGACTACAGTAATATATGTGGAAAAACAAAATCTGTTCATCATTGCATAATTGTTGAATGTTGTCATTCACAAGTAAGCTCTGATACATTTGTGAGTGTCAAATACATACATACATAGAATAGAATAAAAGAGTTGGAAGGGACCTTGAAGGACTTGTCAGCGTTCCAAGTATCATGCAGAATTAAATCAGAGTCCAAGGCAAAACAATCCTTAAAGTTCCAATTTAATAAGTCAGACATCTTAGCACATCTGTGGAATCCCAATTCTGGAAGTTATATCGGATTCCCACCCAGTTGAAAGTTCATGATCTTGTCCCCACACCCACAAATCCATCACATGGTCCAATCTTCTTCTTCCACACTGTCATCTCCACCCAGCTGGTTCCAGTCAGGTGCAGAGGTGCGGAGACAAAAGATGATCTTTGGCTTCTAAAAAAGAATGACAACAATACATTCCACAATTCTACTCCTTTCTATTCCCCCCCTCCCAACTACTACACTAATGAAATAGCATAATGAAATAAGAGAGAGTGTGGCAGGCCAAAGATCCTAAAAGTGATATATCTGCTTAGGCAGAAAACCCTACACCACTTCAGACAAATGGATATCCAACATCTTCTTAAAAACTGTTCCGACCTAGGCTTCTAGAGACAGTAAAAAGTACACCCATAGTCAAAAACTCTCTTTTTATTTCAATGGCTGAAAATTATGTTCATTCACAGTCCGTAATGAGTCACAAAAGAGTCCGACAGAAGTCTGCCAAAGTCTTTCAGGATAAGGCTGATAAGTACCCACCTTTATCTCCCTTGAAATGCTACCAAAGACCTAATTGGCAATTAGCATTGCAAGGCCACAAGGAGCACAGAGTCAAAATGGAGCTTCAGAATTTAAACCGACCCGCATGAACAAAGTTGGTTCCTGCAAAGGCTCACATGCCTTTGCTCCATCTTTATGTCCTATGGGAGGGGCCAATCACCTCCAAGCCTTTAACCTTAACTGTTGCCTTTTGCCTTAACTGTTCTTGCCTTCTGGCAGCTCCGCACATGCACGCACTGGGAACAGGATCTCCCTGTTCCTATGCCTTGCTGATGTCCGACTCTAGAGGCTCTGGAGGCAGCACATAACTCCCAGATGGCCCTGGCCTCTTCCTCTCGTGCAGAGCCCTCATCCAAGCCTTTCCCAGACTCCAGGACAGCCCCATGCTCCTCCCCAACCTCCTCACTGTCTGACTCTGTTGTCAGCTCCACAGGCCACTGGCAAACCACATCAAAAATGTCCAGTGTTCGAGCATTCACAACTTCTGGAGGCAAGTTGTTCCATTCATTAATTGTTCTGTCAGGAAATTTCTCCTTAATTCTAAGTTGCTTCTCTCCTTGATTAGTTTCAACCATTGCTTCTTGTCCTACCCTCAGGTGCTTTGGAGCATAGTTGGACTCCCTCTTCTTTGTGGCAACCCCTGAGATATCAGAACACTGCAATCATGTCATACATACATACATACAGTATATTGCCATAATTCTTAATAAATTATGGCAATGCTATTTATTGACTCTCATCTTATTGCATTTTTGAGTTTAAAAATATTTTACAATTTTGATATCAGGTTTTTTTTTATTATAACTCCATTGTTGCCGCATCACAATAACATGATGAATTGTTTTTCATAAAACAGGTTAAAGAATCAGAACACATTCAAAATAGGGGATTAAATACATGATGAAGACATTTTTCAGAAAGTTTACATTTTGCTGACCCAATAATGTGGGGGAAAATAAACACAATTGATAATGCTGAGTAATTCTTAGATCAGTATATATATATAAAATCTCTATATGTGTTCTGTCCCAAGCCTCTAAATTATACTGAAGCCAGTTTGGCTGTCTGCCACAACTAAGGAGGGAGGTAAGCCACACCTTGAATAGGAGCCCAGAAAAATATCTCTGTGAAAACAAGGCTCACGGAACTCATGGAATTCTTCAAACTTTAACTGTAGTTTCCTGCAAAATTCCCCTCCCGTCGCCCCACCTATAAGCTCTCTGGGAGGGGCCAAACAGTAGCCACATGTCCTTATTTCCTTCTGTGAGCCTTTTTCCAAAGCTGCTCCCTCCTCCTATCAGCCCTACGCATACGCACTTCAGAGACAACCCTCTCTGTTCTTCCTCACTGCTTCCTGACTCAGATGCCACCTGGTGGCCAACAGGTATCTCTAGTCCCTGCTCTGACTCCGAACACCCCCCCCCAGAGTCTTCCTCAGCCTCCAGGGCAGTCCTATAGTGTTCATCGCTGTCAGATTCCACCAAGAGCTCAGCCAGCCACTGTTGGGCCACAACAATATGCATACATGTATGGCACGTACACACACACACAGACACACACACATTGGAAAATAACTGAAACCCTTCTTTATACCTTTAGCTCCAAACATTGAGGAGCTCGGTTCTTTCTTCAAGCAGTTCTATACTTGGCTCCATCCAAGCAGGGAAGACAAGCTCCTATGGCTGACTCTTGGGTGGATGGTCTACCAAAACCTTCTTTTTCCTTAAAGTCTTGCTCCTTCCTCATTAATTCCTGTGACCTTGCTTTCTCTCTTTGGGCATTAATTAACACTTTCTTCCTCGTGTGTTCTACCTATCTATCTATCTATTTATTTATTTATTTATTTATTTCATCAAGCATGTATTAGATAACATATATGTATAAATCTGATTTGAATACATGAAATGGATACAAATAAAAGGGGACATTAGGACAGGAATGGTAGGCACATTGGTGCGCTTATGCACGCCTGTTACAGACCTCTTAGGAATGGGGTGAGGTCAACAGTAAACTGTCTAAGGTTAAAGTTTTGGGGGTTTGGGGACAAAACCACAGAGACAGGTAGTTTCATTCCAGGTGTCGACCACTCTGTTGCTGAAGTCGTATTTTCTGCAATCGAGTTTGGAACACTTTACCATAAGTTTGTATCTATTGTGTACTCATGCATTGTTGCGGTTGAAGCTGAAGTAGTTATTGACAGGTAGGACATTGTAGCAGATAATTTTATGTACTACACTTAGGTCAGACTGAAGGTGGTGTAGTTCTAAGTTGTCTAAACTGAAAATTTCATGTCTGGTGGCATAAGGGATTCTGTTGTGAGCAGAGGAGTGGAGTCCTCTTCTCGTGAAATACTGTATCTCTGGATTCACTCAATTGTATTAATGTCCAATATCCAGTGCAGCTTCTACATGTTCTTGAAAAGAAAATGTCTTCAGATTAAGAGACAAACAGACAATTTAACAAGAATAAATTTGTCACTCTTTCTGTACCTCATTATCTCTTGTGGTCAGAGAAGTGAAAAGACAGTTCCACTGGATCCACATTTCCAACAGTAAGTATGCACCTTAGATTCCAATGAGACTTACTGGTACGTATGGACATGTATGTTCTATTACCTACCTTGTAGTAGTGGGTTTAAAAAAAATTAGAACCTCTTCTGTGGGTGTGGCCTGCTTTGTGGGAGTGGCTTTCTGGCCATGTGACTGGGTAGGAGTGGCTTTCTGGCCATGTGACTGGGTGGGCGTGGCCAACTTGTAAAATGTGGTGAAACTCACTTAACAATGCTCTTGCTTAGCAACCAAAATATTGGCTAAGAAACTCTGGCATTTGAAGCACGCAAGTCTTAAAACTGTCAAGTTACAAGATCCTTCTACCCCTAACCCTTTAGACAGAAACCCACAGGGGTGTTCAAACTTGACAGCTTTAAGACTTGTGGACTTCAACTCCCAGAATTCCTCCTCTCGCTCTTCATCTTGTTGATGTGCGGATGGGCATGGGGAGGGACCTGGAACCGGTTCTAAACGGCACTGTAGATTTGTGGAACCTCTTCTATAGAAGAGGTTAGAACTGGCAGGAACCCAACCCTGCTACCCTTTAAGACCTTGATCTTCTAATATATTTGGAAGATCCAGTTCCCTCCAGGTGTTTTGTAATGCTATAAACCTTGACTTTCTTTTTAACCTAGTGACCTACTCAATGTACATTAGAAAAAAGACACTTAACATTGTATACAAAGGTTAAAATAAAATGTGAACAAAGGTTAAACTAATATTAATCTTAGTAGCAGCAATATGGTAAAAAGCATTGTGGTGCCTCACATCTATCTTTCTTTTAGTGGAATGAACTTTCAAACAAAACTGCTTTCTTTATCAGTAGCTTGACTGGTGGTTGTATGGATACTGTTAGAAATATACCCAGTATTTAAAATGTCAATGTGAATAATACTATGTTGAATATGTTTTTCATTGTTTTCCTATTTATAATATGCGTTGTTGTGATTTTATTATCTTTATCTATGTAAACTGTCTAAAATCAGGCAGCAGTCATGTTTACAACAAATATTTCTTTCTCTATTCACTTACTTACTTACTTAGATAGTTACATATTTGATTCCCAACTGTTCTTGTTGTTTAACATTACAATGTTAAAAAACCAGAACAATAAGAAAAAAGTATTAAGATATTGTTATATATCCTATACATATATATATATGCATGATAGCAGTGTTCCAATATTTCAGGGGCTGCCACAAAGAAGAGGGAGCCAAACTATTCTTCAAAGCATCTAAGGATAGAACAAGAAGCAATGGATGGAAACGAATCAAGGAGAGAAGCAACTTAGAACTAAGGAGAAATTTCCTGAAGGTTAGAACAATTAATCAGTGGAACAACTTGTCTCCAGAAGTTGTGAATGCTCCAACACTGGAGGTTTTTAAGAAGAGTTTGGATAACCACTTGTCTGAAGTGGTGTAGGGTTTCCTGCCTAAATAGGGGGTTGGACTAGAAGACCTCCAAAGTCCCTTCCAACTCTGTTATTATATTCTATATTCATCTAGAAAATAAAATGCTTCTTCTGCAGCTCTAATACATAAGTGAAAGGTATTCTGACCCACTCCTTGTCCATATTTAAAATATCAGAAGATTCCATTCAGCCATGAGGATTTCCTATACATTTTCTTCTCCATTAAAAAAAAAACATTTTCTAAGAAGGGGAAGGAAAAGAAAGAGAAGGGTGAAAACCAATCACATTTCAGGAAAACTTTAAAGACTATCCAAGACAGTGGTATTTCTGGGTTCTGAAAACTTTAGTGGGAAATACTTTCATCTAATGGTGAATTAATCAAAGGAGTTTAAACTGTGAAGCACTTGTTTCGTCATCTTTACTGGAAATTCAAAGATACAGAATGAAGACACTGCTTGATTTTTAAACAAATAATAAAAGGGAAGGTTGGCCCAGAAAGGCAGTAAGTAGTCCAGGCAAGTCCACAGGCAGGTTTCAACAGCATATGAGTGAGAGATACTTGGCAGTCAACTGGGTACTGCCAAAAAACACCACCAAATGTGCACTATTTTCTGACTAATGTTGAAGTCTCTTCTTTACAGTTTGTGGTGTATCCAGTTCAAAGATCCAGGGGCTGGGAGAAAAAGTAGGAAATGTTTGCATAAAACAATTAACCTTTTATTCAAATTCTCTCGGTTTACTCATAAGGGTGGAGATTTCTTTGAGCCTCCCCAAACCATGCATTTGACAGCTGAGTCTCCAAAATTGTATTGATGACTCCAACTAGCTCCAGAGAGCCAGATGGTTCCAAAGCAGAGGTAGTATTCAGCAGGTTCTGACCAGTTCTGGAGAACCTGTAGTGGAAATTTTGAGTAGTTCAGAGAACCGGTAAATGCATCTCTAACTATCCCCTCCCCCATCTATTCACTGCCTCTATAATCCCAGCTATTCAGGAGGGAATGGGGATTTTACACTATCCTTTCTTTGGAGTGGGGAGGGAATGGAGATTTTACAGTATCCTTCTCCTGGAGTGGAAGGAGCCACACCCACCAAGCCATGACATGCCCACCAAGCCACACCCACAGAACCAGTAGTAAAAAAATTTGAATCCCACCAATGCTCCAGAGGACTTCATTGTATTTCCTTCTTCTGCTATTTTTTCCAGTTCAACTTAACTTCATCATGATATTTGTGATTGGCATCAAATTGGCTTTTAAAAAAACTAAACAAAGTAATAAAGATAAGTTTATTGTGAGGGTCAAATACTCATTGTCTCCAATGTCAGAGGAAACATATCAGTGAAAGAAGGGCGTGACAGCCAGGAGTAGAAGAAAGCACTGTATCCTCATATTTTGCTCATGAGACTTCCTACACAGAACCAGAAAGTTTATACTGTAGCTATCAATTATTTTGGAAGAGAAATGCAGTTTCAGAATGAGTTTTTTTTTTCCTGTACTTGTTTAGAATTTTTTTAAAAGACATTTTAGAAATTATGCTACATATACAGGCATTTGATCAACTTGGAATGATTTAATACAGATAGTCTTCAACTGATGACCAGTTGCTTAAGGACTGTTCAAAGTTACAATGGACACCAAAAAAGCTATTTATGATCTTTTTTTTCAAGTTCTGATGTGGCCTCCTCCTCCACAGCCATATGATCACATTTTTGGGTGCTCAAAAGCTGATCCATATTTAAAGCAATTTGCAATACTCCAAAGTCATGTGACAACAATAAAGGATGATTTTGCTAGAAACTGGCAATTATTTCTGGTTTCTGGCAAAAACCAGCTAATACCAGCTAAGAGCCAAGGTGGCGCAGTGGTTAAATGCAGCACTGCAGGCTACTGCTAGATCAGCAGGTCAGCGGTTCAAATCTCACCGGCTCAGGGTTGACTCAGCCTTCCATCCTTCCGAGGTGGGTAAAATGAGGACCCAGATTGTTGGGGGCAATATGCTGACTCTCTGTAAACCGCTTAGAGAGGCCTGAAAGGCCTATGAAGCGGTATATAAGTCTACTGCTATTGCTATTGCTATTGCTACTGAACAAAGGGCTTGTTTAACAACTACGAAGTTCGCTTAGCAACCTCCATGTTTTCTTAACAACTGTTGCAAAAAAGGTTGTAAAATTGGGTCATGTCACATGGTGACTTGCTTTACAACCAACATGATTTCTGGCTGCAATTGCTAGATTCAATTATGGCCATAACTTAAGTACTACCATAACTATTTGCAAATCATTTCCTTTGACAAGGCACTTTGAATCATGAAGTTACTTCAGGCATCAGTAAACGGTTGAGAAAGAGAGCTGCCCCTTGGTTGGATATTCCATCTCATTAATATCAAACCAAAGCAGCAACCATTATTGCCTGGTTAAGTGGCATAGTCAAGCCACATTATTGATTAGAAATGAAGTACCCTTTCCCATGTAAAGGGTCTTTGTATGGGTTCTTTTGCTCAAAAATCAAAGTGAAGGACTTATTTGGATTTGCATAATCCTAATGTGTTACTTCCCTCCCTGAGCAGTTTTTCCATAAAAACTCTGCCTTTTCTTGTTTTTATCTCCTGGTGTTTTAGATCCATATTATTTATATTACAAATATTAACATGGAAACTCAAGATAATAGAAGATGGAAAATTTAACTAACAAAATGAAGCCCATTGAAGTGATGTCTATTTTCCCCCAACTTCCTTATTGCATGTCATCACTACAAAGCGTACTGTAAGTTCAATAATTTTGCATATCATTAATTCATTGTAGCTTTACAATATCTAGACAATAGGACATGAATTATTGCAACAGAATTAACAATACAATTATCTGTATTGCACTTGGTAAAGATCTATTGCTTCATACAATGCCTGTCCAAAACGAGCAAAATAAGTCTACAGCACAAATAAATATATTCTGTTAGCCAAATATTCTAAAATATCTCCCATAAAATTTCATATTTTTGTTACCATAATTCTGTACCATAATTTTTGTAATCAGACAAAAATCCCTCCAGCTGCAACTTATTCTTTTCTAAGTGGATAGAGATTTTCTTTGGTGCTCAGGACACCAAAGGACAGAATTTGGAAGAAGAAAGAAGACCTTTATAAGTAGGCATACCTACAGATCTCTTGATTCCATAAAAAGAAGGAAAGGAGAAGAGAAAAAGTAGAAGGGAGAACTAGAGGGGTAAATAAGGAGTGGCTAGTCAAGCTAAAAGTGGCTCACCATCTGTGTTTTGGACTACCAAAGGAGTACGATAAATTCTTTAGTTTGTTGTTTAAGGTAACCCAAGTTCTTTGGAATGGAAAGTGAGAGAATTTTCTCAGCATTACACAGCCCATATATTTGGTAGTTTTACTTAAATATTAATAATGACTCCTGATGATCTTTTTTATAGCATTGGGCATGATGGTGTACAGCACAGCAATATGTCATGGAACTATTTTTGTTTCTTCCGTACAATTGTGTCTATTGCTCAGATACTGCCTGCACAAGTCCTCAGTTTTCTTGGCAAGGTTTTTCAGAAGTTGTTTAACATTGCCGCCTTCCTAAGGCTGAGAGAAAGTGAATAGCCCAAGGTCACGGCTTTGTGCTGAAGGTGGAAGTAGAACTTACAGTTTCTTGGTTTCTAGCCTGCTGCCTTAACCTCAACACCAAATTGGCTCTCTGTGAAGCTATAGTAACATAAATTCATGTGCAATGTATAAAGCATAACATGCATTAGAATCTCAACAATGCAACACATATTATAACTAATTATAATTAAGAGTGCCTTCTTTCTTTCCCGATTTGATGAGGACGTGCTGGTTACTTCCGGAACTGACTGCATATTGACTTAGACGTCACTTTCATCATGTATCAATTCAGACTATCATGATGAAAATATTACAAACCTACTGTATAGCCTTTTGATACACCTTCCAGGCTAGCTACAGATCTAGCTACTGATCTATATCAATTAGTAGATCAATGTTTCAACAATGTATAAAATGTAGTTTTAAAAAATGCTCCCTACCTCAAAGGAAATAGCATGGCTTCTATTTTGCTGCTGCATCGGATTTGTTAGAGGTTCTAATCTGTGTTCACTTAAGCATCAGGTACAATGCTGTCTTCAAGGTCTGAGGTTGATAAAAAATTTCCAGCTGCTACTGCAGCAGCTATACTGAAGCAACTAATTCCCCATCACATGATTCCATTGGGGAGTTGCAATAGCAATCTATTATTGTACCAGTGCAGTTTTATCCTTGGACAAGGAAATGCCTTTTAAGCATTTGGCTGCTTTAGAAACATCAATAAATCATTTCCTTGGGCTTGAAGGTCTCAGTCTTCCTCTCAGTTTCTAGGGCCCCTGTCATACTAACACACTGGTAGGATTAGAAAAAGTACCTCACCACCATTCCAAGTCCAGGGATTTGATATGAAATGCTGCCGTGCTGCTTGGGAAGCTTTTGAAATCTTGTATATAATTTATTTGTGTGTTTTAAAAGTAATTTCCTCTCAAACTATGTGTGGGGTTTTTGTTTTGCAAAACAGTGGATATATGTTTGCAGGGACAAAAATATATGAAATCTAAGAGAGGGAAACATTAGCCATTTATCTTTCTTTTGTAAAGAGCATGAGGGATGTTTGCTTAGGTGCAACTCTGTTGAAATCCAAAAGGAGCAGGATGAGACTCTCAGATAGTGGTCAAACTGAAATGATAGAAAGCAAGCAATAATTGACTGAAAAATTATTATGTTCAGCTTTTGGGCAGTTAATATATATTGGTTGGCTGATGGTTCTCTATAAACTGTAGATTTGCAAACATGTAATTTTTGCTTCTTCTTTTTTCAGGCCAAATAAACCTGAACATGATCATAACAACTCACATTCATCTAAGAAACTCTTTAAATTGGATTGAGAACTTTTGTAAGGCAGAAGGGCTGATCTTTTGTGAAACTGCTACGTCACCTGAGCTCTCAAATACAATACTTAATTTCTGATGGCTGAACTGAAAAAAAGTGGATTTTATTTTTGATCTCCTTCACAATGTCAAATAAATGTAAGCAAATCCTTCAAGCTTGTGTATGATAATAAATTCCAAAAATATGTTTAAATCATGCAGTGGTGACAATAGATGCCTCCTCTAAACTTTGCCTCATAATCTTGTACAACTTTGTAGGAAGAGACATGGTTTATTTGGCCACAAACTGAACAATGCAAATTTGCCACAGCATCACAGTTTTGCACAATATAGGCAGAGAGCTTGTCAATACTTTTAAAGAGATGTGTTAGCCTAATGTTCCATTTTTATATAATGTACATACCAGAGGTGGTATTCTGGAGAAGCAGTAGTGGAAATTTTGAGTAGTTCAGAGAACTGGTAAATTCCACCTCTGACTGGCCCTGCCCCCATCTATTCTCTGCCTCCCGAGTCCCAGCTGATTGGGAGGAAATGGGGATTTTGCAGTATCCTTCCCCAGGAATGGGGAGGGAATGGATATTTTACAGTATCCTCCCTCTGCCATGCCCACCAAGCCATGCCCACAAAGCTATACCACGCCCACCAAGCCATGCCCACAGAACTGGTAGTAAAAATTTTTGCATCCCACCAGTGGTACATACCCATATGTAAAATAACAGCAGCAGAAAAAAGGCTGTAAGCAGTAGTCTCTATTTGATTATACATTCTGGTGTGTGTGTGTATGTGTATGTGTATGTGTGTAAATATTTATACATGTTACTACAGGTTTGTAGGAATAGAGGAAAGGTTATGTAAAGATATGTGCAGAAAAAATGCCATGATCTCAGTAGCTGGTTACCTCAAATACCTATGAGCTCACCTAATTAGCAGAACCAGATGTAAGTAGAGAGGAAAGGTTACATACAAACATGTGCAGCAAGCCTCCATGATCTCAGTGACCGATGACCTCAACTGTTTACTAGAACCAGGTAGTATCATTAATCTTTAGATATTTGAAGCCTCAACTCTGGCTTTGTTAAATCATTATATGGATGATATTTTAATTGGAGCCCCAAAGATACAACCTCATTGGCTTTCAGAAATAAAAAATGATTTAAATGTTTATGAATTGCAGATTGCTCCAGAAAAAGTACAAGTTCATGAAATGTTGCAATCTTTTTTTGCTCCAGTTTTTCTTTGTTTAAATGTACACGAAGGTATTTTGCTAATTAATTTATGGCAGTTGCTGGGGACCCTTACTTGGGTTCGTCCGTATTTTTCTTTGCCGGCACATTTACTTAAGTTCTTTATTTGATTTATTGACCAAAGGAAAACAGTCCAGCGATCTCATTGTGATTTTTTTCCCCATAGCCCTTGCCACAGTTGAAAAAATTAATGAGATTTTGAGCATTTAGTTTGTGGATCGTACAAATTGTCCGCTAATTCTTTTGATGTTTTTTACTAGTAAACTGCCTATAGGAATATTCAGACAAAAAGACCCCATTTCAAAATGTTTTGCCATTTTTTCAGGCATTTGTTGAATTAATAACCTTGGGTTTGTTGCAGAAATTGGATTGATTTGATTAATGTTATTTTTCATATTCCAAAATCTGATTTTCAATTTTATTTTCAGAATAACTTATCTCTTCAGTGTGCTTTAACTGACTATGTGGGCTGTATTTCATATAATTTGCTTAAAGGTCCTCAACTTGCATGTTTAATGACTTCTTCTTTCCCTATTCGTCCATTGTTTTCGTTTCCTTGCTTTTGAAAGCTTTTACTGTTTTTTCAGGTGGAGGGTGAATGAGAGGAGCAATTGCTTCCCTGGAACTGTTTGCTACCCTGCAATACAGTTGTTCCTGCAATACATAGAATTAGCTGGTGCTATTTTAGCTTTCTAAATCTTTTCTCATCAAGCTTTTTAACTAAATTTCTGATTTTCATTATGTATGTCAACTTATTTTTGATTTTCCAGGTGCTTCCATCACAGCCAGGATTGATTCTAATGTCATGTTTGTTTGTTTTTACTTTGTAGCAACTATTACAAGACCAAAAGCATTTATACTTTGTTTCTCACATACGTTTCTTCCAGGACCTCTTTATTAAAGCAACAGTTATGTGGATGCTGCTGTCTATGTTTTATCTATTCTCTTTTCAGATCCATTTAATTACCTTTTTTTCATCAGAATGTCAGAGGGCTGGCACAAGCTTGCCATATTCCACTCGACCGAGCCAAGCAGATTGTTTCATCTTGTCCCCAATGTTCTGGGGCATCCCCTTCAGGACACAGAAGTCAAACCCCATGGTTTGGCCTCTTATCAACTATGGTCCCTCTCTGGCTCCCTGGAAATATATCATGTTTCTATTGTCACCTATTCAGGAGTGTTTTGGGACACATCTCAACAGGAGAAACAGCCAAACATGTTATTTCTTATCTTTTTTCAGCAATTACTATTTTGGGTCAATTTTTCTCTTTAAAAACTGATAATGGCTCGGCCTATTTTTCATTGGCCTTTTTGCAATTTTGTACAACGTGGAACATTGTTTCAATTTTTGGGCTTCCTTACAATTCCACAGGTCAAGCCATTGTGGAACGTGGTAATTGGTCCTTAAGGACTGTCTTTCCAAACAAATAAAAAAGGAGGGCTCTCGGGTACCCAACAATTTAGCATACCCCAATTTGGCGTGGGTAACACAACAGGTTAAAAAAGTTTTGCCTCTCCCCTCTAGGGGGACGAAGATATGCTGTGCTTGCTTCTACAGGTCTTTGTGGATTCTAGCACATTGTGTTCGTCCAGCTAAGGATATTGTGGTACCAGTCCCCAAATCCAGTTCTAGAGATGACCAAGGTGATTACAGATGGCGCAGCGGCCAATACGATCTTGTTGGACCAGCCATCCAGTGATGTGAAAAACCTGACCACCAAAGCGTAAGCAGTGCTGCAACAACGACACATGGAACAAATCCCCAAGAATTATGCGCTGCCATTTTTGCAGTTTTAACTGCAAATTCCTTAGTCACCATTTGTTTATGTTGGATTGTTAATTGCTGCCCTTTAGCGACAACAACTCTCATCTCACACAAACAGTCATTTGAACAGAGACTGAAGCAAAAACCTATGGGTGCAACTAGCTAATATCTCACACACACTGATGTCTTTTGCTTATTTGAATCGTATGACATGGAAAATTTGCTGTCTACATGCTTGGTTCCTGTTTGAATCGTGCCTGCAGTAAATCAACACTTCACTGGTTTGAGTAGATTGCTATTGAATGAAAACTTTAACTATAAGACTACATCTAGTTAGGGGTTGATTGCCTACGATCCTCCCCCTGATGCAATTGCTTTGTATACTCCAATAGTAGCAGTTCCTGAGAATACAATGTGTGCAAAAGAAGTTAATTGTACATCTTCAAGTAAAAAGCCTCACTGTTTTCCTATTAGTTCACCTGCTTTAAATTGTACAAGTTTTGAGGAGATTTCCTTTCACTTTGCTTATGTTTGGCTCCCACAAGGATGGTTTTTTACATGTGATCAAGAAACTTTTAATTACATTCCTGCTAATATTCGTGAAGCACAATGTTGCCTTAGCTGGTTAATTCCTGTTTTGCTTTCCAAACAGCAACTTCACTCAAGCCATTGTCGATGTGGAGTTAAACTAGACAGCACTTGTGACTCTGAGATAGGTTTGCTTAATAAGGTAGAATATGTAGCATTGGTTATATTTATAGTAGGTGTGCCAGCGCTTGTTGCTTGTGCTTATTTTAATACTAATGTGGTTATATGTAATTTGGCAAAAAATAATTAATGCTACTTTTGAGTTATTTTAGTAATTAATGTGTTGTTTTAATCTTTTAGATGAATTATGAACTATCCAGCACCAGTTTAATATTTTACACAATTTGGCCTTTGATTTGAAAATTGATACTTTAGGATCTTGGTGGGAAAGCTTTTGCCCACAGGTTTATTGGGAAATGTCCTATATTATTTAGTTATTATTTGTGCTATTTTGATTGGTGGGTGCTGTTTTATTCAGTGTCTCCCCTCCCTTTGCAATATATGTATCATAGCCTTTCTCCCTAAAACCCCCTTCCACATTGCCTCAGGGTCAAGTATATGCCCTGCATAAACAATTGCAAGGATGTTCCTTTTTTGATTATGATTTTTTTTACTAACCCCTCTTATGACGCCTTGTCTAACAAAATAAAAAAGAGTGAGATTTAGAATAGAGGAAAGGTTATATAAAGACATGCGCAGCAAAAATGCCACGATCTCAGTAGCTGGTTCCCTTGAATACCTATGAGCTCACCTAATTAGCAGAACCAGATGTAAGTAGAGAGGAAAGGTTATGTACAGACATGTGCAGCAAACCTCCATGATCTCAGTGACCGATGACCTCAACTGTTTATTAGAACCAGGTAGTACCAGGAACCTTTAGATATGTGAAGCCTCAACTCTGGCTGGGATGGTCTTAGACATTGACAAGTAAAATGTACCAATAAGATGCTGTTGCTACCCCTGTTTTTGCTTTGCTTGTTAAAACTGTATAAAAGCCAAATAAACTCTGCATAAGGTAGACAGACATTTTGGACATCACTGCTATGATGTATTGAAACCTACACAAGTTATCATACTATTTGCTCATAAAGATACTTAGAATGGCTCTTCAAGTTGTTGATAACCTAAGGCTTAAAAGAATAAAAATACAGACAGTTCTAGACTTACAAAAGTTCATTTAGGGACCATTCGAAATTACCACAACACTGAAAAAGTAACTTATGACAATTTTTCACACTTATGACCATTGCAGCATCCCCATGATCAGGTGCTTAGCAATTGTTTCATATTTATGACAGTTGCAGGGTCCCTAGTTCCTGTGATCGTTTTGCAACCTTCTGTCAAGCGAAGTCAATGGGGAAGCCAGATTCACTTAACAGCCATGTTATTAACTTATCAACTGCAGTGATTCACGTTACGATTGTTGCAAGAAGAGTTGTAAAATGGAACAAAATTCACTTAACAAATGTCTCACTTAGCAACATAAATTTTCAGCTCAATTGTGGTCATAAGTCAAGGATTACCTGTATTTAACCATGTGTATACACATGCAGACGCACAATTCTCTTGCTCTCAAATAATTTCATGAGAAAGACTGAATTAGTTGGCAAGAATGAAAACACCAGATCTCTAGAGACACAAAGCATATATATTTTAAAAATCCAGATGTTTCCAGTACCAGGATTTCTTTTCCTTTTTTTAATCTGGCTTTTTCCTGCCAGGCCTACAGGAAAACACCCATCCCTCTCCCTTCAATAGATATGTATACAACAAAATAGTTATATGTTCAGAGAAAGCTACCAACACCAAATAAGAAAAAACAAACTTCCTATGAAGCATTATTTTCTTTTTGCCATTTATGACACTACCAACTGCCAAAATCCACACTTCTACAAATATTCATATATTTCCTGCTTCAGCCTAGGCTATGTTTACATGAACTTATACAAAAAGGGGAAGGGGAAGAGTCATTTACAATCCTTCCTGCAAAATGTTGGAGCAATGGGTGCTTTTTGAATCTTAAATACATGTGGAAATCAAAGATAAAATTATATCTGTTGTCTATCTTGCCATGTTGAAGCTTCAGTATTGCCTTCCCATTGAATCTCAGGCTCTCTTCAGCTACTGTATATTCTGGAGAGGTAAATTGTGGGAAAGGGGAAAGCAAGAAGGCAGGCAGTCTTAAGAACTAAGGAATTTCCTTTATTATCTGATTAATCTGTAGGACTTCCCTGCTTTCCTTCCTCTCGCCTTACATCTATATTGTACATAGGCCTGGAGGACTCCAGGGAGTTTGCCGGACATGGTGATTTATTCTTTCTTTTATTATGGCACTAATTAGGGGCACCAGCCTTTCCAACCAAGTCAGTTTTATACACTTGATAAAATATACAAAGGAAAACTGGAAGAAACGTTGCATCATTCAGCGGTTTCTGGTCTTCAGTTTGTCAAAATGTTCAGTTTAAGGTAGTTTCACTGCAAAGTTTTTTCATATTGAATTTAAGCATCCCCAATGGTCAATGCCACAAATAGTTCCCACCAATATGATTGCAAATATAAGGCAGCAAGAAGTATCCATTGCTGAGCACTGCAAAAGGAAAATGTACTGGTTTTACCATCTGGCTTGCAGGATTTGCCATCAATGCAAAATTGATGATTAGAGATGTAGAATGTGGACTTGATGGATTATTTGAGTATCATTTATGTTAATAAGTGAAATAGCTGCTTTTCCACTATTATAAGCATGAGAGAAGCAGTAACCTAGAGCAGTGTTTTTCAACCACTGTGCCGTGGCACACTAGTGTGCCGTGACATAGTGTAAGGTGTGCCGTGGGAAAAACACTTTATATATAGTCAATATAGGCACAGAGTTAAATTTTTTTAACATTTTCTAATGGTGGTGTGCCTCGTGATTTTTTTCATGAAAAAAGTATGCCTTTGCACAAAAAAGGTTGAAAAACACTGACCTAGAGAAGATAGTTAAGAGAGAAAAGAGCCAAAGGCTCTCACTAGCCCTATTTGTATTGTCCTCGTTGTATTGCATGCATCCAATGCAGGCTGACCATGTTGCGCTAATTAGGATAGCTGAGAATTGCAGGGTTATAATAAACAATGTTCTGGGTTGCTTTGTTTTACTTGTGCTCTGTAGGGGACCTAGACTTTGATATGCAGAAATGGTACAGCATATTGACCAACCAGTTACTTGAACAAAGGAAGAAATATTGGGAATCTCAAAATAAATAATGGGACAGAAGACAAGGACCTAAGAAAAATAAAAAGGAGCTAAAGGACAAGACAACTGCCTAAGGAAAAAGGAAGAGCATCCAAATACAAAATGCTATAGAGGAGTGTTTTTCAATCTTGGCTATTTCCAGGTACCTTGACTTCAGCTCTCAGAACTTTCATTCATTATCCATGCTGGCTGTGGAATTCTGGGACTTGAAGTTCTATACACCTGGGAATGGCCTAGATTGGGAAACACAGTTATAGGGAGATTGCGGAATATCCTCAATGACAAGGCTCAGAATTTTAAGACTGAGGACCATGAAATAAGAGTTATTAAAAAGAAGACATTAATACATGCCACATCAGGCTCAGCACTGTATTTTATGTTTGGATATCCTACAACCTCTACCTAACATTACAGACTTATTTATAAGGTTGCATACTTATTAGAAAGCTTGCAACCTCATTAGTACAATGTATTATGTCTGTACAGTAAGTTGCTTGCTTGCCTGCTTGCTTCCTTGCCTTATTCAGCTGTAGACTGCACTGTACAGGATAGAGACTTCAGAAGCCGCCTAGAGGCTCGACATGGAATATACAAAACGTTAGCAGTTTCTTTCTCCAGCATAATGTTGCAAGTCATTGTAGGCAACCGCTGTTAAAACAATGCCAATCAAGTTGGGAAAACAATGGGGGGATGGTTTTTTTTTTTTTTAATTAATGAGGAATCTGCAATTGAGCAAAACTTTTCTTACACAGATTGTGTAATCTGGAGAAGTGATGATTTATTGATAACTTGGGAGAAGGGGCAAAATAAGCAAGAGCAGGAAAGGCCATGATCCTGAATTCGTAACAGAATAATAATTTGATTTTTAAAAATCTAAATGAAATAAATGGTTCTTGAAATAAATGATTTGAAAAGAAAATTGCTCTTTCTTTAAGGTAAATGCAGTATGTGAAATATTCAAGCTTGTAGCTACTAGTGTTATGTGATTGCATCTGATCAGCCTTACAGACACACTATCCCTTGCAAAGAGATATTACTTTCACCAGTTTTCAGGCTTGGCTGGCCTGACTCAATTAGCTGCTTCAATTGAAAAGAAGCTGATAATTCCCTGCGCATGCCCACAAGACACTCTTATTGTGTGAAACCAAATACCAACGATGCTTCATAAAGTTGCTTCGGAAGGGTTATTTAATCAAAACAAACTTTTGCATACTTTTAACAGCAGCTGCAGTGCATTTGTAACAGCACTGAACTCTGGTGAAAAGTGCTGTATTCTATATTTTGAGCCCTGTTGACTCAATGGTTAGACTCAGTATTGCCGGTGAACTCTGCCCACAGTCTGGAGTTCGATCCTGAGGGCCCAAGGTTGATTCAACCTGCTAACATGAGTTTGTTGGTGGCAATATGTTGTCATTGTAAACCACTCATAGAATGCTGTAAAGAGTGGTATGTAAGCTAAGAGCTATTGCTATTGCTGATGCTATTATAGGATAAGAGTGACACTGTCAGTGCCAAAGAGTTTTTGGAGGCGGGGTGCCAAAAAGTCAAGTTGGCAGCTTTGATCACACAAAGAGATGCCCTCTTAACTTTTTTTAACACACGACTCCACTCTGCATAAATATCCCTGATCTTTATGTTACAATCGTTTAAAGCTGCTTCCCCCAGTGATGCTTGCACATACTGGGCTCAAGATCCCATCATTCACAGCCAAAATGACTTTGTAGACTGTTAATGCAAGCAACCACTACTTACTGACTGTTCAAAGAATAGCAGCTTTGTGACCCACCTTTGCATTTATCACTATTGCAGCATCTCTGTGATCATGTGACCCCCATTTGTGCGCTTCACACTGGCTTCTGACAAGCATAATTAATAGAGGACATGGAAGTAAATGTGCAAGTCATGATTACATAATATTTTGCTTAATCCTTCAGTGATATCTCTAATGGCCAAATGAGAAGTGAAGGCCATTGTGAACATGTTATTTTTTTGCATAGCAGTTGCAATGCTTAGCAATTGAGTTGCCAGTCCTAATTGTAGTCACCAAACAAGGGGTACCTATAATGGAGTAAAATGCTTCTGGAAAACATTGGGCTGGAAAGAGATACTTTTGGGAATTATCTGCAGAAATGTATTTTGATATTCCCTCTGGCCCTGCGGTGGTCATTCAGAAAAAGAAAAAAAGAAGCAAAGAAACAACAGGGAACTGGGTGGAGCTTAAGCACACCTATGTCTATGGTCATGGTTGCCCCAAAGGTGCTTTTTCATCTCTGAATAAGCTTCTTGGATGAGAAGTGAATCATCTTCAAAGAAAAACCAGAAAGTCCAGTTGCCTCTTGAAAAAGCACCTTTAGGACAAGCACACTGGTGCAAAATATTTATCACATAAAGGAAGATGGACATCTAGTTTCCTTATGATTCAGAATTCCTTATGATTCAGAATTCAGAAGCATTGAGGCATTAATATCAAGGAAAAAAGACTTCAACATCTGGAGGTGGACTAAAATTATTCACGTCTTTCAATTTCTTTAGTTTACCTAGAAATAGAAGGCAATACCATTTTCCCAGTGTTCAAGATTCCCAGCCATTTTCATTCCATATTATGGTCTTCTTGATGGCACAGTGGCAGGAATGCAGTATTGCAGGCTAATTCTGCTAACTGTCAAAAGTTTGATCCTGAAGTTAAGGTTGACTCAATCTTCATCCTTTTGATGTTGGTAAAATGAGGACCTAGATTGTTGGGGGCAATATGCTGACATTGTAAACCAGCCAAGGAGTGCTGTAAAGCACTGTGGGATGGTATAAATATCTTAATGCTATTACTATTGCTATTCCCTAATATTATTCCAACTTGCATTTAAACATTACTGACTTCCTATATCTGGATGAAATAGGATCTGTTAAGTTCAAACTTCTAAGAAAGAATACACTATTACAGGAGGTGGCTGAAGTGACAGATTTCCAGAGATTTTACCCTTGTTTTTTTTTTCCGATAAGAAGTGGTTATTTTGAAAATAGGGCACATTTGGAATTCCCATAAGCCACAAGCTCTGACTGAGAGTCATCTGTTTTGTCTTTCCCAAAGACCAGGACACAGCAAAGTGTTGGCATCTTGGAATCTTTAAGGGATAGCACATAAGAAAGCTGGTTTGGCTAGAATTTGCTTATTGAAACAGAGATTCCATGACCACACCTAGAACCCAAATGTAAGGAATTCTGATCATCTGAGGTAAAATGTTTTATGTAAGTGCCACTCTACTCCAAAAATAACTTGACAAGACCTGTTTATCAAGCAAGTATTCTTCTAGTGTTTTTCTACATTGCCTAAACTTTCACTCACTTGCACTTCGTGGCACTGTGTACTCCTTTTTTAAAAAAAATTTGTGAGTCAGTGTTGACTACTAGTGACTGCCTAGACAAATCCCTGCAGTTTTCTTGGAAAAAAATCAGAAATTCCTTGCCTCTTTCTTCTTCCTAGGACTGAGAGAAAGTGACTGGTCCAAGAGAGGCTGGTGCCTTAACCACTACACCAAGCTGGCTCTCCAGTTTCTGCTTCTTATATCCTATTTCTAATGTACATGCTTATAGAGATTGTTAAGACCCATAGCTACTGGAGGTACTAGACGTAGACTTCAGAGGATAATTAGAACTGCAGGAAAAACAATTACTACCAACCTGCCTTCATTGAGGACCTGTACACTGCATGAGTCAAAAAAGGGCCGTGAAAATAATTACAGACGCCTCTCATCCTGGACGTAAATTGTTTAAACTCCTACTCTCAAAACGATGCTATACAGCACTGCACACCAAGACAACTAGATCCAAGAACAGTTTTTTTTCCGAATGCTAAATAAATAATTCCCTCACCACTGTCAAAATATTCACTAAGGCTGCATTACTATTACTATTAGTCTTCTCATCGTTCCTGTCACCCATCTCCTCCCACTTATGATTGCAGGACTGTAACTTTATTACTTGCATCCTTATGATTTATATTGATATTGATTGTTTCCTGATTGCTTATTTGTACCATATGACTATCATTAAACATTGTACCTTATGATTCTTGATAAATGTATCTTGTTTTTCTGTGTACACTGAGAGCTATGCACTAAAGAGAGCCGAGGTGGCACAGTGGTTAAATGCAGCACTGCGGGCTACTTCAGCTGACTGCAGTTCTGCAGTTCAGCTGTTCAAATCTCACCGGCTCAAGGTTGACTCAGCCTTCCATCCTTCCGAGGTGGGTAAAATGAGGACCCGGATTGTTGGGGGCAATATGCTGACTCTGTAAACCGCTGAAAGCCCTATGAAGCGGTATATAAGTCTAACTGCTATTGCTATTGCTATTGCTATTGCTATTGCTATTGCTAAAGACAAATTCTTTGTGTGTCCAATCACACTTGGCCAATAAAGAATTATATTCTATTCTAGAACCCAAAACGCTGGTCTCCGGAACATTGGAAATCTGTTTTGTTCATTCCTTAACATCCAACATTCCAAAATAGTAGTTCTCATACAAACTTTCCCCCTCAAGTCCTTCCCCTCCACTAATATGCTTAGAATACAACATAACAGAGTTGAAAGGGATATTGGAGGTCTTCTAGTCCTTAAATGGATAACCCCTTGCTCAGGCAGGAAACCCTATACTATTTCAGACAAATGGTTGTCCAATCTCTTATTTAAATCTTCCAGTGTTGGACAATTCACAACTTCTGGAATCAAGTTGTTCCACTGATTAATTGTTCTAACTGTCAGGAAATTTCTCAGTAGTTCTAGATTGCTCCTCTCATTTGTGCTCAAATGACTTCAATCTCTACAGGACTGAGACGGGCAGCCATATAATTTTGATAAACAAACGAACAAATAAATAAAATGGCCGTGCGGCATATGTAAATGCTTGAAGGGGGCAAACTTTCATACTGGAGGTAACAATACCTTTATTGGTGAGAACCCTAATTTTTCCCCTTAAAAATCTCTGTGTTACACTTGTGCAGACATCCTCAAGGGGTTGACATCATCTGATTGATAATACAATAGTTGGGCTTATAACTAGTGATTATGCCATGAATCCTGCTTAATGAATGCATAGTGAGCATACTTATTAGAGCTAAAAAAATGGTAGGACAATATTTTTAAAGTAGAATAAGATTGTAGGAAGCTTAATGATGTCTCTAATGCAGTGACAAGTGTAACTAACAACAATGATGAAAATGATATGCTTATGGTTAAGTAGCAAAGCAAACCCAAACCTTTTTTATTTGCTCCCCAACTTCAGACGAGACTTCATAAATCTTATGTATCTTTTATCATTTGTCCCCTGAAAACACTGATGTCGCATTTTCTTCTAAAGTAAAGCTGGTCTCAGAGACCCAACGATTCACTAGTCATGTGTCTCCATACCAACATTGTAGTCTCTTGATTAATTGTACCAGCGTCACACGCTAAATAAATAAATAAACAAAAATGCATGGATGCATGGATGCTGAAGCAATAGTATATAGACCAAATTTGCCTGCCACTTTGCATGAAAATTAGCCTTCAAAGCTTTGGTCTTCCAAGGGTGACTCAAGACTCTAAATAGGGCTATATGTTCATTCACAAAATACTTGTAAGTTTCCAATTTGTGCCTCTCCGCCATGAATAAATACTGATTAGGGTTAGATTTCATTCTTGTTCAGAGCTGAGAGAGGGAGAGACATTTGACATTTTCTTGCTCAGTGAGAAAAGGAGAAAAGAAATGGACAACATAATGAGCAAAATGTTACCAAATAATTAAAATGCAATTGTGTTGTAACCTCTAATGGAAACAACAATGTCTCTTTGTGTACAATTAACTCCAGGCTCCAGTTCATGATACAAACTCAAGCTTGTAAAAGCCCTGACCTCAATTCTGAAAGCTCAACAGACATTTACAGACTGCCATGGGAAGGGTAATATTTGCAGAAGATAAAATAAGCAAGGATTTCTCTTTGCCCTGCGCGTGCACACATACACACACACAACACAAAACCATACAATCAGTCATACAAAAGCACAAGTTGTAAAATAGTCTCCTCTTAATGGCTAAGAATAATATATTATACATTAAAGCATGTTTTTAAAAGAATAGAAATTCCTATGCAGCGTGCGGAAATCTTAATGAGCCCAATAATGATTGAAAACCCACTCATTTCATTTTTATATTTGGGCCGAAAAGACTGCTGAAGTTTTTAATTCTTTCCTTCTCTTTTCCATGTTATTCAAATAAAGGATTCCACAAGACACATTGTGTAGCATCTACTAGAGTAAAGATCATTCTTTTTATTATTATTTTAATATTTTTAGTTGCGACTCAGTGAGACAAAACCAACTGATTGTTAATAGCAAAGGACTGACAGGGAAATGTGGAAGGCTATTCATTAAATAATTACTACTTTTAAACACAGAAATTTTACAGCTCTTTAAGAAGCTGTAGAAGAAAAGTCCTGTAATTGCGAGGGGGGTGGGGGAAGAGAAGAGGGAGAAAGAGAGAAGGAGGGAGGGAGTGAGAGAGAGACAGAAATTCCTGGAAATGACAGCTCTATATCACATCAATCATTTTGACAAGCAATTATCTGCTTAGTTTAAGATGAAAAAGCTGCTTGTGGGAGGAGCAGGAATCATTGGCAACTGTGCAAAGAAGCTGCACATTCTTTCTAAACACATGTAGAGACCGGGGCCTTAATACAAAATACAGAAATAAGACAATCAGACCTTGGTCACTCCAGGGAAAGTCCTGTCAGATTCAATAAGATCCAGAATAAGATTTGGAGAAACTGAGCTCCGTTGGCCTTTTGCTTAGTATCATAGAAAATATAAATGAAAGTAACTTTTCAATGCACAGATTAGAAAGGACTCAAATTGCTATGCATTCTTTAGCTTTATTGGAATGAAACATGCCAAATTTCTTAGAAATCAAACCCGGGTTTTATGAGGTATGCTCTTTTTATAATCTGCTTTTGCTTTTTTTTTCCTTTTCAAGTAATCATGTTGTTATTTTGAAACAATGTGAATGGAACTTGCAATGAGAACAGTCCTTTCAACAGGAAGCAAGCATGACAAATTTCAGACTCATATACTGAGAAGAGAGTTCTGTGGAATAGGAGGAGTGCTCTTAAAAAATGGTGTGCTCTTTTCTGAAGGCAGTAGAGCAGAATCTGGAGTGTGGCAATATTATAAGGAATTCCATCATTCATCTTTTTGAGAAAATGCATCTGTCCCGAGGCCGTTATTTAATGCAACTTATAAAGAAATCTCACCAGACTGCTCAGAGTAATAAACTTGAATACTCTATCCAGTCTCTCCACAAGACATTGAAATGGTTAATCAATGCTGGATGGCTCACTTGAATCACTATAATTCGAGAGACATAGAATGTGATCAGTCCCCATTCCTCTTTTTTGAGTCATGGCATTTTACATAAATGATATTGTTCATTGTCCTTGACAGAGATCTGGAGCTCTGGTTAAACAAATTAAGAACTACATGGAAGTCTACAACTGGAATAGAGGAAGTTCTAATCAGCCTACCCAACCCAATGAAATGAATGGGTTTTTTTTTTCAATTATTCAATTATTTCAAGTATTACTTTTCACATGAGATTCCAGAATTTAGCTAATTTCCTGTACTTCTACAGGTTCTGAAATTATGTAGAGATGGTTGACAATCATAATAACATTCCTTTCCTTTCTAAAATTTACTGAACTGCATTGGGCTTACTTCTGAATAGACATCAGTGGTGGGTTCCTAATCAGTTTACTGCTGGTTCGCAGAGAGGGCATTGCTGCGCATGTGAAGTTGACTGAAAACTGCTCTGCGCATGTGCAGAAACATGACAGCGATAGCAGAAGAGACTGGAGAACCGGTTCAGGGGTGTGAGAGGCCTGGGTCACTGCCGGTTCCAATGACGACCCAGGCCATCATACCACTACCAGTTCAGCTGAACTGGTCCAAACTGATAGGAACCCATCACTGATATATAGGGTTTTACTATATCCAGATTGGGTTTGGGGTGTTTATAATATACTATGGAAATCTCCCATAGGAACCCCTTGGAATTAAAAGCACCTTGAGAGTACATAGCTCTCACTAATCCATGCATGTAATCAGCTCATCTGGCATGGAAGAACTGCTCTTCCTTTGGTGATGCCAAGGCTGTGAATCTCCTTGCTGACCAAGGTCATTTCTTCATTAGTGATTTATACTGTCTTCTAGCATCATCAATTCATTGATGTGCTTATATAACAGTAATCAGAGAAGGCTTTATATCACCTCAAGGATGGCTGAATGATTCTAAAGATTCTATAAGCTCCTAGTGAGGAAGAGCACAGAGAGGCACTAGTCTCTCAAACATCTTTAGCTGGTTGTAAAAGACCGGGAAGGGAAAGTGGACTCCAACTGGTTTTTGCACATTACCATTGTGTTCATTAATTATATTTGAGATGTATATGCCACTCCCAAATGATGGTAGCAATTTACTACACATGCAAAATAAACACAAATGGAAGAGTGAGGTTACAGCTCAACCCAATATCGAAATAAGGAGGTGGCCTTAGATCTTCTGAATCTTTTTTCAATTCTTTTAATTGTTTCCATGTCTAATTTTATAATGGAGCTCCTAACAGTTTATTGTGTCTTATTCCCACAGATGTTATATAACAAAATATAAAATGAAATGGGAGAGAGATACGTGTTGGCCTACCAATTGCTCATAGGATCTCTCTTTGAGAAAGAGACAGGAACAGCTTTCCTCCCCTCCCATGGAGTACAGCGAGAGTTCAGTGAAATAATTGTGCCAAGGCTGGCATGCTCTGAAAACATGCCTTAGCTTTATCAGTAAAGTGAATAGAGTTTTAAATGGGGCATCCCACCTACACATGCCTTTTTTCTAGTACTGCAAAACAGAATATCTGATAAACTACTACCAACCCTTGAGGACTTTTTATAATGGGCTTTGGCAATGTTAAATATTTGCCTTGGAACAAGGGTCTGTGTCCAAAGGCCATGCTATAAAAGTCCTTCTAGCTTGACTTCAACTGTATCCCAAATGGGCCAGATCAAAACTTGTACAGGCAATAGTTCTTATTTCCGTATCCATTTACCCTGGAACAATAAAGATCGAATTAGCAAAATATAACATATCACTGAAATTGAATCATTTATATATTTTTATAAATATCTATCTATATTTATAGAGGGACGTGGTGGCTCAGTGGCTAAGACGCTTAGTTTGTCGATCAGAAAGGTCAGTAGTTCAGCAGTTCGAATCCCTAGCACCGCATAAGGGAGTGAGCTCCTATTACTTGTCCCAGTTTCCACCAACCTAGCAGTTCGAAAGCATGTAAAAATGCAAGTAGAAAAATAGGGACCACTTTTGGTGGGAAGTTAACAACGTTTCATGTGCCTTCGGTGTTTAGTCATGCCGGCCACATGACCATGGACATGTCTTCGGACAGCACTGGCTCTTTGGTTTTGAAAGGGAAATGAGCACCTCCACCTAGAGTCAGGAATGACTATCACATATGTGCAAGGGGAACCTTTATCTTTATATATTTTTATAATATATAAAATATATTATACAATGCCTGTATAAGGGATTGCATGACAAAACAGCTAGACCCAGTTTTTTTCACCTTGTGCATTACTCTGCTGAACACAGTATTTAATGTCTATGTATATTTATGTCTTTGTATATTTATTTATCCATGTTGTATGTATATTTATTCATGTTGTATGGCTGTAGTATTATTATAATTATCCTTCTTGTCTTCCTTATTACCCCCTCTTATTGGCATTATGATGAATATTATTATTCTGTTGCTTTACATGTATACTGAGAATGTCTGCACCAGAGACAAATTCTTTGTGTGTCTATTCACACTTGGCCCAATTAAGTATTCTATTCTGTTCTGTTCTGTTAGTTAAGAGTTCAATCCTAGGTAGCAGCAGATGTTTTTCTCCTAGGGCATAAAGAAAAAATATGTGCTGCAAACTCCATATAGGCATCAGGAAAGATATGCAGCCAAGTAAATATTCACCTCCATCCAGTCACTCCCACTCTACCCCAACTAGGGACTACTGGATTATACAAAGGGAGTTAGTATCAAACCCATGTGTGGTCTAAATTTCTGTTTCCCTTGATATTCCAGTTTTCCATTTGGAGAATGGAATATCCTATATCTTGGAATATCCTATAGCTTAACTGCATTCGATTCAGAGCACTTGGAAGCAGAGCTATTAATACTTAGAAAAACTACAAAGAACAGCTCTATTTCTAAGGCCTAAGGCAACGCAGCAATATATAACATGAACAAACTTCTAGCTTTATCATATATAAATTATGTGAATATATGTGAAATAGATATCTCAGATCAAGACATCAAGGTAACCTTATCACATAGGCCCAGAAACTGTCAATGGGAAGCAAGCTTGTTATGTGAATAGCTGATTGCTTAATTATTACTCCCTCAGCTCCTCTATTGAAGCATGAAGTTAAAAAGACCAAGCCAAGGAATTCTTTAAAGGTCAAAACTCTCCTTTTGCTTGGTCATATAAGAATAATACTACAGTAAAAGGATATTCTATGTCCTTTCACTTTCCTCTTTCTTTTCATTCTTGTATTATTGAAAGCTTTTGACAGTGATCTCACTTTTTAACTACTGTTATGCACATACTACTATCAGTGTAAATGTTAAAGATACACAAATAATGAAGTACTTAGGCTAGTAGAACAGCAAGCTTTACGCTCTCTTAATCCCTGGCTTCATTTTAGAAACATGGTAATTTAGCAGCACATGCTTTGCATGTAGCAGGTTTCAGATTCAGGCTTGACATTTTTAATTTTAAACCTCATGCTGAAGACAGAAACACAGGCTGCAGATCTCAAAGAGATGGATAAGATTTCCAAAGCCTTTCAAATGTTGCTGCCAAATAGTAAGTTTTAATGTAAGAAAGGGAAGACATAATAAAATATGGAGAGAATCATAAGACACTGAGCTTGTTGATCAGAAAGGTCAGCTGTTTGGTGGTTCGAATCCCTAGCACCACATAATGGAGTGAGCTCCCGTTACTTGTCCCAGCTTCTGCCAACCTAGCAGCTCGAAAGCATGTAAAATGCAAGTAGAAAAATAGGAACCACTTTTGGTGGTTCGAATCCCTAGTACCACATAATGGAGTGAGCTCCCGTTACTTGTCCCAGCTTCTGCCAACCTAGCAGCTCGAAAGCATGTAAAATGCAAGTAGAAAAATAGGAACCACTTTTGGTGGGAAGAAAACAGCATTCTGTGCACCTTCGGCATTTAGTCATGCCGGCCACATGACTACGGAGACGTCTTCGGACAGCACTGGCTCTTCAGCTTTGAAATGGAGATGACCACTGCCCCCTAGAGTCGGGAACGACAAGCACATATGTGCAAAGGGAACCTTTACCTTTAATTAGTTGTATTGAGAATCATTTTTGATATGGTGATTAAAGACTCTGGGCTAGAAACCATGAGACAGTGACTTCAAGTTCTGCCTTAGGCACAAAGCCATTTTTTTTTTTCTCTCATGGCACTGGGAATAAGACACTGATGAAAATATTGCCAAGAAAACAAGTCCATGCAGTCATTTTAGCAGTCAGGGTTGACTTGAAGCCACAGGCACACATAGATATTAATTATATTAATTTAATGTAAATTAATTCTAAGTAATTTAATATAAATTCAGTTAATACAATTACTGACAAATACCCTTAAGAAGACTTTCTCACATGGACAGTGAGAAACAAGATGATATTAATTCTGATGATACTTATATTTTCCAAGTCACAGTATTTGCTGAAATTCTTTTGGTCAAGGCTTCCTACTTTCTTCAATAAATATTACACATTCTTAGTTCTTGAATTTCCTTCTGAGGTTGTCTATGTAAGAAGTCCCCAACCTTTCTGGCTTGGGGAGGAAGGTTGGGAAGTCCCCAACCTTTCTGGCTTTCTGGCCCAGTGGGGAGGAGAGGGGAAACGGTTGTATGTGAGTGGCAGGCATGCAAATGGACGTTCACGCATAAGTACAGGCACCCACCACTCACATAAGTGGAGCTGCCTGGACCTGCACATGCTCATCCAACACTTGTATGGCCCAGCTTTAAACTGGCTGCCACCCAGAAGTGGGCCACAGCCTGGGAGTTGGGGACCTCTGATCTAAGTAGGTGCAGTCCTGTTTTCTACTGTTGCCTCACATAACAAGTTACTTGGCCTTGTTTTGCTTGCTTATTGAAGGAAGTGCTTGACCTACCAGTATACAGCTAGTGCGGCCCTTAGCCTAAAACAGGTCATTCACTCTTCATATATAGAAGGAAATGTAAAGGATTAGGGGAGGGGAAGACTTTTCCAAACAGATAGTAGTCCAATTTGTTGTAAGACAGCTTGAGATGGATTAGAAAGCACATTTGTTGGCTGAATATATTTACTGAGTAACAGCATCAATGAATTAAAAGAGACAGAACCCTCAAATTCTTCCTATTTTTAAAAAGAGACATTTGATCGTCCTAGTTCGGTGGTGGTGAACTTATGGCACGTGCACAGGACATACAGCCTCTTCTTCTCCTCTTCCTGTGAACACAAACGTGCCAGTTAGCTGGCCTTTGCACACATGGGAGCATTGAAACCTGGAAGAGCAGTATTTTAGCAAGCATGCATGTACTGGCACCCAAACTTCTGGGTTTCCATCATGCACATGTGCAACAGCCAGATGTTCATCAGGAACATGCCCATGCCAGAAACCAGAAGTTTGGGTGCTGGTGTGCACATGTGTGCCAGAATGCTACTGTTCTGGGTTATTGGCGCTCCCACACGAGTGAGTCCCAAGCGGTCCCACGCAGTCCAGGTGGAATGGTTTTGCATGCCATTTCTGCCACGTAGGATGGCATGCAGTGGTGTAAAAGGTTACCCATCACTGTCCTAGTTCTTTGGGCTAGAAGTAGGATAATAAAAACAGGAACTCAGCAAGACACAGGAACAGAGACAAACAAGGAAGAACACTGGCTTTACCAGTTACAGATTTTTGTTTTGGCATGTAACAATTTTGATTTAATATATGATTACTGGGTTATCTTAGATATAATGCTGGTTTGTTTATTTTATTGTGATGTGACCATGGTTGTTACATTCATAATTTTTGTATTCTCTTGTCCTTTATTGGCTAAGAGTTAGATTGAACAATTGAATCAATTCATGTCATCAGTCTCATCTAATTTCATGGTTCCATTTAATTGGGAAATTGAGCTGGCTCAATTTTTCACATCTCTTCAGAAAAAAAGCTTTTTTGTTTTTGCAAGACAGCCCCCTTTCAAATAATGTCATAAATTCAGAGACTTCCTATTTAAGTTAACTTAAATGAACTTGATTCAAGGGTTCAGCTGAATCAGATTTCTGAAATGAAGCTTCACACAAACTTACCACATAATAGAATTAGCTCACTATCTGATAAATGGAAAAACATGATTAAATGAGTTATTCCAAAATATTGAGCTCTATCTGCTACTAAACTTGGAGATGGTCTTTCTCCTTTTGAAGATGAATTTGTTAGTATTTTAATTTTTCTGTTCCCGGATTATATTCAATATTCGTCAATGTCACATAATGTTAGAACGGATTGTTTTTCTCAAGTTAAATTCCTAAGTTGCTTATTTTGATACTAAAATCATTACATTGTCAAAAAGGGGGAAGTGCTAGCTATTTGCCAATTTTCTGTCAGATTTTATCTGCTGTTGGTATAATAATCCAATAAACAGCATTTTAAGAACATCACATCTAAGACTTAAATCCTATTGAGAGACCCCTTAGTAATATGTAAAATCCAGCAGCAAATGTTAAAACCTGACATGTTACAGGAAGATTTTAATCCTTTTGTACAAAGGCTGAAACTCAAAAGAAGTCTAGACATCACTGTCTGTTTCCATCTTTTGCTGTAGGAGGCTTTTCAGTAAAACCATTATTAGTTTGTTGACACTAGGATGCAAATTTATGATTATAGAATAGATACAAATATTGGACCATATTTAATAAAACAAGGTAGGTTTTTTTTCAGACAATAAACTAGAAACTTTATTTGTTTTGGGTATACGTGTCCATTTGGTCTGGTTAGATCATATCTAAAGCATAACCTGCTTGCAATATCAATTTTAAATTAATTGTTAGACAATTAATTAAAAAGATTATTGTCTCTTCTCAGAAATAACTGAAATATAAGAATATTTTTTAAAAAATAAATCCACGTTATAACATAATGTATTGAAGTAAATTTACTTCAGTCTGCTGCAGATTGGAAAATATCATTATGTGAAGATGAAGGTTGCCTCTTTTATTGCCTGTCAAAACATACTAGACAACCAGTTTATGATTTTAAGGAAGTTAAAAGTGGAATGAAACATGGGGAAACCAACCTCTTTGGAAGATTGAAACCAGATTAAAATTCAAGAATTCCAAATATTTGTATTTTAAAGCCAAAATACCAAAAGATGAGAATATCTGTAGCTCAGAGGTTGAACTGTGGGATCCTTGGTGTTCTCTAAGCTTGGTGGTTTTCTTGCAGATATTTCATTATCCAAACTAGGTAATATCATCAGTGCTGTTATGATATATTTTCATATTTTTGCTTTGAGATCCTTCCCAGATATTATCTTCAACTATGCTCTTTGGCACTTTATAATTGATGTTCTCTTTGATGGTTTTATCTTTTCTCTTGTGAGTCTGAAAATCTATTCCCCTGATAACAATGCTAGTTAGATTTCACAGGATTAAAATATTGAAAAGAAACTTAAAAAAAAAAACCTGCATAATTTCTGGTTAAGATAGTAGCTATTGTTGGCCTTGTTATAGAGTAGATTTGCTAAAATGTATACATTTATACCAGTAAAGATTGTTTAAATAGTTCCTGATAAAGAGTCAAATGTCAAGAATTGATTCTTTTCATTATTCCCAATAAAATTAACAAAATAAATAGCAATTGCTAGCTATCGCTCTATGTGTAAGAATTAAAATATAAAATGAGAGCTAAAATAAATCTAAGGGTGAAACTCCCAAATGGATTTTCTAAATTTAAACTTGATTAAAGATGGGAGCAGGAATTTATTTAATTCACATTTTGCATATTTGAATCAATGCATGAACCAAAATTAGTTGTCTTTTTAAATATACATGCAAATGTTGGAATGCATGCCCCAAACAATTAAAAAAAATATTAAGAAAACAGTTGTGCAAAATTGCATATGCCCTTTGTAGAAAAACAAGTGAGATATTCAAAACATTATTGGAAAAAATAGCAATAATATATTTTATGTTTGTACCTGTATCTATCTCTGTTGTAAGCATTTACAGGCAAACCCCTTCTTTAAAAAAAACCTTTAGTGCATTTCATATAGTTACAAAAATGAAAATAAGAAAAAGACTAAATTGACAAGAATGCTCATTCCTATTAATTTGTAATTTTAGCTTTCCTTTCCTTCCTGGATTCATTCTGAATGGATTAAAAAACGGGAAGGGGGATTCTTTCTGTTATTAAACAATAATACAAAGAACAAAAAAAGCCCACATGTATGATTGGTGTTATTGGAAACTTGAGGAGTTATCCAAGTAACATAAGATATAAGATGTGCCCAGCAACTTAGGGGAATGGGTCTGTAAATCCACTGCTGATATAGCCAAAATATCTAGTTATTACAAAAAAGTATTTAATCTGCTTGTTATTCTGCCTAATGCTGCATTAGATGAAGAAATTATTACATAGAATTGATCTTTATATCTTGATATTTTGTCAGTTTTCCAATTCTTTTCTCCTCAGTACTGCTTTCCATGAGTATTGCAGCATCTACAAAAATGATTTTTTTTTCATTTCAATTACTGTTAATAGCTTGTGCATTTGCATTCTAGACAGCAATTAGTTTGTATGTGAAGATCCTATTATTGTGGTTGATCGCTCAGTCAGCCACATATTTAGACTGCATTTGACATTTTTATTCTCTTATCAAGTCTTTCTCAAGGATGTAAGCTTTTCCAAGGATGTAAGCTTTTCCAAGTAAAGCTGCCTTTTGCAATTGACTGGTGGTGATTTTGTCAATGCTGACGGTGTTCAAGTGGGGCTCCAAATATTTTGGGATTGCACCTAAGGTGCCTATTACTATAAGGATTATCGTTGCTTTCTTTTACCACAGTTTTTCTACTTCTCTTTGCATTTTGTGATTTTTTTTCTCCAGTTCTTTCTTTTCTATTCTGCTATCTCCATGTACTGCCACATTCATAATCTTGTCTTTTTTATCTTATTATTATAGCTCCAGCCTGGTCTAACAACCTTCTAGTATAGAAGCATACACAGAAAGAAGTTCTTTGAAAAGGGTTTTTTTCTCCTTATATGCTACAATCAAACCAGCAACAGCAAAATTAAATGATGCTAACAGAGGGGGGGAAATCTGTATAACACCCCATAGTGCTTTATACCACTCTCTGGCAGTTTACAGTGTCACCATATTGCCTCCAACAATCCAGGTCTTCATTTTACTGACCTTGGAAGAATAGAAGGCTGAGTCGACCTTGAGACCCACCATGATCAAACCGTGACCCGACAAATGCACACACAACAAAAGCGTGCTGACAAAATTGTGGCGCTAAAACTGCAACATCATCAATGCGCCAACAACAGCGCACTGACAACAGTGCGATTTAAGTTAAGGTAAGGGTTAGGGTCAGGGTCAGGGTCAGGGTCAGGGTCAGGGTCAGGGTCAGGGTCAGGGTCAGGGTTAGGGTTAGGCATTTTAGACATTTTTTTAGACATTTTATTAAGATTTATAGGCCGCCCTTTTCCCTGAGGGGACTCAGGGCGGCTTACAATCACAGGGAAGGGGGTGCAATATCAGAAGACAAACAATGTGCGAACAGAAGAAAATAATAAAACACAACTTTCATTCAACAGTCAACACTCGGGCGGGTAAATTGGGAACCTATCCCCAGGCCTGATGGGAGAGCCAGGTCTTGAGGGCTGCGCGGAAGGTCTGGATGGTGGTGAGGGTACGGATCTCGACGGGGAGGTTGTTCCACAGGGTCGGAGCTGCAACAGAAAAGGCTCTCCTCCGTGTAGTCGCCAGTCGACATTGACTGGCGGATGGGATTCGGAGGAGGCCCAGTCTGTGCGATCTAATCGGTCGGAGGGAGGTAATCGGCAGAAGGCGGTCTCTCAAGTACCCAGATCCACTACCATGGAGTGCTTTAAAGGTGGTCATCAGTACCCTGAAGTGCACCCGGAGATCGACAGGTAGCCAGTGCAGCTCGCAGAGGATGGGTGTAACGTGGGCGAACCGCGGTGCGCCCACTATCACTCGCGCGGCTGCATTCTGGACTAACTGCAGTCGCCGGATGCACTTCAAGGGCAACCCCATGTAGAGCCCATTGCAGTATTCCAGCCTAGAGATCACAAGGGCTCGAGTGACTGTTGCGAGAGCCTCCCGGTTTAGGTAGGGCCGCAACTGGCGGACCAGGCGAACCTGGGCAAATGCCCCCCTGGTCATAGCTGACAACTGGTGGTCAAAAGTCAGCTGTGGATCCAGGAGGACTCCTAGGTTGCGGACCCTATCTGAGGGGTATAAAATTTGACCCCCCAGCCTAAGTGTTGGAACATTGGCCAAATTGTTGGGAGGGAAACACAACAGCCACTCGGTCTTGTCCGGGTTGAGTACCAGTTTGTTAGCGCTCATCCAGTTCTTAATGGCCTCAAGACCCTGGTTCATCACGTCCACTGCTTCATTGAGTTGGCATGGGGCGGACAGATACAGTTGCGTATCGTCCGCATATTGATGGTATTTTATCCCGTGCCTCCGAATGATCTTGCCCAGCGGTTTCATGTATATGTTAAATAGTAGGGGGGATAAGACCGAACCCTGCGGCACCCCGCATGTTAGGGGCCTCAGGGACGATCTCTGCCCCCCGACCAACACCGACTGCGACCTGTCCGAGAGGTAGGAGGAGAACCACTGCAAAACAGTGCCTCCCACCCCCACCTCCCGCAGTCATCGCAGAAGGATACCATGGTCGATGGTATCGAAAGCCGCTGAGAGGTCAAGGAGAACCAGGATGGACGCATAGCCTCCATCTCTTGCCCTCCAGAGATCATCGGTCAATGCGACCAAAGCGGTTTCTGTGCTGTAACCAGGTCTGAAGCCGGACTGGAAGGGGTCAAGATAGGGTTAGGGTTAGGGTTAGGGTTAGAGCGCGCTTCTATTGGCGCACTGTTGTCAGCGCGCTTCAGCACTCATTCGTCGGCGCGGTTTAGAACTTGCGGTTATGTCACCGTGGTTTCATCGGGCGCGCTTTTGTCGGTCGCCCTTTTGTTGGTGAACCTGATCAAACTAGAGGCTATGAGCATAGTCAGTATGAAATACCGCATTCTAACCACTGCACCATTAAGGCTCTTTAAAAAAAAGTCTTTGGCTTTTGCCAAATGTAGGCCCCCCTTTGCTCTGGAGAAAAGAAGATCCATAAAAGTCCAGTGCATAGACACAGGAGTCACAAGCCCATCATAGAGGGATAGAGAAAAGGAAAGAAGGAAAGAGAAAAAGAGAGAAACATCCCAAAGAGAAAGCAAGGTAGAGAAACAGTTTAGAAGTTGGATTGGGAAGGAAGAAATGAAGGGTTTACAAAAGGTAATGAGGAAAATCAGGGTTGCACAGATGGTTTTCCCCTTTATTTCTCACCACAATCAGTCCTTCAACATCTGGATTTGGGCTAAAGGGTTTTGAGTTCTCAGAAAGTGTGATGTTTCAGGCATGTGATGACTAGGATTTCTCATTCTTTAATCAAATTAAGTGGTCACTGACAGCTTTAGTAGTGGCGCTTCCAAAATTCTCATTGTGTGACTTGATGTCTGGATTTTGATTTTCAAATTACCTAATCTTGTTCCTGAGATGAAATGAAATATATAGGGACTCACCCACTGATTCTCTTTAAATAATTTCAGAATTATTTAAAAAATGCTACCTATGCAAAGATACAGCTTTCACTTCCTTCTCATCTGCATCCTTTCTTCTGTGGCTTACAAATTAAATGCATGCATAATGGGAAAGCACTACAAGAACAACTATGGGAAGAAGAACAAGTCAACAAATTATACTGGATGAACCAGTTCAACCCACAATTGCTTACCTATTGTAAATAACAATATCATGCAGGATGCAAGAAACTGACAGAAGATACTACAAGCTGTATCCCTTTTTCATCTAAAAAACCCCAGATCTTCTGGCTTTATTGATATCATTTTACTAATACAAATTGTCCCAAAACATTAATGTGTGACATTTATTATTTTTAGTTATCTCATTTTTAGACTGCCACTATCCCCTAAGGAATCACATTGCTTCATAAGATAAAATGTATACTAAAACAATATACAATAAAAAAGATACACAAATTATAGAGTACAAACCAATTGAAAATATAGTTAGCAAAGCAAAACTATAACCCAACCACCATGGAATCATATCTCAAATTTTCTCCAGATTACTTAATTTTGAGCTGTTCCTGGAAGGAAATCAGGCTGGGAGCTTTGGGTGTCACTGGGAAACCATTTTGGAGGACCAGTGCAGCTACTGCAAAATAGCACCAGCAAGCTTTCATTCCTCGTCCCCCCATCTCCCCATCACTATTAGTTTCTTTCAGATCAACCACTATTGGTTTTGTACAGATTAATCAGTGTAGCTGATTCTAATGGAAAACTATAGACCTCCAAATAATTTAATGCTAAATTATTTAGGGCTCTGTAGGTTAGCACCAGCACTTAAACTGTTATTAAATTGTTAACTGCTATAGAACTCATTGGGAGGTATAGTGTGCTCCTAGCA
Source organism: Thamnophis elegans (assembly GCF_009769535.1). Lineage (NCBI taxonomy): Eukaryota > Metazoa > Chordata > Lepidosauria > Squamata > Natricidae > Thamnophis > Thamnophis elegans. The sequence goes on from NC_045545.1 coordinate 72,966,118, forward strand.
GCAGTGTCAATTGGCACATGGACCACAATCTTCTGAACCAGCTATTGTCTTCAAGATGTCTTTCAAGGCATCCTCCTGTGGACTACATTGCAGTAGTCTAAATGGCTCATGACAAGGGCATAAATCACTGATTCAATTTAGAGTTGTATGGCTGCGATGTCTTTAAAGTATTTGAAACAAACAAGCAAGATAAAGATAATCCTAACTTTTTCACATCATAGGAATGTCCATGGAAAATCCAGATTGTTGCTTTTCCAGTGATTCTCAACCAGCACATGGTCAGCTTTCCTAAAGTAGCCATGTGATATGTCTTCAAAATAATCCTTGTAATTCTAATCTTAGATATTCTCCTCTTCAGAAATGAACAACACAGGACAAAACTATATCAGAAAAAATTGTAAAATCCATATAGTGAGTAGATTTGCACATCCCACTAAATTGGCTTGCTTGATTTTAGCTTAATGTAATCTAGGTTTCTTGCTACTATGGTTTATGAAGCAGTGCCTACCTTAGCACTGTTAAGGGGCAATATATATTGTTAGGGACACACACAGGCAATGTGAAAGAAGCAATATATATTGTTAGGGACACACACAGAATGGGTAATTGCAGACTGGAGTACTATAAAACTGACCATAGATCCACTGTGAGGTACCTCCTACTATGAGAAAGCGTTTTCTAACATTTTCCTGAATTCTCCTTCTATACATGTTCCACTTGGTGGTTAACGTCTGTTTCAACTCAAAACAACTCTGTTCCATCATGTCAGTAGTTCAACTATTGAAGACAGAAATCATGTCTCTCTTTAATATTTTCTTCTCTAGATAACAGAACCACTTGTTCAACTATCTTACCATTTCATTTGGTTTGGGAAATTTATCCATCTTTGCTACTCTTCCACCAAAGATCTTGTAACGATTCTTGAGAAGAAATAATAATGGGCTGTGGAAATATTTTTAAAAAATCAAAAAGTGTGTATTTCAAATTCAGGGAGAATTTGGATTATTATTATTGTATCCTACCATGTACCAGGATAAAGTGTCTTTCTTCAGTGGACAACGGAGATAAGAAAGGAATAGCAGAAATCAAATAATCTTGATGTTTGATTGTGCTAAGGCTAAGACTTACATATTTTTTTTGCTAGCTGTGCAAGGTTTGGGCTGTATTCAGGCAGCAGAATATTATAGGCTGGCACTGTATCCTGCCCTTCTCTCAACTTAATTTAAATAATTGCACACATGAACCTGGAACTTCCAAAGAGAGCTGCATGAGAAGATGCAAGGGTCAACATCTGGATCTAATAGAGCCTTACTTAGCCTTTCACTTAACAAATGAGATTTGGCATATTTCCAGGAATATCTCTGGAGACTGGAAAGCCTTCTTCATAACCTCAACTGGAAAACTATGATTGTTAGTTTCTCCTGAGAATGAAACATGCTCTTTATCTGTTCAGATTGACAATTGTTGCACCAGGTCTCAACGTTCTCCTTAAAATAGGTTTAGATTAAGGATACTTCTGATCAGGGATATGCAGTCAGGGGAGGCAGGGGAAGCAGAGCAGAAAAAAGAAAAAAGAAAAAAATGTAGAAGGAAAAAGGCTGAGCTAGTTGCTGCCAGAATCACAATGGATGACTCTGCTTAGTGCTTAACTGTTTAAAAAAGCCTCTAAAAAAGTGCCCTCTACAGGAGGCGGCAAGAGAACGAGGTGCCTCATCTAGTCTGACTTTATGATCACTCGAGCAGAGCTAAACAAGGATTAAAAGCCGAAAAATTCCTGAAGTAGATGAGGCACGTCGTTCTCCTGCCTCCTGTAGAGGGTGTTTTTTTAGAGGCTTTTTAGAGGCTCTGACAGCAACTAGCTCAGCCTGGCCTCAGCTCTTGCCTTTTTCCTTTTACCATTTTTTTTTCTTTTCATGATGGCAGGCAAGAGCAGAGTTGAAATCCTCTCTGAAACAGCTGGAAAAGGTATGTGTGGGTCGGAGGGAGGGGGAAGAATTCAAAAAGTTTGATTGCATGCAGAGCCACATTGCCTTTTCAAACACACACACACACATCTGGATAAAAGTATATAAGCCCAGCTTCACTGATTACAAGTTTGAAAAGGCAACGTGATTCTACCTGCAATCAAAGGCTCGATCGGAAGGCAACAGGGGAATGGGGGGGGGTATAGCAGAGGAGCTGCTTTCAAGCCATTGGAAAATATATCCAATCCAACTTCTGTGTTTATGTTTGTTTGAGAGAGAGTGACTGAGAGAGGGACTTCTCTCTGTCCGTGTGTCTGTTTGAGAGAGGGGGGAGGGAGGGAGAGAGGGAGGAAGGACGTGGAGGGAGAAGAGTCTTTATATATATAAAACTTTCATGGGAAGAGTCTTTTGTTCTCATGGGGTGTGTGGCAGATCTGTCAATAGAGCTTAAAACTAAAGTTCCACCCAAAAGAGCAATCAGCACACTTTTATCTTTCCATGCTAGAAATAATGAAGGGCAATATATTTGACAGGCCTCGTGTAACTCCCAACTTCTGCCAGTGTCATTCAAACTTGCAACGTTACATACAAATGCAAGTGGATGATAGAAACTCTGTACTGGTCATTATTTAATTTTTAAAACCTGCACATGTTTAACCTTCAAGACAACCTTGTCTTAATCTGCTTCTTGTTGTTGGACTGTTCCTTGATGAGGCTTTTTTTCCCATCCTTGATTAATTAGCAAACTGGAGTGGGAACCACTTTATAAAACAATGCCTTCATCGGTTTGACTAATTTGCAAACCACCCTTAAATCTCAGCAAGATGTGTTTAGCTGTCTTGTCCTGAATGCTCTGATTCACAAACTCCTGTTGCGGCTCCTGTTTCTTCTGGGGAATTTTTTTTCTTTTTTTTTTAACTTTGGATTTCTTTCTTTTTACTTACAGATTGAGACACGCATTACTAAACTATTTCCTAAAAATAGTCTTTTTCTGTGAAATCATATTAGTATACACCTGCTTACCTGAAAATGCTTTTAGACTCTAAAAATACAAAACAAAAGTAATTCCTTAGCCAGCTTTTCCAATCTGATGCTCTCCAGGAATGGTGAGACTAAAACACTCAAGCTCCTCATCCAGAATTTTTTGACTAGTCTGAGGGATGTCATTCTACACATCCAGAAAGCAGCAGGTTGGAGAACAAAATTGCAGTGTCAGTTTAAATGCTTCTCCCTTGACATTTTCATTCCTGCATGGTGTTGACTGAAGGGCCCTTAACCCAAACAAGATGTAAACAAATTACATAAGAAAAACATGAACAAGAATTGATATGGTAAATACGGTTCCCATAATAATCTTTATTGCTAAAGTTCACATTGCAATATGGATCCAAGAAGTAGTAATACCTACTCTATACAAAACAGGGGATTATCAGCAAGCTAAGAGAAACTCCAGAATTTGCAGAAGCATTTTTTAAAAATTAGGAAAGACCCTAAGGAAAAACAAAAAAACCTCCAAGATTTGGTAGGAAAATAAATGCAACTTCCTCAAAGAGGGTGGTTAAGTCCTATAAAATGGAACAGTCAAACACCAGCCATAATGATGTAGTTAAGCTCAGTGGTGGTATTCAAAAATGTTTACTACCAGTTCTATGGGCTTGTCTTGTTGGGTGTGGTGTGGCTTGGTGGGTGTGGCTTGGTGGGTGTGGCAGGGGAAGGATACAGTAAAATCTCCATTCCCTTCCCACTCCAGGGGAAGATTACTGCAAAATCCCCATTTCCTCCTAATCAGCTGAGACTTGGGCGGCAGAGAATAGATGGGGCAGGGCCAGACCAAGGTGGTTCTCCAAACTACTCAACATTTTTGCTACCGGTTCTCCAGGACTGGTCAGAACCTGCTGAATACCACGTCTGATCAAGGTTCTTTGCAACAAGCAACAGTACAGATAGAAAAGGTTTGAAGTGCCTGCCTGTTGCAGCACTTCCCCTACCTCTCTCTCTGCCTTTTATTGGATAGTCTGATTCTATAAGGCTCTCCATTTTCTTTAGAAATGTATTAAGTATATGACATCCGTGGCTCAATATGTAACCTTTTCAGAGGAAGTGAAAGGTGTTTTGTGGTCTCTGACTAACAGTGTGGGAAGTCTCTACTTGCCGGTTTGCAAAGAAACTCGAAGAACTTTACTGCCAGATTAGTTTATGTTCAAGGTGAAAAGTGAACTGTGAATTCATAAATCACGCATTTTAATGAAGTGGGAACTCTTAACGGCCTCATCTTTAGTCTACTCAAATCCTTATTGAGAACAAGCAAAGAAATCTTCCAACTTAGAGCAGCATTGAAATCATAGTTAGAATCAGGCATGCTTGCCCTCTAGGACTAATCTGAAGGTAGCCAGCAGTGGGATCAATCCTCTGCATGTAGAAATATAAACATAGCATTGAATTTGGTGTTACTTGAACTAGCAAATTTTCCAAGTGGTTTCTAACATAAAGAATGTAAAATCTGCTTTCCTGGTTCAAATCAAGAACAATTCAGTATTTGTTCTTTGTTGTTGTTTTTTAAGCACTAAGACAGAGGCCTCTGAGACATTAAAAAAAATCAGGTCCCAAAATCTGATATCTGTAAGATAATTTCTTTATTTACTTGTTGATTAATAAAAAGTAAATTCTGTTTTCCATTGTGGTTTAAAGCATTAGAGCAAAAAGGCAATCATAAACATTTAATAATAACAGTAGTAAAATGATAGTTAGATTACTTGGAGGAAAACAAGCATCCATTTTATATAAACTTTATAAGGTTAAAATGGATTTCCTGGTGCCCCAAAGATAACAATGTCTTCATAAACACGACATGAAGAAATGTGTTTCTTTTGGTTAAAAATTACAGTTAATACAGCTGGTCTACTGAGACAAATCATTTTGCTATTTCCAGGGACCAGGGATATTGAAAATGAGTAGTTCTTTAATGCTACAAAAGGAATCCAAAGGCAAAGTTAAGAAACTTATATTCTAGATATTCTAGGTAAAGGTAAAGGTTCCTCTCACACATATGTGCTAATCGTTCCCGACTCTAGGGGGCAATGCTCATCTCCGTTTCAAAGCCAAAGAGACAGCACTGTAGGAAGGTTTCTCCATGGTCATTTGGCCAGTATGACTAAACACTGAAGGCACACGGAACGCTGTTATCTTCCCACCAAAGGTGGTTTCTATTTTTCTACTTGCTTTTTTTACATGCTTTTGAACTGCTAGGTTGGCAGAAGCTGGGACAAGTAACGGGTGCTCACTCAGTTATGCGGTGCTAGGGATTCCTTTCGGATCGACAAGCTCAGTGTTTTAGCCAGTGAGTCACTGCATGCCCTTCTAGATATTCTAGATTCCACTATTTTTTTTAAGATATGGAATTTATATAGTTTATGGGAGAGAGGTTTGACAGGTTTTGTTTGGAAAGTGGCAGCAACTGGCATTTTGATGCACTATTCAGCCCCTATACAACTTTCAACAGCTTCCTTTTGAAACTCATGCAATGTTTCATTTGCTTTGAGAAAATGGGCAACTTTGCAAATGGAAAAGCTGCATATGCTTATCAGTGCCTTTGTAGTGGTTACTGAGTCAGAGCATCGGTCTGCCAATATTTATACTAAGTGATCCCAAAGTGTGCAGTCTTGTGCCCTCTGAGATACTATCCCAGGAACGTCTGCAGTCCTGAATCAGAATCCCATTCAACCTCAGAGAAGGGAAATCTTGTATCATTCCCCCGGCTTCTCCAAGTTGATTGTTTCAGAGGTCAGGAAATCCCAATTTCGAAAAACCGCAAAGAAAACAATGCTGGAGATGAACAAGGGGGACTAAAACCAGGGATGATGAAGTTGAAGCCAAACCTGGAACTGGATCTAGAAATACTGTACAAACATTACTTTGTCTACCTCCATCCTGCTGGGTTACAGCCAACAAAGGCTTGGGCTTTTCTAAGTGCTCCAACATTGGACTAGTTAAAGACACATTAGGTTTGCTCTGTAAATGTCTTCCAGATGGATGGAGTTATGATTAAAAATTACTCATCCAGCTAGGAACGCAAACCACTAAAGTCTTCCATTTCAGTGAGATTACTTATATTTGAAATAGACATTACTACATAGTCAGTATGCACTGAGAATTAGATTGTAATATATAGGACATTTAACATCTCTCCTTCCCCAAAAGTGCAACACACACTTGCTAATAGATGTAACTCAGTCTCAACATTGTGTTCATTTCGTACATTATCAAATTCTGGTTGAATAGCTGATGCCACATAATGACACTACACAGTAATTATCTTTGTCCAGGAATGGAAACAGAGGTGGTATTCAGAGAGTTTGGACCGGTTCACCTGAACCATTGGGGAAATCACAGGTGGGCCACCCACCTGCCCCGGCTCTATGCTGTCCTATTTAGGCATGTTTTTTTTAGGCTGGGTGCATGTATGGAAGGCACGCAAGAGCAAAGTGCATGCATGGAAGGCCGGGATGCATGTGCGGAAGGGGCTCATGCACCCGCAAAGCGGGCTGGCGGCAAACCAGTAGTAACAAAATGTGAAACCCACTGCTGAATGGAAACTGCATGTCAATTACACTGTCCTACCACACCTAGAAGAAATTCACACATAATAGCAAAAGGGGGGAAATAATACCACATATTAAAGAAAAATAATATGGGAGTAAATCAATAAAAGTATATATTACATATCAGAAAGAACAGCTACATGTATAATATGATATTTTTATTGTTGCATGCTGTCCAGAAGCACTTTCCATGATGAAAGTTGTATAGAATTGTGATAAATAAAGAAATAAAAATAAATAAAATATTTACAGGACTGCTTATCCCTGATGGTTTCTGCCTGTCCTAACCTATTGGGTGAGTTTTAGAAAATTTTAAGGGAGAAACATGCCCACTTTCTACTTTGCCCAAGCTACCTTGCCCCATGCTTATGCCACAGTGAGCACTGGCAGCTATCACCTCCCTGAACACTTGTATGTGGATGACAATACGGCATTCCTTCTTCCTTGAGAAAATGTTTGGAAAATTTTTCAACTTAAGAAAAAAAAGATAGCAATAGCACTCAGACTTATACACTGCTTCACAGAGCTATATAAGCCATCTCTAAGTGGTTTACAGCAGGGGTGTCAAACTGGCGGTCCAAGTGCGGGATGCATCATGTGCAGGCCACACACACCCCGACTCCACAAAGGGGAAAAATGTCGCAAAACATTGCATGACGGAAACGTGATACGGCGAGTTTTACACCCATAGCTTACAGAGTCAGCATATTGGTCCCAACAATATGGGTCCTCATTTTAACAATCTCTGGAAGAGGGAAGGCTGAGTCAACCCTGAGCCAGTGAGAATCGAATTCCTGGTGTAAGCAGAAATAGCCTGCAATACTGCAGTTTAACCACTGCGCCACCACGGCTCTTCTGTCCCAGACCAAAACCAATCTTTAAGGCTGGGACATAATTGGAATGCCAAGATCATGGCATACTTGATCAGTCAGAAAATAGTCATTTTTGAAAAGAGGAACACATCTTTCAGGATGCTATCTACCATCCTATCTTGGATGCTATCTGCCAAAAAAGCCAACACAGTTCTAGGCTGCAAAAACAGAGGGATAGAATCAAGATCACGTGAAGTGTTAATACCACTTTATAATGCCTTGGTAAGGCCACCCTTGGAATACTGCATTCAGTTTTGGTCACCACGATGTAGAAAAGATGTGGAGACTCTAGAAAGAGTGCAGAGAAGAGCAACAAAGATGATTAGGGGACTGGAGGCTAAAATATATGAAGAACGGTTGCAGGAACTGGGTATGTCTAGTTTAATAGAAAGAAGGACTAGGGGAGACATGATAGCAGTGTTCCAATATCTCAGGGGTTGCCACAAAGAAGAGGGAGTCAAACTATTTTCCAAGGCACCCGAGGGCAGAACAAGAAGCAATGGGTGGAAACTAATCAAGGAGAGAAGCAACTTAGAACTGAGGAGAAATTTCCTGACAGTTAGAACAATTAATCAGTGAAACAGCTTGCCTCCAGAAGTTGTGAATGCCCCAACACTGGAAGTCTTTAAGAAGATGTTGGATAACCATTTGTCTGAAACGGTATAGGGTTTCCTGCCTAGGGAGGGGGTTGAACTAGAAGACCTCCAAGGTCCCTTCCAACTCTGCTATTGTATTATATTGTATTATCCTAGGTGAATCTTTCTGTGGTTGCTTTAAAATAGGATAATACTAGAGGCAGGATCTTTGCTCTGCAGCAAACCAGGGTTGGTTATTTATTTATTTATTTCACTGGTACAGTTAGGCCTCAACTTTTGACAGTAATTGAGCCCCGAATTGTGGCTGTAAATTATGAAAATCATTAAGCAGGTCACCATGAGATTGGACCTGTTTCTACAACATTTTTATAATGGTTAAGTAAATGCTGTAGTTATTTAAACAAATCCACTTCATCTTATGGATGTTCTTTTGCTGGAAACTGGGAGTAAATGCTGGAAACTGGCAAAAAACAGCTGAAAATTATGGTCATGTATGGGGTGGTCCAGCCACCTGTGAAGCAGTTGTAAGTTGTTTGGAGGATATCCATCATCACTTTGGATAGTCACTAAGCAATCAATTGTAAAGTGAGGATTCTCTTTCCCTCTCCTCTGTTTCTCGCACTCTTTCTTTTTCTTTTCTCTCTCTCCCTCCCTCTCTTCTTCTTCTTCTTCTTCTTCTTCTTCTTCTTCTTCTTCTTCTTCTTCTTCTTCTTCTTCTTCTTCTTCTTCTTCTTCTTCTTCTTCTTCTCTCACTCTGTCTCTCCCACTCCCCCCCTCTCTCCCTCTCCCTTCTCTCTCTCCCTCCAGGGGAGGAGCATATTGTTACTCACAGGTATCTTGTGACTAATCGTGTTCCCTTAACAATTGGATGATAATGCAAGAAGTGATGAGTTTTCTCAAGGAAACACCAGTATTAAAATTTTTCACCATCTAGAGAGACACTAGAAATAAAGTCTTTGTTCTATTTCATATTTGAGCCTCAGAAATATTGCCACTGTGAAATATTTATTTAGATGATGCTTGACAGATTATATACAATTGTGGAGCAGGCTGTAATGTGACATAATAGTCTGGAGAAATACCCATAAGACAGAAACAAGGACTTAATTTCCATCAACTGCAATGATGACAAATACTATGAGTTACACTTCAGCAATATAAAGGAGAATATATGTTCCCCCAAGTTTGACAACATCCTTGTTACAATTCTTCCCACTTCAACTCTCTTGTTTTCATTGGCAGCAAACAGTCTTGTAATTTATTTCTACCAGACATAACAGTGTGACTAGGTAGAGTTAGCAAAGCAGGAGATAACTGCTCAGTGGCTATAATTGCTCTAGGTACAATACTCTGGAATGATGAAGCTGTATTGCAATAGGAACTGCTCAACATTCAGTCAACTGCCAGAAAACGGGGAGCAGAGAAGTTTCAAATATTCAGACCATTGGTAGCTACCCCAAGGTTGCCACGTGCTGATGCCAGGCACAAATACAATTTATCTATCAGATAAAGAGGTTACACCTTGATTTTCAGCTAAACCTTTTTTCAGTTACTACCACTGTGTTCTATAACATCATCACTAGCCCATGGTGTGCAACAGTGCATCACTGAATCAGGGCTGCTGAAGGAAAACACCTGAGCTTCCTTTCTGCCAGAAGAAATGTTAATGAAGACACAGGTGGGATGAGCAAAGGAGGGTTGTGGAAAGCCACATAACAACCCATTGATCATTCTCCTTCCCATTTCTCTTCTAGTTGTTTTTACAGAGGGGTATGAAAAACGTGGTTACAGCATATTGCGCAACTTGAATAATATCCAGAAAGCAAGTTTCATGACCATGGGAGAGGGACGTGTGAACCAAGAAGGGTAGTCTATCCCGAAAGCTCTACAACTGTGAAGAGACACCCTGTCTGCCAGTGAAATTTCACAAAGTGAAAACCAGACAGTGAATCATCTTCAATAGTGTACAGAACCTGACTTAGGGAGTGTTGCAGATTCTTTCCCTTTCTTTTGCTCAATCCTTGTTGTTGTTTCCTTAAGCCCTACGAGGCAACCCATGAGTCAGTTAGCTTTTGGCAGCACAAACCTGCCTGCAGCCATTTGCCTTCATTTGGAACTTCTGCTCCTTCTGGGAATCACTTTTGGCTCTCATGTTCCATCAAGTGTAGGCTGAGACACTCAAAGGGGCCCAGAAGTCAATCACAGTTTGTTTTATTATTATTATTATTTCTCTTTAAATAGAGTCCCTCAAAACCAATCACCACTGAACTGTCTTAATTTTTATTTAAAAATAAATAAATACTGTAATAGAATGTTTTATTATTTAGTTTATATCATGCCCTGTCATATATCCAGTCACAGAATTAAGAGGCACAAGTACAAGAACCAGTTAAGAATTTTGCTTGATTCATTTATTTAATAAGACAGGACTATAATCTAAAAGGGGATGTGGTGGCTCAGTGGCTAAGACAGTGAGCTTGTCAATCACAAGGTTGGCAGTTAAGCAGTTCGAATCACTAGTGCCACATAACGGAATGAGCGCCCGTTACTTGTCCCAGCTTCTGCCAACCTAGCAGTTTGAAAGCACATAAAAAAATATAAATAGAAAAATAAGGACCACTTTGGTGGGAAGGTAACAGTGATCCACATGACTACGGAAACATCTTCAGACAGCACTGGCTCTTCAGTTTTGAAATGGATATGAGCACCACGCCTAGAGCCAGAAACGACTAGCACGCAAGTGTGAGGGAACCTTTACCGTTACCTTTATAATCTGAAAGTTTCTGCTACTATGGATTGGTAGAATTTGTCATTAAAGAATCAGAGGGTTCTGTGTATCCAAATATGAAAGTGGGTGTCCACAAGATGCTTTTTTTTCAAGAAGCAACTGGGCTTTCTTGTTTTTCTTTGAAGACATTTCACTTCTCGCCCAAGAAGCTTCTTCAGCTGTGCCTGGATGGTGGGGAATGGAAGGATTTATAGTTTTTGCAGACAGCTGGTCATCTGCATCCTTTTAGATAGTCCTTGAGGCCACTTGGAGGTTTATCTTTGTCCTCAGGGTCACCTGAGTGTTGCAAATGGGTATGGAGCCTTCTTGGAGCTGCTGAGAGGTCTGTGTTGTAGACTGGAGAAAGATGATGTTGTATCCCTCCTCCTCTCTTGAGAGAGGGCTGTTCAGTTTTGACATAGATGGCCTCTTTGACCCCTCTTTTAAACCAGCAGTTCTCTCTATCCAAAATGTAGACTTTGTTGTCTTCAAAAGAGTGGCCTTTGTCTTTTAAATGCAGATGGATTGCTGAATCAGGATCTGGTATTCCAGATAGTCCTCAACTTATGATCACAACTGAGCCCCAATTTTCTGTTACTAAACGAAAAGAGTTGTTAAGTGGATTTTGCCCCATTTTACAACTTTTCTTGTCATAGTTGTTAAGTGACTCACTGCAATGAGTGAGTTGTTAAGTGACTCTGGCTTCCCCATTGACTTTGCTTGTCAGAAGGTTGCAAAAGATGACCACAAGAGCCTGGGATACTGCAACCATCATAAATATGAGTCAGCTGCCAAACGTCCAAATTTTGATCACATGACCTTGGGGATACTGCAATGATCGCATGAAAAACTGTCACTTTTTTCAGTACTGTTGTAACTTCAAACGTTCACTAAATGAACTGTTGTAAGTCAAGGACTACCTGTACCTTTTTCCTTGCAAAGACACGTCGGGTTAGGAATAGAAGCTGGCGACTGTGGCTGAAATTTAGGGCAAAAGAACTTATCTCATAAGAAGTTCTTAATATATTCCATTCTGGCTAGTAGAAATTAAATAACAAACATCTTTTGCAACCCTTGATAGATGTTTCTCTCTCCTTCCATCCTTCCCTTCACTCCCTGGTTGTTCAATAACTGCACTAGCAGGACCCACTTAACAGAGGTGGACTGCTGCTTCTGCCTAATACTTCATGTAATAAAGAAATGAATTAAAATCTCTCATCAGCATCACTAGTACCTTCCTGGCTGTGCAGTCTTTGGATTTATTAGGTATTTTTTGCAACAGCATCCATCTCTTTGTGAATGTGTATCAAAACAGGCAAGATGCCTATGGCTCTGTGATCAAAGATCCATCCTTTTGTAAGAGCTCACAGCATGATGCCACAGCTGTCATCTTGCCTCTTTTGACCCCCTCTGCTGATATCACTGGCTTCTAATCTAGTTTTCCTCTCTCCCCACTGACAGGAATGCTGAAATTGTTTGATGCCTAAGTAGTCCAGTCCAAAGATTCTCAAATGTTGCATTGTTCAAACCCACAAATGGCAGACAGATCTGTATGACTTTCTACTCCATGACTTAAAAAAAAAAACACCAAGTGATTTCCTTGGGGTAGGACTGGGCACCATCCACCCCAATTAATTAAAGTTCAATTTCCACTTCAGCTGAACAGCAATGCAACACAAGGTTCTTTTCCAAGCTCTCCCTCCTCCTGGTTTGGACAGTGACCTAACATTTATCTCTCAGGCACCCTAGCTTGGATTCCTGCAGCACCTTAGTCTAGATCTTCCTTCAGCCCTGGATTGGACACTTGCAAGAGTAGGGATTTTCAACTTCTGATAAATGGTACACCTGCTCCATCCAAACACCTGTCCAGGAGTAAATTCTGGCCAATCCTTGACCCTATTGAAAAATGTCTCCTTAAGTTGCCCATAACTCTCTGAAGTCTGAGTCTAGCCTATGTTCACAAACTTATTTCATTATCTTTTAGAATCATAGCTGGAATATGACGGTGCCAAAATAACACAACCTTGGTATCATTTCAGCAATGGCTGCATGATGAACTGAGGATGCTTTAAGGCACTAGTGAGGCAATATCCATGTCCTGCCAACTTCTTTTGCTGTCTATGTAGATCAGAAATGCCCTGGGACAAATCTCATGTCTTGCATGCATACACGAGATAATTTTAAGCAACCTATTACTCTTCAGTCTCTTTGTCCTTCATTCCTTCCCATGCAGACATTTTAAATTAAGAATAAATCAACTAGGCAAAGGAAAATATTACTGAAATAATATGCATTATGTATTCTGAATGCTATTATGTGTTATGTGCATACAACGTATTATTATTATCACAAACATCACATCAGCCTCTTCTTGTTTTATTTACCTGCTTAGAATGCCTTCAAACATGAATTAATGCATAGACTTTTTAAAGCATTTGAATGGCAGGAGAAAGTTAATCAGGTGCAGATTTTTCCATTGAGACACTTAGAGCAAAAAGTCCTGCCTGGCCAAAAAGAAATTCTTTTTCCTATGCTTTAGGCATGGGAATAATTTTTAGGCTGTCCTTTCAATAAATTTCTCTCCTAATAAAATCATATAAATGTATGCAAGTCATTCCGAGGAAAAACCAGTTGAATATAATACATTTTATGCTCTTTACATGCATTAAATGTGAGAGTTTAATTGTATAAATAAACAGAGCAAATAAGTGTGAAACTGGATATGGGATTACAGCCAAACTCATATGTTCTTGCCCTAACAAGTTAGCAGAAGCACTGTGCAAATCCTTCGAAAGAGATGATTCACCAGCATATGTAGTCAGGCTCTGTCATACACATCAAAAGAAGTCTGCTTGTAATTATACCTGACTCTACGTTTGCTTCCTTTTTCACAGTAGAAATTTCTTCAAACACTGTTCTCATCACAGGTTATGGGAGGAATTTTGTAATACATAATCCACTGATTGTGTATGCTAATCCTAATCTTAGTTACTGAACTTCCACTGCTGCTATTCATAATATCATTAAGCATCATGGAGCTTCTAAGACACTTGGGTAATTGATGTCAAGGTTTGCAGGGATATCCCTGACTTTTGCAAACCTGCCTTAAGAAGAATCACAATACTAAATAGCTAGAATATTGCTCCCAATGGCCCTGCAGATGCTGCCAATTCTTCCCCAGTGAGGACTGCTGGACAGTGATCAGCTGATGCAATAAAGGTGGAGAAATATTGACATTTCATCATCCTCATAATCACAAGATAATTGCAAGATAATCCCAAAATAATCCCAATTGTGGGATCTTATCCAGGTTTGAGCAGAATAACTTCCAGTGTTCCTCTAATACAGGGGTCCCTAAACTTAGCAACTTTAAGACTTGTTGACTTCAACTCCCAGAATTCTCCAGGCAGCATAGCATTGAGACTTCAACTCTGGGAGTTGAAGTCCACAAGTCTTAAAGTTCCAAGTTTTAAGATCTCTGCTCTAATAGCTCACATCTCTAGATGTATTATGTCTGCCATGTGTAATCTAGTAGACATTGTGAATAGAGCCTGCTTCTTCTGGTGTGCTCTGAAAGGCCAAGTGCATCTACCAACCTCTACAAAAATGTTCTAAGTGTTGTTGTTTTTTTGCCTCTTCTAATTTAATAATAGAAGTCAGATACTGTTACGGTTTCCAAAACCAGCCAGAGAAATGCACCAAAAGTGATGAATTCTCTATTTTTTCTGCAGGCTGTGAACAAATCTCAGCCTACTAGTCATCCAAGTTTATTATCTCCAACTAGCTCTGTTACAAACCTGCCCAACAGGTTTCAGGGTTGACCCAGTCCTACAAATTATAACGTCAGCCGACAGGCTTTGCAGACAAGTTTAAGGAGGAGTGTCTATCACACAAAAGAACCTTGAGGGCTAGAAAATGCCAATTATCTCTTAACCTGTCTTTTAGCATGGACTGCTTTAAACACCTGTAATTTGCTGAAAACTCAGGATAGGCTGCTGGGTTCATCAGAGTCAGTATTTTATGAGGAGTGGGGTGGAGAAGCATTTGCATCTATTCCAAAGTCAGATAAATATTCTAACACAATATTGTGCCCTTAATTTTAGGTGCACATGAGATTTCACCTGAATGCTTTGGCTGTCCGAAGCTATGCATTGTGCTTGCCACCTCTAATAAAAGGAATCACCAATGACTCACTGGCTCCAGAGAAAGCAAACATTACAAGTTTGCAAGGAAAGTGGCTTGCAATCCCTAAACCATGAAACATTTTCATTTGTCATATAATCGACAAATTCAGAGAATTGTCCTATTCCATAGATCTGAAGATCATCATGGGGGGGGGGGGATCTATGTGATTGGTAAGAGTCAACAGGGTTAATGGCATGTAATCAATCAATCAATCAATCAATCCACAGATCTGGCAGGGTCTACTTGGGTCACCAAGTTTAACTATCTACTCAGTGCAAGAATCCAAATTTAAATATCCCCAACATTTACTTGTACACATCCATCAAATGTAAGTTCACCATCTTCCTTAATAACTAGCTCTTCTGTCAGTTTGTTCTTATTGTTGGCAATTGTTCTTCTGCACTGCTAGATCATTTCATTGACTTCCAAGCATTTGTATCCTGCTGTGTGATTGGACTATCAGGCCTGCCAGCTGGGGAGTAGATCAGTAAGCCTTCTCAAGGAGAGAAAGGAGTAGGATGCATGGTCTGAAGTAATGCTCTGATTGAGCAGATCAAGAGAACTCCATGTTGTCTAGCATTCTACATTCCAGCAACTATCCAGCTATTTCCAAATAATCTAAGCAGGAAAATAAATGTCTTGCCCTCTTGTGAGTCCTAGCGGTGGTATTCTATTTTATGCTGCCTCCACAAATAGGAAGTTTCAATAGGTATTCTGTATTGCTGGTGATAGGAATTTCTGACCTTTGGGTCTAATATAGCCCAGAAAGTCAGCATCAAAAGATCCAGGGACTAGCCCTTTTTACCTATCCAAAACATTTCCCCAGGAAAATGAACAGCAAACAAATAAAAAAAGGGTGATCTATTCATTTTCCTTCATATCATTCATCATTTGAAAAATCTGTACCTTGTCTATCTGTAGCTTGTTACATCTTTTTTTATTCTCACTGCCATTATCCAAAAGATATTCCTCAAAGGAAAATGAAATGAAAGTAGTAATCTGCTATACTGGATGGTTTTGGTTTTCCATGGCATTTTTTCCAATTAGCTATCTATTTGTGGGAGAAAGGGGGGTGGTGGAGGAGACAGACTTAAATATAATAGAAGTTTTTTTTATCACTCTTCTTGATAAAGTAAAGATATATTTTTTTCAAATAGAATATATATGTGTGTGTGTGTGTGTATTCTTGTGGGTATATATTCTTCATTCACACACACACATACACACACACACACATATATGCATGATGATCTTGTTGTACTTAATTGGTGAGGTCTCACTTGCCATCTTCAGGCTGGGTTTTGAGCTTAAAGCATGGTCGGAGCTGCCGTCTTTCTATAAATCTTGGTGTGGGTGTGTGGAGTGCTGGCTTTGTTTCAGTAAGTGGAATGATTGGTTGTGTGGTTGTATCATGATTGGTAGATTGGTGCTGATTGGTGCTGGCTGTGTATCCATTGTTGTTTTGTGTTGTAACGGCCTAGGTGGTGGGTGGGACTCGTTTGTTGACTATGGCTGGTTTCCAGATGTCTGGTAGGCGGGCGGTATTGCCATGTTTATTCATGTTGTGGGGGTGTTTCTCTATTTCAATAGCTTCCATAATTATTCTCCTGTTGAAGTGTTCTGTTTTGGAGATTAACCCGGTTCCTTCAAAATTAATTTCATGTCCTGTAGCTTTAAGGTGCTGGAAAAGGGAGGAAGTTTTTTTTTTCTTACTGTGTTCTTGTGTTCTGCGATGTGTGCATTTATTTTCCTGTTCGTTTGTCCTATGTATGTTGCAGGGCAGATTTCGCATGATATTTCGTAGACTCCTTGGTTTTCTAGCTGGATTTTGTTTTTGGGGTGTCTTAAGATGTTGGCTATTTTTTGGTCAGTGTTGAAGGCTGTCTTGATATTGTGTTTGTGGAAAATTTTGCTGATTTTATCTGTGGTCTCTTTGATGTAAGGGAGAAGGGTGATGCCATTATCCTCTTTCTGTGTCTCGGTTTTTGGGGGGAGTCTCCCTTTGGATTAGGTTGATAATTGTTTTTCTTTGGAATCCGTTGGAGATTAATACGTTTGTGAGAGTGTATAATTCAATTTTCAGGTGGTCTTTGTCGTCTATGAGTTTGGTTTTGGAGATGAGGGTCTTGGCTACAGAGTTGATCTGTACAGGGTGGTGATGGGATTGAGTGTTTAAGTAGCAGTTGGTGTGTGTTTGTTTCCAGTAGATGGTGTGTCCTAGGGAGCCATTGTGTTTTTTGTAGATTAGAACATCCAGAAAGGGGAATTGGTTGTTTGCTTCTATTTCCATGGCAAATTGTATTTTGGGGTGTATGCTGTTGAGATGTGTGAGGAAGTTGTCCAGTTTTTCTTTCCCATGTGGCCAAATCACAAAAGTGTCATCAACATATCTAAGCCAGAATTTGGGTTTGTGTTCATATTTATCTAAGGCATTAGTTTCAAAATGTTCCATGTCTATAGAAAGACGGCAGCTCCGACCACGCTTTAAGCCCAAAACCCAGCATGAAGATGGTGAGTGGGACCTTGCTGAAATGTTGCCAAGACAATCTCAATCTTACATGGGAAAAGACCTGAATACAACAAGACCAGCATACCTACACCCGTGAAAATCTACGAAAAAGCTACAGGAACTTTGAAGGAACCAGATTAATCTCCAAAACTGAACACTTCAACAAGGGAATAATTATGGAAGCTATCGAAAAAGAGAAACACCCCCCACAACATGACTAAACGTGACAATACCTCCTGCCTACCAGACATCTGGAAACCAGCCCTAATCAACAAATGAGCCCCACCTACCACGCAGGCCATTACAACACGAAACAACAATGGACACACAGCCAGCACCAATCAGCACTAATGTATCAATCATGATACAACCATACAACCAATCATTCCACTTCCTGAAACAAAGCCAGCACTTTACACACACACCCCACCAAGATTTATAGAAAGACGGCAACTCCGACCATGCTTTAAGCCCAAAACTCAGCCTGAAGATGGCAAGTGAGACCTCGCCAAAACGTTGCCAAGACAATCTCAATCTTACACGGGAAAAGACCCGAATACAACAAGACCAGCATACCTACACCCGTGAAAATCTACGAATATATATATATATATATATATATATATATATATATATATATATATATATATATATATATATATATATATATATATACACACACACACACACACACACACACACATACACATACATACATACATACATACACACACACATATACATATACATATACATACATACATACATACACACACACACATATATACATATACATTTATATTTATGTGTGTGTGTGTGTGTGTGTGTGAAGAATCACCAGAACTTTAAAATATATTTCTCACTTAGCCTCTGCTAAAATTGTCAGAGTGTAAAAACCATTAAAGAAATGTCTGCCTTTATACACTATTAATCAATAGTGTATTAATTAGTGTATAAAGGCAGATCTCTCTTTAATGGTTTTTATAATCTGACGATGTTAGCAGACGCTAACAAAGGCTAAGTGAGCAATATATTTTAAAGTTCTGGAGATTGTAACGTCTGTTTCTTCTTTTATAACTACACTTGGAACTAGTACTTTTAGGATAATTCGTATGTATGTATGTATGTATGTATGTATGTATGCATGTATGTATGTATGTATAAAATGGCAGCTAGGTTTGAGGAATAAATTAATAAAAATAAAAATACATTTATTAAAATTAAAATAAATAAATAAACAAATAAATAAAATTGGGTTGCTGCTGTTTAGTACAGACTTACAAAAATTTTCAGAAGGCCTTCTCAATGGTGGCTCCTTAGCCTTAAAATGGCTGGCCAAGAACAGTCATGCTAGCTTTTCTTTACCTTTCACTCTGTAGAAAACAATCTTTTTGTACAGGAGCTGTTCAGTTTTCAGAATTAGAAGGATGTTCTGGTTGTTTTTATTATTTACACTGGGGTTTATAGTCTGCTGACTGTTAATATGGTGGTGCATTCATTAAATGGTTATTATTATTAACTTCTTGAACACCATTCTTTGGCAGAAAAATGAAATGTGAATGAACTAAATTAAATAGCTACATTACATAATTCCTAAATCTATATGCAAATTAAAATCCAATCTTTCTATTCATACTGTCCTGCATTTAGTGCAACATATTAGTGAACAAAAGAACAGTCACAATATTGATCTTGTAGAAAAATGTATACAATGTACATAACTGCAAACACAATATATAAAATTTCACTATAGTAGGAGAACGATTTGCAAATATACATATTGTAGGAAAAATAAAAGTGTTTATTTGGGAAATTGTGCATCCTAATCCAAATAGATTTTTCATTCAGGGTTTGCAAATTTACATGAAATGGCATGAAGACAATTTAACTGAAGCAGAATTAGGAATCAAGTGTGGAAAGGTTCTCATATTTATGTCAAATTCCTATTAGCTTTTCAGTTATAGGAACTGTAAACTGGAGTAGATAGACCTCAGACTAATACAATAGGAATCTTCTAATTTTTTTACCTTATTTTATCTAATATTTTAATATGATTTTATTGCAAGTTTAAAAATAAAAGTTAAAATTAATACAAATTGAAATGAGTAACATGGGGGGAAAGGGAAACAATGAAAAATAAAATTAAAGTACAAATTTTTTTTTATATAAAAATGATAATTTATCCAACTAATTCCCAAGATGTTATTATTGTCATATTTTCAAGTTCTTGTCACCTTCTCTTGTATTATTATTCCATTATCAATTATAGTGTGAATGTAGTTTATCATAGAATACAAAATTAAACTACTTCAAGTGTGAATGACTATTTTAAAACCCAGAAAATGTCTGCATATAATCCCATTTACAAGGCATTACCTATGTAACCTGAATAGATTTCCCCAGTGACAAACCTGATACACATGTCTACATCTGTGTATATTGCATGAAATTTAAAAATGTTGCTCAGAAGTGCACCAACATACATTTTTTTTTATTGTTACAACCAGCTTAATGGGTCTTAGAAATGGGCTGGAAAACAAGAACACAGAGAGAAATATAATGATCAGTTTAGGTAATCAGGTCATATCCTAAGTCTTATCTCTATTTTTTTTTTTAGGAAAAAAAAAGTTCATTAGTTGCTTCCTTGCGAACAATCTTCACAAACCAGGTATCTAAAAAGCACTTTGTGTCTGTTGTTACCCAATTTGAAACAGTACTTCTGAAATAAGTATCATCATTTCTTCCCTTCTCTGGTTGTAATGTAACCCATTACTCTGAAATAAGCATTTCTATTTTTGCATTTCTAAAGATATTGTCTAGCAGGGACAGCTTCAGTATGTCCCCCTCATCCATTTTAATTAAACTACAGGAGACAACAATTGAGTGATTGTATTACTTACATAAACTGACCGGGTGTGTTTCTAGCATGTACTTGTCATGTATGTGAAAAGATGAAATGGCTGATGAATATTCAACAAAAATACTTTATTGTCCCTTAAGCTCTTAACACCTGTTTTTGAGAAGTTTTCATTGGAAGAAGCCATGAAAATAATTAGCCAAGTGAGCAATTTATGGCTATCACAAAGTGTCAACCGCCAAAATATTCCTATGAATTTGGGTATAGTACAAATTATAGCCTGGAAAAGCAATATATGCATTTTATAAAACATTACTCTGCACATCCTTGTTCCGAAACATTGCATATATTCACATTAGTCCAATATATATACTGGCTTTGAAGTAACTTGACTTTTAAGAATATTGAATATTAGACAATTGCCCAAAGGACTATCACTTAAACTCACGAAATCAAACAGGTCTGCCAATTATATACACCACAGGGGTGGGTTCCTGCCAGTTCTAACTTCTTCTATAGAAGAGGTTCCACAAATCTACAGTGCCGTTTAGAACTGGTTCCAGCTCCCTCCCTCCCCCGCCCGTCCACACAACATCAAGATGAAGATTGAGAGGAAGAATTCTGGGAGTTGAAGTCCACAAGTCTTAAAGCTGTCAAGTTTGAACACCCTGGGGGGGGGGTTTCTAAAGGGTTAGGGGTGCAAGGGTCTTGTAACCGTGGCACGACAAAACTGCGGTCTACTAAAGCATGCCCGATTAAAGCGCGTACCTGACATCAGCAGCAGCGCGACAAATACGACCGCGGAGAAAAAAGGGCGCTTTAAAAAGCACTTTTAAAGCAAGCCGATTCACGTAAAGGTAAGGGTTAGGTTTAGGGTTAGGGTTAGGTTAAGGGTTAGGGTTAGGGTTAGGGTTACGTTAAGCGTTAGGGTTAGGGTTAGGGTTAGGTTAAGGGTTAGCGTTAGGTTTAGCGTTAGGTTAAGGGTTAGTTTTATGGTTAGGTTTAGGGTTAGGTTAAGGGTTAGGGTTAGGCTTAGGCTTAGGGTTAGGTTTGGGGGGGTTAGGGTAAGGTTTTCGCGTTAATTTTAACTTTACCGCTCACAGCATGATGTTTTCGTCGCGCTGTGATGACATCAGGTACGCGCTTTCGTCGAGAGCGCTTTAGTCTACCGCAGTTTTGTGGTGGAACCACTTGTAACTAGACAGCTTTAAGACTTGCACCCTTCAATGTCAGAGTTCCTGAGCCAACATGACTGGAGAAGGAATTCTGGGACTTGAAGTCCACAAGTCTTAAAGCTGTCAAGTTTGAACACTCCTGGGTTTTTTTCCTAAAGGGTTAGGTGCAGGGGTCTTATAACTTGTAACTTGACAGCTTTAAGACTTGCATGCTTCAAATGCCAGAGTTTCTGAGCCAACATTTTGGTTGCTAAGCAAGAGCGTTGTTAAGTGAGTTTCACCACATTTTACAAGTTGGCCACACCCACCCAGTCACATGGCTGGCAAGCCACTCCCACCCAGTCACATGGCCAGCAAGCCACTTCCCCAAAGCAGGCCACACCTACAGAAGAGGCTCTAAAGAATTTTGAAGCCCACCACTGATTTTATTTCTTTCATAACCAGACTTCAGAGCAAGGAATAATCTGAAATGAAATGAAATACTAAATAACTAGATTTGATGAGTGGTGACATTCATCTAATTAGTGAAAATAGTTTGAGAGAATGCAGGCAAGATATTTTTCAAATCTATCTGAGAATAAAGGGTATTAAACATTCCTCCTGCATTTATCCTTTAACATTTTTTTCTGAAAGTTCAAGTTGGATAGATGGATGCATCTTCTAATTTTACCCCCACAACATTCCTTTAAGGTAGTTTGATTAAGGGACAGTGACTGTCCCCACATTGCCCGATAGCCTTCCTGCCTGAGTGAGAGTTTAAATCTGGCTCACTTTTCTCAAAATCAAACACCTCAACATTTCTTTCTTTCTGACTGTTTGTGGAAAATGAACGAGAACTATTTAAAAAAAAAGATTCATTTTATTAGGGTGAAAAATTCTACCAGACTTCAGCAACTACTACCGTGTTTCCCCAAAAATACAACCCATCCCAAGAGTAAGTCCTAGCTTGAATTTTACATGTGTGCCCAATATAAGTCCTACCCCCCCAAATAAGCCCTAATTAATATCCCGCCCACTCGTAAAAATTAAGCTGGGGATGGGGAATGGAGCTGCCTTACTACTTACCTGCAGCCAGGCCATGCACACCCCAACACCTGCCTTGCTGGCCCATTTCTTCTGCAGCCATCAAGGCTAGCCAGGCTTTCCTGAAGACCTCTGCAGCTGATAACAGAGCTCTGGATCAATTGGAGCCCTGTTATCAGCTGCAGAGGCCTTCAGGAAAGCCTTGCCAGCCTTACCGGCCACAGAAATTCCTGACAACAAAAAGGAAGCCGGGAGCAATACACACAAGTTAGGTGTATCCATGCATGACATTCCCCCCTGAAAATAAGACCTGGTGCCTCTTTTGGTGGCAAAAAATATAAGACAGTGTCTTATTTTTAGGGAAACACAGTATTGCATCTTTCAGAAGTATTAATCTATTTAAATGTTTGAATATAGAAGGAACCTAAGAAGTTAACTTGGAAAAGGCTACAAATGTTTTCTTGAGTGCTATTGCAACAGTCTACATTCAAAGAGTTGCATTAACATTGTCAGTGGCCCTACAACACATGGCACCCATTAATCAGATCTCTATGGGGTACTCACAAGTGAGAGGCAGAAGCATACTTTACCTTTCTCCCTAGATTGTTTCCCTGCAGCTGTTACTTGAAGAAATGCTACACACAATCTGGAGATAACAGTAAGTCAACAGACTTATCTAACATGAATTTATTCAAGAACATGCTGGAGTGGACTTTCCAAATCACATAGGGAACAGTTCAGTGGTGGGTTCCGGATCCCGGTGCAACCGCTACGGTGCAACGGGGCCAGGCGTCCACCACATGCACACGTGCAGCATACACACAGCACGCGCATGCGTACTTACCATCCATGATGCTTTGCGATGGTCCAGCTGCTCGGCAGAGCTTCACGCAAGCACTGTACACTCCGTGCACGTGTGCAGAAGCCCCGATCAGCTCAAATACCGGTAAGGAGGATAGGCGGGTGGATGGGCCCTCCAGAGCACCATACCAGAATGGTACCTGGTGCTCTCAGCAGGCACTGGTATTCCCCATACCGGGCATACCGGGTGTATCCCACCACTGGAACAGTTGCTTAGGACAGCAAAGTATATTTTTCCAAATATTTTACAACAGAAAACTCTTCCTCCTTCTTGATTGTTCAAAAATCCTTCCGCTTTTCACCTCGAGCTGTTAGTTGATTTTGGTTCAACCAGGTTAAAAGAACTGTCCAGAAGGGATTGCTCTGTACTCCAAATTATTAATTAATAATAAATGAATGTGTTTAGCTAGATACATTGTCCTTGCACACTTTTCAATAAAACTAAGGTTCAGAAAAATCCACACACATCAGAAGGAATCATAAGGGCTTTTTTTTTTTTTTTTGGAGCAAGAAGAAATCAGAATAGAAAGAAAAACATTAATAATTAATGGGTATTTCTTTCTTTGATGAGGATTGTACTTTTTTCTTTGAAAGACTGATTGACCTTTTATATGGAAAAAAAATCCTCCAAGTTCCTAGATCTTTTTTTTTAAAGATTCACTTATTGTATCCAAACAGTTCAAACAAAGGTGAACCTCTCAATCAGGCTCAGTTCCTGGTAACTATATGGACACACCCGTACAGTTTTCCTAATAATAGAATGGAAATTAATTGCATTGTATTTGTTTGTTGTTGTTGCTGCTGCTGCTGCTATTCCTCTAGAATTCTCTATGGTTTCCCAACCAAGTATGAGCCAAACCCAGGCCCATCCAGGCCCTTCTTAATCCTCACAAGATCATTGACTTGTCTGCTGCCTACTGCTGTATCCATTGCATCACTTAGTTCAATAGATTTGATCCTTGAACAGTGCATAAAGTTGCGGTTGTACCAATGCCAATTAATTTAACATAATGCTATATATTTCTGTGCATGCATGTAATGTCACTGGACTATTCACATTACTATCTTACTGCATCACTGCCAGTGATAATCAGTTTCTATAGCCCTCTAGTACCCTATTTCTCTGAATCACAGACATGAAGCTATTTGGGTGTTAACGGTGAGCATGAGTTGAGTTGGATGAGACAGAAATCAATATAAATTTAATAAATAAACAAATACATAAAGTATGGATAAAAAACAAATGTATTGATTTTCAAAAACTTGCACTTCATGTCTGTCTAACCAACCAGCTAGCTAGCTATCATCTATCTATCATCTATCTCTACTCTGCCACAATCAAAACACTCATGATGGCTTACAGCAAAATAGAACACATACAACAGAAACAAAATCCAAACAGTACCTAAAAAAAACAATCCTCCAATAACCTATTAGGTATCCTGTCCCAAACATACTCTGGAACAGTTCTCTCTTCATCTTCTTCTGGAAGAAGAAGCTAAATAAAGCTCCAACAAAAAGGCCATTGTAAAACGAAAGGCTGGCCCTACAATGGAAATAGCATATTGATGATATCAAATCCCAGACCTCTTTCTGGGTTGCTGAAATCAGCTCCTCATAAAGAGACATCACACAAGCACACAAGCACACAAGCACACACGCACAAACGCACACACATGGATCCAATCTGTCACCACCCTTAAGAATTACAAAAGGTGATCAAGCCAACCTGGATTAGCTGAGAAAAAGCTGCTTCCCATTTCATCAAAATTCAAAAGTCAGAAAAAGTACCAGATAACAGTACCAGATACCAAGGCTAGATGTTACCCCATCACCATAACGAACTCAACCAATGAAGAATTGAGGCTCTGGTGAATCTGAGTGTTTTTTGTTGAAGAAGTGCTATGTTTCAGCAGCCAGTCAAGAGATGTACTTGCAGTGCTTTCTGTAAAATGGAACTGGCCACCCAGGACAAGACTGCTGGATGACAGCTTTCCAATACTCCAGAAGAACTTGCCTATGCTGCAGTGAAGAATGATTACCCCAATTGAAAATGATTCTTCTTTGCAGTTAGGAAACATACTTAAACCCATATTAATCTACCATACACTTAATTCAGAGGTGGGTTCCTACCAGTTCTCACCTATTCGGTAGAACCGGTTCGTCAAATCTACTGAACCGGTTAGAAGAGGTTCCACCAGTGGACCCGGAAAGCAGACCACATCTACAGAAGAGGTTCCAAAAATTTTTTGAAACCCACCACTGGCAAGGACCTTGTAACTTGACAGCTTTAAGACTTGCATGCTTCAATGCCACAGTTTCTGAATAACTACTTGGACCGACCTAAGTACTAATTCATAATTTCATATCCGGTCACATGGGTGGCAAGCCACTCCCACAAAGGAGGCAACACCCACAGAGTAAGTTCCAACAATTTTTGAAACCCACCACTGACTTAATCCTTGTGCCTAAAATAATGCAGAGGTCTCTGTTCTAAAGCTACTGGTATCTAAGACTTTAGATGTAATTTTGGCTCTACTAATAACTCATTACTGGATGTAATCCTTATACACACACACAGACAGACAAAACCAATTTCATTTTCTTTGTGGGGAATATGGGTATTGCAAAAGGATTAACCCATATAAAGCAACAAGATTTCAAATGATTTTTGGAAGGTTGCCTTACAAGTGCAATTGATCATCAGTAATTAATGATTTCAGAATACACATCAATCGCGGGGCAATAACAAGAGTGGAACATTAGTTATTGAGAAAATTAAAAGTAAACACAAGCAACAATGAAAAGGACCCGTTGCCACCTACCAGCCAATTAAGTTCATGCAAAATGAGTGGGATATTCATCTTTAATCTCACACACATGAAGCTTTCCCTTTTGTAGTTAGGTAAGCCCAGTCTCAAACTGCATCCAAAGGTTTTCCAAGCATTTCTGCTTCAGATTGTGACATCAGACCACTGGTAACCTAAAGAGGTAATACCATTCCTCACCTGAAATAATGAGGAAACAAATGTAGGCCTCAGACACAAATTCTGCAGCTCTGAAAGAATACATCATATATGTGCACATAAAAACGGCTAGAAAAAAACTACCTACTAAAAGAGCCATGGTGGTACAGTGGTTAGAATGCAGTATTGCAGGTTAATTCTGCCAACTTCCAGCAGTTCGATTCTCACTGGCTCATGATTGACTCAGTCTTCCATCCTTCCAAAGTCAGTAAAATGAGGACCCAGATTTTTGCGGGCAATATACTGACTCTGTAAACTGTTTAGAAAGGGTTGTAAACCGCTATGAAGCAGCATAGCAGTATTACTGAGTGCTACAAAGTTTCCAGGAGCCCTGAATTTTGCAGGTGAACAAGAGAGTGCAGTTTTACAGCTACATTTTAGGCACCAGTTTCACTGTAGGGCTTTGTAGAATTGAAGGAAAATATGTTTGCCATGCACACATTAGCTTTATCTTTTCAAGTTAATAAAAAGAAATATTCTTGTATTTTACCTTCTATATCCTAAAATGCTGTGAGGCACAGAAAAACAGAATAAATAAAAAGGTACACGTTTGAGAAAAATATGCACAAAATTGGTTAAAATAATGTACAAAATTCATTCTATTAGAGACAATGCTTACAACAGGTAAACATGGGAGAAAAATGTATCCTCAAAGATACCTACTTTGAGAAATATTCAACAAAGATAGATTTTTGGGAGGCAAATTGAACAATTTTAAGATTAGCAAGATGACAAACTAATGTAAATTGAAACTGATAGTTTTATCTGTCTATTTTAAGGATTTCCTAACCCTAAAATAGAAGGTCTAGACAGAGCAAATATCCCCTATAATCTCAATCACAAAAGCTTATTCATTCCTGAAGTTCAAAATCAGATCATGCAAATAGCAGCTTAATCCTAACCTATATGATCTCATGTCTATTGTGGGAACAGAGTGAAATGCCTGCAACAGATTTCCCATTCAATGTATACAAACATCTGTGGTATTTTAGCTCATCTGTATACCAGGGGCTATCTATCTGATAACAATTGATAGATAACTAGGATTGGTGCTTACATCATCTTTGTCATTCACAGATTGCATGCGTATGTTCACAGTCACATATAGTCCTAAATTCCAACAGCAGAGTTCCATGCAATCAAGAATTCTCAGTTACATAGAATAATATTTGCAGGTTTATCTATACAAGAACACATATAGAATAACAGAGTACTGCTTCCCATGTATTCATTGCATGAATAAAGAGATCCTTTAGCTTACTTCAATCAAGCTTCAATCAAATCAACATTTACCTGAAACTAAATTGTCTTGAAGAAAACAAAATACGATTTAATTCATACTGAATGGGCAAAGGGTTGTGTCATAATATAGCCTGAAATCTTCACTTTTCTTGTATGTATCCCTGCTTAAAAATGGGGATTTCAGTAAATTAACAAATTGTTGTACAATTTAGCAGATTCAATGTCTAATTTGATAGCGATTTCAATTTTAATTTCTAAAAGTTGGATTGTAGATTATGCCAAACTGCAAATCCCAAAAGGAACCTTCTAGGTCACGAGTGTCAAAATCGCCATGTCACATTGCCGTCATGTGATATTTCATGATGTTTTTTTCCAATTTGCAGAGCTGGAGTGGGTGTGGCCTGCATGTAATGTGGGCTGCCTGTTCTTGGCAAAAGCAAGAATATTTGTGGAAGCAAAATAAAATGGTCAAAAGTGGTGAGTTTCCAATGCCCTATCCTACTTTTGGGAAAAAAATGTTTCTTCAGGAAGTATTGGACATTATTGGAACACTGTACAGGAACATTTTTGGTGTTGAGATGAAGGAATATTTTTTGAAAAGACATTTTTCTCAAATTCCTGCATTAAATTCTGCATCACCCCTAAAAATTTGGACTAACTTCTTATGTCTATCCCCCATGTTGCCCAAATGGCCTATTTAATTTTGCAGCCAGGGAACAGTGTTTTGAAAGTGGAAAACCATGATAAATCTACAGCATTATATTTCTTCATTTGCAATATTTTATTTTTAAAATGCTTATATAATATATATAATAATGGGAATAAAAGACTTAGAAGCAATCTTGGAGGTCCTCTAGCCAACACAGGAGGTCCTCTTGCCTAGACAGGAAGACTTATATCATTTCAGACAACTGATTGTCCAATCTCTTCTTTAAAACTTCCAGTACTGGAGCATTCTGGAGACATGTTTTTCCACTGATTAATTGTGCTAACTGTCAGGAAAGTTCTCCTTAGTTCAAGGTTGCTTCTCTCCTTGGTTAGCTTCCATGCTTCTAGTTCTGCCTTCAGGTGTTTTCTTTGTGACAACTCTGTGGCAGCCCCATATATATTCATGATGAGAAACAATCTTATAGAAGACTCTGAATAAAGCAATCTATGCTTCCTTTGTTAAGTATTAATCAGTGTTTGGATTTCTTATATTTGAGATTTCCATTGCTCTTTTCTCAAACTGACTTCTAATTAAATTTGTCTTCAAAAAATTAAGCTAATAATTGAAAAAACAGTGTAGCAAAACTCCAAGTCCACCAAAACAACATCAACCTACCACAACAGTAAGTCAATAAAATGCAAGGAAAAAAACAAGAGTAATCAGAGCCTTCAAGTGTGCTACACTTTAAAAACCTCAAAGATTTTCTAACGGAATCATTTGTTGCCTGAAGTAGGCTATAAGTGGGATCAATAATAAATCAAGTAATAAGATCTTAAGAGAAGAGAACATTTAACCAACGGAAACCATAGCCTAGTAAGGCTTGTAAGATTTAAGTGAAACCACAAAAGAGGAAATGCACAGTGATTCCATTTCCTACCAAGACAATTAATAAATAAATGAAAAATAACTGAGAAGAAGCAGAATAAGATAAAACCACAGGATAGAAAAGAATCTAGAAAATATTTCCCTGTGTACGTTTGTATGTACAGTATGTATATAGTCTGTGAGAGTGTTGATTTCTGAAATCTATGCAATAAGTATGAAATGAATAAGGAATCTAGAAGAAGGAAATTAAAGGAATGTATATGATAGTGCACATAAATGTAAAATAGGGAGAACACAACTTCTTTTAAAGGTCCAAGATAAACAAATACACTGTTAATCTCTAGCTATAGCAGAAGAGCACTTACATAGAGGTAGTCCTCAAATTACAACCACAGTTGAGCCCAACATTTCTGTTGTTAAGTAAGACAGTTGCTAAGTGAGAGTTTTACTGCCCTTTATAATCTTTTTGTCATCATTGATAAGTGAATCACTGCAGTTGTTAAGTTAGTAACATGGTTGTTGAGTAAATCTGGCTTCCTTTCCCATTGACTTTGCTTGCAGAAGGTCACAAAGGTGATCACATGACCTCAGGACACTGCAATTGTTATAAATACATACCAGTTGCTAAGCATCCAAATTTTGATCACATGACCGTGGGGGTGCTGTTTGTCACATTTTTCATAAGTGTGGAAAACAGTCATGAGTCACTTTTTTTTTCAGGGCAGTTGTAACTTTGAACAGTCACTAAGAAAATGGTTGTAAGTTCAGAACTGCCCTGTGTAGCATGGGCTGTCATGTAACAGATGTATAAACTGGTTTGGCTGTGTGCATCTATCTGTCAGGCCTGCAGCCATCTTTTCTTTTGGGTCTTTGGCCTGCCACACTTTCTTTTATTCTGCTATGCATTTTCTATTGTGGGAAAATGGGAGGGGGGATAGTAAGGAGACACATACTATGTAACCACAACACCATTATATCTAGAAAGCCAAGGTGATACTCTGTCTCTGCACCTCTGCACCAGACCGGAATTGGATGGGTGGAATTGCCAGCATGGCAGTGGGAGATTGGACCATGTGATGGACTTGTGGGTGTGGCGGCAAGATCTTGAACTTTCAATTAGGTGGGGAAAACTGGGAAGCTTTCAGATTCAGGTTTTCCCAGATGTGCCAACATGGCTCTCTTAATAAATTGGAACTTTCAGCAATACTTTGTCTTGGACTCTGATTTACTTTTGGATGTTATTTGGAACCCTAACACTAACTCACATTCAGGCTTTGTTTAATAGTTCTCCAACAGTTATCTCAAATGCATAATTATAGCAACAAAAGAGTATGGGTATCACAGGTCTCCTCCATAATTTCACCTGCAAAACTGATTCACCCCCACCAATGCATATGGTCAATGCAGTAAACAAGCTAAGAGCAGCCATGCTGTGTTCAAAATCTAGCATCCTTAAATGGGATCAGTGATGCACCACAGAAATGTTTGTGGACATTTGAGATCACTTTTCCCAATAACTGAATATCAATAGCCCAAGGAAGAAGTCTGTATAAAACAAACCTGAATTGGAGTGGGAGGGATCAGAATGCGTAAATAATGCTTATTTACCAAACACTTACATATTTAATACGAAACTTGAAAAAGAGCAGTGTGTCGAATGTATAAAATCAGTGAAAATCACAGTTATAACATTTTCAGTTCTTCTTGCTTAACCTGTAAATATCTTTACAAACAATTTGATGTCAGGAGTATTGGAGGCAGGGTTTGTATGAATGCTTAAGAAAGATCACACCCATTTCCCTCTTTGCTATTTGCTGCAGACAAAGCCTGCTAATATTTCTGAAGCTGATGCCTTGTGATATAAGTGTAGTAAACTAAAGTTTGATGGACAGCACATGACACCAACTGGAAAAGATCAAAGTAGTCCACCTTATGCTGTCAATAATACTGCCTTAACAAAATGTCAAGTAACACTTCTAAAGGCAATGGTCAGTTGTAACCAATGTTCCTTCTAAGATGCATGGCTGCGCGGCCACATGGCTGCGCGGCCATGCGGACGCGCATGTAACAAGAAAATTGCTACACAGTGTTTTTTTAATGTTTTACAATATGTCTTAAAATATTCCCCCTCCCTCCCTCCTCTCTCTGCACCGAACTCTCTCCTCCAATGGGTGAAGTCAAGGAAGACTCTGCCGATGATGCTGCAGAAAGGAGAATTCCCATTGGTCCTCTGGGGCTTCATCAGTTCCTGGGAAAATGCAATCTTCGAGACTCAAAATGATCTCCAAAGTTGGAATGACTATAAGAGAAGATATATATGTTTTTATATTCATTTGGATGCTCTCTTTCAATGAATCAAGGTGCTGCTTTCATGAACTGCTTAGCACATGACATTTAAAGTGAGTGTTGGAAGATGCAACCTGTTCTTCGTTATTTTGTCTATGAGCTATAGAGTGTCCTGATTACATTGCTCTATAATTAATAAACATAAAGTGATGAAACATAAATGTGCCAATTGTGTGAAAAAGATTAAAGTGATTAACTCAAACAAAATTATCAAATAACAAGTAGGGCTGTTCATCAACTATAAAAATAAATTCAATCCTGATTTAACAATTAGTTGAGATTTTGGACTATTGAAAAGTCACACAATTAGGCTTAATGTATCAAATTTGATAATATTGGCAATTTAAAACTATATGCTGACTGTAATAGAAAATAAATAAATAAAAATGTTTTTACTTTTAAAGGCTGTGGTGAAAATATCCAATCACAGAAGACACTGATAATCATTAGGAATCTGCCTGCTATATGTGTTTTTTAATCCACAAATTTGATTTTAGACCTTATTCAATAGTGATTTTTAGGAAGTGTTTTTAACTTTTGGGTTTTAATTTTTAGGAAAGTAGATTAAATTTGTACCTTCATTGCCCCCATTATGAGTATAATTTTTTCCTCACATCAGACAAATGCAGATGTCTTGCTTAAAATAATTATTGAAATATTGAGGATGATAAAAGACAAAGTTCCTTCTCTTCTCAATAATGCAGAATTGAAAAGAGGGGTATTTTAAAGAGATTCCTCTTCTCAAATCTCAGCTTGTGGTGGGTGGGCAAGATGTCAAACAAAAGCAAGCTCAAGCATGCTCAAGAGATTATAAAATGGAAATAAAAGAAGTTTGAAAAGCACTGGAAAATTGGAATCTGAATACAAAGGATCCCATACATGGCTGAACATAGGAATATGCAAAGGCAATTTTAATTAACAGCATGAGCAAAAATTTCTGACTTTGTTTCCAGAAAGAGGAAGGCAAAGGAAGAATCCTGAATCTGTTTGGAAGATTGTTGAGAAAGTAGTTGGATTGCTACAATTCTGGAGCAATCGGATAATCTAGACCTTTTTCATCCAGTGGTAGTCAACCTGGTCCCTACCACCCACTAGTAGGTGTTCCAGCTTTCATGGTGGGCAGTAGGGGTTTGCTGTAACTCTGCTTTATAAATTTTATAAAGTAAAGTTACTTCCCTACTTTATATTTCACCATTACTGTGGAACCGGTGGGTGGTTAGAAAATTTTACTACTAACAGAGATACAAAAGTGGGTGGTAGGTATAAAAAGTTTGACTACCCTGAACTAGACATACCCAGTTCCTGCAATCGTTCTTCATATGTTTTAGTCTTCAGTCCCCTAATCATCTTTGTTGCTCTTCTCTGCACCCTTTCTAGAGTATCCATATCTTTTTTACATCATGGTGACCAAAACTGAATGCAGTATTCCAAATGTGGCCTTACCAAGGCATTATAAAGTGGTATTAACATTTCATTAACATTTCATGTGATCTTGATTCTATCCCTCTGTTTATGCAGCTTAGAGCTGTGTTGGGGTTTTTGGCAGCTGCTGCACACTGCTGGCTCATATTTAAATGGTTGTCCACTGTTCAAGATCCCTCTCACAGTTACTACTGTTGAGCAAGGTACCACCTATACTGTACCTGTGCATTTCGTTTTTCCTGCCTAAATGTAGAACCTTACTGAGTCATTTTTACTTTTGTATTACAAATTAAAGAATGATGACTACCAGGAAAGCAGCAAAACTGAAGGGAGAAGAGGCCCAATAAAACAATCAACAGAAAAGGGGATTACTCCAGAGAGATTGCAAAAATAGCAATGGCACTTAGACTTATACATCACTCCATTGTGCTTTACAGAATCTTTTATACATATAAGGCCAACGTTGAAAATAGGCAGCCGAGTCTTGGTCCAGGGAGCGCGACAAAAAGGTCAAATGTTAGACGACTTCAAGAAGAGGACAAGAGATCCTAAGGAACAACTCTAAGAAATTTTGAAGAATGGAGAGAAGATTAAAGCATGTTTAAAAATAACACTTTTCGGGTTAACATTTCCCACTCTTCAGTACCTGCATTTTTTCATATCAGAAAAGTCCTTAGTTCAATTGCTTCTCAAATACATAACATCTCCTGCCAATCTTACAGTTCATTACTTTACATTATGCTGTGTTAATATTTTTGTTATAATTTGTTTTGATTTTCAGATCATTTCCCCCCCCAAAAAAACATTTTTTTTTAATCTATTTTATTTATCCTAGGCATCTTGGCCATCATGAGTGAAAATATGGGACTCAGTTTCATTAAAATCAGTGGCCATTTTGCCTCACATATTAAGAGTTTTTTACATTATATTTTTAATTAGACCAATAAATTGAGTTCTCTGGGCATGTTATAAATCTGTTCCTTTGCTTTAAAAGGCATGTCTCTGGAGCGCATTTGCATGGCATTGCTATTTAATTTGTGAAAAAGGAGGTTCCCCCTGCTTTGAATATTGCTTCCTTTTCAGATTTGAGGGCAAATGAGGACAGGCTTATCATCTGCGTAGAATGATAAAGGCTGAAAAAATGAACTATTTGTCATGAACCAAGACCCAGACAAGTCTCTCAAACACTGACAACTATACTTTATCTTCTCAGACACATGAAAATAATTTTTCATGAAGTCAGCCAGATCTCCACTTATAATCTAATTTAAACCTGTTGACTTGAACAACATACTGTCTATGTTAACACGATATATTTTTCTTTGGCTAAGTTAATCCATGCTTATATTCAAATAAGCCAATTTTATGGAACGGTATAATACCTTGGAGTATAAAGTAAATAGACTGGTTGTTTAAAATCTGGCTTGTCACAGGCCTGGAGATATGCATTGTGGGAGGAGGGGAGGTTATCTATCACATTATTCATTGGCTGCATTTAATCAGGGCTGCTTTGTTTTATTTAGGTTTTTTATTGTTTTATATTGTATTGGATTTTGTGAGCCACCCAGAGTCTGTTGGGAATGTGCAGTTACAATTCATTCAATACAAAAATGAAATGAAATAATGAAAGAAAATTAAAATAATTAGATAAAAAATAACCTGGGAATGAAACTGTTTACTTATGTTGTAGTAGTTTTTTTTTTTGTCTTTTTCTATTCTTTCTGTTATGATATAGAGTACGGTACTACCTATATGATATATAAAGGACAATAATGATTTTAATGTATAAGAGTGGGATGATTTGAATACCTTGGTATAATTGTATGCAGTGACCATTTTATATTAGAAAGATCTTTGTATATTAAACAGATCAATGATGATGTAAGGAATAATTGATATATACATGAATTGAAATACTTAATGACTATATGGATTAATAATTAATAATGGGAAACTATTTTTGGAATTTTGAATGATTGGTGACACTATGGTTAATTGAAAATATGAATGTATATTATAAACCAATGGGAATTCTTTGTTTCAATCCTTGCTTTTTCCCCTTATAGATAGGTGATACTATAATACTTTAAAGACTCATTGTTATTTGATAGATAATTATGAACTCAAGGAAATAATGATTGTTAAAAATGAATTGATATTAATGGTAATATGAACACATAATGCTCAATGACAGTGAAACATTCAGTTATGTTTAATGTAAACCAGTGATGTTAATCCTAAATTTAAGAATTGATGCACAAAAACCTGTAACCAAATGACATGCTTGATGAAATGGAGGAATTTGTTCTTTTTTCTTCTCTTGCTTTGTTTTGTATGTGTTGTTTTGTTTAAAAAGAATAAAAATATATTTTAAAAAAATAATGAAATAAAATAAAATAAAACAATGGAGTGAAATGCAATAAATACAATACAATACAATACAATGAACAAGAGGTTTCTTGCTGTATTAGAGCCCTGACTCATTTAGTCCAGCAGTCTGTTTTCTTTGTCGACAATCAGCAGCACAAGAAAACCCATTAGTTTCCCAGTAGAAAGCCTTATGAGCAGTGGTGGTATTCCAAATCTTTTCCTACCAGTTTTATGAGACCGTGCTTGGCACTCTCGCACAGCATTCAAAGACCACCTTCGGTGTCAGCGCTGGTGAGCTGAGCTGTTTTTTAGCTCAGATGAGGCATGGCAATCCACTCTTCCATGCAAATCAGCTGAGCTATAAAACAAGGGAATATAGGACAGGAAACAACGGGGACAGGAGCGCGGCCCCCACCAGAGGTGGTATTTGCCGGTTCTCTGAATTACTCAAAATTTCTGCTACCGATTCACCCAAACCGGTCTGAACTGGATGAAAAACCACCTCTACTTATGATGCAGTCACACTAACATCAAAGCTAATACTTATTGATCCCCATGACTTCCATGAATGATCCAAATATTTGTTGAAGCAAGCCAAGCTGGCTACCACCTTTTGTGACAGCAAATTGCAAACTTTAAGTATGTGTTATGTAAAGATAATCATAATTTTCCTATCCAAATTCTTTCAAGATTAAATTTTATTGGATGACCTCTAGCTTTAGCATTTTGATCAAATGGACAAGGAGAATAGATTCTCCTTGTCCATGTTATATATACAATATATAATTTTCTTTTTTTATAAAGATAAACACAAACAGACAAAACACACACAAAAAAACCCACAAAACCATCTTCCATTACAAATTGTAGAAAGTATGTCGATTGGTTACAAAAACTTCCGTGCATCCCTTCCACAGTCATCACCTACAATTGTTTTTATATCCTTTTATATAGAATATTCCAGATTTAAAGCAAAATCGACATAATGGCATTCCATTAGCTTTTCCCAATATCATCCAGTAACATTACATCTTTATAACATGTTTGAAATAAAAATTGGTTATATTTAATAACAGAGTTTCTAAACCTCCTTTCGTAGTCACCATTTGCAATTTATATCAAATTTCCTCTTATCAAACCAATACATATATATGCATTATTATCAGCAATCAATTATTTAACTGTATCCATTATCACTTTCTTTTATACATAATGCTCTAAATTTAACTAAATTTGACTTAATTTTTTTATTATAAACTTTCATTACTGTCTTTCCAGTAATAGTACAATCGTGTCGCCTCTCACTCATTACTTTCCAGACTAAAACACTTATGACCACAGTTGGACTGGAACTGTCCATCACTTAGCAATGTCGTTCTTAACTGAATCAAGCTTGATTTTATGATCTTTTTGTCATGCCAAAGCCTAGATTTGATGCTTCAAAGTCCAGTCAAGTGCAATCCTTTATTTTCATACATCTAGTGGACAGAATCTTGCAAAATTAAATCTATAACCTTCTAATCTACTAGAAATCCATTATCACTTTCTTTTATACATAATGCTCTAAATTTAACTAAATTTGACTTAATTTTTTTTATTATAAACTTTCATTACTGTCTTTCCAGTAATAGTACAATCGTGTCGCCTCTCACTCATTACTTTCCAGACTAAAACACCCCAATCTGTCCTCATAGCGGTGGTGTATTAAGCAGACTAAGCATGTGCTTAGGGCACCACGCCCAAAGGGGGTACCACAAAGTTCAGAAAGAAAAAACCAGATGAAGATTTGTACAGTATGTACAAAGGAGGCACCAAGATTTGTCAGTGTTTAAGGCACCAGAGACCTTAATCAGCCACTGCCTCACAGAGAAGTTGTTCCAGCTCCTTCATCAACTTAGTTGCCCTGCTTTGAATCATCTCTAGTCTCACTGTATCCTTTTTTGAAGTATGGTGACCAGAACTGCATACAATTATGTAATTGATTTATATTGTGGCATTGTTATATTGGCACCTCTATTCTGAACACCAGGCAAAATGCAGCTTTCCCTCTATTTTCAAGAGCAGAGGGTGCCTAGACATTCCCTGTTCAGTTTCTTTCAACTGGAAGCCTTGTGACCAAGATATCCATCCTGCTTTTTTTTTAATGCATGACCCTTGAAGACTTGACTTGCCCGCACAATTCCAATTGCAATTCCAATCATTTCCCCACTCAAGAAGCCTTAGCAGAAGACAATTTACACTGTCTTGTAGTATTTCTATCTGAATTCAGCACTGAACCAGGGCTAACATCAGTAATGTTATTCCTTCCAAACATGGAACCTCCAAACTTACTTACCTTGCCCTGACTTTTTTGAAATTAACTTTCAGATTTAGGTAAAAATTAATTTAGTTTTAATTGAATAACTAAATAACAATAGAACTTAGACTTTTATACAGCCCTCTCTAAGCGGTTTACAGATTCAACATATTGCTCCCAACAATCTGGCTCCTCAAATAACTGATTAGTTTTAGGTAAATAACTTTTACAGTAGCTATGTTCTATAAAATATATCAACCATCTAGGTATCACCTACAATCGATTGACTGACTGACTGACTGACTGACATTGATTGGCCAGTTGGTTTTGTGGTTTTGTATGTTATGACTATCCAACTTCCAGAATATTATAGAGAAAAGTGGATTAACTAAGTCACCAAGTTAATTATGCTGTGTTATTGTAGATCAGCCAATGAGAAAAAAGGAACTTTGAGAAGACTTCAGTTTGGCATGCAAACTGTTTCTTTCTTTTATCACTACTCATTTCTAATGATAATTTCCTGTACTGCATAAAGCACTTTAAATGCCCAACAATATTGGGTTCTCCATTACCATTCATCCCTCTGTGAGGTGTCAATTTGCTTTCAATAGCACAAGAATGTACCTGTACTTTGGCAGCCTTAGCTTGACTGATCTGTTCACAGAGATCCAGAATACAGACATTATGTATTAATTTGGACAATGACATCTCTCTTTGCTTATCTATTTGGGAGCTGATTTCTGCAGCAAAATGACTAGAGGAAAAAAGAATTTCAAAAATTGAATTATTTAATTCCACAGTAGCAGTGACAATGATATTGCTATTAACATTACTAATGAGATCACTATACAATAATGCATAAATCAGATTAGTGCTAATACATATTATCATTGGGTAATGCTGGGGGTTGTTGCAAGCACTAGCAATACAACAAATACAAACAGAGGCATTTTTACTCTTGAGTAATTTCTATGTACTTAAATAGGATCAATATAGGAAATGTTCCTGTGATCCTACATCTGAACTTTTTGTATGGCATTTTGTTGTAATAAAATAGGTGAAATATTGATATTCTTTAGTAATAAATCCTTAATCCCTCTTACTGGACTATATGTCAAATTTTTATGTATTGTCCTTATATGTGTTGATGATCCAAACAGATTTTCAGACCATCTACAACACTGATCTCTCAGTCAGTTTTAAAAATAGCTAAAACAATAAACTCAAATCATAAAATCATGATTCAAATTGAGCCTGACTCCTGGTGTCTGCATTTATGCAGTATTAAGAAAGTGGTTTGTGTTGCCTTCTTCCAAGTTTGTTTTTGTTTTTACATTTCAGTAGTGTTAACAGTCAGTGACCCATCCAAATGCTAACCAGGCCCAACTCTACTTAGTTTCTGAAATTAGCCAAGACAGCTAAAAATGTAGTGGCACCCACATAAAAGTAAAAACTTCTAAAAGAAGCAATTATTGATAAAATCCACCTGAACCCCCAAGAACATCTTGAAATCTTAAAAAAATGCTAACTGGAACAATAGAACTAGAATCCCATATAGAAATATGTGTCACAGATAAAGAGCAAGATGTTAGAGCTAGAGACATACAAGAACAAGTCAACTTATGACCACAGTTGGACTGGAACTGTCCATCACTTAGCAATGTCGTTCTTAACTGAATCAAGCTTGATTTTATGATCTTTTTGTCATGCCAAAGCCTAGATTTGATGCTTCAAAGTCCAGTCAAGTGCAATCCTTTATTTTCATACATCTAGTGGACAGAATCTTGCAAAATTAAAGCTATAACCTTCTAATCTACTAGAAATATCCTGAGGGATCCTAGGATGTGGCTACCCTGAACCTTTTCCTCCATCTCATCCAGCTTGGGACTGCACAGTCTTTAGAACTAGGTCTCTCTCTCTCTCTCTCCCTCTCTCTCTCTCTCTTTCTCTCTCTCCCTCCCTCCCTCCCTCTATCTCTTGGAAATCTCTGAGTTGCCAAAGGTCTTACCCATTGCTCTTGCAGGTGCACATTCAGAGGTAGGATTCAAAACTTTTTACTACCAGTTCTGTGGGCATGGCTTAGTGGGTGTAGCTTGGTGATTGTGGCAGGGAAAGGATACTACCCACACTACTCCAGGGGAAGGTTACTAAAAAAATCCCCATTTCCTCCTGATCAGCTGGGACTTGGGAGGGAGAGAATAGATGGGGGTGGGGCGAGTCAGAAGGGGTATTTACCCAGTCTCCGAACTACTCAAAATTTCCGCTACTGGTTCTGCATGACTGGTCAGACCCTTCTGAATACCACCTCTATGCACATCCCATCACACTTTTTGCCACAATTGATAAGTGAATCAGCTTGGTTGTTAAGCAAATCATGCATTTGTTAAGTGAATCTGGCTTCCCTCTATGACCGTGGTAAATGATGATCACATGGCTCTGGGATGCTGCAACCATTGTAAATATGTGCTGTTTTCAAGCACATTTTGATCATGTGACCACCAGGAAAGCTGCAGTAGTCATAAGTTCAAGAATCAGTCATGTCACATTTTCAGTGCCATCATAACTTCAATTGTTAAACGAATGACAGTTCACGTGGACAGACAGAAGCCTGCTGGTGCCCATTGCATCTCCGTTGCAATGCCTGTTT
Source organism: Thamnophis elegans (assembly GCF_009769535.1). NCBI lineage: Eukaryota > Metazoa > Chordata > Lepidosauria > Squamata > Natricidae > Thamnophis > Thamnophis elegans. Next base: position 73,006,408 of record NC_045545.1, read on the forward strand.
GTGTGGTGGCTTCAAGGAAGGGAGAGGGCCTTGGATCACGCTGCAGGAAAGCCATTCATCTTTCTTTCTGGTGCAGAGCTAGCTAGCCTGAAAACTCAGCAGGCTAGCAAGATTAAACCAGCATTTTGATTAATGCTTGAGCAAGAATTGTGAATTGCCATCCAAGTTCGCCTTTTAAATCGCTTGAATGGGTCTTCTGGTTTTAATGGACCATATACAATAGCTGCTTTGAGAAATTAATGCTAAATGAAAGCCAATCCTATGCACTTTGTTAGTGATTCATTCTTTACATGATTATGCAGGACAGGGAGAACAATTTATTACTTTGGGCTAAAAAGTTTGGTTGGGCTGGCTAAGTAGTTTTTCCCTAAGGAACAGATTGGCTGGAATACTTAAACTGGAGTGAAAAAATTATACAATTATAATGAGGACCCACTTCTCTCATCTCCTCTGCATCCCCCCCATTCCACACACACACATATTAGTACTAATAGTACTGAATTTCAAAAATCCCAACAACCACAAATTCTGTTTTTTCTGCCCGATTTTTTTTTTTGCCATCTATTGGTCTTTTGGAGTTCTGCAGGTCAGAACAGATATTGCAATATATATATGATATATCATTCTACTTTGACTTGGGCCATTGATTGTTCTAACCATATTTTTTTTGCTTTGACTGACAAAAACTTCCTAAGGACTCTTTCTTATTTTAATTAATCAGTCAATTACTACAACCTATGAACTGCCCAATCCATAATGACTGTGGGTGGCTTACAATGAAATGTTTAAAAGAAAAAATGATAAAGATTGTCAGTGTCCCAAAAACAAGTGTATGATCCTCCCCCCAAAGACCCATCCTTCTGCTCAACCATCCCTCTGCCTCAGATCCTAGCAAAATAGCCAAGTCTTCAATAGTTTTTTGAACATCATGAGGATGGGAGTCATCCAGAACTGTGGGGGATATCAGTCCAGAGGGCAGGTGCTACAATGGATAGGATATATTTGTAGCACTGCTCCTTACTCTACTACAAAATATTGGTGGAAGCTTTTAAATTGAGGCCATCTGCAAAACAAAAATCCTATCCCACTACTAAATTAAGTGTTTATTCTTTATAAAATAACCTTAGGCTGTTAACTTGGTTTATTTGCAATAAATGAAATACAGATATGACTTGCAGTTATTTGTCCATTTGTCTTAAGGAAGACCTCAGTCCTTCTGCTTGAGTTTTCTTCCAGGGTCTTCCTTGCCATAGACATGGTAACTCTTTCTTTGTGTAGACACAAAGATTAAGTTCTTGTTTCACTCCATTTGAATTTAACTGAATGTTCAAATGTAATTAATATCAAATCCCAAGTTATGATAGCCAACATCATTATAGTAAGAACTGTACTACCTATGCAAAAGCAGGCTGGAGTGCTGCATGATTATCCAAATAAAAAATAGAGAGCCAAATTTCCTTAAAGGGAGCAACCCAATGTTGAGTAAGTATGATCAGTGACTACAGAAAGAAACTGTGTACTGTCTGTCTGTCTATCTATCTATCTATGGGATATGGGAGATTCCATTCTATACCCTACAATGAGTGTCTCTGAATTTGTGGTGCGGCAGAGGTAGAAGACCTGGCTCACATCCTATTTGACTGTTGCTTGTATAAGGTAGTGACAGACAGGTACCTTGGTCTATATAGCAAATGAATGACCATTGGGATCCTAATATAAAAACAACTTACTTTATGTGCAGCCAGAATAACATTTAACACAGCACAGTACTTAAACAAAATGGTTTGGTTGAGATCTGCATACATGGGACTGATGGGGATAGATTGTAAGGGTGACACGAAATATAATTTTATGTCATTTTATTGTATTTTATATGTTTATGTATTAAATTATATTGTATCTTATTCTATAATTATTGTATTTTACCTTACTCTTATTTTAAATTGTTTGTATAAGATTTTATTGGCGATATGTGCTTGAACCTTGTGTTTTGATATGGCCTATAGGCTAATCAATAAAGTTATCCTATCTATCTATCTATCTATCTATCTATCTATCTATCTATCTATCTATCTATCTATCTATCTATCATCTATCATCTACCTATTTACCTACCTACCTACCTTCCAGGGGTGGGTTTCGACCGGTTCGCACCAGTCCCTGCGATCCGGTTGGTCGCCGAACCCGGAAGTAAGTAACTTCCGGGAATGGCGAAGGCCCCCCCCACGCCCGCGCGTGCCCGCACACCCGCGCCCGCTCCTTACCCGGTTTTTACGAATTCTGCGCTTCCACGCATGCGCAGAACGCATACAGCGCCTGCGCGATCCTCCAGGAGCAGCTGGAGCATCGCGCAGACGCTAGTACACATGCGCGCACCACGTGCGTGCATGCGCCACGTGTGTGCGTGCGTGAGGATGCCACGTGCGTGTGCGAGGACGCCGCCGGCCTCATTCCAACTGAACCGGTTGGAACGGGGTGAGAAACCCACCCCTGCTACCTTCCTATCTATCTATCTCAATTGGGTGAGGGAAGAGAGGAAGATGTTGGAAGGAAACAACAGGAGCCCTGAAATGGTATGGCTCACTTGTTATTAATCAGGTACAAATATTTCTGGTACAAGCCAGAGGTCAAACATATCTTGTTTTCTTTGCCACTTTTCTCTTCCTTTGGGAAAGGAAAGGAAAAGTCAACATCAAATGCTGCGGAATCCTGAGCAGATTTATAGTTAAGCCTCCTCAATCTGTTCATTCTTTCTGTGATCAATCAAAATTACTCATTGCAGAAATAAAACCGCAGGCGGAAGTCGGATAGCATTTATTTGTGGAGATGCATTCATTATAATATTCATTGATTCTAAAACTAAACAATTATTGAAACATCAATATTAGGACATTTGATGCAACACGCTTTAAATATTTATATATGACATCAGTGATGTGCAGTGAGGTTTATGGCTGGTGAGGCAAGCAGGCAAAAGCCATCCTGCTGCCCCGGCACTATGTCCAACATAGAGGCGTCCAGCCTCTATGTCGGACATAGCACCAGGTCATCCAAGGGAGCAGACCCAGGAAGATCGCCTGCCCGGCTTTGTGCATTTGTGCCAAAGATAACGTGCTCTGTGACCTCCCTGTAAGGGGGCTGTAAGCACTTGGGAGGATGGGGGAGACACGCTTATCGCTGGATCACGCAGAGGGTCTGGGGTGGGGGGGGGGCATTGTCTGTCCGGTGGGAAGACCCGCTGGGATTGCAAAGGGCGCCGCCAGGGTAGAGGAGGAGGAAGAGTGGGGAAGGGGTGTTGGAGGGGGGTTAGAAGTTCCATCTCTCTGCGCGTTTCTCTGAATGCAATGCCGTTGTCTCGCCTCTATGTTGGGCATAGCGCCGGGGCGGCAGGGTGGCTTTTGCCTGCTTTCAAGAAAGCTTTCTTGAATGCGGGCAAAAGCCGCCCTGCCGCCCCGGCGCTAGAGGCAAAAGCTGCCGTGCCGCTATGTCCGACATAGAGACGTCTCATAGGGGCATCCAAAAGCCCTGCCGCTATGTCCAAAAGCCCTGCCGTTATGTCCAAAAGCCCTGCCGCTATGTCCAACATAAAAAAAAGTGCCAACCCGTGTGCCAGCAGAGGCGTAAAACACACAGACACACAAACAAATTACTTACAATAATACAATTGCTTACAAATTACATTAATTTTGAATCCCTCCCCCTCCCTCCAACCCACATACCTTTTCCAGCTGTTTCACACTGGATTTCAACTCTGCTCTTGTCTGCCATGATGAAAATGTAAAAATGTAAAAAGAAAAAGGCAAGAGTTGCTGAGGTCAGGCTGGGTTACCTGCTGCCAGAGTCCCCAATGGATGACTCTGCTTAAATGTTTTAAAAAACCTCTAAAAAACGCCCTCTACAGGAGGAGGCAAGAGAACCAAGTGCCTCATCTACATAAGGAATTTTTCAGCTTTTAACCCTTATTTAACTCTGCTCAAGTGATCATAAAGATAGACTAAATGAGGCACGTGGTTCTCCCGCCTCTTCCTGTAGAGGGCACTTTTTAGAGGCTTTTTTAAACAGTTAAGCACTAAGTAGAGTCATCCACTGTGACTCTGGCAGCCTTTTTCATTTTACATTTTTTTTCTTTTCATGATGACAGTGGTGAGGCCCTGCCTCCCCTGCTTCCCCTGACTGCACGTCACTGTATGACATCTATTTAATCTTTATAGAAAGCAAATTCCTTCAATACTTTCATTTCATGAACATTGTGATTTTTAATCACGGGAATTTCAATTAGACAAGAAAATGTCCACATTACAAAGATTCTACTCTAGTGTAAAGCAAAACAAGCACAGTATTGTGTTCTGCCATAACTTTGTTCCTCTACTGAAATCAACTCCTTGGAACCCAATGGATCTTTTGAATAGATTTATTCAGGTGTGCATTGTTAATCAATAAACTTGAAGGGAAGCCAGGGATATCCATGAGAAGGAGAGAGGTTAAAAAGTCAAACTGATGATTACAATCATAGGATCAATCTCCTGAACCTACCAATGGTCAGAGGTGGTATTCAGGTTTTGGCCAGTTCTGAAGAACCGATAGTGGAAATTTTGAGTAGTTCAGAGAACCAGTACATATCACCTCTGTCTGGCCACACCCCCATCTATTATCTGCCTTCCAAGTCCCAGCTGATAGGGAGGGAATGGAGATTTTGCAGTAACCTTTCCCTGGAGTGGGGTGGGAATGAAGATTTTACAGCATCCTTCCCATGCCACACCCACCAAGCCACACCCAGCAAGCCACACCATGCTCACCAAGCCATGCCCACAGAACCAGTAGTAAAAAAAGATGAATCGCACCACTGACAATGCCTATGAAATAAAATTAGATTTCAGTTGTGGGTTCATATCAACCATTTTGAGTTTTCTGATGGCCCTCACTGCTGAGATAGAGCAAAACAATGATGAGAACTATCTTGAATGCATTTGGGTCAATATTAAAGGTTGTGGGGGGAATGACATTGCCATAGGTCTATACTACAGGCCACCCAACCAAGCAGAGGAAGTAGATGAACTTTTTGCTAGTCAGCTAACTAAGGTATGTAGGAAGCACACCACAATAGTAGTGGGGGATTTTAACTACCCTGACATCAACTGGGAAACAAACTTTGTACCAAGTGGAAGATCCAACAGGTTCCTAACAAATCTAGCAGACAACTTTGTTTCCCAAAATGTAGAGAAGGGAACAAGGGGATCAGCCATATTGGACTTAATTCTCACTAACAGAGAGGAAATGATAGAAGGTGTTGAAGCCACAGGAAGCCTGGGGGCAAGTGACCATGCAATATTGGAATTCAATATTATGCAAACACAAGTAGTAGAACAAAGTGAATCTTGGACTTTAAGAGAGCTAATTTCAATAAACTTAGAGAGAGCTTGGGAAAAATTTCATGGATAAGAATCCTCAAGGAGAAAACAACTCAAGAAGCTTGGGAAATTTTGAAAAATGAGGTTACAAAAGCCCAGTCTAGCACAATACCAATGAAGAAGAAAAATAACAGCTCCCAAAAGAAACCAGCATGGCTGCATAAAGAACTCTCTGACAAAAAGATAAGTATAAAAAGTGGAAAGGAGGGGGGAATAACTAAGGCAGAATATCAGCAAATAGCCCGAGCATGTAAAGATGAAATGACGAACGCTAAGGTTCACAATGAAGAAAGGCTTGCCACAAAAATAAAAAAAATAACAAAAAAAGCTTCTTCCAACATGTTAAAAACAAGAAAAGGGTTAAGGAAACAATTGGTCTATTTCTGGGAGAATGTGGCAAGAAGGTGACAAACAACAGGGAGAAAGCAGAACTATTTAACTCATGTTTTGCATCTGTCTTTACACAAAGGGATAAAACAGTCCAACCTATCAAAAATAGCACCACAAAAATCAGAGTAGGAACACAAGTTGAAATAGGGAAGAAAATGGTAAGTAAGCACCTGCCTACCCTAGATGAGTTCAAATCACCAGGACTGGATGGATTACACCCCAGGGTTCTGAAGGAACTGGCAGACAAGATCTCAGAACCACTGAACTATATCTTTCAGAGATCCTGGAGCACCGGGGAAGTACCAGAGGACTGGAAAAGAGCTGATGTGGTTCCCATCTTCAAAAAAGGGAAAAAAACAGATCCAGGAAACTACAGACCTATCAGCCTGACTTCAATACCAGAAAAAATTCTGGAAAAGATAATCAAGCAACGAATTAGCGAACACTTAGAAGCAAACAAAGTAATAGCCAAAAGCCAATATGGCTTTGTTAAAAACAGATCATGCCAGACTAAACTTATTGCATTCTTTGATAATGTGACAAAATTAGTGGACCAGAGGAATGCCGTCGATATAGTTTACTTGGACTTCAGTAAGGCATTTGATAAGGTAAACCATAACCTACTACTAGATAAAGTAGAAGAGTGTGGGTTAGACAGCATCACCACCAGATAGATTTGTAACTGGCTGACCAACCGCACTCAATGTGTAGTCCTCAATGGAACTGCATTTTCATGGAGGGAAGTATGCAGTGGAGCACCCCAAGGCTCTGTTTTGGGCCCAATACTCTTCAACATCTTCATCAATGATTTGGATGAGGGAATAAATGGGGAACTCATCAAATTTACAGATGACACCAAGCTGGCAGGAATAGTCAACACTCCAGAAGAGAGGCTAAAGATACAGAAGGATCTTGACAAACTTGAACATTGGGCACTATCTAATAAAATGAAATTCAATGGTGAAAAGAGTAAGGTTCTACATTTAGGCAACAAAAACAAAATGTACAGTTACAGTATAGGTGGTACCTTGCTCAACAGTAGTAACTATGAAAGGGATCTTGGAGTCCTAGTGGACAACCATTTAAATATGAGCCAGCAGTGTGGAGCAGCTGCCAAAAAAGCCAACACAGTTCTAGGCTGCATAAACAGAGGGATAGAATCAAGATCATGTGAAGTGTTAATACCACTTTATAATGTCTTGGTAAGGCCACACTTGGAATACTGCATTCAGTTTTGGTCACCACGTTGTAGATAAGATGTGGAGACTCTAGAAAGAGTGCAGAGAAGAGCAACAAAGATGATTAGGGGACTGGAGACTAAAACATATGAAGAACGGTTGCAGGAACTGGGTATGTCTAGTTTAATAGAAAGAAGGACTAGGGGAGACATGATAGCAGTGTTCCAATATCTCAGGGGTTGCCACAAAGAAGAGGGAGTCAAACAATTTTCCAAGGCACCTGAGGGTAGTACAAGAAGCAATGGGTAGAAACTAATCAAGGAGAGAAGCAACTTAGAACTGAGGAGAAATTTCCTGACAGTTAGAACAATTAATCTCCAGAAGGTGAATGCCCCAACACTGGCAGTCTTTAAGAAGATGTTGGATAGCCATTTGTCTGAAACGGTATAGGGTTTCCTGCCTAGGCAGGGGGTTGGACTAGAAGACTTCCAAAATCCCTTCCAACTCTGACATTGTATTGTATTATTGTATTATTGTAAGAGATGTTCCTGAAGGATTTTAATGAAATCATTTTTCTGGATGACTGCTGAACTAGATTTGAATAAGTTACGTTACTCAGACAGCTTTTCCCCTGGAGAAATCCTTTTTTTTTTCTTGAAATGTACCATTGGGCATATTTTGGTGTGAAGGAAAAAATATAATTTAGTACAATAACACTTAGACTTATGTACCATTTCATGGTGTTTTACAGAACTCTCTAAGCAGTTTACAGAGTCAATACACCCCCCCCAACAATCTGGGTTCTCATTTTATCAACCTCAAAAGGATGGGAGGCTGCGACAACCTTAAACCAATCTAGTTCAAACTCCTGGCAGTGAACAAACTCAGCCTGAATTCTAACCTCAGATCTATAAATAAATAGTATCTATCTATCTATCTATCTATCTATCTATCTATCTATCTATCTATCTATCTTTATCTATCTATCTATCTATCTATCTATCTATCTTTATCTATCTATCTATCTATCTATCATCATCATCATAACCCAATGATAACTAAATCACTATTTTTTTTAAACAAATGTATTGCAAACATTCTTACAGACTAGAAACTAGGTCATATAGTATCTATGGGTGGTGGAAAATTAACACCTCCCAATGCTATCATTCTAATCATATTTCAACCTGGCACCACCTTCTCTGGCTGTTATATAATGGAAATAGAAGTTTTGCTGGGTCCCTAAAACATGGTAGATCCAATAAAATGGATAGGATATTTTGTAACTCAATGTGGGGTGGAAAATTCAGCCAAACAGTGACTGGGCTGTGGGGTCTGGTGTCCTCAAGGACTGGGCTGGGTTCTCCCTGGTCTCGCCTTCCTCTGCTTGAGAAAATGGATCCCCCAGCCCTACCTGAGCCAACACAGGTGGCCCAACATGAGTGATGTTGAATTGATCATGCCCCCCAGCCACGCCCACACAGCTCCAAGGTCAAACAAATGTGGCCCCCTACAGCCCTCTGCCAGCAAAAACAGTGTGGGCCCCATTTATGCCTGGACAGCCTCCTGCAGCCCTCTACCAGTGAAAACAGAGCCTGGGGCAAGCTCAGCTTTCACTGGCAGAGACACCACAAGCCAGTCCTTTGCTGTTTCCAGGGCATCCCCATGGGCCAATTCTAAACAGCCCACAGGCTGGATCCGGCATACAGGCCTTGAGTTTGACACCCCTGCACTACACCAAACTGACTCTCCTATCTTAACATTAATTGAAATTTTACCTCCCCATTTTTCAGCAGAACATGAACAAATTTCTCTAAGTGAATGCGGCCCCCTCATTATTCCTTCTTTGCACCCCCACTATGTTTGGCTGCTGCTTTTTCATCTTGCCCAATTGTCTCTCTTTCTGCACTGCCATTCTCACTTCCTCTTTTCATCCCAGTCTTTTTCTCCCCAGGTTGATAGAGTTTTCTTCATAAAAATATCCTTCTGTTTTTTCATTTCTTACTTTGAAGATGTGTCTTTATACTAGTTCCTAACAGCCTTTCCAGATCACAGAAACAATAGCCAGCATATGGACATTACAAAAGAGAAGGAGAAGGATTTTTAAAGAAATAAAATACTAGCCGGCCCCAAGTTAAATTATGATTGCTCTAATTAAACATTTGGCATCCAAAAATTGTCTTCCTCCACCCTAATTCAACTCTTTTAGCAAATATTGCCAATGTGTTTCTCCATGGCAAAGACTAAAAATAGGCTCTTTATGTTAATGAAAATTGATATTGAGGATTACATGCCCAGCAGAGGCAAAGAAAAAAAACCTCTTGCAAAGGCCTTATAGCCAGCCCACAGGAATGCTTTTTAATTTATTTAACTGTAGAGTTCAGATACCCATTTGCAGCTGAGTCAACCAGAAAATGCCACCAAGCAGAATTCAAACCTGAAGCTTCAAAGGAGGCTTACAGGGGCCTTCCGTCCACACTCACCATCACACCATTTTTAGAAACCCATGTTTGTACAGGGCCCAAATTTAACCTATGAAGGTAAACATTCTAGGGGAGCTTCAGGATACAAATAAGGAGAAGGTTAATCTCTAGAAAGCCTTTCTTTTCCACTGTTTGGAAGATCACGTTCTCTCACGTGGCTGCTATATATTTCTACTGGAACATATACATTTACACAAAGAAGACAAAAAACGTGGTATACTGAAATGTGGAAAATCTTTCTCTTTTTAGAATCTATTCAACTTAAAATGACAAAATAATAAGTATATGTAGACTTCCGCTTAGACCTGAATTTCTATGACTAAGCAGGGGAGTTGTTAAGTGAGTTACATCCATGCTTTGCAAACTTTTTTGCCTGAGTTGTTAAGCAAATCACTGTGGTCTTAAAGTAAATCATGGTCATTATACAAATCCAACTTTCCCCTTTGACTTTGCTTGTCAGATGTTAGTAGGGAAGTTTACAAATGGTGATCACATGATCCAAGTTAAACCATTGTGAAAACATGCCAAGCACCCAAATTTTGATCCTGTGACTATGGGGATGCTGCCACAGTTATAAAGTATGAAGACCAGTCATAAGTCTCTTTTTTCTGTGCTGTTTTGACTTCAAATGGTTGCTAAATGAATGGTGATAAGTTGAGAACTACATGAATGTTTCCCAGTTCCCTTGAAATTCAATAGTACATAGTCTCCATTTGTGAATCTGTGAGGCCTCTTACCTCTGTCAGCCATTTTAACGGTACACCCAAAACATGCCCCCGAATTTGCAAAAGTGTCAATAGTTAAGAATGGCTGCCTGCTCTTATATTTAACCAACAGGCAAACAAAAACAAATGAAGAAAATTAAAGAGGGTATTACAACAAGGTCTCTCATCAAGTAAAACATTTTGCTATACATTAGTTTTACCTGTGTAACATTGTGCATGAAGTAGCATTGCAGGGTTCATACAAAGATTGTAAATGACCAATTAATTTCTTCTTCATGCTTTCAAATGCCCTAGCAGGAGAAATTCAGAATGTAAACTTAATTAGCTACTCTGAGTACATATTACCTAGCAACCATATGATGTCAAGAAAGCATGGTTATCATCAAACATTTTCAGCTATATAGTACAATGGATAGATTTGCATTACAAATTAACCCAAATGGTTGTTTGGATTTGTAGGGACTCTACCACAATAGTTTGTAAACCAAGGTTAAGCAAACCATGGCTTAATGAATTAGACAAACAAAACCAGAGAAGGCTCTCTCTGTATAGGAACAGGAGTTGTATTCATTCTTCGTCTGCTTGATTTTCTGGGCTGTTTATTTTCCTTAAAGATATTGACATTTGTCCACCTCAGAACCCCCAAAAGTGTGCCAAGTTCATGGGAATTCACTCTTCTTATTCAGGCGTTCTGTTAAAATTTTAAAACTAGGTGGTGGAATTGGCATGCCTTGAATCTCCCCTGTTCTGTAATGCCATACCTGGCACAGATCGCTCTCATTGCACTAAGTGAGTTTGTGCAATCTGTCAGAGGAAACTGAGGTGAAGTTTATCTATAAACACCGTCAAAGGGAGAGGCAGCAAGTAGAAATTTGAACTGGCATGGGATGAAACACAGGGATGGTCTCTACTGGGAATGAATTTCAGATATGTGGTAAAACAAGCAATAATTGTGCCAGGAAATGCCGTAAAACATTAATTAAAAGATGCCATGCATCATAACCAGGTTAAAGGCTGTGAAAATTTGCTTAATATTTGTTCAGATGGTGCTGTTGGCTTTAAATGAGGCTGAACAAAATCATATCCTCCCCTCGCCCCATCCAGACTCTTCTCCTGAACAAAGTAAAACTTTCATGGCACTCTTTTCTCCTCCTCCTCCTCCTCCTCCTCCTCCTCCTCCTCCTCCTCCTCCTCGTCCTCCTCCTCCTCCTCCTCCTCCTCCTCCTCCTCCTCCTTTTTCTTCTTCTGGAAACATATCCTTTCCCTGCTCCCAACCTTTTGGCAACCTTCATTAATGAATCACTTATCAATATTAATACAATGCAATGTTGGCTGCCTTAAAGATGTTCCAGTGTAGATTCTTCCCAGTTACCATCCTCGCCCCATTTAAAGCAAGATTTGCCTCTGGCTCTCCTAAAACCTTAATTAAAACTCCCAGTAGAACTTTGAGAAAAGGGGAAAAAATGTCAGTGTTCCAAAACCTTTTGAGGTATATTGCTGGAGAAAACATGCCAAATGTCTCAATAAAGAAATGATACATTAAAGTGCTTAACTTGAGATCTTTTTGGCATATTTCTTTCTCAACATTTCATTACTCTTGCATGTGCATGCAACATGCACTTTCTGTCTCTTTCTTATTCTCTCTCTCTCTCTCTCTCTCACGCACACGCACATTCCCCTCTCTCTCTCTCTAAACTTTCCGGAAAAAGGATATGAATAAGTTTGGCATATAAAATTGTCTTGGACGATTTAATAAGTTGTTTTCATGCTGTGAGTAGCATGAGCAGGTATGAGCAATCAGCTTTGAGGGGGGAAAGTATATTAAAACAGCTAAAAATGAAAACGCTTCATCCATTTGTCTCAACTGAATACTGTTTGATTTACAGCATTAGAGGTATGTTCACAACATTTAAACTATCTTGGCTGGGTTTCTCAGGGCATAGATATACCAAGCAAATATCCCAGTATAACCAAAGGCATATGAGACATGCAGTCATCTTGGCTGATATGAAGCAGATTTTGGTTTGGTCATGCTTTGCCTCTTCAAAATTCTGTTTAGTTTATAGCGAAGGGAAGCTAAAGAATAAATGTGTAAAGGAACAAACATAGGAGTCTGATATTCATGCTTTCCTTGTAATGTTTATAGATGCATAGGAACACCTGCTATGAACAACCAGGAAGCATGCTGAATCATTATTTTGTCCATTAAGCCTTCCTTCCTTCTTTGGAAGGAACCTTTTTCCTACCACTGAGTTTTCCCTGAAAATATTCCAGGTCTAATTTCACATCAGCACTTTGTAAACAAGACGTACTTAGAGTAGTCATTTATACCTAATCAAAAAGAGAGAGAGAAATTGCATTACACAAAAAAGACACAGGTGATTCAATAACAAGTTTATATTATGAATTTGCATGAAAAATATATGTTGCACATAAATGTACACATACGCAATGTAGCAAGAAGCATTTAATTGTGGCAAGGCAGACATTTGATAGATAACAAATGTGCAAATTTATGATATCTCACCAAAATTGGGAAAAGTTTGAGCGACCAGCAGACCAGCTGACTCTGTTGTCTAGATGATACCTGATGATGAATAACTTTACAGCCCTTAATTTTCCTTCTTATGATCCTTTAGCATTCTATAAAGCTCAGATTGGATAATTCTTCAAATCAGAGACATTTGAAGAATTAAGACAAAGCTCTGATGGTCTCTGGTGCTCATTCAGACTGAGAACATGATGGCTTAAACTTGGGCATTATACAGACCCATCTATATAAGAAAATCCTTGGTCCTGTATGTATCATAGACGGCACATACAAATCAATAACTCTAACGCTGAGCTTGTCGATCAGAAAGGTTGGCAGTTCAGTGATTGGAATCCCAGAGGGAGCTTCTGTTACTTTTCCCAGTTTCTGCCAAACTAGTCCTTCAAAAGCACATAAAAATGCAAGTAGAAAAATAGGAACCACCTTTGGTAGGAAGGTAACAGTGTTCTGTGCGCCTTCGCCATTTAGTCATGTCGGTCACATGACCACAGAGCCATCTTCTGAGAGCGCTCGCTCTTCAGCTTTGAAATGGAGATGAGCAATACCCCCTAGAGTCAGGAATGCTAACACATATGTGTGAGGTGAACCTTTACCTTTACCTAATATATATTTTATTGCCGGTATCATTGCTCAGTTGAAATGATTTTATTATTTAGCCAAATTCATTACATGTTAAAAAATATAAAGCATGACATGTAGCTACGAAGGTAATTTTTTTTAAAAAAAGCTGAATAATGACTGGAGACATAGAGAAATCTAATAATGCTGTCATCAGAATCAGCAAAAATGAATATAGCAAAATATGTGGTAGAAAAATAAGCTATGGAGTCATCCTCACATCCCCTTAATCATTCCATGAAGATGCCTTCCTAACTGTTTATCAAGGATAGCTCCATATGATGTTGCCTTTGTCTCAACCTACCTTACTGCAAAGCCAGCCATACATTTATCTTTAGCTGTTCTAGATTTAAAGCAGTGTTCCCACCCTCCTTTCAGTACATCACATTGACATATATGTTATTTATGATACCTCACTAATTATGGTGATGACAAGGCCAGGAGTTTGGTCAGCTATTTGGAGTTGGTGCAGCAACGTATCTTCCACTCTGGTAGTTGAGCACTATTCTACAGGATCATTATGAACTGGGCTGCAGGAGAGTTACACTGGATATATAACATCTGAATCAGATGTGGTATTCAGCTGGTTCAAACTGGTTTGCCCGAACCAGTAGCGGAAATTGAAGGTGGCCCTGCCCACCCGCCCTGGCTCTATGCTGTCCTATTTAGGCACATTTTTGTGGCTTGGCGCATGCACAGAAGGTGCCTGCATGAGCAAAGTGTATGCATGGAAGGCTGGGTGCATGTGCAGTGAACCGGTGATAACAAAATAAGAAACCCACCACTGATCTGAATTATGTTTTAGAAAATTGCCATTGAGGCATACATACATTCCTTACATACACAGTGGTGGATCACTAGATTGGTTCTTAAACAAAATTTGGTTGTGGCAGCTCCATTGCCACTAATGTGCCTCATCACTAGCCAGAGAAGAGCTGATTAGTGCACTAGGCATAAATGTTGACATCTGCTATCAACCATCTGACAAAATTCCATAAAAATTAACTATCTATTCTCACAAATACATCATGGATGGAGCTGTCTTGATGGATAGAATGACCTTCATGCTATACCATGGGTGTCAAACTCGCCATGTCACATTGCCATCATGTGACATTTCGTGATGTTTTTCCCATTCCTGGAGCTGTGGTGGCCATGGGCTGTGCATGAAGCATCTGGCCCATAGGCAGCAGGTTTGATACCCCTATCCTATATCCTTCCACTGATCTGTCATCTGGGTTATTTTTGAACATGGAATCTGTTTTTCTGATGGGGGGGGCATTTGATTCATGTTCATAAGCCAAGTGAAAGGCCTGGAGAATTTCTACACTGGTGACTAGTGTCACTTGGGCACCTAGCAAAATGACTAAAGCTTCCATACTAGGCACTTTTCCACAATCATAGAAGGGGTTTTTTTTCTTCTGAAAGGCCAAACAAAGTGAGAAGAGAAACATAGGCATGTGAGTCCAATAGTTATTACTTTTAAATGATCCCACATTAAAATGATAAGGACAGCACCAGTCATAGACCTTTCAACTCAGACAGAATAGAGTCCCACTGAGCAATATTAACATGGCCATGAGAAAAATGATTTGAGGATTATGAAATTTTATGTTACTTTTCTCTTCTTTTCTCTGTTTCTGCTAGAGGTAATTTCACCTTTCATACAAAAATAGCCACAGCTTGACATTCTCAGGGCTGCAGCTTGTAGTCAAAATCTTATTTATTCTCTATGGAAACTGGACAGTTCTACTTCAATTAAACACTTGCCTATTTAACTTGCTTAGGAAAACAATGTTATTTCCTCTGATGGGTGTCCACAGTGAGGGAGAGGGGAGCAAATCCCAAAACATATGTCACAATGTTTTTGTATTGTGATATCATACATAAAGACATAAGAGTAGAGATTGCACTACACGTTGAGGCACTTGCTTTGGTATTTTGATGATGTATTGACCTGTTTCCCAATTCATAAATGCTGATAAATTCAAAGACAAATTGCACTCATCCTCAGATCAGTGTACAGAAAATGACTGGATTAGGATTGTGCTCTTACTTCAACATTGAGGATTGAGTTGGTTGTGTGTGTGGTTTTTTTAAAGATCTGTAGACAGATCTATGGGGTGGCTAACCTCCTTTCCAGCTCTTTATTAATCCTTTGCACCCCTCAGATCCTACCATCTTTTACACTGTCCCCAGTGGGATAATCTTACTCCAAGATTTCAATATAGTTTACAAATGATAAATTAATGGTTAATAGGCTTACAACAGATTTGCAAATCTGAAGACTTTTAAAACAACATTTAGGAAATTATAAATAGTCTTGAAAAAAGTTGTCCTGATCACTCCCTTACTTAAAAGTACTTTGATCAATTCCCTCTCCTGCTCCCATTTCATTTGTGTATTGAATATATAGACACTGCCAAATAGA
Source organism: Thamnophis elegans (assembly GCF_009769535.1). Classification (NCBI taxonomy): domain Eukaryota; kingdom Metazoa; phylum Chordata; class Lepidosauria; order Squamata; family Natricidae; genus Thamnophis; species Thamnophis elegans. The sequence continues at coordinate 73,022,192 of NC_045545.1, forward strand.
TGCCAACAAATTGGGTGTGTTGTATACCAGGCATGTCTGAACTACAATAGGTTTATGATTTGCAAACTAGATGCATGTTGCTTGAAATTAATAGGTGTGGGGGGGTGGATAATGAAATGTATCTCAGTACAGCTGTATGTTATTCTAAACATAAACTGATTGCAAACCATCAGTGATCTTAATATTGTTTCATATAATTTAAGCATTTTTATGAATCACAATGTGTTGGACTTGGTTTTACAAAAACTCAGCTGCATACTTCTTTTAAACTTTGGATAGCTGAAAAGAAGTTATAGCAATTCAAGCTCCATTCTTATATATCCTTATTTAGTGATAGTATTCAGTAATTTTATTTGATATATGCTTACATATAAACACAATACAAGCCCTATTTTTACTTGGAAGTAATGGTGAAATCACAGAAAGAAATTAATATCATATGAATGTGAGAAAGTTCATTCTACATGTATTTAGAAAAAAGCAAAAGATAATATGGACAGATATGAATTATGAAACTGCATGAATACAGAGTTGAAGATTGATTATTCAATATGATAAAGGTACTATGTACTGAAAGTAAAGCATATGTGGGAATAAATAGAATACTTAGGAAATAGTTTGATGATGAAAAAGAGGTAAGACAATGATGTAAGTTATCCCATTGGTAATTTAATATACACATAAATATTTAAGGAATAGTTAGAGTGACATTTGGGGTATTAATTGGAAATACAAAAGTATGTGTACTTTTTAATGTAAATGAAGTCATGCTGCTGGCTAAGAATCCATCCAAATGATTTACAGACATTTGTATGATGTGTGATGCAGAACACATCTAAAAATTAATGTATCAAAGACTCAAATAGTTGTGTTTGACAGAGGAAAAGAACAGTTGCAGGTGAAACCATTGGATTCTACAAATAAATGGTGTAGTGGGATCCAAAAGGGACGAGTACGTAATCAAACACTGAAATAATTTGCTAGAGATAAGAACCAACTCAAAGATAAGAGGCTAAAAATCACCAGTAGGCAAGCTGGTTCAGATTTTTCAGGTCCTCTGGATAAGAGGTGCTTCACCAATGAGATTGCTCAATCTAAGTAGCAACAAGAAGATAGGAACATTAATTTGAAGAAAGAGGGTCATAGGTTCAATGGGAGAAGAATACAAGAATGGATTTAATTGGTAGTGGGACTGGAAACAAAAGAATTGTTTTGTGACAGGAAAACAAAACCCTGAGGAAAAAAGTAAGGAAGAATGGATTACCATAGGAAAATATGATGTCAAGGAGGAGACTTGTTGGATGAGAAGACATTAAGGAATAAAGGGAGAGGGGGATTATTTATTGATTTGAAGTTTGTTTTATTCAATTTATGGCCACACATAAGTGGGTCATAAATGACTCTGAGCAGTGAACAGAGAACATCAATATAATAATAGAAAATAATAACGCAAACAGAAATAAAAAATAATGGCAGCTGAGAGAATAACCATAAATATTAATAACAATAACTCACCAATTCCTAATCCTAATGCCCCAGAGAATAGCCAAGTTTTAAGGGGTTTTCCAAAAGGCAATCTAATTTCAGGTTAGACTCAATGTAATTTCATTCTACTACAATTAAAATTAGAAATGGTAGATTTAGCTATATTTCAGTAGATTTAGTTATATTTTAGATACCTTTTCTTATCATATAGGTTTATTTTATTTTCATTACTATTTTTACCCTCTTTCCTCCTACTGAATAATAGCCTATCCCTTGAAAGGGAATAGCAGGGTATGTGTGTATCTGACACACAGAGAGAGAGAGAAAGAGAGAGGAAAAAAATTCCTTCTTCTATTATTCCTGCATATTTTATTCTGTTTAAACTCAGCCTGAAGAGATTGAGCAGTATCATCTGTATGTTCATATAGGGGAGTGAAACTGAAAAAATGACCTCTCCAGGGTCATCAAAGGTTGCCCCACTCATTTTTCCCCATATATAAAATATTTATAAGTGATCCAGATAACACACTTTATAGAACTTTCTCATACTTATCTAACACTTTTATCTCAGTCTTTACTTTTCTCAAATTGCCTTTTAATAAGAAAAATGTTAGCGTTCCAAGTAATGCACCCAAAGAAAATGGAACTCTGAAGAAGGTAGATTCCTCAAGGAATGATTTATTGGATACTTCATATTGGCATAACTGGTGAAAACTGACTCTGAAGGTTCCCGCAGTTTTCACCTAATTAGAAAATAAAAGTTCCCCCTTTCCCCCAGTCATCAGTCACATTGTCCAATTGAGTTGCTGGCCGGTTGCTTGGTTACTTCACCCCTCCTTTTCCCAGCCATCTGTTGGAGTGTCCTTGGTTCCTACAGGAAAACTATTTGTTTTGACTACAAACTCCCAGCTAGCAATTTCCCCCCTCCCTGTCCCTTCTTCTCCCTTATAGGAACCTTGAAGCCTCCAAGATGGCCTCAGCCAGGCTCACTTCAGGGTTGACAAAAAAGCTGAAATAACCATGCAACAAATTTTGATTGGTGGCTCTAAGAACAGAGATTGACATTGGACTGGTCAGAATGTTCAGATGACCATCTTTCAACAAATATATTTCTCTTCAACCAGGAATACAGAACTGGTTCATAAACAAAATATATAGAAAACATCAACAGTTTAAAGTTGACATTACCAAACAATAAACCTCCAAAACTATGCTGAAATCCTATGCAGTCAAAATCTGCAGCAGCAAGTCTATCAAAAGATTCCAAACACCTGGATGAACAGGTGTGTCTCAAGTGATTAGTGAAATTGAACTGATAACAATGCTTGACAAACCTTCAAAGGCTGCAATTTCCATAGCAAAGTTTCCATAACTAAGAAATGTGGGAGAAAATATGCATAATTATGTGTGTGCATGTTTTCAACAAGTACTGAAATGACCAGGGCCAAAGCACAAATATGATCGTAAGATTAGAAAATTGGCAATATAAAACTCACAAACTTTCCTATTCTTTAAGAGTCCCCTTCCATTTAGAATTCATAAGCATATAGAATGACTAGAGGCAGATGTACAACTTCAAACTAGCATCTAGTTCCAAGATTAACAGTGTAATCCCTGGCCTGAAATTCCCAATTTAACTGGTAAGCAGTTATCTATTTCCCTGTCTACCACCATACATGTTTTTCCTTTTCAGCAGAATTCATGGCAGCTCTGGAAAAAATGTTAAACATGAAGGTTTAGCTAAAACATTGATCAAGTTTGCCATCTTGCACTCTCTCAGTGACAAATCAGATACTTCTGGGACACTCACAATCAGGGTCTGAAAGTAATAACCTTTTCCAGAAATTACCTGCCAGCAGTTTATACTCTATGATGTTTTCTGAACAGAGTTGTTTCATATGACTAATTGCTATTTGCAGGCATGTCCTTTATGTAATTCCCAATAATTTCCCATCCATAGTAATAAAAGTAGATATAATTAGCTTCAAGAATCTTGGCCCACCAAATGAATCGAAATGTCTTCTTTTTAAAAAATTTGAATGCTAACATACCATACTCAAATTTTCTAGACTTATACTTCAATAAATTTATTATTGAATTTATATGCCACCCATTGCACTATAAAATACACAATTATATGCTTAAAACAAAAACAAATACACACTTCTTTAAAGAGCATATTGAGGGAGTATTGTGTATTGTCAGAAAATTACACAAAAAGTGATACAAGCTTTTTAATTCATTGTTATTTGTAATTCAAGTTGATTAATTTAATGATAACCTGATACTGCTTTAAGTCAGAAGTCTGATCCAAATAAGGCATCAACAGGTGTGTAATTGGTCAGTGTAAGAGTTTACTAGTATTAATAATGCCATGGCTTAATCCATTATCAAACATAATAGTTGCCAATGGAAAATTTTTACACATTTGGCTAAGTGATGAGAGGCCAAACAGCCAAATGCAACCACCCCTAAGATAAAAGTTGTAGAGAGTATTGCAATTTGAAGATGGAAAGCATTAGATGTGAACTGGTTAAAAGAAGTTAGCAACCGTATGCAAATTACTCATACAATGTTTGTACTGAAAGAGATTTGAAAAGGCTGTGCATATGTGGAAAGACCAGATATACAATGTAACTTACATCATCTAGATCATTAAGGTTATATCCTACCCTGCTTCCAACCAGTTTGACGCAAGAAAGATGGAGACGTTCCATGTCTCCTTGTCGTGTCTCTTATGGGTTTATTTTAAAAAAATAAAAAATAAAGAAGACATTTAAGCTTGCGCATCACAAAACCACATTGCAGGGTAGCCTTTTGTCTGAACTTTGCAGACTTGTTTTACTTACAACATGACTTAGATTTGAGCAAGGACTGCCAGAGGGTAAGCCTTGCTTAACAGTCTATTGCACCACAGAAACCACCCAACATAAGATAGATAACTCCTTTGCCACAGGCTGACTTGCTTACACAGGCTTGATTTGCTAACAACCAGAGATTCCTACACAGAAAAGACATACTTTAAGGATCTTGGATTCTGTGAAGTATTATCAATTTTCTGCCAGGGTCCTACATATACTTTGTTCATGATGAATCCATCACCTAAGAAGCTTATGTTCGTAAGATAGGAAGATAGATGGAGACTCAAAGAACACAATCCATCGGGGAGCTTTTTTGGGCAAGCAATAGGGAGAATTCTTGCACTGGGAAGCTTTCCAGAAGATTGTGCTGGATTAGGGAATCTGTCTGTTTATTTATTGGCTTTATTAATCGCATCCAACTTCAAAAGAGGTTTAGGTAGCTTAGAATATGTCAATAAGGTAAAGGTTCCCCTTGCAGATATATGCTAGTCGTTCCTGACTCTAGGGGGAGTTGCTCATCTCCATTTCAAAGCTGAAGAGCCAGCGCTGTCCAAAGATGTCTCTGTGGTCATGTGGCCAGAATGACTAAATGCCGAAGGTGCATGGAACACTGTTACCTTCCCATCAGAGGTAGTTCCTATTTTTTCTACTTGCATTTGTACATGCTTTTGAACTAGGTTGGCAGAAGCTGGGTCAAGTACCAGGAGCTCATTCTATTATGCAGTGCTAGGCATTCGAACCGCCAATGACAAGCTCAGTGTCTTAGCCACTGAGCCCCTGTGTCCCTTAGAATATGTCAATACATAAGCTAAAAACACAGCTAAAAACTATATCACATATATTTCTTTATGTGTGATTTATTTTTCCATTATTATCCTACCATCCTTCATGAAGTACGAGATAGCATATATGGGTGTTGCCCTCATTTTAGCCTCACAATTAAACTCTAAAAAGTAGGCTGAGGGAAGGACTGGCCCAAAATCACCTAGAGAGGTTCATGGCTGAGTAAAAATTTTATTTAGATCTCTTCTGCCTAACACTTTGAACCATTATACTACATTAATTCATCTTAACATTTTTTTAAAAACTGCATATAGCAAATTCAATATTTCAAATGCACTGTCTTGAAAACAATTATCAAAATTAATGTGATCATTATTTCAAAAATTGAAAAGTAGAGTTTAAATATCAATTAAACATCCAGAGTATTTTTGCACAAGATGTTTTATGCTTCTGAATTCCAAGGATACTGTTCTTTTAGAAATCCTGTACCTTTTCTTTTGTTAGAAAATCAGTCATCATATTAAAGCTTAAAGCCAGTAGTACTCTCCCAATTACTCTCTCCAACAGTAGGATTATATTGTCATGGATGGATGAATGGATGGATGGATGGATGGACAGAGAGGAGGGGAAAGGGAGAGAGAGGGAGAGGATATACTGTAGTTAGATATAGTTAGATGGAGATGGATAGTTTGATAATCCTGACTGTGACTGTGGGAATGTCCTGCAAACTTCATGTTGTGATGGAATGCTGCATTAGAAGGTTTTCTGGATACTTGCATGAAATACATCATCTCAAGAGCACTGTTATCCAAAAGGTAAATGTTCTAGATATCAAGCCATATGTTTAACTTTCCCAATAACTGCTCATACATAATGTAATTCTATTCATAATTTTAGTCATCAGTTATATTGTGTGTTTTCAAAAAATATCACTGCTCTTATCTTTTATATTTTGATACACATTTTATATGCTGTTTTTGTGAATTTTAATGCATTAATGTCATATTCTGTTACAACATACGATTGGTAGACAGACAAACAGAGACAGGTGATATAGGTAGGTAGGTAGGTAGGTAGGTAGGTAGGTAGGTAGGTAGGTAGATAGATAGATAGATAGATAGATAGATAGATAGATAGATAGATAGATAGATAGATAGATAGATAGATAGATATGGGATAGATGATAGGCAGACAGGCAGACAGACAGGCAGGCAGGCAGGCAGGCAGGCAGGCAGGCAGGCAGGCAGATAGAGATAGAAGACAACTGGTATCTATTATATCTTCATCCTTCATAAATCTATTTAATCCTCTTTAAAGGATGTATTTAATGAATGTTCCATAAACATTGATTGTGTTTCCCACATTTAATTGTTGGTCCCTCCTCTTAGATGTTTAATATCCTAAATTAATCTTTGATCAAAATGTATAAACAGTTTACTCAGTTGTCTTCCTGCATCATGTGGTTTTATAGACATATTAAAAACATATATACAGACAAAAGAGATGATACAATCCATTTTGTTGTCCTATTACTGGCTTCTTTTCTATATCTTTAGTAGCAGAAATGTAATGCGCGCACGCACGCACACACACACACACACACACACACAGACACACACATGAAAAAACCCTTTTTCATTGGAATGCACATGCATCAGGCAGAATTAAAGGATTGGACTTTCAAAGGTTGGTTATCAATTATAAGTCTACACTTACATAAATATTTTCAGCAGAATATATACTGCTGAACCTTGCATAAACAAACTGCTATCTTCCTCCTCTAAGCATCTTCACATTCCAAAACATTGCTCTAAAAGATTACTTTAACCCTCAGAAGAAAATTCTATGTTAGATGTTGGGGTTGAGGGATATTGGAGTAAGAAGAAATCACATCTTCTTTATATATTACTCACAAAACTGTTTAAATAGTAGGAGGATGCATTTCATCCTTATAAATAACAAAGTAGAAGCAATTTAGTGTAGTAATTAAGGCACCAGGCAAGAAATTCAGAGGTTGTGCATTCTAGTCCTGCCTTAGACACAAAGACACTTGGGTGACTCTGGACCAGTGACTTTCCCTTGACAACACAACAAAAATTATAAGTGAGTTCTAGTAGTGTGAAGGATCCCTTTTCTGGGTTTGAATAAGCCAGATAGTCAGGCTCTTCTTTCCATCTTCACTCAACAGACAATATTTCAATTATTGGGCTGTTATGCTACAGTCCCACCTATACAAATTTTAAATGCATGTTGACTATCAAAGAATTAATACTAAGATAATCAGATCAATATAAAAATATATAGGAGCGCCTATCCTATTCTTCCATTACAAAAAATAAACAGTATAATGAGATAAATTGTTTAGTAATCAAATTCACTGCAAACCTGTTATTTCTTCAGCGTAATCAGATGGAATTCAACATATCAGAGGTGTTATTCAGCAGGTTCTGGCCAGTTCTGGAAATCGGTAGTGGAAATTTTGAGTAGTTTGAAGAACCGGTAAATACCACCTCTGAATGGCCTCACCTCCATCTATTTTTTTCCTCCCGAGTCCCAGCTGATCTGGAGGAAATGGGGATTTTGCAGTAACCTTCCCCTGGAGTGGGGATGGAATGAAGATTTTACAATATCCTTCCCCTGCCACACCCACTACATTATGCCCACCAAGCCACACAACACCCACCAAGCCATGCACACAGAACTGGTAGTAAAAAAAATGTGAATCTTAGAACTTTTATCCATTATTGTAAAAATGTTATTGTTTTTTATTACTGCAGCTAATGGTAACAATGCTTTGAGTTCCTGGCATGGTCTTGCTTCACAGCTTTCCTTGGGTGGGGAAGGGAGGAGAGGAAGAGGTTCAAAAATTTCCAGTTGAATTTTTTTTTATTCTCGACTATTTCAGTAACTATTACAGTATCTCCCAAAAGGGATATTTTGTAGCAATAAGGGGATTTTTTTTTTAGTTGAGCATAACATTTCCTCTTTTCAGAATTGTGGAAGCAATTGTCACCCAGCTAATTATGAGTTCTGCTAGTGCATTATAGCTGTAGACCAAGCCATAGGTTTCCCTTAATACTTATTTAAATGCTTAATTGGATTGTACAAGGAATTTACCTTGATAAAGAAATGAAATAACATAGTTTTTGCACTTATCAGGACCCCTCCCCCCTCCATGCTCCATTATGCACCAATCCAGAACAGCTGAAAACTGGGACTGCATATAGGCATGTGAAATGAATATGCTTAATGGAAATCAATATGTATAATGAAAATAAGGGCTAGGCGGTGATATTATGGCAGTATTCCAATATCTGAGGGATTGCCACCAAGAAGTTAGGGGGAATAGGGGTCAACCTATTCTCCAAAGCACCTGAAGGCAGAACAAGAAGCTATGGATGGAAACAATCAAGGGGAAAAGGACTAAAGAGAAATGTCCTGACAGTTAGAACAATTAATCAGTGGAACAATTTGCCTCCAGAAGTTATGAATGCTCCAACCCTGGAAGTTTTTAAGATGTTAGATAACCATTTGTCTGAAATTATATAGACTTCCCTGCCTGAGCAGAGGGTTGGTCTAGAAGACCTCTTAGTCCAAGGTCTTCCCTTCCAACTCTGTTATTCTATTATATGCATTAATATGTTATAAAAATAATTATTGTATACATACGTATACTACAAATAAGGACTGCAAAATAAAATGTTGCAAACTGTAGTGCTTCTGTTCCAAGCCTTGGAGGCTGGTGACACATTTGGAATGTTCAAAATTACTGAACAATGAGAGGAGACATTGTCATACAAAAATGGTTTCATAGTTATACAGTTATTAAGCACTGTTTACCAGAATACTACCCAATATCTTCCATAGGGAGGGAGGGAGAAATATTTAAGCTTAATGCTAAAATTACCACTATATTGTTTTTGGAAATTTTTTTTTAAAAAAATGAACTACCTACACTGAAGTTTTACCTCATTTCCCTTTAAACATAATAATGGGATGGGCCATAGCTTCAAGCCATATATATCCGAGGTGGCGCAGTGGGTAGAGTACAGTACTGCAGGCCACTTCAGCTGACTGCTATCTGCAGTTCAGTGGTTCAAATCTCACCGGCTCAGGGTTGACTCAGCCTTCCATCCTTCCGAGGTGGAAAAAATGAGGACCCAGACTGTGGGGGCGATATGCTGACTCTGTAAACCTCTTAGAGAGGGCTGAAAGCCCTATAAAGCGGTATATAAGTCTAACTGCTATTGCTATTGCTATGGCTATTGCTATTGCTATTGCTATTGCTATTGCTATCATTTATCTGAATGCTACTCTACCCACAGCCTGTAGTTGCCTTATTAACAAGGTGACCAGACATCCTGCTTTTGGCGGGACAGTCCCGATTTTTAACAATTTGTCCCGCATCCTGCGGCGCTTTAAAAAAGTCCCGATTTTGGAAAGAATGCACGACAAGCTAGGGAATAGCAGGAGAATGGGAAGGGAATATGCAGTTTTCAGCGGCCATGTGGCTATTTCGGCAGGATAGATGCAATGTTCCCTCTAAGGTGCGCGGCCGTGCAGCCGCGCATGTGGCAAGAAAACACCACACAGCAGTTTGCAACTGCTGCACAGTGATTTCTACTGTCACAGGCTCCGGAAGCTGGGGAGGTCCATGGCAGGCGGCTAGAACTGGCCGCTCGCAAAGGATCTCCCCGGACTTATTTTGATGAGTGCAGGGCAACTGATGGTAGTTTGCATCGGTCGCGCCTGCTCAAACTATCGTCAGTCGCCCTGTGTTCAGCGAAGCAAGCACGGAGAGGTCCTTTGTGGGCGGCCAGTTCTAGCCGCTTGCACCTCGTGCTGCGACTGAAGTAGCAATAGCAATAGCAGTTAGACTTATATACTGCTTCATAGGGCTTTCAGCCCTCTCTAAGTGGTTTACAGAGTCAGCATATTGCCCCCAACAACAATCCGGGTCCTCATTTTACCCACCTCGGAAGGATGGAAGGCTGAATCAACCCTGAGCTGGTGAGATTTGAACAGCCGAACTGCAGAACTGCAGTCAGCTGAAGTGCTGCATTTAACCACCTCGCCACCTCGGCTTTCAAACCCCCAAAGCCCCTGCCGCCACTAGAATAACTGCTGCCGCCACCTCCTCCTCCAACAACAGCACCACCACATTTGCTGCCCAATGCTGTGGCTGAGGTGAAGCCGCCAAGCTCCCGCTGGCGCCCCCATCTGTGGCAGCAGCACCTCCACCTCCACTCGGAGCACCTGAGCTGGGCATCGCATTACCCCTACCCCCTCCTCCTCCACCATGCTTTTGAGGAGCCATGAGACTGCGGGAGCAAGTAGGAAGGCGGCAGAGGGGGCAGGAGTAGGAAAAAAAGGCCCCATAGCTTCTCAAAAGCACAGCAGAGGAGGAAGGGCTATGGCAGGGGTAACACGTTGCCCAGCTCAGTGCTCTGAGCGGAGGGGGAGACAGCGGCGGTGCTGCCACAGGCGGGGGCACCAACGGGAGCTTTGGCGGCTTCACCTCAGCCGCAGTACCAGGCGGCAAATGTGGTGGTTCTGTTGGAGGAGGAGGCGGCATATAGACCAAATTTTTAATCAAGAACCACCACCCCCGGTCAATGGTGTCCCACTTTACCACTGTTAAAATCTGGTCACCTTACTTATTAACGATTTTGAAGAGATGTGTCATCATTATGTCCTTGTTTAGGCCACACCTCTTGTACTAGAGGTTGCTTGTCCTGAGAAAGGAATATTGGTCACCCTAAAGAGTGACATTTTTATTGTTTTTTTTAAATGAATATTGATCTGTCATTTCATTAAAAACTGCTCTTTACAAAAATGTTGGCTTGTACTGCAGGAAAACAGGTTTGAGCAGAGTAGAACCTTCTGCCAGTTTTTGTTTTGCCCTGATTCATTTTTTTTTACTTTAGGATTTCCCAGGACTTATGGTCCTATAATCCTATATCAAAAACATAAATGAATAAACTGATGGGTTCGGGATATGAAATGAGCTGGAAGAGATTCTGTTTGATGGAACTATCCCAACTCACAAGACGGGTTATTTTGTGTTTTTTATACAGAGCTATTATACACCCAAGATTGGTTGCATGCATTCAATGAAAAAGGGGAGGGAGGAGAGGAGGGCTCCCCAGTTCCTCTTCATCCCATATTATGGAGATTAATTGAAGCCAAGGAATCCACTCATCCCAACTCTTAAACTGTCTCATATTATATGTGTAAGGACAATTTCACTGTCTGGCCTCACTGCTCAGTACATTGTAGTTCATCAGTGGAAGGCATTGTAAATTATCTCAATGTACTTTTCAACCTAATCAAGGACAGGAGAATGCAGGTTAAAATGACTGTAAGAAAGTGACACTTTCAAAACCTGTTTTCTATGATCTTTTCAGGATCATGAAATATAATGGATAATTGTCAAAAACAGAGTAGAAAACAAGAGAAAAGAAGGGGACCTTTCTAAGTTTTAAAAAGAAGGGATCATCCATAGAATCAATATCTATTAAAATTAGGTATTAAAATTCTTTTTTCAAAATACCAACATAACAATTTACCAAAACACATTTTTATATCCTATATGTTCTGATGATACAGTCTGATATTTAGCTCTCATCAGCTAGCCATACCCTTACTGGGATTTGAACCTGTGCTGTATTATATATTAGGCAGTTGTGTTAGCCACAAAGCCACAGGCTCTCCTCTTTTATCAGCTAATGTTTGTGTGTATGTGTGTGTGTGTGTGTGTGTACACATACACACACATACATATGTGTGTATGCATATACATGCATGCATACATACATACATATTATTTAAAGCTAAAACTTATTTCTATGTGTTCATGAACAGAGAGAAGCAGGAAAATAAGGAAAGATTTGGTCTGAATGCTTCAGTTAATTAAACGTCATACTTGTCTCTATCACTGAATAATAGGCTCCTTAATCTCTTCTCCTTAGCACCAACAATAGCTCTGGGTAGGAACCTGTATATTGTACAATGTGCTTTTGCAAGGGTGAAGTGATGACTTATTCCTAAGTTTTCAGTTCATTATTTACACATACTTAAATTTGACTCCTTTTTCCAGTTAATGATGATGATAGGTGATATTTCACACTTTCCATAAGGTTACAGAACCAGTTCATGATGTCTGCTTATTCTTTGAAAAAATATTACTTTCTAGTTGCAGTCTAGTTTTTCCAGTTTTCTTAGCCCCCCACCCCTCCTCCCTTATTCTGGGAGACAAAAGCATATATGCACTTCATAAGCAAACTAGGTGCAAATTTTAAAAAACATTTCTTTTTGACTCAGTTACACTGAGCAATAAGAAAGTGTCAAGAATAATGTGTGTGTTGGGGGGGGGGGTCATTTTACTATGTGGAATAAGGAATTGGACTTCTCTCCAGTGTTCTGAAAGTACCACTGACTGCACCAATATTAGACTGAAGACTAAAACTGCTCTAAACTAAAACATCTGTCTATAATTGTGTCTATTGCTTGTGAAACTGAAGCTCATACTGCATTGTGATTCCAGGTAGCTGAAGTTGTAAAAAGAATGTTAGTTCATCTTTCTAAGTGGTTAAGAAAATAACTCCACAAAAATATGTGAGGTTTTATTGCAAGTATAGTAAATGTTTATGACCATAAAATTTCAGATGATATGATCATAAAAATACATTATTAAATGAATTGATCACAAAGATTTTACTCCATCACATATTATACAAGCAACTTGTTTGAATGATGGGACAGAATACTATTCTGAAGATAAGCATGTCTTTCTATAGATCAAACAATGTGATTTTTCCTAAAGCACTAATAATAGTTATTGAGAATTTATATTTACACATTGCTTCCTTCTAAAAGATTCAATAATTCTTTCCATTTCATGTTAATCTTACAACAGCCCTACGAGGCAGGATGAGAGATAACGATAACAATCAAAAATCCACAGCATTATAGAATCAAGGACAGAGGGGGAGATTTTCAAGTATCTTTTAATTTAATTAATTTTAATTTAAAATTAATGTTTATACTTATATCTGTTATCTAACACTTGACTAGATAGATAGATAGATAGATAGATAGATAGATAGATAGATAGGGATGGATGGATGGATGGATGGATGGATGGATGGACGGACGGACGGACGGACGGACGGACAGACAGACAGATAGATAATCTGAATGGGAGTCACATGAAAAAAGTCCCAAACCATGTGGATTCGTTTTCATGATTATCCAGAGGGTACAAATAATAGTCATAAATTACAGGACAACATATTCTAAACATTAGGAAAGGCTTCCTAAGAGCAAAAGTAAGTCAATTCCTTGTAGTACAATGAATTCCTTCATTGTCTGTGTAAGTAGAAGCTGGATAGACTTTAGTTGGGTTCCTATCATGAACATGTTGTTGGACTTGATGGTCCCAATAGTTCAAATCTACATTACTAGGATTCTTAATAATTATTGTGAGTTGTAAAAAAAATCGAGAAACACACATGCATCTTATTTTCTGTTCTGCTAAGGATCAGTTCTTCATTATAGTACATGCCCTATGTTATTGTCTGTCACTGCTGAGAACAAAACAAACCTGTTATGATAGTGTTGCAAACATTTGTTTATTTTTATTTATTTATTTGTATTTTAGTTTTGGGCATCTGAGGGCTTTTTACCAAGAGCAATCTGAATGGACTCAGTTATAGTAGTGATGAGTGCACGGATGGAAGACTTGAAGTAATAGATTATCCTGTACAAGATCTACCTATATAAATATTATATAGTTATAATATTAAATGTAAACTGTAATAAATATAGATATGTAAATATATTGCTATACTAAGAAACTACATCAGTTTGATGATTCACAATCAATAATCAAAAGTCATGAAAAGCTTTATAGGTAACAATAAGCATTTTTAATTCTGGAAGTCAATTGGCAGCCAGTACAGCTCATGAAATACACCAGTCATGTGGCCCTATTGAGAAACCCCAATGAGGTATTACAGCAAGATGGGTGACAATGAATTAGGGACACTCATGTTTCTCATAAACACACTCATATGAGCTGTGGCAGCACAGTGGTTAGAGTGCAGTCCTGCAGGCTACTTCTGCTGACTGCCGGCTGCCTGCAGTTTGGCAGTTCGAATCTTACCAGGCTGAAGGTTGACTCAGCCTTCCATCCTTCTGAAGTGGGTAAAATGAGGACCCAGATTGTTGGGGGCAATATGCTGACTCTGTAAACCGCTTAGAGAGGGCTGGAAAGCACTGTGAAGCTGTATATATAAGTCTAGGTACTATTGCTATTTAGAGTGGCCAATGTGTATTTTAGGACATCACTACGATGTGCTAAGTGATGCTAAGATTTTGAGCTTTAGACCTAAATTGAATTTAATATGAAATAATACCGTTGTTTTTTTTTTGTCCTGCAAAGGATATAGATGGAGTTCCCATCTGGAAGAAAGATTATGTCATGCTGAGGAGAAAGGCAACTCTCATCCAGTTCATCCCATGTTTCCTTTTCTGGTTTGGCCAGATTTGCAAATACTAATCGAACAATGTTTGGGGCTTTGCCAATTGAGGGGGAGTAATATAAGTCCTTTTGAACTTAAGAACGAAGAACCAGATATATATATGGAGGTGTGTGGAGTGCTGGCTTTGGTTCAGTAAGTGGATCGATTGGCTGTGTGGTTGTACAAGACCAGCATATCTATACCCGTGAAAATCTATGAAAACACACACACACACACACACACACACAGATATATATATTTGCAAACCCATGTAAGCTGTTATGATAACTATACAAGAAAAGTTAATGATCTCTCCAAATCTAAACTGTATAGACTAATGATCTATGGACTAACTATGGACATTTGTCTCCTGATTACTTCATCAAACCGTGACTCAGATATGTATGCCCCATTATGAATGTAAGGCTGTAGACTATAAAGCAATTTTATCAACTTAATTAAAACTTTAATTGACGTACACAGGTATTGACTTTAAAAATAATAAAACAAAGTCCAAGTAATTACTGAAATTACAAACAAACCTTGGGAAAAAACTGTGTCACTGGAAATTAAAAGTTGTCCTTATTCTAGATATAGGAATGAACTTATGTGCTATAATATCACTAAGGGATAAGAATGTTCTATAAAATTAAAACAGGCAGGCTGAAGGCAAGACACAGACCCAATCTCATGTTTATACTATCAGACTATAAACCCTAATCCTAATCCTATTCCACCAAAACTCTAGCCTTCAGAATCTAGGTGCTATTTTTTTAAAAAAAATGCAGTGCAAAAAAGGTGCAGCAATTCTCCAAACCTTCTCCAAATTTTGCAACTTAACCATGCAAAGAGGCAGAGGACTTTTGATTCACTCTATAGAAATATAAAAACCACATCACCAACATGGTCCCCAAAGGTCTAGAAAATAAAAGTTAGGGCATATTCTGGTTACAGAGGTATTTCCCACCTCTACATAAAATAATATTATTTTGAAATTATGTCACCAGAAGGCTGCGGTATTCCTCTCTCTGACCATGCTAGCCAAAAGATCCTCAGCAGGTAACACATGGAGAATGTAAAGAACTTCCTAAATATATGAATTCTAGAAGCTGAAATTATTATGAGAGAAAAGCAAGGTAGTTTTATGTGCATGGTTCTTACCTGCACATTTATAATCAAGTAATTGACTGATTATCTATGACAATGGGTCTATTCATTATGGCTCTGACACTGCAGACAGAACATCTCCTTAACCACAGTGTCTTTCTACAGAATCAGTTTGCATGTCTGACTGCCATGCAGTTGTATTACAAACAAGGAAATCAAATGATGTAGACATGTGGAAACCTGTTTTATGAGGGCTTATATAATTAATTTCATGAAATCACATCCATTAGAAATGTCTTTTATCGAGTCTACCAAGTTCTATTAAAAAAAATAGCTTGATGTTTCAACATCTATAGTATCAAGGCCCATTTTAAAAGAAAAACATAGGTTTTCCAAAGAGTCCTTAAACTTATTCTCTGCTTGTTTCTTTGTTCCTCCCTATACTTAGGTTAATCCTTAAGCAGCTCCTCCCTTACCCTTAACACATAGACTATTCCTTGGAGCATTTTTCTGTCCCTGACCCCATGCACACTTTTCTCCATGTGTTCAGTGACTTCAAGGGAAAATACCTATATTGATCTCTGAATCTGCTCTAAGATCAACTCATCCTTTCTGCAAACCATTCCCATTCCTTGAATTCCCATTAAACTCAAAATGCAAGCATTGGGGACCTACATCAGCATTTAATTCAGCATTTTGTGTCAATTTCCTGACCAGGTTATGCAACATCTGACTTTGGATGATCTCAAAATGAACAAATATACTGTCTGTAACTAACTAACTTAGTTTGCCAGCAAGAGACCACAAGGAAATACCAAGATTGATCATTAGATTGGAAAATTGACACAAAAATCCCAGAAGAAGTTAAAGGCAAACTATTTGCATACTGTTGCCAGAAGAGCTCAACATGGAAAGAGTTGTCTGTGCCATATGGCAACGATCCAGATATTCCCAGGTAGCTCAAAGGCAGATTATGAAGAAGATAGATTTCTTCTGCTGTTCTAGCTGTCTACCAAAAAAACTGAAAGAAACCAGTCTTTATATACAATGAAAGGGCATTGATATGGGAACTGCCAGATGAGTGTTTCTGTGCTTTTTAACCTAATAGACTTAGTCTCTGGGTTAATGTTTGATGTTCCCCTGCTACCACTCCTTCTTTTGGATCCCCTGCACTCTTCGCATATACTTTAGGTTTTTTACGGGGGAGCAGATTATATCCTTTACATCTTTTATACCTTCTGTATACTGTATATTGAGAGTCCCAAGGGTGCTTTTTCGAGAGGCAACTGGATTTTCTGGATTTCCTTTGAAGATGTTTCTCTGAAGAAGCTTCTTGGAGAAGAAGCTAAATGTCTTCAAGAAAAAAAAACAGACAGTCCAGTTGCCTCTTGAAAAAGCACCTCTGGGACAACCATGACCAGGATGACTGAGAATCTCCATAGACATGTATATTGAGAGCCAGAGAGGTTAAAGCCTCATATTAGAAACTGGGAGACTATGTGTTCAAGACCTGCTTTAGACAAAAAGCAGGTCAGTTACTCTCTCCCAACCCTAGGAAGTAGGTAATAGCAAACCACTTCTGAAATCTTGCCAAGATATGAACTGCAGGGACTAGACCATTGACCCAAAGATACTGTGTGTGTGTGTGTGTGTGTGTGTGTCTGTGTCTGTGTCTGTGTCTGTGTCTGTGTGTGTGTGTGATTTTAAAGTTTCTTTTAGAGTCTCATATTTTCTACCTTTTCTACCTTCTATTTTAAATTATTTTTAGCTTTTTCATTTATACAAATTTTAATATTTCTTCCTAAAGACATAACCCTTATGCTGATCAATGACCATAATAAAGATTGATATGATTTGACTTAATTTTACTTGATTTGATTTTCTAGATGATAGGAAGTATTTTGATGAGGAGCCATGTCATTCCCATTCCATCAAGAAAAGGTATATTTGAAAAACTGATTCTGTTAAAAAAAAACAACCCTATATCCCCATACTCTAATATTTTTAAAATCTCTCTCTGCACAAAGAGGTTTTCCTTCAATATACCTAAGTTTGGCCTTCTACTATGGATAACCATTTGTCTGAAGTGATGTAGGGTTTCCTGCCTAAGCGGGGTTGGACTACAAGATCTCCAAGGTCCCTCCCAACTCTGTCATTCTATTCTATTCTATGCCCTCTGCCAATAACATCCAGGTATCTTTTGGTTCTATATAGCTAAAACATACCACATCTCTTAATTACTGTGGAGTAGATAATCAAATATGTTAGTATAGTTTAATTTCCATTTCTTTTTTTTTATTATGCACATTTGAATTAAACAAATAGCAGCATATGAAAACGAAGTGGCCCCTTTACTTGTACTGTAATTATAACATTAGATCATGTCAGTTACTGAGCCCAAATACATTGTTAAACTGTCATTTGGGGGAACTATGCAGTTTCCATAATAATTTGGCAGTTCCAAGACAGCGTAACAGCTAATATTGTAATATAGCCAGTAGCTTTTGGATACGGAGATGTTGTTTTTCTATCTTTAATATAAGCCAAATATAGATTAAGTGTTTTTATAAGGGTATGAGAAAATCGTGGACACCACTTTCAAAAGGTAATGACAGGATAGGAAAAAGGCATCTTGACTTTTTCTACATTTGAGAAACCTGCTCAAGTTTATTCTTTTTATTGCAAGTTGACTGATAGGTTCTTTTCTGAAAACAAATTTTAATAGCATATTTTGGTACCCAGGAAGACTACTGGTAGAAGGCCTTCTATGGGAATATAGGGTAAGCGGTAGCATCTTACTCTGTATTTTCTAGTAATCGAGCAGACCTCAAATCAGCCCTATTATTCAGATGGATTCTACTATACAAAGAACAGAATTAGGACTGCACATAAATAGTCTTTTGGAATTTATCCCAATTGACTCTAGAAAGAGTGCAGGGAAGTGCAACAAGGATGTTTAGGGGACTGGAGGCTAAAACATATAAAGAACGGTTGCAGGAATTGGATATGTCTAATCTGATGAAAAAAAGAACTAGGGGTGACATGATAGCAGTGTTCCGATACCTCAGGGGCTGCCGCAAAGAAGAAGGAGTCAAGCTATTCTCCAAAGCACCTGACAAGAAGCAATGGGTGGAAAACAGAGGTGGCATTCAGCAGGTTCTGACCAGTTTTGGAGAACTGGAAGTGAAAATTTTGAGTAGTTCAGAGAACTGATAAATACCACCTCTGACTGGCCCCTCCCCCATCTATTCTCTGCCTCCCAAGTCCCAGCTGATCAGGAGGAAATGGAGATTTTGCAGTATCCTTCTTCCACCATGCCCACCAAGCCATGCCCACAGAAGCGGCAGTAAAAAAAAATGTGAATCCCACCCCTGGTTGAAACTAATCGAGAAGCAACTTAGAACTAAGGAGAGATTTCCTGACAGTTAGAACAATTAATCAGTGGAACAGCTTGCCTCCAGAGGTTGTGAATGCGCCAACACTGGAAGTTTTATAGAATATATTGGATAACTATTTGTCTAAAGTGGTGTAGGGTTTCCTGTCTAAGCAGGGGGTTGGACTAGAAGACCTCTAAGGTCCCTTCCAACTGTTATTCTAGTCTATTCTATCTTGATGGACAATTTATCTGAAGTAAGGAATCAGGAAGAGTCTGGAGCACCTTTTCCAACTAGTAAATTTTATTAAAAGGTATAACCTTTCATGGGCTGCAATTTGGAGAAATTCTCCAAAAATGCATCAAAGTCTTTGGAAGTAGCAGTAGTACTACTTCTGTAAGAACCTAATGGAAAGCAGAAAACAGTTACAAAAGTAAATTGCCTGAAACTGCTTTAATCTATTACCTGAAAAATGGGCAAGGGGCACAGGTAAAAAAAAATGGTCCCTCTTGTCCATAACAAAATGCTTCAAATCTATAAAACATTTTTTCTTGCTTCTGCTAACTTCAATATGTTGAGAACACAGAGGGTTGAGCCAATAATTATTCACTTACTGACCAATTTCCTTCCTTCCTTCCTCCCTCCCTCCCTCCCTCCATTCCTTCCTGTCAGTTTTGACTCCCGCTAACTGCCTCAAAAAGTTCCTGTAGTAATAGCACCTAGACTTATATATACAGCTTCACTGCTTTACAGCCCTCTCTAAGCAGTTTACAGAGTCAGCATATTGCCCCAAAAATGTGGGTTCTCATTTGACCAACATTGGAAGGTTGGAAGTCTGAATCAACTTTGAGCCTGGTAAGATTAGAACTGCCAAATAGCAGAAAGCCAGCAGGCAGCAGAAGTAGCCTGCAGTACTGCACTCTAACCACTGCACCACTATGGCTATCAATCTCACTTTCATTCTATACAAAAGAAAAAAAATGATATAAATGAATTGTTCTATGTGCATTTAATAGCTTCTTGCATGCTGTGAAGCTGAAATGATGTGGAACTAGTCCTCGCCCCCCCCCCCAAAAAAAGAGGAGAACACATGCAAATAAAGCCTACAAACTGCATCAAGAATAGGATGCTGAGGTTTGGAGGGATGTGAGGAGAGAGAGAATAATGGCTGCCTTGACTCCCGAAGCCAGGAAGTGCAATCAGGTAAGAAATCCCACCAACTGGAGAATTAACTGCCCACAAGCTCAGCAGAGTTACTGTACTGCAACGAAAATGCTGACTTTGCTGTGTTTGCAAATAAACTGCAGCAGAACCAGAAAGAAATAACTGAGCTTTCAGAGTCAGCTAACATCCAGGAGAAGAGCTGTTCGTGAATAGCAGCAAAGCCCTAAGAAGTAGAGGTTCCCTTTAAATCATATTAATTTCAGTGGGAATAACATTTAACCAACTTTATCTATATGGAGCCTCATTTTGTATTTCACATGCTCAGTCCAGACTTTGAAAAGTTGCATTCACGTAGGGGATTAGTTAACCAGCAGTGGCCTAGATGATGTACAAGCTACTATATTATTTGTTCTTTGGGGAGAAAACTTACTGCCTGTCATAAGAACATGAAGAGACTCCCTATTGGATCAGAGAGAGGGCTAGACGGGAAAATGATCTATGAAAGAAGACAGCTATAATTCTTCTTGCACTAGGGTTAATATCCAAACAAATCTGGTTCTGAACTTAATGGAAACAACTGCGCAGATGTTTAAAGCAAATATATGACATATAAAGAACATAAGTAAATGTTTAATGCGGAGGAAAATAACGATGTGTTAAAGGTGATTCTTTATGGTTCTTGACTTACAGAAAAGAAAAATATATATTTTTCTCTTTTAAAGTTCAGCTTTCACTATCGCCTTATGTCTATAAAGACTCCAAGACATCTCCTGATTTAGCCCCCAGTCCAAAAATTTCCCTGATGCAGGAATGAGACAGAGATTGTCTTGGAGAGGAAATTGCAAAATAAAGGGAAGAGCTCTGTATTCCAGCCAGGTCCAGGAAGAGGGGAATCCTGTTGATTTAAATTTGCCAAGAGAGAAATGTGGAAGAGAATGGAAATAGAGGAATGAATGAGGAAAACACCACTGGGACAGGCTGGGCTGTAACTCAAACCTTACTGACCTTTCCAAGGCTATCCTGCTATACTTAGCCAGCCTTTTAAGAGAAAGACAAATAGCTGTTAAAACCAATCCAATAATCTCAGTTACTTGCTAGTTTGTTGCATGTATTCTCTGGGTAGAAAACAGAGTAGTTGTGGGGAGGGGGTGGCATGAAGGAATGGGAACTGGCTTATTGAAAGGCAATTTAAATGGGTCATGTATGAATTTATAAAACACCCATTTCTCGTTTGTCAGCCTCCTGGAAAAGACATAACATTTCCACTCACATAAGTGACTGATGAGATACCAGAAATTGTCTGGCATATTAATTTCTTTCTAACCCCATTCTTTAACTTCACCCTCTCCCTTTCTTCCATACTTCATTCAGAAAGAACCACTTGGGACTAAAGACGTGAAAGCTTCTAACCAATTATGATCTCTTTTTCTTACTGTGCTTGGAAACTGGAAAGGAACTCAATACGTAGCCCAAGTAGATGAAATATTAGCATCTGAGAAGATTTATGTTCATGACCTTCTGGATGTAAGGTGACAGTATAGCTTATGCTCCACTCTGGTTGATATGCATATTCATAGCTCGTTTATTCATGGAAGAAATGACTGGATTAGCAATCGTTTGAAGGACAGCAAGCATGAAACTAAAAGAAATTCAGGTGGCTACAGGCAGAAATTAGATCTCCATCATCTTTGTCATAAAGGCAAGCCTTGCCATAAAACCTTACCTATTGCACTTACTGTTATTGGAAAAGCCATGCATTTTATAGGAGAGAAATTGTTTCACAGCTATCAAGCTGTCAATTATTTTAGTGCAACACTAGGCTTTCTCTTCTTGATAGATGACCATTTGATTAAAAAAAAGGATGTCTTAGTTTCAGCAGATGGGGGAAGGGTGGGACATGATTCATTCAGCAGTGAATTCTTGTTCCATGAACTACATACAGCATCCATATTCAACAGTGGAATTTATTTACATGCAAACTATAGTTATGCTAAGCATTTCTAGCTTTCTTTTCAGTCACTCAATAAAGCTTCTAAATCCTCTTATGTACATTCAGTTTAAAACAGCTACCATAAGACAGCTCTTACATATAGATTTATAATCTAAGAAAATTCTCATAACAGCAGAGGAAAAAGGATTGGAAAAACAAGAAGAAGGCACTACAATGGCAAGGATATGGACACTACAGCCAATCAGAAGCTGAAGAATTATAGAAAGAAGCAGTTAACAACTGCTTTACAAGGAAGAGGTTGGCCGCTTGGGTTACCCTGGATTGCACTGATGATGCTTCATAAGATTTTCCTTGCAGTAGAAATAAAAATGGGATTATCTTTGATTAGGAGACTGTCACACTCCTCAGATCTCTCTTACACCCTCCAAAGATAAGATAAGGTTTCTCAATCTCAGTGTGGAGTTACCAAATGGCCATTTCTCAATATTGTTTTTCACAACAAGGTGGAATTGCTTGCCATTGCCTTTTTTCAATTCCTAATGTCCTTTATAGTTCCAGAATTCTGGGGTAGTCTCCCATCCAACTAATAACCAGGTCTGACTCTACTTAGCTTCTAAGCTGGAAAGAATTCCTTGTCACAGGAGTCAAAACAGAAAAAGATAAATAAGCTACTCCTTCCTCAAAACTCTTCTCTGTAACAGGGGTCCCCAACCTTTTGGACCTCAGGGACCATTAAATTCATAATTTTAAATCCTGCAGTCCACTAATTAGATCTGCCTAATGACTGGCTGGGTGGGCGTGGCCAACTCGATGTCACTCACGTCAAGGGGTGCCTTGCCAACCTCTACTCACCACTCCTTGCCTGGCCGTTCGGGCTCCTTAGGGCCCCAACAGGAAGCAGTTGCTGGAGCTAAGCAGCCACCATGAGAAAGAGTTTGCAAAATAGCTGGCTCAGTTCAAATTTGATCTGACCAAGAAGGAGGCTCAGCAGAAGCACATCACTGTGGACTACAAGCATAGGCTTTCCAAGCAGAGGGAAGACCTACAGGAGTGCAAGGCCAGGTGCCAGCGCCTAGAGGCTCAGCAGGCTGATATGGTCAGCCAATTCCAGGCCATGATGCACTGGAACGAGGCCCTGCAGCTCTTCGCCACCAGTGGCACTTCCCTCTAGCCTTCGCCCAAAGCCCCACAACAGGAGGCTGAAGCAGACTCCAAGTCAGAATTTCTGCCTCCTTCTGACCTGCACAAAAAGACCCAGAAGGGGGAGACTCTCCCTGATTTTGTGCAATATAAAAAATACAAATAATTTTTCTGAGGACCACCAAAATTTTCTCGTGGACCACCAGTGGTCCACAGACACCAGTTGGTGACCGTTGCTCTGTAATGATTGGAGGGCAAGCCCCACCCTCCTGTTCACTGCTGCGAGTTACTCAGGTTGACAGCAAGTGGCCAGCTAGTCTTCAAATATATTTATCTCAAGCAGATGAACAGGACTTTTGACATATATGCACACAAAGATCCTGGCAACCTTCCTTCCTGCTGGAAGAAAAAACAATGACTTGGTTTTTCAAAGAGCAGACATGGTTGAATAAGAGGCTGGAAGCTGGTGGGCCTTATTATATCCCATTAGCCTCCAGTTTAAGTTGTACTGTGCAGGAAACAAGATTTTTCTAGCTAACAAAACTTGTACAAAACTATCATTTGTCCAAGGGTCATCTATTCTCTATAGAAATAGGTAAAAGTTAACAAAGAATTACAGCATACTGTTCAATTTCTTTTTCCGTGTGATGTTCAGTTATTCTCTCCGGTGATTATTATTTCAGATATTTATGTTCTCTGTACATGCTGCGTAAATTGTAAATTTATGCAACTTGAAACTACTTTATAACAAAGTTCTTCTAAATTAAGGCCATACCAATAATAACCTTTAATTGTGCTTTATAGTTTTCTATGGGAAATCTTTTTTAAATTGCTTTTCTAGGAAGTTAACAGCTGTATTTTTTTTCTTTCTCAGTATTCATTGTATTTTCATATGTCACAACTTGGAGTAACAAAAGGAATTTTACGCTTTCATTCTTCCTTTTAAAAAAACATGTAATTTTATTTATCACTTGTAAAGCTTATGTCTCACAGAGAAAGGAAGTGTGGAAGGTTCATTTCCCTTATCACAGCCTTCATGCTATAGGTTTAGAGGTGGTGGAATAAACAGAGTTTATTTCATTTTTATCTTCCTTTTTCCTTTACACTTGACAATAAAGACACTTGCACGTTTGTTTATTTTGGCACAGACAAGGGTGAAATGGGAACAGGTGTCCACTGGAATGTAGGTCTTGGTAATAATAACTACCTAGCTGCATAGGTAGATTTCACCCCAAGGGCTCAGCCATGCCATTCTTTCCTCCTACAAGTAGTTCACAGACCTTTGATTGTGGTGACTGATACACAACAGACTACAAAGAAACACACCCTTACCCAATACCTTTGCTTTGAACATTGGTGTAACAGCCTGAATGAAACTTGATCAGGAAAAAGGATGGTTCAAATAGCTATTACCGTCTCAATAAAGATGATGATGGAGGCCCACAACCCCCTCCAAAGGAGCCAAGGAGAATAACCACTAATCATCTCAGAGACTACTTTTGTCTTTGCAAGTATATTAGGAACATTGGGGGCATGGTACAGAAACACAATGGCCAGTCACAAAATGCCCATTTACTGCCCATAGACAAACTAGTAGATTTCTAACAGAACAGAATATATGTACAACTCAAAATTCAACAGTGGAAGGTGCTCTTTAAGCTTGTTTGCTAGGTAGCAGAACAGGTGGGATGATTCTGTGGCTTAGTGACGTTAGAGATGGTGTCAGCCCTGGCAGTTCAAATCTTAGTTCTGCATGGCAGGGTGAGTGCCTATCACTTGGTTCAGCTTCTGCCCACCTAACAGTTTGAAAGCATGTTCTATGCAAGTAGGAAGATAGGTACCACTTCAGTGGACAGATGAGTTGGTTTCTATGCAGGTAGTCAGCTTCCTGATGGCTCTGAACCTTCCTAGTTGTGGCACACATTTGCAAGGCAACTCTGGGAAGGGAGGGGGTCTTGGGTGATGCTGCAGGAAGAGCCTCTCGTCTTTCTCTCTGGTGCAAAGACAGCTCTTCCTCCTGTGGCACACCTTGGGAAGCATACAAGTGTTTCCTATAACTGGGCTGGTACCTTACAATAGCACTGTGGTCTCCTGGCTACTGTAACAATGTCATATGCTAATAATAATAACAAGGTAACATTATCAGAGGTAATGAGTGTGGGATTTGCTCACTTTTTATAGAAAGTCGCTTACCTTGCCAATGTTGGTGGAGGTGTCATGATATTTCCTTGTTTAGGATATTGTTGTCTACTTCATTGTTTGTCTGGTTTAATTCCTGCTTATTTTGGGTTAATTGCTGGAGAGGACATGTTCTGGTCTTTTTGTTTCCTTCTTAGCTTTTTTTAAGTCTCTTTTGCATGGTGTGTAAATATGCAAATGCAAACAATCTAAACAATAAAATATTGAAAAAATTAAGCTTTCTATACTTATGTCCCAGTATTTTATTATACATTTATCTCTATGATGGCTAATTTGTGTAAATGCCAAGCTTCCGGGAATTCCCTAACATTTTTTTTTTATTTAGCTTGGTCCAGGATAGTCGGTCCAGCTACTTGTGAGACATCAAGGACCTGATTTCCAGTCCTACCAAATGTGTGCCTGATAAAAGTATTTCACTTTGATGTCAATCAATTGCTTGAACTGATATACAGGAAGCTTCTCATGGAGAGATTTTTATATTGAGTTTGTAGAGAATGAAGGTTAAATGTAACCAAACATTTGACAGTTTAGCAAAAAGAAATAAGTAATTTCAGACCAGTACCAAATAATGACCAACCTAGCAGTTCAAAAGCATGTAGAAATGCAAGAAGAAAAATAGGAACCACCTTTGGTGGGAAGGTAACAGCGTTCTGTGCGCCTTCGGCATTTAGTCTTGCCGGCCACATGACCATGGAGACGTCTTCATACAGTGTTGGCTCTTCGGCTTTGAAACAGAGATGAGCACCGCCCCCTAGAGTCGGGAACAACTAGTACATATGTGTGAGGAGAACCTTTACCTTTAACAAATAATGAAAGTTGATGAAAATAAAAATAGTCATTTTTTAAACTAACAAACTATGGCTCTATTCAGTAAAAAGAAGCTTGTGATATCTCATTTCCTTGGAAGCTCTAATGTTCTGTGTGGAAAAAAGAGATTTGAAGAAGAAATTTAGGCCTAGAGAATAAGTTATAATACAAATATTACACTCTTTCCTTTTCCTTCAGTCATTTAAACAATATAAATAGAGTTATTATGGATCTGAGCCAAAAATGTAGAAAGAAATATATGAATGCTCTCCCAAATCTGAACAATCATATTTCTTACTTTGTAGAAAATAGATTTCTATTTGGTCAGATCTTGCTATGTTGCTGGCCTCTATCATCCTCTTTTACTCATTGGTATGCTGCTCAAGAGTATATTAGTTCTGCATATGAAACATCCATTTAGCACTTCAGAGGAAAGTATAACTCTCTTTCTAGTTACACACCAAGGGAGCTTTTCATAAAGCAGAAAGGTAGGGAAAAAATGTCCCTGCTTGTGGTCCCAAGTGATACAGTCCAGAATTCTATCTTCTACTCTAAGATTGCTTGTAGGCTCACATGTTTCAGCAAACAGAGCACCATATTTGTAGCCCTTTGCTTTTGTCTTTGAATTTGAATGTAAAAAATTCAATCTAAACATTAAAATGTTGAAAAGCTTTCTATAGTGTCCCAATATCCCATTACATCAAATTATAAATGTTGGAAATGATATTTAGGTAAAGTAAAACTATTTATTGATTATGATATTTCAGTTTCTTTTCCAATAAGTTGTCCTCCAAACCCCAACTTCCACATCTATTCCATTCTGTTTTTCTATTTTAGATTTCATCCATATAAACATATAAACAGCTGGAAAAAAACCATTGTCTATTTAAATTAAATGTAGAGATAAAATAATAACGGAGAAGGAGAAGGTCTTGATGAAGCAAATGCAATTTGTTAAGATTTTACATTTCAGAGTAGTTGTACATATTTATTAATTCATCTGCTCAGCATGATATTTTAAAATTATTCAAACAAAATAAGGGAAATTACTGGGTAAATAGGTGACCCCTTGAGATACAACCCATGGTTTGGTTAGTTTACCCATGTAATCCATGTTACAAACATGGATTTCCCCCAAAAAAGGAAGTGTGTGCATGCATTCTGGAGACTAAAGTTCAAAAAGACAAAGGATGAGATTCAAGCAAAATACTAATCCAAAATGTAGTTTTTCCTCTCTTTTTGTCATTTAATCCATTGTAAGAATTGAAGCTGCAGTGGTTTGTACACCATTTATCTTTATGTAGTTGCGAACCCAGCCAGCTGTAATTTCCTCAACAATAGTTAAGTAGACCAAGTTAGCCTGTTGTGCAACACAACCTAGGAAGGAATTTAGAAACTGTGATAAGCTACAGGCTTCCAGATTCTATCTTCACAGACTCTATAACATCATAAATTCATAGGACATACAGTAAGGGACTTTGTAGATTACATTATCCAACTGCATGCTCAATGCCTAAACCCACTATTATACCATTGCTGGCAAAATTTTACCCAGATTCTTTTTATACACCTCCAAAAAAGAAGGAGGTATATATAAAAAGTGCAACCTCCTAAGATCATTTGTTTTATTGTTAAATAACTCCAAACCATTGGGGTTTCTTTTTCCATGTCCAACCAAACTTTGTAATGTAAAGCATTGTTTCTTGTGGATAATTCTGCCCCTTCTTAACATAATATAACACCTTTTTAGATACTTGAAGTTAGCTATCTTGGTTCCTTAAACATTCTTTCCCTTTACAGGAAGCATACTCAATGCTTCCAACTATTCTTCATTTAAAAAAAATATTCCACCCTACTTATTATCTTGGTTCTGGCTCAATGTGATGGATAAACCCAGGCTGTGAGTAGTATTAATAAGCTTCCAATACTTAACTTAGCATCTTCTTTTTAACAAGCTCTGATCTTTGAGTTTCCAACTTAACAACCATCCATTTTGTATATGAGAAAAGAAAGAGCAAGCACTACATTACCAACATGATAGGATCATATAGAAAAATAAAAATAGTGCAGCATATTTCAGGCAGGCCCTATCAAAAATCAACAAACACCAACATTTAACCATAGCTACATAAGAGAACTCATACTATAAACTAATTATTGTGATAGTAAAGGTTCATTCTCCAAGCTTGTGGGTTGGCTTCTGAACTTTCTGTTACCAGGCTAGGGAATATCTTCAGCAGAGTTTAAGGAAATTATTGTAAATGAACAAGAAAAGCCGTGTATCTTCACATTGTAAGGAATCTATTATCATAAAACCCTCCTGACACCTCCTCTGCCTCTGAGCTCAGAAGCATAAAAATATGAAGGTAGCATGTGTTCCCCAAGCTTAGGAGAAGGAGATTTGTTCTTTCTAGGTTCAAGTGGTATCTCCTGCTTCACTGCCATAGCTTTGTTCCCCGGGCCTAAGAAAGATGTGTGGGCTTCACAAACCAAAGACAGTATTAGAATGGTGTGGTGATGGGGTATTGGAACCATCACTCAAAACAAGGTAATCGTCCCTATTTATATTCTAGGGGGAGAGGGGGAGAAAGTGAGAAAAAAGACATTGTGGCAGTGTGGGTGGAAAGTTAGGACTGAGGGAAGCATAGAGTCCTAGCCCCAGAAAACCTTGCCACCCTCAGACTGACACATTTACGAATATATATTTAGTGCAAGGGAAAGCAAGTCTTGGCAGATTATAGATACGTTGTAAAATGTAAGTTATGAGGAATCTACTAGGAGAAGAGTTTAAAAAAACAACAGAAATCTAATATTAAGGGAACTTGTTTATAATCCATTTTATGTTCCTTAATAAAATTTAATGTGATTCTATATTGAATGTTTAAAAAGTGGTTGTACTGTTCTATTTCTTCTCTACCTGTCATATTATCTTAAATATCTATAAAATGTTGGAGGAAGGGAAAAAAGACTTTCAAATAAGGAATAATTTGGCTGGGTAAGAAATGTGAATACATACTTTACTTTAGACATTTAAATTGGATTTTGTTTTAATTTTGAAAGAAAAAAGAATCCCACAGCTGTCTTTCCTTTTTAGCTGACTAATATTTCGTATAAACTTCCTATGTTAGTGAAAATATAAAAACAAAACCAGATTATGGGCTCCATGTGATAATCAAAGGGTCTTCCTAGGCATATGCCAATCACAGTAAAGATAGCAACTAGTCACTGACTGGAGTGGGACAATATTTTTATCTACCCAAGACAATGGTGAAATTCAAAAAAAATTACTACCAGTTCTGTGACTGTAGCTTGGTGGGCATGGCAGGAGAAGTATATTGCAAAATCTCCATTCCCTCCCCACTCCAGGGGAAGGATACTGCAAAATCCCCATTCCCTCCCCACTCCAGGGGAAGGATACTGCAAAATCCCCATTCCTTCCCCACTCCAGGGGAAGGATACTGCAAAATCTCCATTCCCTCCCCACTCCAGGGAAAGGATACTGCAAAATCCCCATTCCCACCCCATCTGGGGCCAGCCAGAGGTGGTATTTACAAATAAAAAAAAATTGCCAAATCACTCAAAATTTCCACTACTGGTTCTCAAGAACTGGTCAGAACCTGCTGAATTTCACCCCTGGCCCAAAATATATTTCTGGTTGTAAAAAATGCAACTTTTCTTTCTTACATAATTACTTTAGTGGGAGCTTGTTGTCTTAAGCAGAAAAAGCTAATTGTTCTCCAAACAAGAAGGATCGTAAGCACACCAGCATGTCTACTATCCCTGTCCTATTGTCCCCATTTATTTCTACTCATTTCCTTTGTCCATGTCCATGTTTATACAGTACTTATACCTGTTATTTGTACATGTTTGACAAACTAACTAAATAAAAATAAATAAATAAACATAAACCAAGTTTGAAATCCTGGGCAAGGGGAAAGTTACAACCACTATGTAACTTTATGTTTATGTGAGCAAAAACATCACTTCCATAGTCACACTAGAAAGGTGCTGATGTGAATAACAAGGGAAGAAGATACCCAAGTGACCACTTGAAAGCCAAATCCAGGTTAAAGGTAAAAAGCCAGAAGGAATAGAAGAGGAGATACCCTTTCATTCCTAATTATAGTCAGCCTCTGAGCAGAACGAGGGGGAAACAAAGAGGTCAGCTTGCAGTCTTCATTATTTTTCTACTTTAAATAATAACAGTCAAATATAGACCAGTATATATAAAACGGGTAACATTTGTCATTCTCGGTCATGCATTATAAGACCAAGGCTAGTATTATTTTGTAAGTAGGCCTGAGCTTAGTTTCCCAGAAGATCAGTTCAAAATATAGTGCTGCCTAAAGCAGTGTAGCACGCCTGCAGTCAACCGTCAGTAGCTTAGGAACATGTGAGTGGCACTCAAAGGGACAATTACTATTGCCACATAAACACACACCCCAAAACTGCCACCTGAGAAAGTTGCTTCATTTGGCTTTATAGTACTGTAATAATGGTCTGGTGATTCTGGTCCTTGTCATTAATCTTTGGACATCAAGGTGTAATTCTGCAGGTGTCCCTGTTTAAACCCTTGTGTCACCCTTTGCTCATAGCACATCTATAGCAGTGTTCTCTTACTAGCTCCCTCCAGGTATATTTGTACTGTAATCCCTAGAATTGCAGGCCAGCAACTGGCCTTTGGGAATTTCAAATTCTAAGAAGAGGTTTGGATGGAAAAGGAAGATTTCCCCCCTCCCTCCCTTCCATCTCTCTCTCTCTCTCTTCCTCCCTCCCCCCCTCTCTTTCTCATAGAAAAAGAAAGCTGGACCTTGACGTTATGCCCAGGGGTGGGATACAAAAATTGTAGCAATTGGTTCTTTGCCCAGTTGCTGGGTCAGCGTGGTGAAGGTGGACGTGGCCTACTCGGTCTCCTGCACCACAGCAGGAGGGCTGTTTTCACCCTTCCCAGGCTCCAGAGGCTTTCCTCAAGCCTTCGGGAGGGGGCAAAAACAGCCTCCCCGTAGCTCCGGAGGCCCTCCAGAGGCTGGAAACAAGTTCGTTTCTGGACTTCTGGAACTTCCATGAGGTCCATTTTTTGCCCTCCCAGAGCCTCTGTGTAGTCCCTACGGTTACCTAGCATCCAAAATGGGCCATGTGGAGACTTCTGGGAGGGCAGGATGGGGTGGGTGGGGCCATCCAGTTCTTGCAACTACCGGTTTTGCAAACCAGATGTAAAATTAGCATCAGGTTTACCCAAACTGGTCCGAACCGGCTGAATCCCATCCCTAGTTATGCCCCATGTGTCCTTGATTTTTGCTTAATACTGAAAATACTGCCTTCTAGAAACTTATTCACACCCTTAATATATTTAAGGATTAATATATTTCTATGTTTTCTATTTCTCTCTCAGACAAATCTAAAAGAAAAGCAAACATAATATGGAAAAAACAACATTTTGCACTTGGGGGAGAAAAATTAAAAACAATTAAAAACATCTGCTGAGATTCCCATGAAACCCATTAATTCATCTGGTCCATCAATTAATTAACAATGAAGCATCTTCTTCATCAAGCCATTTCAATTCACAGCAACTCTTCAGCTGGAAAAGTTACAGCAGCCCAACACATGTTTTGAAGTGAAGTTCTTACACTGTTAATTCGAAGTGAAGCAGGGATACCCTTTCCATGGGAGGTCTTGGGTTTTTGATGAAAAGAATCTTCATTTCATCCCTGTCCTATGGTGTGTATATGGTGGCTAGAACCACATGGATTCCAGCCAAGGCAGATATTGATTGAAACTCATTTAACTCCACTGTGTGAGATAAATTGTCAGATCCTAGTTATTTGATCAATCAATGTCCCCTAAACAATTTTGAAAGGCTGGCAGAACAATTTCCAGTTCTTTGTAAGATATTGCATCTGGACTAGGTAAATACAGGTGAAATCAGCTTAGGGACAGCGTACAATACATCAAATCCCCTTTGACATGTTTAGGTGAAACTGGAAAGAATCATATACTCTGCTAGACATTTCTAGGTCTAGCCAAGTTTACAAATCTAGCCAGATCAGGGCAGAGGTGGGTTCCTACTGGTTCAGACCGGTTTGGCCAAACTGGTAGTAACTTGGCAGCCTGGGTCGCTGGAACCGGCAGAGACCCAGGCCTGCCACGCCTCCAAACTGGTTCTCCTATGGGGCAACCATCTTTTTTCAGTTCTGTGCATGCGCAGAACAATTTCCAGGGAATTTTTTTTTTCATTTTTAAGGTCTTACGCCTGTGCAGACCTTTTTATTTGCAAATGCACATGGGCAAAATTTTTGAGGCACCAAACCAGCAGTAATGCTGGCAGTAACCCACCCCTGGGTTAGGGATATCGTTTGGAGCTATAGATTTCCTATGTCCCCATTTTTTAATTGATACATGAACAGTGATTTTTAGAGAAAGGAAATTTATTCTTTGGTTTTCCAAATATTTAAAAAATCAATGTCTGACAGTTAAAAGATTTTTTATCCTCCCTCTTCCTTCATTCCCATTTGGGGATAGAGTGCCCAGCAACAGCAATTTGAGGAGAAGGCAAAGCTAGAGAGAAAAAGTTACTCTTTTCCCCACAGCCCCATCTGAAAATTGTTTCCCAAAGTGGTAATTGGATCTGTTGATGGGGTGTTACACATCTCCCCCACCACCACCACCAAGCAGAATTACATGGAATTTAGGCAGAGAAAATGATGGAAAGGAGCAAGTGTGTGTTTGATCCTAGTCTTCTGTGTTAGAACTTTAGATTTTGAACTTCATGTGCTTCTCTGCCCTGAATTACAATGCTAAACGTTTTTCTCTATTACTGTATAAATATGGTGTGATTATTTAATTGGGTAAAAAGCAAAGTCATCATCCCCTTCTTCACAGAAAAGACATCCCAATAAACTGCAGATCAGAAAATGTAAAGCATACTTTCTTTTCTGTAGTACAGTTACAGTAGGTTCATACATTTGTGTCAGTGGTGAAATTCTTTTTTTTTTTACTACCAGTTCTGTGGGCGTGGCTTGGTGGGCATGGCAGGGTGAGGATACTGCAAAATCTCCATTCCCTCCCCACTCTGTGGCCAGCCAGAGGTGTTATTTGTCGGCTCTCCGGGCTACTCAAAATGTATTATACCAGTTCTCCAGAACCTATCAGAACCTGCTGAATTCCACCCCTGATTTGAGTGTGGGGGGTGTTATTTTGTTGTATTGTGGGGAATAGGTAGCCTAGCATCTTTGCAAGACTAATCAGACATAGCAATAGTTTTGTAAACCCATCAAGACCATATTGAAAAAAATAATAAGGAATACAAAATGAAGAGGATTGTTATATAAATATTTTGCCTTTTGAGGAAATTTGGGGGGGGCATGTTGGAGGGGTAATTAATTCTCATTGAATAAAATTAAAAAATTAATATTCGATTTAGGGTTAGGATTTAATGTTTGTCTAGTTCTAGTTGTCTGGCATTACAAGTAATTCAGACATTACATGTAATTACAAGACATTACAAGTAATGTAGAAGATGGTTCTAAACGTTTCATAGAGTGCCAGGCCCAAAACTTGAACAGTTGCAAAAAACTGAACACAGTTGATCTTGGAAGGTCCAAACTTTTCTCTCTCACAAAGGCATATGATTCTTGAACAAACAGACTTTTTTACTGTCTAGTTCATACAGTTCTCATTCAGACCACGTTGTGAAATATTATTTTGCCATTGTTTGGGCCAATTGTAAAAATCATTTAGGGGATTTCCCCACTGTGGTCTCTCCCCACCAATGACTCAGCAGAAAATTATACTGGCATGAAATCAGCTGTCCCTTTGCTGTTTCCCATCCTGCCTTTATTACATCTGTCTCGAGTTTGCTACTGATTGTTGCTGCCCTGATTATGTGTCTCAGCAAAATCTTTTGTAGATTTCTCCAGTTTTGCTATCATCCCACTTCAGCATGTTGTCAGCTAGGAAGGAAAAACATCTGCATATCCAGCATGGTAACAAAAATAGAGCAGCAGTAACTGCAGGAATCTATCCATCATTCCTAGTCTTTTCCTGTGCCACTACTCTTATTCCTATTCTGTCATAACCACTGCTTAATACAGTGTCTGTATTTCTCTGTCTCTGTCTCTGTCTCTGTCTCTGTCTCTGTCTCTGTCTGTCTGTCTGTCTATCTATCTATATATATATATATATGTTTTCTGAGGTTTTCGCGGGTGTTAGTATGTAGGTCTCTAGTTGTTCGGGTTTTCTCCCGCGTAGAATTGGAGATGTCTTGGCGACGTTTCGACGAAGTCACATTCGTCATCTTCAGGCTGCTGCTGACTACTTCAGGTTTGGTGTTTCCAGGAGTAGTGGAAACACTCTACTCCTGGAAACACCAAACCTGAAGTAGTCAGCAGCAGCCTGAAGATGACGAATGTGACTTCGTCGAAACGTCGCCAAGACATCTCCAATTCTACGCGGGAGAAAACCCGAACAACTAGAGACATATATATATATATATATATATATATATATATATATATATATATATATATATATATATATATATAACACTTAGACATATAATGCATCATAGTGCTTTACAGCCCTCTCTAAGCAGTTTAAAGAGTAGCATATTGTTCTCAAAAATCTGTGTCCTCATTTTATTGATCTCAGAAGGATGGAAGGATATACCTGTCTGTCTGCCTGCCTGCCTGCCTGCCTATCATCATCTGTCTGTTTGACGGTTTGTCTGTCTGTCTACAAAAGCCTACATCAAGATTCCTCATTATTTTATTTAGGAGGGAATGTGGAGATGTTCCTGTCATTCCACTTGTGTGCTATTTCAACCAACCCAAAAGTAGCAAGACAATTACAACAGTACTGTTGGCTGAGCTATCTAATACCATTGAGCAATTCTGATAAACTATCATTTCAATTTACCAGCTACCAATTTCTTCTGTCATTACATAGACTACATAAAACATCCTGGTGTCCTAAAGGAGTAGACTTGGGTGTATAGCAGGAAACCATTTACATTCATCAAAAATGGGTCTGGGGCTCACCAAAGGAGGGTCCCATGATCAGCCTGAAATAGTCAGAATGTGGCTCTTTAATTTCAGCTACTACTGGTCATTTGACTGAACTTCTGATATAAGATATGCCAAAGCATAACAGATTTTTCACACGTGAATCTATCATTGGATAGTATTGATTTAAGAAAGAAAAAATTACTTTTAGCACTGGTACAGGTAAGAGTAATTCAAGCTTACTTCACTCATTGGTTCGAGACCAATGAGACAAATATAATATCATACATTTTCCCCTGTGCTGTGGATAGGTATAAGTTGGAAAAATCTATTATACTACCTGTATTATTTCTTCTTTTAATTCCCACATTCCTTCCATTTCATATTACTCTATATTTTTGCTTCCTCTGCCTGTCCCAGCCTTCCATCATCTCTTTTCCCACCACCTCCACTTTTCTTTTTAATTTAAGAAAATTAAATTGCCCTTTTTAATCCAGAATGGGAAAACTTGCCGCTGCCAACTCCCCATGGCCAACCCGCCACAGTCAGCTTGCTGTGAGACAACTCACTGTGGCCTACTCACTGGAGGACAACTCATCATGGGTTAATTCAACGATTCAATTTAATTATTTAAAATAATTTTTAAATTATTTTAATTTTTTGTCATTCACATTTTATTTTGTTTCTTCTTTTGCATCCATTCTTTAATTATTCTATTCCACCATTTATTTCATATTAGCAGGGCCAGCTTTTCCTATAGGCTAACTAGACTTCAGCCTAGGGCCTCAAGATCAAGAGGGGCCTACATTCAAATTGTTAGCAAAATTAAAATTACACTATTCTAAAAACAGTGAACACTAAAACACTGAACCGAAAATAAGGACAAATTCTACGCATATGACTAATAAACAAACATAAAAATGTATTGGTTAAGATCGTTCCAGCACCGCAGCAGTTGGGGAGCCCGCCCACGTTCCCAGCACCGGCGGTCGGGCGAGAGGCGCAGCCGCTCCCAGTAGCCGCCCCGTCAACACGGAGCCCACCAGCGGCTAGGCAGGTGAGGGCAAGGGGTTGAGCCAGGCAGCTGAGTGCAGCAGGGGAGGTGGCTGGCCTCGCTGCCTTTGCCGCAGAGCAGAGCCGCCCTCGTCGGGAGGCCAGCTATATATATTGATATATATTGATATATATCACAGTAATGATGTATTTTATTGTCTTTCATGTAATTTACAAACTTAAAAATGGGAGGTGAAAGGGCCTCATAAGTGGAATAGCCTAGGGCCTCTTTTCATCTAAATCCGGCCCTGCATATTAGTGTAATTCTTGTCTTGCGGTGAGTTGTCCCAGGGTAAGTTGGCCATGTTGAGTTACCCTATGGCAACTTGGCCATGCTGAGTTGACTGCAGTGAGTTGTCCTAGACCCTTTTCAATCTGTCTCTTCTGTTACATTCTCCACTTTTCCTCCTTCTCCCAGCACCAACCCAGCATTTTAATCCATGTATGCCAGTACACTTTATTTTAAATTTAATTTTCAAAAGTAGGTGATTGATAATAATTGGATAAGATGTTGAAAAAGAATTTGGAACTGAGGGCGGGAAATCCTGTGACCTTAATCTGGAGCGGCTTCTCATTCACACCTTGTTTCTTTTTGGATTAAATTATCTAACTCTTTTTAATGGGGCAAAGCCCACATTGCTTCAGTATCTAACATTGGGCTCTTATGAGGAAAAGCATTAAAATGTATAAATGAATATAATATGAAGAATGTTTCTAGCTAAGTTTTCACACTAATTTTGGATGGACTTCAAACTTTCCAACATATGTCCCAAAGGTGCTTTTTCAGGAGGCAACTGAACTTTCTTGTTTTTTCTTTGAAGATATTTCGCTTCTCATCCAAGAAGCTTCTTCAGCTCTGACAGGATCGTTTAGCTATGACAGGACATTCCAGTCAAATTACAGAAACAGCTTCAAAGAAAAAGCAAGAAAGTTCAGTTGCCTCCTGAAAAAGCACCTTTGGGACAAACATGACCTAGATGACTAACAATCGCTACAGACTTTTAGCTATACAATTTGGGATGAACACCCTTTGCATGGTGTGGAAGTAGGAATGGATTTCCAGAGGAAAAACTGAAGACTATAGAAACCAGGACCACTACTCAGGTGACCCTGAGGACACAGATAAACCTCCAAGTGCTTCAATGACCCTTGGAAAGGATGAAAATGAGCAGCTGTTTGCAAGGAATATGAATCCTTCCATTCCCCACTATCCTGCCAAAGCTGGAGAAATGTCTTTGATGAGAAGTGAAACTTCTTCAAAGAAAAAACAAGAAACAGTTGCCTCCCAAAAAAGCACCTTTGGGACAATCATGACCTGGATGACTGAGAATCTCTACAGACTTTTCCAACATATGGAAATCTGTATTGAAGACAGAGGCCATATTTTGATATCAAAAATCATGGACTGTGAAATGGTCATGTGTTAAATTGCAGTATTTATTAAATATCTGCTAGTAACAAACTCATTATCTTCCATAGACAAAGCAGCATTACTCAAATAGGAGGAGATTTGGAAAAAGAACCTACCATTTATGGAAAGATGCATTCCAAAAATGCAGTCAGTGTGAACTTAACATACTTTCACTTTATTAATTTGCAGACAGAGGCCAAAAAAAGGGGGGGGGAGAACCTGCTCAGCACCCACAGATTACTGACTGATTTTGCAGAAAGAAAAAATAAAATAAAATCAGAAGCAGAAATGGAATGGAGCAGTTACATGCAGTCAGGAGAGGCAGGGGAGGCAGGGCCTCACCACAGTCATCATGAAAAGAAAAAAAAATTAAAAGGAAAAAGGCTGAGGTAGTTGCTGCCAGAGTCACAGTGGATGATTCTGCTTAGTGCTTAACTGTTTAAAAAAGCCTCTAAAAAAGTGCCCTCTACAGGAGGAGGAGGGAGAACTATGTGCCTCATTTAGTCTATCTTTATGATCACTCGAGCAGAGTTAAGCAAGGGTTAAAAGCCGAAAAATTCCTTATGTAGATGAGGCACATGGTTCTCTTGCCTCCTCCTGTAGAGGGCACTTTTAAAAGGTGTTTTTTTAGAGGCTTTTTTAAACAGTTAAGCAGAGTCATCCATTGGGGACTCTGGCAGCAGCTAATCCAGCCTGACCTCAGCAGCTCTTGCCTTTTTCCTTTTATATTTTTACATTTTCATCATGGCAGACAAAAGCAGAGTTGAAATCCTCTGTGAAACAGCTGGAAAAGTTATGTGGGTCAGAGGGAAGGGGAGGAATTCAAAATTAAGGTAATTTGTAAGTAATTGTATTATTGTAAGTAATTTGTGTGTGTGTGTTTTACCCGCCTCTGCTGGCGCACGGGCTGGCACTTTTTTTTATGTCGGACACAGTGGCAGGGCTTTTGGGCTTTTTATGTCGGACATAGCACTGGGGCGGCAGGGCGGCTTTTGCCTCTTGAAAGCGTCCCGCCTCTATGTTGGACATAGCGCCGCGGCGGACATAGTGCCGGGGCGGCAGAGTGGCTTTTGCCTCTTGAAAGTGTCCCGCCTCTATGGCAGACATAGCACCAGGGTGGATATAGCGCCAGCGCGGCAGGGCGGCTTTTGCCTCTTGAAAGCATCCCACCTCTATGGCGGACATAGCACCAGGGTGGATATAGCGCCAGCGCGGCAGGGCGGCTTTTGCCTCTTGAAAGCATCCCACCTCTATGGCGGACATAGTGCCGGGGCAGACATAGTGCCGGGGCGGCAGAGCGGCTTTTGCCTCTTGAAAGTGTCCCGCCTCTATGGCAGACATAGCACCAGGGTGGACATAGCGCCAGGGCGGCAGGGCGGCTTTTGCCTCTTGAAAGCATCCCACCTCTATGGCGGACATAGTGCCGGGGCAGACATAGTGCCGGGGCGGCAGAGCGGCTTTTGCCTCTTGAAAGTGTCCCACCTCTATGGCAGACATAGCACCAGGGTGGAAATAGCGCCAGGGCGGCAGGGCAGCTTTTGCCTCTTGAAAGCGTCCCGCCTCTATGGCGGACATAGTGCCGGGGCGGACATAGTGCCGGGGCGGCAGGGTGGCTTTTGCTTCTTGAAAGTGTCCCACCTCTATGGCAGACATAGCACCAGGGTGGACATAGCGCCAGGGAGGCAGGGCGGTTTTTGCCTCTTGAAAGCATCCCACCTCTATGGCGGACATAGCGCCGGGGCGTCAGGGCGCCTTTTGCCTCTTGAAAGCTCTTGAAAGCTCT
Source organism: Thamnophis elegans (assembly GCF_009769535.1). Taxonomy (NCBI): domain Eukaryota; kingdom Metazoa; phylum Chordata; class Lepidosauria; order Squamata; family Natricidae; genus Thamnophis; species Thamnophis elegans. The sequence continues at coordinate 73,061,836 of NC_045545.1, forward strand.
GCTGCAGGCGAAAGAAAGCGCTTTAATCAGTGGGGTGCCAGGAGAGTGGAGAGAATGCTCAGGCATTGAGCACCTGAGCTATGCTGCGGGCGAAAGAAAATGCTTTAGTCAGTGGGGTGCCAGGAGAGAGGACTGCCTCACCAGCCATAAACTTCACCGCACGTCACTGGAATGGAGTATTCTGAAACAGAGTATAGCAGACTGAGCCACTGAATAAGAACACTCTCCACTGAAACATTTTAATATCAGGCAAAACTTTGATAAGTGAGAGCAATTCTATTTTAACTTTATGGATTGTTTCTACAAATGTAATTGATTTTCATAAGACATAACAAGGAATTTTTTTAAAAAAATTAGCATTGTTCCAGATATTTAGAATTCTTTGTGAATACAGTACAATATAAGATTTATTTCTTCATTCATTCCTTCATTTTTATTTGCAGGGAGGTTGGATGGAAGCTGTACCTTGTAATAACCATCAAGTCACTTGTCTCTTCTGCGGGCTGGATTAAAATGGTATATGCAAACTTTTAAACCATTTAGTTTAATTACTTGCCAAGCCTGAAACAAGACATATATCTGAAAATCACATGTAGCGTTACCAAAGGAATGGAGTACTTGAATACAAGGACAAAAATAATTTGACAGCTAATATAAAGCTCTGTAATTTATACTTAGCTAAATTGAGAGACTTTCTTATTCTCCTTCCTAGTCTTGGAACAATGCATTTAAATATTTACTTGAATTCCGAGATCTTGTTTAACCCTCTAAGTGCCACATTTACCTTGTATTTTATTTTCAGCAGAATCCCTTTTGTTTATCATGTAAAAGATTAAACTAAGCAAAAAAAAATCCCCTCACTTATCAGCTGTTATGTTCATAAACATTATTCAGGACTAATTATGATGTATTTACTGTAAAGAACAATTGGATACAGATTAAAGAAGAGACAAAAGATATCAAGGTTACACTGATTTATTAGAACAACATTTTCACATTCTGTGTCAGAGACAAGATAACTCTCTTATGTTTATGTCTGATCCAAATTACTTCATAAATTATGGAACGGAATGGCATAATGAAAGAGCCTTCTTTTGACTACAAATTTAACAATGCAGAGTTTACTTTTGATTAAGAATCTCCATGACTTGGCCTCGAAACCATTTTTCACTCTGAGATAATGATTCTTGTATTAGAAGAATTCATAAAATAATAATGGTAGCAGTATATTGAGGCATGTGCAAAGTGCTTTGGCTGCACTAGTAACATAAATTATTAAATATTTGACAATAGGAAAATATAATAGTGATTCATTGCAGCTACAGTTATGTTAGCTAATGTTATGTCACTTCCCATTTTATAAACCTAGCAAAATATTAACCTGAATTTCACTTCTTTTAAATTTCAAATAAGGCATATTTGGTTGGTAGTGTTTTGTTCTTTTTATCACTCTATTAATAGCATTTATGAAGAGTATTCACCTTCATTAATTCTGTCATCTTGTATTATTCCCATTCTACAGATATGCACAGGCAAACAGTTTAAAGAAAATAAATCGGCTACTTCAAGTTAAGATCATAGTTTTGCATGATGTCCTCACATCTGCAGGTATAACACTGTGCGTGGACCTGGTTGTTGTAAACATTTCTCCATGAAAGAAAATTAATTTGTCCATTTGATTGATATCACATTATGTTTGTTAGTGTTTTTGTTAGTTTGTTCGTATCCATTGAGCCTAGCTCAAATGTACACTCAGGGCAGCTAATAGGTTTTTTAAAACAATTATAAAAGATATAAACAAGACATCATCAACATCATTATCTAATAATCCAACTTTTAATTCATATGAAATATAATTTTGTAGATACTTTTCTAGACTTCAGTTTCAAGGAAAGAATCTAGAAACTGAGGAGTGCAGGTGTTTTGTTTTCTCAAGTAAATGGTCAAGTAAATCTAAACTTTCCAAATATGTAATATGAATCTTTTTAGTATGGCTCCAAGGGCTGTAATTCTTATTGGCTGATACATCTTCAATTTGCAAGATGTACTTACAAGTAGTCCTCCCTGCCAAAAAAATAGACAAATCAGAGTTATCAGAGATGTATGAGAAAATAGATTATCAAAGAACATTATGACCTGAGTGTATTTGAATATGAAATGATTATACAGATTGTAATTAACTCTTCCTCCCAATGCAACTGCCATGGCATGCCTTGATTTTGAAACATGTTCGTTGGGTCAAAATAATCTGGGGAATCGCCCTCCTAAAGACTATATGTTTGCACTGATTACTTACACTGGGCTATTTCGATAGGTCCTTGATGGCAAACCTATGGCACATCCTCTCTATGGGCACATGAGCCATTGCCCCAGCTCAGCTCCACAGTTCATGTATGTGCACCTCCCCCTGATGGGCTGGTTTTCGGGTCTCTGCCATGCATGTGCAGGGGACGTGGCACATGTGGGATATGCATGCACATGCATGGGAGAGCGGGGGGCATGTGCATGCATGGGAGTCACACCTGCATGCGCAGATGCATGGGGAGTGGGGATGTCACTTGTGCATGAACGGGGCTGGCGGGAGCACAGGAGAGATGTCACATGTGTATGCGTGCGATCGGGGCATGGGGGCAGGGAATATGGGGATTGCACACACATTGCATTATAAGTGCGCATACGCACACATATGCTTTCGGCAGCAAAAGGGTTAGCCATCACTGCTATAGGTCTTCTTATTTCTTGATAAATGGGTCCCATAGAGTTGTGACTGGAAGTCTAGACACTGAGCTTACATTAACATAGAAAACGACTGCCTTTTCTGGGTCCAAGGTATTCTTTGACCCTATTGTGGAATCATGACTCCTCCAAATAAATGAAACAGTCCTTGTCACTGTCATAGGAGAAGGCTGATGACATCAGACACTTCCATGCCATCATGTCTCCTCTCAGGAATAACAATAAAAAGTTTTAAATATGTTCTGTTTCAGAGAGCATTAAGCTTAATAAAAAAGTGAGGTTCTTTTGCCTTATACCTTGCTCCTCATGCCTCAGGATATCATAAATTTTTGATCCCAATAAAACAGAATTTTTGAAGAGCTGCTATTCTACATTAAAGCAACTTTACATGCAAAGATGGCATAATAGGCAGTAAAATTGAATTTTTGCTTTAGAATAAGTCCTTATTAATTTAACTGTTTTTATATGTCTTAGCAGCAGCTTATCATTCTATATATTTAATTTCCTTCTCGATGCTTAGCAGCACTTTTCACAGCTAGACAAATCTTTTAATGGAACACATGTATAGCATGGAAACATGGCATTTTACATTTGAGCCCCAAGAGGAATACTGAAAGGGGAAATAAAATATATTAGAAAGACAATTCTTTCCAAAGAAAGAACACATGCTAACTACTAGGGAGGCAGAGGGAGGTAATGTTCTTTTTTATTTATTTCTTTTCTTTCACTTTTTGTCTGCATTTCTAACAAGATTGCACTAATGATACTTATTTCTTGCTTAGCTACTATGAGAAATAAATTCTGGATAAGATGGATTTTTATGAGATCTAGGAGCACAACTCATGTAATTCTGCTAATTATGGCTACTCTTGAATGGTAAATACTGTATTATTACATATCAAATCATTTGGCAAATATCAGCATGGATGGAAATTCCTGTGCCCTTTTTTGCAGTGTTTTGCCCGCAGAATGCTTCTGAAGGCGAAGGAGGTGAAAATTGGAGCGCATGGATGCCCCAAGAGGCCCAAAATGGGCCCATTTTTCACCTGCCCCATCTCCAGAAGATAGAAAAAAAGAGAGAGATAGACACAGAGAGAGACAGAGACAGAGAGACAGAGACAGAAAAAGCTCCTTGGGGCTGAGAAGAACTACTGCAGAACAGAGTTTCCTGAAGTAGACCACTAGACTCCTAACTAACTGGGGGGAAAACAATCTAGTAAAAAGAAAAGTCAACCAAAAGAGCAACATGCAAACAAAATTGTGTGCAAAACGGCAGTAATGCCAACAGAAACCCACTCCTGTGCACAGTGGCAGGTAGGATAGCACCCCAGAGGGTTAACATCATTGCCCAGAGGATCATTGTTTGCCCTCTCCCTTCTTTAGAACTACCTTTTTTTAACTATTACCATCTGGCAGACGGTACAGGACAATAAAAACAAGGACAAATAGACTGAAAAACAGCTTCTATCCCAGAGCAGTAACTGTATTGAATTCTACTGTATAGTGCAATATTAATGCAATATCAGGGGTTTTCAATTCAATTGTATAAAATGTGAAGGATGTGTGGTTTTTTATGTATAATATAGACTGAAGATGGCATTTAATTTCTTTGTACGAGGTCAAATGACAATAAAGTAAACTAACTAACTAACTTAACTAACTAACTAACTTATTAGTCTTCTTTTAGTGTTTTGCATCCTAGACTGCATTTATACTCATCACTTTCCCTACCCACTCATTTTAGAAAACACCTTCTCTCTATTTTAACCAGGTAGAGAAGAGTAGACCTCCAGTATTTTATTTGCGAAGAAGAGGAGTCATATTTGCACACACTGTGAGTCTATACATATGATGCAATAGGAATTTTCCTCATTGTGCTAACCTGGAAATAAAAGAAATGTTGAACACGTTGACTGCCTGTTCCCCTGCATTTCTAAGTTTCTATCATCCCCAACAGCTCAACAGGCTAGGCAGTTTCTCTTATCCCTCTTTACGGGACATAATTAGTTGTATTATCATGGCAGATCTGTCTCTCTTCTCTCTAGGGCTGTGTTTTTTTCCCCTTGTTTATCTCTAATTATATTGTCCAAATTAGAATTTGGTACTGCTCAGATTTAGTCTGCCTGTTAAGCAGGCACATTAACTAAGATCTTTTCATACTCTGTTTTTCTTTCTTTTATATTATTTTGGACTTTGAGTGTGGGAAGAAGGCCAATAGAGCCACACTAAGAAAGATAAAGCAGAGACTCAGATGAAGCATCATCAGAACCAACCAATTCATTTTGCAATGACCTAGCCAACGAATGTCATCCTTCTGGCTGGTAGCATGGTGAAATGGAATAGCAGTGGACTTATATACCGCTTCATAGGCCTTTCAGGCCTCTCTAAGCGGTTTACAGAGAGTCAGCATATTGCCCCCAACAATCTGGGTCCTCATTTTACCCACCTCGGAAGGATGGAAGGCTGAGTCAACCCTGAGCCGGTGAGATTTGAACCGCTGACCTGCTGATCTAGCAGTAGCCTGCAGTGCTGCATTTAACCACTGCGCCACCTTGGCTCTTACATGGAAAAGACAGGAAAGCTCCCCCTTCCCCCCCCCTCAAAAAAAGTCCTCATTTGCTTACCTATATTTACTAGTTAAATTGAGATGACAGTGTTTAGCATGGAGGATTGATACAGGTAACCTAGAGGACTAATTTTATGATAACATTGTTTTCTGCTAACAAAAGACTAGAGAGAACTTTAATTCAGTAGCAGAGAAGTAGTCTTAGATCACTGCATGAGTAAAGTTTTAGATCACAAGATTTTTAAAAAAAACATGTGAACCGGGGAAGAGGGAAGAGAGAAAGTACTGAAAGACAAATGATTCTTTGAGTTAGCTATTCAGAAGGTGGATTCTTCTAATATATGCAAAATCGTCCATTTTTTATCTACACATAAAAAAGTATAGTTGCATTAAGATAAAGATACTCAAACGGTGCGCTGTTGCCTAGATTTTAACTGTATCAAGCACCTTACATGAATCAAAAACTACCATATTTTTCAGTGTATAAGATGCACTCTCCCCCTCCCCCACCCAAAGTGGCTGGAAATATCTGTGTATCTTAGAGAGTGAATGGTGCCAAAGCCCTGCCTACCCACCAGCCACCACCCTTCGGCTTCTGCTTCCCAGCAATTTGCCTCCTTGCAGAAAACAGCCTGGTCAGCTTCAGGACAGCCTGATTTAGCACGAGCAGCTGATTGGTGGTTGGATCTGCCTCCCAGAATACTGCCTATCTGCTGTTCCAGGCTGTGGAGATTGCCACTGCCCTTTATTGCCCATTGTCACTGCCGCCTATTACCGCCTCCACACACCCCATTTTTGGCCTCCACATGCCCCATTTTCAGCCTGTTCCAGGCAGCGGGTTTAGGTGGCAGCAGCAATGGGCGGCGATGGTGACAATGGGCAGTGATGATCCCCACAGCCTGGAACAGCTGATAGGCGGTATTCCGGGTGGAAGATCCAACCACCAATTGGCTTCTGGTGCTAAATGGGCTGTTTGCTGTTTGCTGCAAGAAGGCAAATTGCTGGGAGTCAGAGGCAGATTTTTTTTCATGTTTTCCTCCCCAAAAGGTAGGTGTGTCTTATAGTCCAGAGCATCTTATAGTCTGAAAAATATGGTATTTTTTGCCACTTCAATCCCATTAGTTCCTATCAGTCCACTTTATAAGATGCTTGGATCATTACCCTGTGAGTGGAGATATATATACACACAGAAAGAAGGGGCAAGGAAAAGCAGAGAAATAAAGACATAGTAGAGAAAGATGTGAAACTGAATCTATGTTTCTAGGATTTATAAACCACCTTTCCAATAAACTCATGTTGTTAATTACTAGGCAGATTCTGTGCAGAATCTTCCAGACTATATTAATCTTGTTATTCTCAAAATAAAATAGTTTTCCAGAAATTAATCTTGGAAATAGCTCATAATTTTTCAGATCTGCTTTGGAACACCAAAACCACTTCTGGTTCAAAGGATTAATTTCTGGAGAATTGAATTGATGGTTTAGCTGTTGGATCCAGAAGAGGAACAGAAGGGACTCTCTGTTCCAAAGTCTCAAATCTACAGTATCTCTTACATGCTCTCTCCTCCATTTTCCTCTCTGGATTCTAAAAGCCAGTAGTAAGGCTCTAGCATAACCTCTTAGTTACTATTAAATATTTGTTTTAGAGCAATAAATTCTCTAGAGCTGAAGAATTGCTTTAAAGCATCATTGAACTATGATGTATACCAGGGGTATCAAACTCGATTTCACTGAGGGCCACATCAGGGTTGTATTTGACCTGGGGGGGGGCAGGTGGGTGTGGCTAGAATGGGCATTGCCAGCTTGATGTCACTCGCATCGGGGCGCCTGTGGTGGCCTGAGGACTCTGCCAGTGAAAACGGGCTCCCAATCTCTATTTTTGGCTGGGACAGCATCCTGCAACCCTCTGCCAGAAAAAATGGAGCTTGTGGCCCTCCCGAGGAGGCCATCCAAGCCGAAAACAGAGATTGGGAGCCTGTTTTTGCTGACAGAGGCACCATGGGTAGTCCTTCACTGTTTCCAGAGCGCCCCTTAGGCCAAATCCAGCCCATGGGCCTTGAGTTTGACACCCTTGATGTAGACATTCTTGCCTTGAATGACTGGTTTGCATAGGTGATGTGATAAGAAAATTGGGTTTTCATCTCAGAGGAATCGTGTTGTTAAGACTTCAGATGAATTCTCCAATTTGACAGCTTCCTGTTTAAGTCAGACTTTGCTATTCTTTTGCTCAATAGCAAGATACAAAGCAAGAAAATACAGAAACTGGGTTCTCTATAGAGCCAAGAGTGGCTGGTTTTTTCCTTCTCTTTGGGCTTGTTTTCAGATTCCCCCTCTTCCTCCCATCTCTCCCCCCAAAAAGCATGTCAGACTTTGCAATGCTGGAAGAATTGCCAATCCCACAACACTGTATGAAGCTTAAGCCAACTGCTTCATGGTCTTTCTAGTTCTGAGGGTGCAGAAGCTACACTGCACTAAAAGAGCAAGGAGAGAAATGAAAAGGGGAGTTTTGGATAACTGAAGTCAAAAATCTGGCGCTAGGTGCTCAAAAGAGCTGTGATGATATATTGCATCAAAAAAAAGAACTTGTTTAATTCAAGCAATGGCATCATTTTACCAATTTTTAAAGTACACAAACTGCTAGAAACAGTTAACAACCCTACTTTATCCCTGGAACACTGCCAACCTAATCCAAGTTAAGCTAAATTTTAAGGCTACTATATCCAGGCTGTAATGCTCTGGATCCCCGGTAGATGACAGCAGCCAGACACAACATACTCTTGTTGGAAGAAATGTCCATCAGGGTTCAGTTCCAAGTGGGGAGAAAGACACTGGAGATATGGTGACTGTTTGGAAAGATGGTTTAATGATGAACAGGATCACATGGTTTGAGGTCCTGGGAAAAAAGGGGAAGGGTACCCAAGTTTTATGCCCTTTCTGGGCTTTTGAATTTGTATTCTGATTGGTTGTCAGACTCCCATGGGGCCATGCAGGGGTAACGTTGTAGGTTGTGTTTTTGAATCCCAAGTTTGATTGACTCTTGCTGGGTGATGATGGGCTTTGAGATTCCTATGATGGCTCTGCCTGAAGGAGGTAGATCTTTGTTATGTAGAACTGGCCCAGGCCTTAACGGCCCATTAACAAAGGTGGGAGGATGAGTTTCTTCCTCCCTTTTAGTGGAAATATTCTGCCCTTTTAATATTTCCTAAAATATTTCATTTTTCTAGGACAGCTCTCTCTACTTCCTTCTAAGAATCCAAGGCTGTTTTGTATGACAGCTGTACTGAATAAGTAAACGTGCAGTGAGAACATATCTCGAAACTTCTGGGTAGGCTTTCTAGCTTTAAACTCCCATAAACAAATATTGAGAAGGTTATTCCTTCCCCATAATAAACATGTCCAATTGTTCCAAAGCCACAATGCTTCCTAAGCCTCTTTGCTCAGAAATTAGTCCCATTTGATTCTTTGGATTTACTTCCAAGAGAGGCTGCAACTTTAACCACACTTCTTTGGAAGGAAAATTTCATTCAGGTTAAGCTCAGTTCCTGTGATATCTCAGACATGTCCATATAGATTTCTTGACAACAGTATTTAAGTCATTTGTCTTTGTCTTCTTTGGGGATGTTTATTTCAATTTCCCTGTCTGGCCTATAACCCGGGGATCTCCTGGTGCTTTCCTGTCATACCCTGATCAGGTCTGACCCTGCTTAACTTTCAAGATCAGCTGGGATTACAGTTAAATTTGAAAATGTCCATGAATAAATTTTTGCCCTTGGATATCTTTTTTATATCACTATTTTAAACAGAATTCATATCCTGTTTTCCCCAGGTTATATGAATCATGGTTCACTCAACCTGCGTTTTTCAGTGTTCCCAGGTTTCACTGAATGACAGACTCATCACCCGATTGAGATCCGGATTCTCAACAGCTAAAAATCCTTAGCTAAAATGTAGTTAGGTTCTCTTTGGTTCAGTACCTTTTACTGGAATATATATTTATAATACAGATGTGAGAAAGCCCTAAGCAACTAGCAAATACCCAAAAGGTTTACTAACCCAGATAGTTTTTATTCCTAAGTATTTATAATCATGATTTTATGTACTAAGTTTCTCCCCACTCTCAGCCATCTATACCAGGAGAACTGACCTGCTAGTCAACCTCTTTTTTAAAAAGTGGAATATTTTAATGCAAATATTAACCACCCAATTGATGTTTGTCTCTCTATCCAGATCCTCAGTTGTGTTTCCTGCTAGTCTTGGTTATAATACTGGGTCAAAATCTTCTTAGCAGTTCTCTTTTATTTGAAATGTATAGCTGTGTAAATTTTTCTATGGCTCTTAATGATCATTCTTGTAAAACTGGGTGATCAAACAAAATAATTTGATCTTGTATAAAATGCAGGCTTTCTGAAGCTACATTATGCAAAAACTCCTAGGTAGTAAAAAAAATAAATTTTCTCTTTAGGAAAACTTGACTCTTAGTTTTCATGGAGACCCTCAGATATATGCCAATATATCTGGCTTTTTCAAGATTTTTTTTTTAAAAAAAAACCTGTTCTAGTCTACAGCTTTTGAACTCCCTGGAGGAATTCCATCTACCTAAGTATTAATCAGGTTCAGTCTTATTGTGTCTAGTGACTTCGTGTTTTTATTTAGACTCAGTGCAGTTTTAGTTGGGTTTCTTTTAAAGGTAATCCTGTGTTTTTGTTTACTACCCCAGTTTTCTTGGATAGATAGATGGCCACCTAAATTAGATGACAATTAACAACACTTAGGATTTTCTAAGTCCAATTCCCAGGTAGTAACCACAGGTAAATTTGTTGACTGGAGATCCCAACATTTTTTTTTCTTTTTGGCTATAAGAATTAAGACTGATTGTATGATTGATTGAAACTTATTAACTGCCCAACTTCAATGGTCAACAGTCATTAACAATCCCATCCCACAAAAGTACCAAGATACCATGTTCAGATCCTTTAGTGACTCATACTTTGAGCTTATGTACACTCGCTCATAGATCAACTAGACTTACCTTGTAGAGAAAAGTTCAGTAACATTTGTCTCTGTGTCAAAGGGAGGAGGCAAAGAACAAAGTTCAGTGCAAAATCTTGGCTGTTACCTATTGTCATTTGCAAAAAGGAAATATACTGTTGGATGAGTCTGGCATCTTATTTCTACCATGAAAATACTTCTAAGAATCCCACAAACAGAAGAGCGATTGATACTGGTTGGCTTTGCATATTTTCCCACCTTCTCCTGAACCATAAATAATAAACTAAACACAGGGAACTAAGGGAACTAAGTTAAAAGTTTGGTGATATTACTATTATCTCTTTTATTTATTAAACATGAAACTCAGTCAATTGAACATTTAAAAATGTATCACAAATATCATTGACTGGCGCTGATGGTTGATATAGGTTCCTACCGGCACCCTAGGTATCAACCAAGTATATTAAAACATACAGTGTTCCGAGTAGCACAGTTTTTTGAACCGCTGATGTTACTGCAGGAAGCTGCAATTTCTTGATGTATTTTGTAAAATTCTTGGACATCGTACCAGGTGCCCAGATGACAATGGATATCACTGTTACATGTTTCATCCATATTCATGTAGTTTTGATATGCGGTCATGATATTTCCCACTTCTTTTTCTTTGACTCTGGCGTCTCAGTATAGTGATATCAATAAATTGTATACTTTGGTGGTGGTGGTGATTGCTGTTGTTTAATTCAACATATTACGGGAACATGGGTTTTAATCTGGAGGCACCATATAGCTCCAATAACAAGTGGTCATTGAAAAGTATTGCCCTGCATAGTTCTTCTAATCCCCTCAAATAGCTGTTCATACTGCAACTTCATTTCATGTTAAATACCATTTCAGATAAAAAATACCGAATTAATATTAAAGAATGCCTTTATTAAACCAGTTTACAGTTTATAAAATAGCATGCAAACTTTCAGGTTGTGAAAAGTTCTTTATCAAGAAATATGGTTGAGAAAAAAGGAGAAGTTACAATATTCTAAAACATGTTTGCCTTACATTACAGTCTGGCAAGATTTTAGTTGGTGTGCTACGCAATCAAGGTCCTATTAGTACAGAAGTGCTATTAGTCATTAAAGACACTCCTGACATGCAAGGAAGAAGCAGCAAATAAATAAGTCTTGGATTCGCATTTTTGGAAAAAAAATAAATCCAGCTGATCAAAGACAATCTTTTCCTATTGGGTGTGATACACAGATTGCTTGTATAATTGAGCAGGCTGTTATGTATAAGAGTGTATTTATTTGAATGTCCCACTGTTTTTCTCATGGATCAGGTTGCACTTCCATTGCCCCAAATCCTTTCCTGTGAAGTTACGTCTTATGGATTTAAAGGTGGATAGGTCTTGGTACGCATATAGTCCATGACTACTTCGTTTTCATGTGAGTATGAAGGTACTAGGTCAAATTAAGCATCTAGGAAACTTATTCGAATTGTCTGATTTCTGCAATCCCAAGGAAAAGCATTTTGGCCTAACCTATCTCTCTCTCTCTCTCTCTCTCTCTCTCTCTCACACACACACACACACACACAGTAATAACCATAATGACTCATTTCACAGCACAGATGCAAATAAACACCCCAAACGAGAGTGTATATATTGCTCAGTGAATTTGACACACAAAGTGCTGAGTTGGGGAAATTCTATTCTAGGCTAATAGTGATTTTTGCTTGGATACAGCAATTTTTCAAAATAAGGAGCATGCCACCTTCAGCTCCTAGAGGAAAGGTGGAATATAAATCCAATGAATAATAACCTGAGAGAGGCGGGTAAATTTCCACGTTTGATGCCAGTGCAGGGTCCAGGATTCACAAGAGCGCTTTTCCGACCTGCTCAAGAGAGAATTGTGGGGAAGGGGCAATAAATTGAAGGTCTCAGCAGAGGGCAGCATTTGGCTAATCCTGTCTTAATTGCAGGCGAGCATATTCGGGCCTGGTTTGGCTTTGCATAAGAAACACCTAGAAAAATTCAAAGCTATAAGCTAGAATAGGAAGCAAAAATCAATCAATCAGTCAATCAATCACAGAACAGAGCAGTCATCAACCAATTCCATATTACTGCCAAGAAAATTCCAGGGAAGCATTCATGAAGTCATCCTGGGTAAGCTTTACACACCGAGTAACACTGGAGGGAAAGTGCTATGGAGAAACAACGGGAGGGATGACTGATCTGTGGCACATTTTTCTTCCTACTTTCCCTGGCTGATATTCATAGTTCCCTGTCTACTTCACTTGCCTCAATTCATGCAGGACACTTCCTATTTCTCTTGCCAAGAGAGGAAATGAATGTTCCTGCGGGTCAGTTTGTTCAGATGGGGAAGGGAAGGAGGTAAAAGAGCTCTCAGGGAAGGCAACCCAAGGGTCTTTAGACTACAAGCCCCATACTTCACCCTATCTTGTGGTGGATGATTACAATGGCCTGCAGAGCATCAGAGTGCCAAGACAAAAGGCTTGAATGGAAGAGAGCAATTTTGATGGGGGAGGGGGTGTTAAAGAAAGCTCCTGTGTATAGCATCATCCTTAAAGCAATTCCTTCCAGTGCCCCCAGATAGCCTGAACTACAATTTTCATCATTCACTGCCAAGATAGTATCCCAACTGGCTGGGGATGGTGAATATTTGCAATGGATTTAAGAGTGCTATAAACCTCAGAAGTCTGTATTTAACACAGAGGGCATTTTCTTTACATAAATATAATCCAACCATTCAATGCCCTGGAGCATGTGCAAAGAGCCTTTCCTTCAGAAAGGGGTAATGAGCACCTGCTTCACTTGTATGAAGACACACCAGAAGAAATAAAGCAGATACACACCTTGAGGGATTCTTCTTGGGTGGTTGTGCCCATATTTTTTTTCTGATTTGTATCCCAGGTATGTCTTCTTTTTTTATGTATTCACAACCAGGCCTGTACTAATATCTTGGAAGTATGACCTGCTGTGTCCAAGGATATATAATTGGAAGAGGGGGGATTTTCTTTTGATTCAAAAGTACAGCTAGTCCTTGACTTACCATGGTTCATTTAGTGACTGTTCAAAGTTACAGCGGTACTGAAAAAAGTGATTTATGACTGTTTTTCACAGTTATGATCTTTGCAGCATCCCCATAATCAGGTGACCAAAATTCAGACGCTCGGCAACTGGTTCCGACATATATCGGTTGCAGTGTCCCAAGATCCTGTCATCAACCTTTGGCAACCTTCTGACAAGCCAAGTCAAGGGGGGGAAGCCAGATTCCCTTAACTGGCTTACTAATCTAGCAACTGCAGTGATTCACTTAAGAACCACGACAGGAAAGGCTGTAAAATGGGGCAAAACTCGATTCACAAGTGTCTCTCACTTAGCAACATAAATTTGGGGCTCCATCATGGTCATAAGTTGAGGACTACCCCTACCACCCTTTGCAAGGAAAGCCAGCCCAGAAAGTGAGAATTGCACCTTCCTTGTTTTGTGTGTGTCCCCCCCCCCCCAGCAGCTGCTTGTGTCAACAGTTCTGCTGAATGGAGGCTCAGCTAGAAGTCAGTGTGCCTCACTTTCCGTGGGTCCCCTAGAGCCCATTCAGGGGCAGGTGCAAGTTAAGCCCCTAGCTGCTGAAAGGTAGGGAGGAGGGGTGAGGCTGCTGAGGGAAAGGTGAGCGGAAGCTTGACAGGGCTGGCTGGCTATTGGGGGGAGGGGGAGGCGGCAGGGAAGGTGGCTTGTTGTAAATCAAACTATCCCAAGGAAAGAGGAAGAGGAGGGTGAAGGAGGAGGTTGCAGCATGACACCGCCAAGGACTCATCTCGATGCCTCTGGTTAGGTGGCTCAGTAGCTGAGAAGTTGATCAGAAAGATCTGCAGTTCAAATCCCTAGTTTCCTGCGTGAGCTAGATGACCTCCAAGGTCCCTTCCAACTCTGTAACTGTTAAGGTTCTTTTGCCTTCAGTCCTACGTTTTACCAAAAGCATCTTCAAACCACAGCTGTCCCGGTGGGAGCCAAGTCAAGTCCGGAGTCGTCCCGTGGGAGCAAACGGATTAGTGACATTTGCCTTTTCTCCCCCCCCTCCCGACCCCTCCCAATTGGGTTGATCTGAATCGCCCAGGAGGATCCCTGATTGAAATGTCTACCCAGGGATGATTACCGAGCAATAAACCCCGTTGTTTCTAAGTAAATAACCTGGGTTTGGGCTACCAGTCGGAACCGTTTTTCAGAGTTCCTCCAATGCCGATAATAATTCATCGGTGGGCGGGTGCGTTCGTGATGGGGTTTTGTTTCTTAGCGCACGTTGCCCTCCCGTCAACGCGTTTTGCTTTTGTGATCTTCTGTGATTGTGCAGCCCCCAAGCGCCACAATCGCGTGCGAAAAAGGAAGGTTGGAAAAGAAAAGAGAACACTTTTACCAGGCTGCAAAGATTTTGGCTGCAAATTTTCCAACGGCAGCTGCGCTGCTGGAAAGAAATGTCAAAGGCCCCGGCGCTCTGCTGCCATCTAGGGTTCGTCCCGATTGATGCAGCCCAGACCTGCTGGGTATCCCCCCCCCCCCCGTTTCCTTTTCCTATTTCACCGCAAGACGCCTGTCAAAGCCGGGTAGCGCAGCTAAGAAAAAAAATACGCTCCTGCGCCCCGCCAGTGTGAAGTTTCACTTCTGCCTCTGATCTGGGAAGCGGGCAGCAACTTGGATTGCGGGATCACGGGGGCCTATTTCGAAATATCCCCCCCCCCCCCAAAAAAAACCTCTCTGCATGCAGCCTGGCAATTCTAGCAATTTTTTTTCTTCTTCTCAGAAATCAAGCTTATTCTAATTCAGTGTTTTCCAACCTGGACAAGTGGAAGATGGGTGGACTGCAAACTCCACCCATCTTCCAGTTGTCCAGATAGAGAATCACTGGCACGCGCGCACACAGAGAGAGAGAGAGAGTTCAGGCACCTTAACATGTGTCCCGTTCCTCCACCCCCAGCGACTTCTGGTAACCCTCCAACCGAAAGAAGGGTAGCTTTTATTTGGTGACTCACATTATGTCCTCCCTGTGTTCTTGTACAAAAACCTCATCGGAGGTTCCAACTAATTTTCCCCAAGTGGGTGAGCTCCCGCACTCCCGCTTCCCCAGCGTAACTTGAGAAGGGACTCCGTTCGTGTTTCAGCTTTCGATATAGGATCGGTGGGAACGCTCCTTTCCCTTTGAAGCAATCAAACCAATGAGTTCAATCCAATCCCCACAACGATAGCTCTGTGTTGGGCTTCTTCCCCGTTTCCTTTAACGGGCCCTTGACCTCAATGGTCCAAAACGACAAAGGCATTTGCCCGGCATGGCCTTCAGGGAAAAGCAATTGAAACGTCTCCAGGAGCCGAGGTTGGGAAGGGGGCTCGGGTAACCCTGCAGCGATGCAGCCTTCCCACCCGCTGACACACTTTTTACGCGAAGGTGTCCAAAAGGCCTCCTGCGCTTTTCTAAGGCCCAGTTTTCCCCGGTAGAAAGAAAGCGGGGGCCGGGTTGTGTGGAGGGCTGGGGGAATGTCGCTCAATTAGCTTCTGTGATGTATTCAGTGCACGCATGAGAGGACATTAATATGCGGTGGCAGTTCCCACGAACAATATTCCTCTTAGGCCTTCCGAATAGGCCGTGCGTGCCTTCCTCCGTAGGATAAGGGCGGCTTTTCTCTCTAAGCCTGGCCTTGCTCTTGCCCTCCGTGCTTCTTCCTAAACCACAAACTGACCACAAACCGGCTTCTAGCATTGCTGAGCTGCAGCCACCTCTGCAGGAGCTCAGCGAATCTAAAGTTGGACACGGTCGGTGGTGTGCTTTTTTCTCTCTTACACCCCCGTTTCACTGCTGAAAAAACCCTTCCCCTGCCTCTCGAGTGCTCTCTCTCTCCCCAACTTCTGAGTGGGGGGGGGGAATTAAAAGTGGGGGAGAGCCTTTCTGCCACTGGGGGCATCCAGTGACCCGCGAAAAGTCTCTCCCCCACTTTTACCCCCCCCCCCAACTCAGAAGTTAGGGGGAGAGAGAGCACTGGAAAGGCAGGGGAAGGATTTTGTCAGCAGTGAAACGGGTCGCCCCCCTATTCTGGGACGACCTGACCCTCCCGCTGCCAGTTCGGTGTCCAGGAAATCTCCGGGAGTTGAACTAAACTTCGAGATTAGCTATTTGTTTTTGTTTTTTTTTAAATATTATTATTTTAAAAATGGTCTGGGCTTACGGCGAACGGCCCAACCGAGGTGATTTCCGAGCGTTGATTTCTCACCAGCCGCCTCGTTGAGCGAACCGGGATTCACCTCAAACTAAGTTTTGAGGGGGTCTTTCTTTCTTTTCTTTTTAGAAAGAAGGCAGCCTTGCGAGTCCGAAGCCGCCGAACTAGGGGAGATTGCGGGACCTCTCTTAAGCACCGCAGCCGATTTGTAAATGGCACCCATCTTGTGTTGTGGTTGTTGTATCGTGTTTCAGGGTTTCCAAGGTTAGGGAAGGTAGCTTAGTCGGAGCGACTAAAATCATGGGAGGCAAATGTTCCTCACCGAGTATGTCCTACAATTGCCCGCCGGACTTGAAGTCGGCGAGCTGGGGCATACCCCTTTCCTTTCAGCCAGGGCGCACCGCTCTTGGGTGAAATTAAAGGCGGAAAATCGCTGCTCGAAACGCCGGTTGGCTTCGGCTCCAGCTGGTCGCGCTTTCTGACCGATGGGCGCTTTGTTTGTTTGATATCGGGGGTCTCGGTGGGGGGGAGGGGGGAGGGGGGAAAGCATAATTAAGCCCTTGCCTTTCGGCCGTTCCCACTCTTAATAGTGGTTGCCGCCGCCGCCAAAGGCTGGAGGCTTAATGGAGAGAAGTCGACCGGCGGCGGGGTGAGAAAGGGGGCACTTCCAGGAAGACCGAAATCCCTGCCTCCCTGTTGGAGAGTAAGGCAAGAACCAGGAAAAGTTCGCTCCTCGGGAAAGGCGTTACGAAGAAGCCCAGTTCCACAGAGGTGTTAGGAGCCTACACCGCTGTGGTGGCGGTGGTGAAGATTATGATAACTGGGCGCAGGGCCAGCCAGGTGTTCCAGCATTTTTATCCACCTATGGAGTCTTTCTCAAGATTGTGAACAATATAATATAATCCTCCCCCACCCCACCCCAAAAAAAGTGAGCTCAAAGGACTTTCAGGCCTGCTTCTGTCGGAAGTTTTACACACACTACCCCCCTTTAACCTTTCAAGATCTGGGCGATGTAACTCAGAGTGGACACCGTATCTGCTACTTACCCAAACCTCAGTGGGAAAGCTAGTCTGTGTAGTCACCATTTAAAACCTGGTGCGTGTTAGGGCAGGGATGCTGGTTAGGGGGCTTAAGTGGGTGTGGAGGTTAGAGAGTGATGCTGTGCTCAGGTAGAATGGTAGAATAGAGAAAGGCAAACCTAGAACCTAAAACAGATATGGACCTTAGCCGATGGGGAGTGGGTAGAAATGAGGGGGGGGACTTCAGGTGAAGAATGAACATTTTAGACACCACAATCACCACACATAAATACCTCTGCCTGCCCTGCTTTTGGGAATCCCTTTTCCTCTGCCACTCATCTCAAGCAAGGTCAAGTTGACATTTCCTCCAAGGGCCCAATACCTTTTCAGTGGAAACACTCTCGAGAAATGCAGGGACCCTTCCCTTGGCATTCAGGTAAAACTTGTTAGAATTGAAAGACCTGTCAGATTAAAAGAAGCTAGAAAGTTAGGAAAAAGAGGAATGTTATGGGTCATTGCCTCCCCAACCCCTTCAGTGTATTTTGCCATTAGGATTGTCTATACCATAAAGTAACAGTGTTATGCCTGTGATTTGCCTTGTTTAAATAATTATCTCAGTCCCACAACTTTCAATCAAACTCCTGTATATGTGAGAACAGGATTCAGGTACCATAATACATACATCTATGCTTCCAAACAAGCCCAGGGAATTCAGTGGTGTTTCAGGAATGGGGGGGGGGGAGTGTTTCCATCGGTTCATGAATCAAACCCTGAGTTGTGTTTCTTACAACTCTGTATAATTCGCCTGATTGGATGAGTTGGTGGCGGTGGCAGTCACCACCATCCTTATTTCTCACGTTCAAGAATAACCCTCAAGAAAAAATATACCCTTAAAAAATGCCATGTCAATAATATTAGTAAGCAAAAATAGGAAACAATTTTAATAACCAAGAGAAACAAAAACCAGAAACCAGTCTGAATAAAACTACAATAAGACCAAGAGGTGTTTTTTTTAATATTTTTCATATCATAAGCAGGATTTGAAATTGATCCCTTCAGAACGTTTACATGAAATAAAAACATTTTCTGCTGCTGCAATGCTGTGATTTCAACACAGTTGAATCCATAAAAACCCAAAAGTTTAGAGGGGTATTTTCTGATGCATGACTATTAATATTCACAATATTTAAAACTGCAAGCACCATGCTTTTCATTTTTCACGATTCTTGGTATTACTGTTAATTTATAAACTAATACAAACTCAAAATGCATCCGGCCAGCAGTGCCAGCAAATTCTAAAAGGAAACTAAAAAATAAAGGTTTTCATTTTGGTATTTTTGTCAGTGCAACGTAAAATCCTTTTACTGACCTGCAGGAGGAAAAAGAAGGGGGAGAAAAAAAAGGGGGGGGAATCACAAGAAATAATAATTATAATAAACACCCATAAATTGCCAAACTACTAAAAGTTTTGGCTACACTCACTGGCTGCGTGAAAAAGCAGAATAAACATTGCAAAAGCTAAACTTGGAAGCTGCAAAGCTAAAACCACCTTTTTGAAAGAGGAAAGCTGTCCTCCCCCTCCCATGTATTCTGAATTTATTCATCCTTTTACAGAGGCATAAACTTAAACTCTATTGGGAACTCTAATACACATGAGCTGCCTCTGATGCAGTCAGTGAAATTGACTCATGTTTTAGTTAAGAAACCCAGAGGCCAATTGTTGCTTTGGAGAAGAGAGAAAAATAATTGCAAATCTTTCTTTTTCTGAGCCAACAATGAAATCAGGTGGCCCACATGGATGGCTGGGTCATGAATGATGGACTGTAGCAGGACCCAATCACTAAAACTATCCCTTGTTGCCACTTAAAAATATATTTCTCTCAAATTAATGTCTTTTTTTTAAAAAAATCAAAAAGTGACTTATAAACATTGGAAGTTACTTGGAAGTTAAATCCAACTGGATACAAAGGAACCTGGTTCTATCTAGTCTGGTCTTTAATTTCAGCAGATTTGACCTCCAAGTAATTTAATTAAGATTGGAGAATTAAAAGTGGCAAAGGGGAAAAAAAAACTCTTTCTGCCCCAACAAAAACCAAAATGAAAACTAAATGAACAAAAAGAACCTACAGCTTTTAAAAGTGCACCGAATATACAAGGATGTTTTCTGAATGCAAAATGCCCAGAATTTTTTCTTTTTGTAGGTTATGATTTGTCTGCAACAAATGATCACTGAAAACCAGCCTGCTGAAATGTTCTTGTGTTTTCGCCCTGTGCAGATTTTATGTGGTGTGGCTGATATTTACAAGCTAACACAGAGCCCAATTCCCCCCCCCCCAGCTGTTCTCTTATGCAGCAGCCTCATTGATCTCTGTGAAACTTGCACAGGAGACATGCCTAGTGGGTTGAGCTCCCAAATTTTTTTTAAAGAAAAATAAAGCTAATAGAGAGATAGAACAAGCAGTTGTATGTGCAATTAAAAAGAAGGGTTTTTATATAGAATTTGTGACAGTTTCTTATTCAAAGAAACAAACAACAGTACAACAAAAAAAAGTATGGTCGGTGATCAACGACATGCGAAATTCTTAAACAAGAAAATGGTACAAAATAGAAGTTACCATACATGTCCAGCATGCAGGATTAATATTTTTAATGCAGATTTTTTTTTGTTTTCTCTATATAATCAAGCAGGCAATAAAACTGAGGAGGCTTCTGTCTCTCTCTCTCTCTCTCTCTCTCTCTCTCTCTCTCTCTCTCTCTTTAATTTCCTTCCCTATTTTACTAGCTCGCATAGTTAAGTCCCATCTCAATTCTGTCTTTTTCAAAGCAGGCAATCTATGAAAAACCTGCATACATTGTCCTTGCTCCTTTTCCAGGCTACGGGTGCACTTCCCCCCTCGCATGTGTTCTTCCGTGTTGTTGTTTTTTTAGGAACTCCAAAGTGGGTATTCTAGATGGCTTGTCCGGTGCCCGTCCCTTTGTTTTGCAAAGTCCAGGATAAAGTTCTACAAGCAAGCAATCAAGTTGTATAAAAAACTTTTTACCAGAGAGACCTTTCCTTCCCCCCCCCTCCCCACCTATCTCTCCCTCCCCAAAGCCCCTTTGGCTGCCAAGCGGCCGATTAAGAGGAAAAGTTGTACCCTTTCCCTTCCGCCCTTCAGAGCTAAGCTAGAAACACAAGGTGCTGCCGCAGAGGTTTCCCCTCGCAGTCCTGGCCTGGAGGAAGCCCACCCTTTCCCCAGGCCTCGCAGTCATTCTTCTGACTCTCTTTTTTCTCAACCTTAAACTCGCTGCTGGCTCGAGAGGGTAGATGGATGGAGATGTCAGCGGAGGAGGAGAGAAGGGAAGCAAGTGGGGAGTAGCGGATGGGTGGGTGGGTGGGTTGGGGGTCTTGGTGTTTTTTTTAAGGACTCACATGAAGAACTCGGGAGACGACGGGTTGTCGCTAGTGGATCCAGCCTCTCGGAAACCATTGCTGGCCAGTTTCTCGCACTTGAGCTTGTAGGCGTCTCTTTCTCTGGCCAGCCGGGTCACCTCTTGCTTGAGCTGTTCTACCTGCTGAATCAGTTGGGTCTTCTCGTTCTCCAGGTGATGCTTCTGCTGGACCCGCTTGTACCTGCAAGACTGGGCGTAGCCGCGGTTCTTCAAGGTCCGCCTCTTCTGCTTGAGGCGGATCACTTCGTCCTTGGTGAAGCCCCTCAGGTGCCTGTTGAGCTCCCGCACCGACATGGAGACCAGCTGGTCGTCGGAAAACCGGTCCTCCACGCTGCTAGAAGACGAGGCGGAGGAGGAGGCGGAGGAGGAAGGGTGAGGAGGGTGCGCGCTCTGCATCTGCTGGGAGGAACTGGACGAAGTAGAGGGGGTGGGGGAGGCCTGGTGGTGGTGCGGGTGGTGGTGATGGTGCGGGTGGCCGGCGCCGGACAGGTCTTCGTGGGGGACCCCTCCGTACGGGTGGTGATGGTGATGGTGGTGATGGGGATGGTGGTGATGGTGGGCAGCGGCCGCCCGGAAGCTCTCGAAGCTCTGGAGCTGCTGGGGCACTTGGTGGGACCCGATGAGGGCTTCCACGGCATCCTCCGGCGTCAGGTTGAGCGTCTCAGGGTTCATCTGCTGGTAACTGTTGGCCATCCAGTAGAGGTCCTCCAGGTGCGTCTTCTGCTCGGTGGGGCTGAAGCTGGGCGAGGAGGGCACCGAGCTGCAAGGGGTGCTGATGGGGGTGGAAGACACCGAGCCGGCGGGCTGGAGGCGGGTGCAGTGCCGGCCGGAGCGATCGGCTCGGCCGAGCGGCTCTTTCTTCACGTCAAATTTCATCAGGTCGAAGTCGTTGACGTACTCCATGGCCAGGGGGCTGGTGGGCAGCTCGGGGCCGATACTGAGCTCGGCAGCCATCGCGCGGCGGTGCAGCGGCGGCGGGAGCGGCTCCCCTCCGGGTCGGAGAGAGGGAGGGAAAAGGAGGTGGTGTCCCCTCGTCGTCGCCTCACTCCAGGGCCTCGGCTTTCTCGTGGGGGGGGGGGGGGGAGCCCAGACAAGTCCGAAGAAAACTTTCTTCCCCTCCTCCTGCTCCTCTTCTTCTTCTCTGTGCGTCGCCGAGCCCGGGAGCTGCCGAGCCAAAGCAGGCGAGGGAGACCAGCGCACACGAGGGCTGCGGCCGCTCTGCTTCTGTCTGCTGCCGCTGCTGCTTTCGCCTTCTCTCTAACGGAGAGACCGCAGCGCTAGGCAAAAAAAGCAAAGAGAGAAAGAGGGCAAAGGCAGCCTGCCCGATTTCGCTTTCCTGGTCAGTAACCCCCGCTGGCCGAAGGAAGGAAGGAAGGAAGGAAAATCCTGCGAGGGCGGACTGAGCTGCTGCTGCTGCTGCGGTGCCCCTTCTTCCCCCTTCAGGGGGAAAATCTTTCGCTGGGTTTCAAAACAAAACAAAAAAAAAACAGAAGAAAGATGAATTTCTCTGCGCCTCTTTTCGTGCTTTTCTTTTGTAAGTCCGGCTCTTTTTCAACCCGCGGCGGCGGCGGCGATTTCCCCCTGCAAACTTTTTGCTTCGCCCCGGCAACTGGGTGAAAAAAAGGTGGGCGATTGGCTGCCGTCAGGATCAGCGCTGGGAAAGGGGAGGGAGGGGAGGAAGGAAAAAAAAGGGAGGAAGGCGCCCCACCACCACCACCGCCACCTCCTCCTCCTCCTCCTCCTCCTCGGCGCTCAGCTCCCAGCCGCAGCCTCCAGCGCTGGGATTGAACAGCTGTGATTCGCCCAGCCGCCCCACTTGGTGCCTTATATTGTTTCCCCGACTGACACTCAAGGCGAAAGGGGCGGGCCGGAGGAGCGCTCCGACCAACCGTTCCTGGGGTAGCCGGGGTGGGCGGGGCTTTTCTTGAAAGAGACTGACAGCTCCCAGCCAGTCAGATGACGAGCAGCTGGAGGAGAAGCCCGCGGAGCGGAGTTCCAGCTGCGCGGGTTGTGTTTTGGCTGCTTTAATCTTCCCGAACCCTCAGCTTCCCAACCCCCTCCCTCCTCCCTCCGCAGTCAGGAAAGGTCTCTCGGCCCTGATTTCTTTTCCACCGCGGCCCCTCCCCCCCACTTCCTACCTATTACACGGAAAGGTTAGTTGGGATTCTTGTAATAATTGGGTCATCCCCGCGGCCTGCAAAGAGTGATTTTTACAACAGCCCAGGAAAAGAAGGGGGTAATAATAATAATAATTAGAAAGTGGCACTTTCCTCCTTGGGAAGGGAGGCGAGCGTTTAAAGTTCCCATAAAGTGAAATCGCTTCGCACGTGTGTATGTGAGAGAGAGAGGGAGAGACGGAGAGGAAGGGAGAGAGAAAGAGTAAGAGGGGGGGGCAGAGGTAAAAGAAACGGCGAGGAGAAAAATATGGTTTCACCTTCCAATCCTCCCCATACTTTTGAATGTCCCACTCAACGCCCGGAGAGGTGACGACTTGCCTCTGCCGTTCAGCAAGTTGCAACGAAGTTGTGATTCTATCGAATCAAAATCAAAGCTGGAACGAGAGACGGAAAAGCGATCCTAAATGTGGAATTGCCTTTAAAAGCGAGGAAGCAGAACGGCAACGCTAATTCCTGGCTGAGATTGAAAGGAAAGCGGGGGGGGGGGGGTGTTAGAATTGCTTCTGGGGACGGGCTGAGACTCCCCCGCTCCCCCTCCCCCGTTGCCTGCCACTATTGCATGCAAAAGAGACCTTATTCTGTATGGAGGGTTTTTTTCCCCCAAGGGGGCGGGGGGGGGTCGCCGTCAGTATTTTTGTTTGAACATTTTGTAACGATTAAGGGAGATTAAGTCTCTCTCGCGTTTTCATCTCCTCCCCCTCCCCCCTCCCCCCGCTGCTCTGCTCCAAACAGACATAAAGCGCGACCCCAAGTGGTCACACGAAAAATCGCATCCAGTAAAGGCGGGTGGAAGAGAGAAAATTCCCTATCCAAGTCTAGAAATGAAACGAAGCCCAGGTGTAAGGCGAGCCCCTTGCAAAGGACGTGCGAAGCGAAGGGGCTCTTGCTGCGCGTTGCAATGCCCACCCTTGCTAAACACGAGCAGCATTTTAACACCAAGCTTTCGCTCTCACGGGAGCTCGTTTTATCCCTTTACCTGCCACCTGGACCCAGGCGCTCGCATGCACCACACAAAAAGGGATTTTCTTGATCGCTTCTTCAGAGAATACGGTGGTTTATATATTGATCCGATTGAACTGTTGACCTCCTCGGCTTTTTATTTTCAGGGGCAGAAAAAGAGAAAAGTTAACGATGCAAAGCGCGTTCTTCTTTTATCAGGAATGGCCAGGGAGTTTCATCTTACCCAACCCGGGGAGCGCTAGGCTTTGTACGCGAAGAAACGAAGGCGGCTTCGTCCAGAAGTGAATTCAAGGACGGGGTCAGAAAACCCACCGGTTCTCTCCTGGTTTTTGTTTTCATCCCGGCCCCTAAACGCGTGTATTTCGGGAGCGATGTGGCCCTGACACGCTGCAACCCGAGATACCCTTGGTTCGAAATGAATGCTAATAAAACCAATGGGATCGGGTGGTCTTGCTTCTAGGAAGCTGCTCAAGGTTCGGGGACTTGAGGAAGGAGAAGGGAAGGGGGAGGAAAACTCTTGGGGATCTCTTGGGGGGATCTCCGGAGGTCGAGAGACGTGACTTTGGCGTAAAAGGATGCTTGTTTTCCCCTTTTTAAACCGAAGGCGATTGCTTCTGAGGAACCAAGTAAAAGGTTCTCACAATCCACCGCCTCTTCCCCACTTTATAAGGGGAGAGAAAACTTGCAGGCCGAAGGTAAAACTTAAGTTGGGAGCCGTCTCCTAATGCGCTCTGCCAGACGGAAAGGAAAGCCAAAACTGGGATACATATCCAAGTTTTGGGGCGAAAGGTGCCTGCCCGTTTCCTTCCTCCGACGCCAGTGGGAACATTTCTAGTTCTAGAAGCGCCTTCCTTTGCTCCCATGGCTAACTTCCTGCACTCGCTCAGGGGCAAAGAAACCGTGGAGGTCATCCGGGCGGCCTCTCAGGAAAGGGAACTGGAGCGTTTAAAACTTCCCTCTTTCCCGGCTGGTTGAGGTTTCTCCTCCTCGATTTTGCTTCCCCATCCGCTGAATCGTTCCCGAGCAAGTGGCCTTGTCCGTCCACTCGCCGTCCCTGCCCTCATAAGCAACGGGGTAAGAACTTGGAAGAGAGGGGTGCGAGTTCGAATCCGACCCGAGCCCTGTTCGGCGGGCCAAACGCTTATGGATCATCGGACCCTCCTGAGTTCTAAACGGAAGGGGGAAACTCCGCAGCCAGAGTTCCCGGGGAAGGAAAGCGCCTTAGGCCCATCTTTGGCGCAAAGCCCTCGGGTTCCCGGGGTATTTAAGCGGGAACCAAATGCCACCAGAAACCGGGGAGCCCATCATTTTAAGAGAATCTTAGGATCGACTTTCTTAACTTTGCCCTTGTTTCTTCGCGAGTTCAGTGGGAGTGACTTGCCCAGAAGGCTGCGCCTGGGATTGGCGCCCTTAACTTCAATCCAGTTAGGATCGCATGTCCTTAATTTATGAACAAGATCCCCGTAGGCTCTCTATTGAGATTTATTGTTGCTGTTGTTGTTCTTGTTTGTCATCGGGATTTCCGATCTGTACAATTCCTTTGATTTCACAGTCCGATCCTAAACACCCGCGCTCTGAAGAAATGCCCATCGAGTTCAATTCCCACCCTAAACGAGTTTCCTGCCTTGGAATCGACCAAGCGATTGCTGGTGGATGGGTGGATGGGGACGATCCGTTTTCGGATTATTATTTATCACAGATCGTCACCCCCCCCCCGCCTTTTGCGATAACGCTAGGGAGCCTTTTGGAAACGCACAGCATGAGACGCGCCTCCTGAAGGTTTTTTTTTTTTTTTTTGCGGCAGCCTGGCCGCCACAAAAGATCCCAAGATTTGAGAGCGAGGGCACCAAAGACTGAGTCTCAAAAGAAAACTCTCGGGTAAGGCGGCACCCTGGTGGAAAAGCGAGTAGCCTGAGCGCTTCCCTTCCTTGCTTGCCGGAAAAGAAAGTGCCCTTCAGCGCACATCCCCTCGCCGCCGCCGCCGCCGCCGCCACCGCCCTCCCCTCCCCCGGCACAGTTGTTTCCTGGCGCTTAGTAGCCAGACCGCGCGATCCGTGGAGAGCCGAGCTGTTTGCCGGCATCCTCGCTTAAGCATTCAGTAGTCAAACCACTGCACTTCTCGTGGGGCAGGGGGGAGTGGCGGGCGGGAGGAGGGGCATAGGGCCCCGCTCCATGCAAAGGTAGAGAGCCGGTCTGGAGGTGTTTTTTTTCCTTAACACCCCCGCACTCTCAATTAATTCTTTGTAAATTAAATCCTTCCTTCCTTCCCCACTGAAGGTTTCCAGGAGCCTCCCCGGCGGGCTTTTCTCAGCGCTCTTCTCGTTTGTCATAAACTATGTAGGCAGTCATAAAAAGGCGCTCCCCTCCCTCTGTTTCAATAGCCTTTTTATTCCTACTCATTAACGGTTTAAAGAGAGACTTCCTTCGCGAAATGTGGGCACATTTGGACGAAACCTCCCCCCCCCAATCTCTGGTTTAATTATGAATTGGGTTCCTGGAACTTCCAAAGATTTTGGGTCTCCTTTTCTCTCAATTTACAGGCTGATTTAAATCACTGTGGATGCTTTGTAATTTAAATTGCCAAAACTGAATCCGCTCCGGGATTATAAAAGATGAGAGCGTCCCTAGACTTAATACACAAATACGAGAGGAGACAAATAACCCAAAAGTTATACAACCCCGATCTTTCAAAAAAAAACAAAAACACCACTATTAAATGGAACTTTCATACTCTTTGGTAGCGGAAGCCCAAAGACGAGTCAGAATGGATCGGATGTCAGTGCTGAGTCGCACTGGTCCTCGAGCTGCAAAGCGATTCGCTTCGCCAGAGTCCTTGGTCCACAAGAGCATCTCAGAAGTTTTGGAAGTCAAGAGACATTCGTAGGATAGCTTAGTGTTATGTGCCTTGAGCGCCAAACATGCCTTGTTTTTTAAACCTGGGATTTCCGCTGCCACCCTTTGGGGTTTGGGGTCTGTTGAGACTCGCAACCTGAATTGAACGTGCAAGTGTTGGCGTTCGCACACGTTATTTCCAAAGAAGTCGCTTTGACCAGCAAGCTTGTTAGAGGCGCACTCCCAAGGAATAAAGCACCTGTTAGAGTTGGGGGATCTCCCTCCTCTTGTCGGTCCCCAGAGAATGAAGTGAAGATAGCATTGCACAAAACAACAACGCGCGATTCTTTTGCGCTTGAGATCTCTCTCTGAGATCCCGAAGGGCGACTTGGAGACTTACTCCCATGCACCGCCCGACGGATTGAAAATAACCTTTCGATTCAAAGATGGATTACTTGAAAGGGAACCTTCTCTGCTTAGGAAATGTGTTTAGAACAGGATGAGCTCTTCTTCAGGAGGTCTTTAAATTGAACGCAGCCCGTGATGGTACCCTAATCCACACCTCAATTCATTTAATCTACTCTCATTTACACTCCCCTGAACTGAAAGGGAATGGGTGCCTCGATCTCCGGACTGAACCCGAATCTTACAGATAGTGAGAGTGGAAAGCGCCAGCTCCATATCTTACTTACACCTGAGTCAATTTCATAAGCGGGTTTCACTCAGAGAAGCTGCGTTAGACAGCAAGGGCAGCGGTGGGTTCAGTGAGGCTAATCTACAAGTCCGTTGACCCCCAGACCTCAGCCTTATTTTAGTAAGTAAGGGAGAAAAAGAAGGGTGGTGGAAGTCCCATCCCCACACGCAGGCGCGCGTTCTCCCTGGATCCGCAAAGTTTCGCAGCTAAGCAGGGATCGCTGCGAGGCAGCCCAGCGCAGCATCTACGAGCGGCGGGTTCAGTGCACAATTGGCCAGGCGGAGGCACTCCGGAGCGAAATTGCTATGGGCTTTCGAGGGAACGGCGGTGTAATTCGTACAGGGGTCTCTGTGGGGTATTTGGTCCCATCCCGTGAAAAGCACAAATGCTTTTATTCCAGAGTCACACACCTGATGTTTCTACTAGTCCTTCTAAAAGTAGAGGAATCCCCTTTATAAAAGGAGAGGATCCGAACCACAGCGGCGAGATTTAAAAGAAAAACCCATCCCGACGTCTTTGGGATGGCGGGTTTGTCTTCTGAAGATCGCAGCCGCGGATAAGCCCGGCAAATTTGAAACGAAATCCTATCCACCCACTTAAAACAAATCTATTTCAGAAACGAGAGTGACATCTTCAGTCGATCTCTGCTGGCGATCTGAGGGGGAGGGGAGGCGCCGTCAAGACTGAGAGACGGGACAGTTCCTTTTTTCATCGGAAGGGTAAAAAAAAAAAAAAAGGACAGTGGATACTCTTTCGGATTCGTGTCCAAAACGAGAGGTTGTGGGGGGGGGGTGTCTTCATTTGCTCAGTTTGTAACGCCAGAGAAACTAAAGGGAAGGGTAGATTAGCACAGGATAACACGAGACATCCTCTGTTTCCAAGCTCTTCCATTTAAAAAAAAATACACACACACCCCAAATTAACAAACCCTCGACTTGCCCCTTGAACTGCCACTAGGATGTGGGAGAGGGTTTTACTCTCGATCGGTTGATTTTGAGACGCACTTAGATCAGTTGAACGAGGAAGATCTCTCACCCATGTGACTTCGGGCAGAAATGGGCTCACCTGTTTAGTTTCGCAAAGCCAGATCCAAAGTTTATTTAATGGGAGGGAGGGACGCATATCAAGAAATGTATGGCCGCTGAAAAAATCGAGGAGGAATTTAATGCCCAAATCACACGTTTGCAACTAAGGAAAAGTTTCCTTTTTTATATATCTCTGCCCCCTCCCCCGCTATAAGTGCTCAACCGGGGGGGGGGAGCGTCCCTGGAATCCTATTTGAACCCACCCACCCCCCGAGACTCCGCAGAGCGGCGAAGCTTCACCGTTGCTGTCGCGCTCCCCATCTGGCCTTGGCGATCCTTACCTAGCTCCCTCCCTACTTAATCAGTGCAAGCGGTCCGTTAGCTTACGCAGCCAGCCAGGCAGCGAGCGCTGCTTAAGGGGGTTGGAATCCTGCGATGCTTTTTTCGGCCCGGTTCTCTTAGGGGATAGATGTGGGGGGGGGGGCTTGCCCTTGTTTCGGAGCGCAGGTTTTAAGAGAAGTCAAAAGAGGGCGGCGGAGGGAGGGAGGAAGGGATTGGGGGGGAGGAAAGAAATTTGGAAGAAATATGGCGCCACTTTGGCTGCGTTTGTCTATATCAGAAGCAAGGAAAAAAAACCCAGCGGCCTCTGGGTTTAGTTCTGCTATGGGTTTCTCTCTTTCGTGCCCCCACCCTCCCCCGCCCTTAGTTAATCATCGATTCCATATCAAGGGATGGGCTTTGCAAGAATCAGGCGTGGGGAGAAAGGGGAGCCTTGAAGTGGAAGTAGCCCACGCGTGTAAGTTTTCAGTTTAGCACTTTGATTCTTTTCTGCACCTCTCTTCCTTTCTCTCTCTCTCTCTCCCAGGACTGGAGGCACGGTGCAAGTCCGATGTTTTCTTTCTCTCCTTTTCCTCCTTGCAAATGTTTTGACTTTGGCCTCAAAGGCTCGGGAGACAGGACCCTCCCTCCAGTTTGACTGACCCGATTCCAGGCGAGCAACCGGGGGTCAGATGTGGACCTCTCCTAGGGAAAAAGCCTTTAACCAAGGTAGGTCTCCCTCAAGAAAAGCAGCAGCGATTTCTCTCTTCCGGTTCCCTTCCTGCCATCGGCCAACCGCAGATGCTCAAAGGCATTGCACTATCGCTGTGCCTACAACTGATTAATCCATTAGCTTAATGCATTTAGTCTTAATTAGAATGTGCACCTTAAATTGCTGCATTTGTGGGTTGCCTTTTGGGTCAGGCGTGTACCCTTCGCTTGGAAGACTGTCACCTCTGGGAAGCTGTACAAGGTTCAACAGGAGTGAACAGAATTTTGATTGCATTTCCTTCCTCCTCCCCCCTTCATTTTTTTTTAAACTCTGGGCCTTCTTTCTGCACTGAATAAGTAGAAATCTCAGCTTTTGGGGTCTCTTCTGAGCACAACAAAGGAAGACCTTGCCCATTTACATTTGTGGTTGTCTGAATTGTGATGATTGACCTTTCCCCAAAGCTTTGGAAATCAGTAACTGCATGACGGTTATTAAAATAAGTTCATTAATGAAACAAGCCATGGATGAATTGGTCCCAAATATTATTAGAAATGTATCTGGAGACTGAAATAAAAACAGCCTTTCTTTGATTTAGAAGGGAAAGTTTCAACTGTAATGTTTGTTTTAGCCCTTATGGTTGTGGGCACAAACTTTAGCATTACAATCATTGTAGGAAAGTAGAGTAAATAGGGCTCAATCCCATCCTTCTTCTTTTCTTTTTCTCTTACTGAAGAATATATATGGAGATGTCTCTG
Organism: Thamnophis elegans; assembly: GCF_009769535.1. NCBI lineage: Eukaryota > Metazoa > Chordata > Lepidosauria > Squamata > Natricidae > Thamnophis > Thamnophis elegans. Next base: position 73,092,263 of record NC_045545.1, read on the forward strand.
AATATGGCCATTAAAAAACACACACCTTTCAATCCAATCCTCAACCCAATTAAAACAAAATTTTGGGGTTACATGACATCCCTGGCATGGAAATCACTAGAGCTATAATATATTGTAGCCAAGCACTTCAATATTTGGTGGCTATGTAGACAATGTTGTCTGGATGGTTTCCATTGGCTTGAATCCAACATGGCCTTAACACTCAGAGGGAAAAGATGGGAGAGCAATGAACAGCAAAGCCATAACATAATATACTGGTTCAATTGGGTAGTTCTGAATCTCATTTCCTTCCCTGTTCAGAGGAAAGGCCTAGAGAAATTATATGCTTTCTTCTCCCCCTCCCCCTAAGATGGAAAAGTCTGAATGGGTGGGTACATGACTGACTTTATGTGAGAGTTAATTAAAGCAAGGATATCACTTTCAGTTTGCCATAAATGACCAAGAATCTCAGACAAGCTATAGCTCAAAGCTGGGGGGGAAATACCTCTGGTGATACTCAGAATACATAAGGACCTGGCCATTAGGAAAGAGACATATCCAATAAATCCATTGCATTTTGTCAAAATCTATTAAAATAGTAAAATGTAATAAATGATGTGATTTTGCAATGCCAAAAGGAGACCTTGACTACTATGTAAACCTCTCCCATTAAGGAAACCTTATAGGTGTTCGACATTGCTTTAATTTAAATAAATAGGGTTGGTTCAATTTATTTTATGCTACACTCACATGCGAATCCCAAAAGTGCTTTTTCAAGAGGCAGCTGGACTTTCTGGTTTCTTCTTTGAAGACATTTGGATGAGAAGCAAAAGGTCTTCAAAGAAAAAGCAGGAGGTCCAGCTGCCTCTTGAAAAAGCACCTTTGGGACAACCATGACTGAGAATCTCCATAGAGTCATAGGCATTCACATGTGAAAGAGTCCATTGGTATCGCTTTATGGTTAATGCATTTTAAAATTGCATTTTTTAAGGGTTCAACATTGAATGTTGAATATTCCAAGTATTATTTTACTGTTTTTCTTAGGAAGATATTAGAATAATGAGGATGATAATGTGGAGGCCTTTATATTTTAAAATGTGTTGACTAATTACAGCAATAAATGCCTATTCATTTTGCCAAACCTAGAGTAGTCTTGCACATATATTTTTTTCTAAACAAAAAATGTTATTTTAAACTGGGAGTGCTCAGAGAATTTAATTTGGGGATTTTTTTTTCTGAAGTGAGAATGATGCATTATTATGATAAATATTATGTGTAAATAAAATATGAGTTGAATTAATTTGCTTGAGAATTTAAATATCATCCTGCAAATCATGGGCTGACCATCAATTTCCATTTGAACTGACTAGCCCCATTAGTTAGACATCTCTAGTTAGCTTCTGCCACTAATTAATAGATCAGGTTGATCAAAAACGTTTCAGTTTCAGTCGTTATAGCTAATAGTGTCCAGTGATATATCAGTTTTCATTAATGTATCTAGCTGCTATTTATATTAGACATTTTGATTTGTGGCTAATATTATACCTTGTGTCTATAAAATACATAAGCTGGTGGCTGATTATATAAAGAAGTACCCCTTCTCTGTCTTATCCTTTTGGTTTTGGTAGCTCACCTTTCCATAGGATAAGCAGCTGAAGTAATTGCTTCCTTTTGTTCTTTCCAAATCTTGTTTTTCATGCCTATTTGTTCATTATTATTTCAGAAATTAATATGGCCACCCATCTGAAGGAAAGTGATGCTGGGTATCATACCACAATCCAGTAAAACAATAAATATAAAACAATTATTACCTAAAACCATTACGAATAATTGTTAAAAATATTAAAAACTGTAAACAGCCATTATTTTTTTCTTGTTTATAGAGAAAAGAAAAATAATAGGCAGAGGGGATGTCAATAATAATGGGACCATCTCAACAAGTTCACTCTGTTGATAATGTTGTATCTATTTTTGCCTTTTTAAAAAGTAACAGTGCTCTTTAAAACAAAGGTTTCCTTATGGTGGCCTAAAGAAGTTTTCAAATTCACTGTATAAAATACTAAACTAAAAATGACTTGCTGTGATTCTTCCTCAGCACAGAAAGTAAAATAGAAATAATAAAACGTGAAAGGGATCTGCCATAATATAGCTAAGTTAGTGTGGAAATATTAAACTGCAGACATATTGTATGGAAAGGAATGAGAAAATAAAATTTGTGTTTTCTCCGAAAAGAATGTGTACTGGGTATCAGGTATGCCCTACTGAAAAAGCCATTCTGGACTTGGGGACCAACCCTGGGAAGGATGATTCCTGGTCAACCATGTGCTACATCTCTGTACAGAAAGAGGCTGGAACAAAACCTATAAAGATCATGCTTTACAAAGAAATTAATCAGGACTGTCATGTTGGGGTTTATAAAGGAAGTATAGCTAGGCTTGGGGCTGTTTTTTGGGTGGGATTTTGGAGATGCTTAAAAAAATCCTACCAGGGAATTCAGGACAATAATACACAGATAATAAAGATTTGTGGTGTTTAGAGGTGCAGTTCAGTAGTGGATTCCTACTGGTTCAAACTGGTTCGATCAAAACAGTAGTGGTTTGGCAGCCTGGGTCGCTGGAACCGGCAGCGACCTAGGCCTGCCATGCCCCCAAATTGGTTCCCTGGGCAGTGCCTCAGAAGCGCCATCTTGTTTCTAAGTTCTGCTCATGCGCAGAACAATTTTAATTGCATGGCCCATGCACATGTAGCGTGCATCAAGTGCATGCATGCGCAAAGAGCACATATGAGCAAACCGGCAGTGGTGCCTGCTGGAACCCACCCCTGGTGCAATTGATTACTTTTTAAAAGATAAAAGGCTGTTTGTGGCCTTTTTAATTCAAATCAAATATGTCCTTTCTTGAGGGACGTAGTGGCTCATTGAGGGACGTGGTGGCTCAGTGGCTAAGATGCTGAGTTTGTCGATCAGAAAAGTTGGCAGTTCAGTGGTTCGAATCCCCAGCACCATGTAATGGAGTGAGCTCCCGTTACTTGTCCCAGCTTCTGCTAACTTAGCAGTTCGAAAGCACGGAAAAATGCAAGTAGAAAAATGGGAATCATCTTTGGTGGGAAGGTAACAGCATTGCTTACACATTTAGCATTGAGTCATGCCGGCCACATGACCATGGAGACGTCTTCAGACAGCGCTGGCTCTTCACCTTTGAAATGGAGATGAGCACTGCCCCCTAGAGTCGGAACAACTAGCACGTATGTGCGAGGGAACCTTTACCTTTTCCTTTATGTCCTTTTACTGGAGATGGATAGATAGAATTATGAAATGCAGCAGAAAGATGTAAATATAATCCCTGGTCCTGTGCTATATAAGTATCTTTTGCTCTTTTTACCTTCCATTCCCCATTGGGAATTTTTGGTTTGGTTTCTGTTTGGCAATTTCTATGTGTGTGTATTTGTGATGTTAATTCACAGCTACTTCTTGATTTAATACCAGTTCAGTTACAAGAGAGGGATGCACAGTTAGCATTTTTTCTTACAAAGTATTGTACAAATATTTTCTGATGTATCAGTCAGGATTCAACATTTTTCCCATTGCAGATGATCAGAGAGTGATGACCAGGGATTTTTTTAATGTCCCCCGAGGAAAAAGTGGGAGGAATTCCATCTTCTTCACATGGAGATTTCTTTCCATTTAAGGAACAGTCCTCTTTTCTCCCCGCTCATATTTTAAAATTAAACAATGAAGGAAAGTAGGTCAGGTTTGATGCAGATGGTGTTCTTCAAGGTATGACCTATGGAAAAAATGAGATACAATCAAATCATTTCTTAGTAGAAGCAATAATTAAAGTACATTTTTCTGACCAAAAGTTTTTGCTTCAGTGGGATTTATTATCTGTTCTACCTTTGCTTTCTTGACACCAAGCTAGCAGGAATAGCCAATACCCCAGAAGGTAAGCTCAGGATCCAAAAAGATCTTGACAGACTTGAACAATTGGCCCTATCTAACAAAATGAAATTTAATGTGGAGAAAAGCAAGGTTTTACACCTGGGCAGGAAAACCCAAAGATACAAGTACAGATTAGATGAAACCTGGCTCAGAAACAGTAACTGTGAGAGGGACCTTGGAATCCTAGTGGACGATCACTCAAACATGAGTCCGCAGTGTGTGGTAGCATCCCAAAATGCTAATACAATCTTTGTTTGTATAAACAGAGGCATAGAATCAGAATCACTTGAAGTTTAGTACCGCTTTCTAAAGCCTTAGTAAGGCATCACTTGGAATACTGCATCCAGTTTTGGTTGCCACATTACAAAATAGATGTTGAGACTTTGGAAAAAGTGCAAAGAAGAGCAGCTAAGATGATTAAAGGCCTGGAGACTAAAACCTATGAAGAATAGTTGCAGGATTTGGGTTTGGCTAGTCTAGAGAAAAGAAGAATTGGGGTAGGGACACATGATAGCAGTGTTCCAGTATTTGAGAGGCTGCCACAAAGAGGAAGGGGGCAATCTATCTATCATCTGTCTATCATCTATCTATCTATCTATCTATCTATCTATCTATCTATCTATCTATCTATCTATCTATCTATCTATCTATCTATCATCTATCTATCTATCTATCTATCTATCTATCTATCATCAGATTTACATACTGCACATATCAGTCTCAGAATCTATCTATCTATCTATCTATCTATCTATCTATCTATCTATCTATCTATCTATCATCTATCTATCTATCATCTATCTATCTATCTATCTATCATCAGATTTACATACTGCACATATCAGTCTCAGAGCTGCATGCAACACCACCTCTGTTTAACCTAAGTTGCTGTTTTGAGAAATATACTGAGCCATAGCCTAACTAACCAAATGGCTTGGTGTACATAAAATGTTAAGCCATAAACCCGCCAACCAAGGTTAACAGTAACTAAGCTTGTACATATTCATCTGCCAATTCTTTAGCAGAGCTGCTGAGTGCGTTTCCTGAACACAGTTAAACTTTACTCAACATGTATTTTATAATGATATAAAATTATATTATAATGTATTTTGAAACTTATTGCATTGGGAATAATAATTTTATTGCCTTTGAGTATTTTGAATCTCTTTAGATTTTATGGAATGTAACTGGAAGATTCCAGTATATGATTCAGATTAATTTGGCTATAAATAAATCTTGAATCGTGGTGACTACTCTGTGGCTATAATGAATGAGATTTGCTAAACCTTTTCCAGAAGTGTTGGTATTGTGATTCTTTGAAGGACAAGCTGGTTGGCTGTTCTGGGAGCTGTAATTCAAGCTATCTGAAGGACATCAAGTAGGAAAAGTTGAACTATATTGATAATTTTCAGCATTGAGTTCCAGGATTTATTAATAACTCTTTTAATAGGAAAGTCAAATTATGGCTTGATAGGAGAATTAAAAAGACAGCCACAGAGCATCCATTTGATACATAGAAAATTCAGAGGCTGAATTTGGAATATCTTTAAGTAATGTAGGATGGGGAAAAGTTCTGGCCAGAATTCTGGAAATCCATTGCCAATAAAAACTCACAAATCTGGTATAGGAAGAGAGTCATCTAAGGCAGTAGAAATCAGATTTTAATATTCTAGAATTTACCATCATTCTTCACTCAATTTTTAATATTAATTCTTACATTTCACTTATTAGGCTTAAACACTACTCTTCTTCCTGGAGCTCAAATTGGCATGCAACACACACACACACACACACACACACACCCCTCCATTTTTCTCATAATCAGAAACTAAAGAAAAATGGATCATCCAAAGTCATAAATGAGAGGCTTGAGAATCTGGATCTCCCTCATCACAATTAAAAAATCTTATTATCCTGATTTTTCCTAGGTGGCAAGGAATAGCTCAACTGCTACTGGTATTCAATGGTAGTGAAGCTATCAGTACTGGCAATTAATAATCCTTGGAAGACTGAAGCTTGAATATAAAAAGCATACACACACACACACACACACACACACACACACACACCAAACCCTAAGCAAAACAAAACATATGGAATTATGGAGCTTAATGTTATTGTTTATTAGGACTGAAATTGCTCTCTTTCCTTAACAATATGAGATGAATGTTTTCCCCACATCATTAAATAAAACCTTTTCCATAATAAAACAATTTTAATAAAGGGATACATTCAATATCTTGTAGTTTCTGTGAAAGTTATTTCCCTTAATAGGGGAAGTATATGCAGCAAGTGATTATAGCCTATTCTTTTATCTATTGAGTTGATATAATATATGAACATTATAATGAATTCTAAATGTCTACCCAGAACTAAGTCCCAATGGGCTCACTGAGACTTACTCTAAATAAACAAGTATAGGTCTGCAACATAAGAATTCTATAGTTTAATTAGAATATAAATCAACTTTTTTCCCACTTGGTATTCTCCGCATTAGTCAGAACCATTGGAAAATTACCAGCGAGTGAAAACACTAGTTGGGGAAAGTTGCTATAAAGCCATCTGATCCAGCATCCTCTTTTGTACATTAAAGGGTGGTGATACAGATATTTCATTCCTTTTTACTGTCTTTTTTTTTCTTTCCACTGTAATTGGAATTACAACAAAGATGAATATGGGTCTGAAGGCTAAAGCATATAAAGAACAATTGCAAGAACTGGCTATGTCTAGTGAAGAGAAGGACTAGGGGTGACTTGATAGCAATCTTCCAATATCTAAAGGGCTGTCACAAAAAAAGAGGGAGTCAACCTATCTTCCAAAGCACCTGAAGGCATGGCAAGAGGTTAACAGATGGAAACTTATCAAGTAGAGGTCCAATCAAGAACTGGAGAAGGAGAAATTTCCTAACAATGAGAACGAGTGGAATGGTTTGACTCCAGAACTTGTTTTAAGAAGAGATTGGAAAGCCATTTGTCTGAATTGTCTCTCACGTGTGCAGGGGGTTGGATTAGAAAACACCCAAGATCCCAATTCTGTTGTTCTGTTATCCTGCTCTCAGAATAATTCTGATGATAATTTTGGTGGTCAAGTCTTGACTTTGGAAAGTTCCAAATATTGAATCATCCTAGAGCAGTGGGTCTCAACCTTCCTAATGCTGCGACCCTTTAAAACAGTTCCTCATGTTGTGGTGACCCCCAACCATAAAATTATTTTATGTTTTCTGTATTATTTCAAAAATACATGTTTTTCAATGGTCTTAGGCGACCCCTGTGAAAGGGTCATTCAACCCCCAAAGGGGTCCCAACCCACAGGTTGAGAACCACTGTCCTACGGGGGGGAAAACAATAGTTTGTTGCTTGGCAGAATCAGTTATAAAAAATGGATTCTGATAGGTAAAGTGATATTCTTGGATAAAATAAAGTCTTGCTCACCATGGTTGAAGCTTTTTCAAGAATCTCAAAGTGCCATTGCTTTAGTCAACAGTCACTGGCTTTCCTAAGAGAGGAATAATGATCTGCACCAGGACAGAGAGTTGTGGATCTCATCAGACAAGTAAGCCTTTCTTGTCTACAAGGATCTAGTAGATGGAGATACCTCATCTATCTTGATCTTTGAGCCAAAAGAATAATTAAGACTGAACATGATAGATAAGCTCTCCACCACAACAATAAGTGACAAATGGGTATAAAAGGAACAATGCTATATCACTCCTTGTGTTTATCTTTCAAAAACTAGTAGCATCCTTGAAAATAGCTGGCATCCATCTCATACATCTTTCCATGGGTTTCAGGTTTGTGGTTGATACAGATCAAATATTATCTTAAATCTTCTGTACCTTCACTTTCTAGGTATCAAAATGGAAAAAAAGGATATATATATATATATATATATATATATATATATATATATATATGAGAGCTAAATAGCTTGAAATAGATCTATACTAGTCTTCCTTTATTTATTTATCAGCACAAATAAAAACACAAATATAACAAAGGCAACAGTAAAAATATTGGGTTTCTGTCTGGATGGACTCTTGTGACGAGCCTAATGACAGAGAGTGGAAGTGTGACCTTCCTCCCACACTTGGGCATACCAGGGGTTGTGACTTTAAGTATATACCTCCCACCCTGGCTGGCTGATAAAAGGAGTCGTTCTCTGTAGCTCAAATGGTTAACTCCCTGCCTGGGAGGCAATAGAGCACAGGTTCGAATCCCAGTAAGGATATGGCTAGCTTATGAGAGCTAAATAGCTTGAAATAGATCTATACTAGTCTTCCTTTATTTATTTATCAGCACAAATAAAAACACATATATATATATATATATATATATATATATATATATATATATGTATATATATATATATATGTATATATATATATATATATGTATGTATGTGTGTGTGTGTATATATATATATATATATATATATATATATATATATATATATATATATATATATATATATATATATATATATATATATATGTATACAGCCAAGCTTCATCTAATTGATGAAACACAATGGAGGCAACTACATCTCCCCTACTTTGGCCAAACACACTAAATACTTTATTTATTCTTTGTCAGTTTGGCCACCTCTTCTTGGCTATTTGTCTTACAGTCAAATGAAAAAAACCATATGTTCTCGCTGAGCAGACGACTCTTATATTGTAAACATTTTATTTCCAAGATCTTTAGAAAACTTTTAATTACCTGATTAGTTTCTCATTTCCACTTGTCTATTGTTACAGTATTTGCCTTTGTACTGGAACATAACATTATGACTATCTTAAGAGTGGCTTTTATCTACGCAGTTTCACGATTTATAACAAATTGGGGAGGAAGGGGCTGGAGGAAGAAATGGCAGTTGGGCATATTTATCTTGGAGACCTGAAGATTCCACTCTGGTCAGGGCTTTGAGGAATAGTAAATAGTAAACAGGAAAAGAAAGTTCCTGTTAGGACAGGCCCCATAATAGACTTGCCTCTCAAAGCAAACACAGTATGACCGCTTTAAAAAAGGATAATTAAAAGCATCTTATATATGTTATAGTCATTCTTATTTAAGTTTACATCCTACTTTTTCACCATCACCCACAAATGATATCCTATGTGGCTAAAAATAATAAAGAAAATACCAAATAGATTTGTATACAAAATTTAAACAATAACAGATTTAAAACACAATTAAAATAAAGCATAATATAATATGAACACAAAATGTAAGCATCGATATAAATTATCCAGGCATTGGGTTTTTTTCTAACCAATGACACTGATCCATCAATTCATCTGATTCATTATTTTCTTCCTCCTTTTTCTCATTCATTATAAAATGATCTGCCTGCTGGTGTGACAAACCAAGGATTAAGGGAAAGGCACCTCACATTTCTCTTTGTACTCAACAATTGGTGGCCTTAGTGGGCTGTTCCTGAACATGGTGCCTCCCTATATAGACAATCCAACAGATTGCAACTGTAATGGAGCTTCTTGTGGGTTACAGGCTGCAGTTTTCTCTCAATTATATATTGGGGATCCTATTTCCAAAAAATAATGGTGGGTGATGATAGAATTCAGTGTAGTTGCTTATCATTTACATATAATGAAAATATAAGCATTCTTATACATACATAATAATTACAGTGTTTTTTTCATATTTCTACAATTATTCAAAAGGATGCGGTGACTCAGTGACTAAGATGCTGCGCTTGTTTATCAAAAAGGTTGGCAGTTCACTGGTTCAAATCCCTAGTGCCACGTAACAGAGTGAGTTCCTGTTACTTATCCCAGCTTCTGCCAACTTAGCAGTTTGAAAGCATGTAAAAAATGCAAGTAGAAAAATAGGAACCGCTTTTGGTGGGAAGATAACAGTGTTCCATGCGCCTTCAGCATTTAGTCATGCCAGCCACATGACCACGGAGACATATGTGGAAAGTGCTGGTTCTTTGGCTTTGAAATGGAGATGAGCACTGTCCCCTAGAATGGGGAATGACTAGCACATATGTGCAAGGGAAACCTTTACCTTTACTTACAATTATTCAGCCATTTATTTATTTATTAAATTTTAATGTATAGTTTGCCTTGTTTTCCTCTTAGTTTGTATATTACATCATACTTTTTTTGCAAGCACACCAGAAGAAAATGGAACCTTAAATGAAGTTTAAGTAACTGTTCAAGTAACTTCCTTGCCAACATATTTTCAATCCCATTAAGATTCATAGGGAAAATAGTCTGTATCTGCCTTTAGGGCTTTTTGCTTGGAAATATTTTTCTTTCTTTCTGTCCAATTCCAGTTGTAGAACAAAGTGCAATTTAGAACTGTTAAAGATGAGACTCAGTTACCTGACAAAATTACAGGTATATCCTGGGAGCAGAAGAGGATACATACAAGCTCAATCCCTAATTCAACCCTCCCAGTAATAACTTTGTGTGTGTGTGTGTGTGTGAAAGGGAGCTGAGAGACTCCTGACTGGACTAGAATTATCCACTGAATTTCACACCTGAGGAGAACTGGAATATGGGTTTCTCTGACCCAGACTGCATCCATGCAGTTACAATACTCTCCTCTCTTCCTGTCCCGGGGCTGGAAAGAAACTTAAATCTTTCTCCCCTCACAGAACACTCTTAGCACATACTTAGAACAGATCAGTGCTGTGCTGCTGCACATAATGTTTAACATGCAATGTTCTAAAAGATGTAATTGCTGGTTTTATTGGTTAAAATTCTAGCCCATCCAACATTCACCATGAGAAAAACTAATGCAGCTGGTATGCACAAGGTTCTGCTTACTCCATACACTTATTTATTGTTTTTTAAAAAGTCATGAAACAATGAGCCAACCAATCAAATGTTTGGACCATTGACCACTAGATGGCAGTAGAGGTAGAGTTTTTGTATCTCTTGGCTGCCATCTTGTGGTTGGAGTTGTACAACTGTTTCATGAGTATTGTGCAGGACTGGCATTTGAGAAAGAAGTTTAGTTATAGGGATTAATGTAGGAAATGAAAATTACCTTAAGAACATTATGTTATGAAAAAAAAGTGGGGAGTTACAGTTCCTGGCAGCAGCAGGCTTTGGAAAGGGAATTCCCTGCCCAGCAGGCTATAGCAGTATAAGAGACAAGTTCTTTCAATTATATTTTCAATGACATTATTAAGTGAGGGACAGGCAATTTCAGGGCTGTGCATTCTAGTTGACCAGTGGACTAGTCCTATTCAAAAATGAAAAGTGTATCAAAAGCTGGGATTCTGGTCTCCCTCAGAGTCAAAGAGGATTGAACAATAGGAAAAGACGAGGGACAGGATATAAAAGACTGCAATGCCATAGGACATTGGCAAATGCCACATATTTTCTGATAAAAAAGCTTATCATTTTGAATCACCTCCTCTCAGGGGTGGGTTCCTGCCAGTTCTAAACTCTTCTGATTCCACAAATCTACAGTGCCGTTTAGAACTGGTTCCAGCTGTCTCCCCCGCCCGTCCACACATCATCAAGATGAAGAGTGAGAGGAGGAATTCTGGGAGTTGAAGTCCACAAGTCACGTTTGAACACCCCTGGGGTTTTTTTCTAAAGTTTAGGGGTGCAAGGATCTTGTAACTTGACAGCTTTAAGACTCACGTGCTTCAAATGCAAGAGTTTCTGAGCCAACATTTTGGTTGCTAAGCAAGAGAGTTGTGATGTGAATTTCACCACATTTTACAAGTTGGCCATGCCCACTCTGTCACATGGCTGGCAAGCCACTCCCACCCAGTCACATGGCTGGCAAGCCACTCCCACAAAGCAGGCCACACCTACAGAAGAGGTTCTAAAAAAAATTGAAACCCATCACTGCCTCCTCTGTGCACATCAACATGTCCTATATAGATTGTGTGGTGTTACCATTCTACAGTTCCAGTAGAATGGCTTATTGCAAGTAGAATACCTGACCCCAATCACCTAATTTTCAAATTGCTTTAGGACTTGACACTCTCACCCCTCTTGTTTAACCTGAGGAAGGTCATCTGTCAGTTTGGGATCAGGTATTATACATTGATGGTTCTCAGTTGTACCTCTCAAGCCTTGTCTGGCCCTGTGTCATGATCAAGGTATTATCCAATACCTGAAGGGAAGAAGAGGCTGAGATCAACTTTAGTGAGATTGAATGGCTATGGGTGCTTTGTCCTCTAGTTCTGAGGGCCTTCCATCCTTGGTCCTGAGTCATATCTCTGCTAAGGGCTAATGTGCATTCTAGGGATCTTCCTTGGATTTCCAGATCCTGCTCAAAGCCTTTCCATAGGCTCAGTTTGGGTAATACATAGTTACCTGTTCTGACCCCCCTTGACGGCTCGTTAACAAACGCAGGCAGACAAACTTAAAAAAGGACTTTCCTTTATCAGTTTTCAGTTCAAACTGGCTTCGAGCCCAGAAATAACATAAACATAACTCTCTGATAAGAATTCAAAACAAAAGCTCTTACAAACGCAGCAGTCCTTCCACCCTCTGCACAGATCAGGTTTACATGAAATACCAAAGCACTTTTCCAAGTGTAACAGGCTTAATCACGATTAATAAGCAAGCAATATTGTACCAGACACGGAACACACGAAGGAACGACGTTAACTCCAGCAACTGGGGCGTGGCAGCATCTGTCCTTTTATCTCCAAACCTGCCTCCCACAAGCCCCAGCTGCATACTGAATCTTGATCCCGAAAAAACTTACAGCAGCTGAGTCACAACAGTTACCTTTGACTTAATTACCTTGTAGATTATTGCAATGTGGTCTACATGGGGCTGCCCTTAGGAATGATTTGGAAGCTGCAGCTGGCCCAGAATGCAGCAATACAAGCAATGATGGGCAAACCTCCCTGCCATGTGAGCTGCACTGGTTCCCAGTTTGCTTTCAAATGCAATTAAAAGTACTGGTCATTATGGATCAGTTCTATGTGGCATAGGATTAGCTATTCAAGCATCAGCATATCTCCCACTGTGACAACCTGACATGTACTTTTGAACAAAATCAGTTTGCTTTAGGTTCTGTCTATTCAGCAATGGCATCCAGTAGGATTCAGTGGGCCTTCTCTATTGCAGCATCTGCCCTTCGGAAAAGCAACACTCTGCTTGTTACATATTGAGACTGGAGAAATAGGCTCCTCTCAAAGTCCTCCATTCTGGCAGGAAAATATTCAAAGCCGATTGGCTGAGTCATCTGACAGCTCCCTATAAAAGGATCTGTACTGGATCTGTACATAGTTATTGAATAAAGAGCCGTTGTTGTCACTGAAGCCTGAGTCCTCTCTCATCCGTTCACCCGATCTAACATTGCTTCCGCCCCTCACCACAGATTTGTATGGGTCTCAATTTGCTCACTTTTAAATCATCTTTAAAACCCTTTTTTCCCAGGCCATGGTTTAGGGTGTTGAGTCAGCATCCTTTGAGCTGGATGTGGTGGGGCTAGAGATCGTGTTATCTTTCAGCCCTTCATCATTCTTCATATAATGTTATTTCTTTTAGCCTATGAATTATTTTTGAGTTGGTCGTCCCAGGAATTTATTTATTCATTCAAGGGAAAAAATTGCTGCCTTATTTTGATGGTTTTGACGGTTGTTTTTATTGGCTTTAAAGTAAATCATACAGTCCTGGGAGTTTTACATTGAAAAATAAAATGAACTATTTATTTGCCTACTTTCTTGATGTTTTGATTTTTATAATACTCAAGATGGCTTACATCAAATAATACATTCTCAAACCGTATTCTATTTCCAGTATATCTTGTAACCAAGTGAAAATTAACATGTTTTGATATCCATGTCATTGATGCAGAGTTCATAAGAATGTATGATTTTATGAAGCCCAGACTGACATGATACTATTTAACATGAAATTGCAATGACATCATAGAAAGCGCTGAGTGGTTGCATCCCTGACATAGGAGGATACATACCATGATGAGTATAAGATTATGGCAAAGATAACTTTTATACCACATTTGTCACTGTGTATTAGCAAACCTAAGAGCAACAATTAATATCCTGATGTCTCATATGGTGCAAAGTACCGAATTGACTTTGCAATGGGTACAGAATATTTTGATATTGTCAATCCCTCTTGTTTTAGGTCTCTTTTGTTGATGCTTTTTTATCAAGTAGGATCCATTGTATGACTCACTTGGTCCACCTGTTCTTCTTTGTGACCAGTTCATTTCCATTACAATTCTTTTAGAAAAGGTGATGATGGTGGTGGTGGTGGTGGTGGTGGTGATAATGATGGTGATGGTGATGGTGGTGATGATGATGATGATGATGATGATGGCAGTGATGACCACAGCAAAATACTTCACCTATCATTTCTGGGATGCAATTCTTTAAAGTTGAGGCATGAATTTTATGTTCTTCATCTCATCAATTCTCAGAATAGGTGTCTGAGTTACGGTTGCTATCTATTTTTACACATGGGATGCTGAGGCTAAAAGCGATTGAGCCAAGTAATTCAAATGGTGTAACTGGTCTCAATTAAAATTTGATTTTTTTTTTAAAAAAAAGGTAACTCTAGAAGAGAATCATAAAAAAGGTATATTTCATACCTTTTCATGACTCTTTTCATGAAAATCTTTAATGAAAAAAATATATTTTTATTAATAATAGTTAATCCAAAGGGATTTTAAAAGGTCTCCAATTCTGGGATGGGCCAATTTATAAATATTGGTTTCTTCTAGCTTCCATTTTCCCCAAACATCTAGTTTTGTTTTTATCAATTTGTCTGTTTTTGCAAATATGTCATTTATTTTCATTGCTTTTAACAACAAACATTGTATGAATGTTGATGCATATTTTCCTCAAAGATATACAACTTAGTTTATTAGAGTCACATTCCCCCTCAGATCCCTTGTAGAGTGTTTCTTCATATTATTTTCATGAATTGTGAAGCCTTTACTTGCTTGTTTTATATTTTTAGCATTGTTGGCAAATTCCATTGCAAAATTCTGAAAAATGTGAACTTTGCACGGTAGCTAACTTTCTGTTGATATGTTGCTTCAAATGTGCAAAATTAGAGATACGTATGTCCACTTAATACGTTTCTAAATATATGTCTCCCTCAGTTCCACCACAAAACCGCGGTAGACTAAAGCGCGTGTGACTAAAGTGCGGTGACAAAACTGCACCGTCAAAACTGCGTGACAACAGCGCGCCGACAGAAGCACCTGTAACATAACCCTAAAATAACCCTAACCTAACCCTAAACCTAACGCTAAACCTACCCTAAACCTTACCTTAAGTTAAATCGTGCTTCTGTCGGCGTGCTGTTGTCGGCGCGCTGTTGTCGGCGCGCTTTTGACATTGCGGTTTTAGCACCGCGGTGTTGTCGGTGCGCTTTCGATGTTCGCAGTTATGTCGTGCCACGGTCTCCCTCATCCCTATTTTCTTTTTTTTTTTGAAACTAAGAGGAGCAAGGATAGAAAACCACATCACCAAACCAAATTCAAATTTTCCTGCCGGAACTTACTAAGATGTTGATCAAAATACCGAAGCCAAACAAGGAACGATGGGTGTATCATTGGTTCAGCAAAATGAAAGTCCTTTGCCCATTATCCCAGCAGTGCTGATAAGTGCCCCACACACGTACCCTCTCACGCAAATCTTAATATTTGGCTCCAAAAGCAGTAGATTGCCACAACCAGTCGGCAGCCTAAAACCATTAATCTCTGCTCCTTGTCCAACTGGTACTAGTAAGTAAAGAAGAAAATACACAAGCAGAATCAGTGACCCACTACAAATTGGTCCTGAAAAGTCCACATGCCTAAATAGACTTTTGCTGATCCAACACTTGTTAGGAATCTGAACAAAGGGACGATTGGCTCGTCTGACGAGCAGCCTGCTATTGGGCCTTTCACAGTGGCCAGTGATGGATGAGCAGCCTCCTTTTGAGGGGGAAGATGCAGCTCCTGGTATGGGGCCTTTTCTCATCTTAAATTTGTACTCAATAAATCACAGGTGCAGAGGAGACAGCATCAGTTTCATTACACCTACATGCTCCAGTATCAATCATGCCAACACAACGGACTGTGCGCAGTTCATTTGGAGAAGCTCCCCCTCCCTCCCCAGCTTAGAGTTCTACTCACCCAATGCCATTTCCATTCTCTTGTCCTTAAGCATTTCAAGTGTGTTAAGAGCCTTCACGCCAGCTCTGTCCATGCAGCCTGCAGGAAAGAACATTTGCCTCCCTTATTTAGGTTTAGGATTCTTTTGGCCTCTAAAGAGTATCTCTGCTTGGTTTCCCCCCCCCCCCCCCCCCCCCCCCCAGCTTCAGAATGCTTTCCCAAGCAATTAGGGCATAATAGGAATAGAGTCTTGGGTATGATTAAAAATGTTGCCTATTAATCATATTAACTGTGGATTTTGATCAATCAAGTTGTGATTGGAATTTGAGTCTAAGGTGTGTCCTGAATTGATTATACCATATTAGAACCATATTAGAAATGGTTTGGATGCAGTGAGTGGTCTACAAGTACTGGTCTTGCGTTAATATTTTCCAAAAGATATTGGGCTGTGGAGCATTAGAGGCAGATGTTACTACAACACTCAGTTTAGTTTAGTTTAGTTTAGTTTAGTTTAGTTTGTCTGAAAAGAAGACCACGTTGAATTTAAGACGGCCTACCCAAATAAATGGGAAGAATCACTGAAAGAAATGATACAGCCAGACAAAAAGTATACACCTTATCAGGAACATACAGAAATTCATGAAAAGTAAAAGCACGAAATGAATATGAGGAACAGTAGTAATTGGTATAGAGATTCACAAGGTGGCTTTATTCAAAATGCAACCACCTGATTTCATGCAATTGTATTAATACTGCCCATCCCGAAACCCAGGACACACTGTTTATGGCACTGGTGGTAGCCTAATGTGCCTCAGATTCCATGTGGTCTAATTCTTACAAAAATTGGTTATACAACAATACATTAAATAAGTTTCTACTTTGGTTGCCATGGCTCTTGAAAATAACACATCATTTTCTTTGCTTTATATCACTCTATGCTTGCTTGCTAATTTAATAAAGACATTAGTTCCACTTAAAACCATCAAATCATCAGAGTTCCCTGGGACAGTATATCAATTATATACTGTCATAACATTGATGGAAATGAGTGAAGCCTCTAAAATAAAAACAGAAATAAATGTAGATGGTTTGTTTTAAGACTTAAAGAGAGAAAGTGGCTCAGAAATTGAACTATAAGCTAAGAAGTTCCTGCTTCAGATTTTGGCCAGCGGATTATTTTGTTCAAACAAGGGTGGGCAATCTGGCCCTAGACTGTCTGGCGCACTCTTTCTCTCTCCTTTCCTCTACCTTCTACTGTATCTACAGAGAATGGAGATGTTAAACAACCCCACAGCTCTGTGTAAGGAATTCTGGCATAATCAAAACAGAGTTTTTTCCAATGTTCTGAAATAGTAAATGCAGAAATGTAGGAAGATTTTACGAAATGTTTGCAATGTGATTTCTTAGTGCAATGACAGAGAGGGAGGGAGGGAGGGAGGGAGAGAGAGAAAGAGAGAGAGAAGTAAATTTGTTCTGTAATACCCTGTTAATCTTTGGCCAAGTAAAAAGCCATGTCAGCACAGAAGAAATGGGTGTCCAAAAGCAGATTGGAATGAGCACACTTTGCAGCAGTCAAACAAAAGGAATGTTTCAAAAGGAACACTTTCATTCAGTTTAAACTTAATTGGATTGGCACTTTTGTTTATTTGTCTTGAGGCTCGGGCAAGAGAAAGGAACAGTATTTGGAATACCAGATGATAAACTTTGGATCTTTTAATATCAACTGAAGTACAAACCGAACATTGTCATTAGATTAGAAAATAAAAGTTGTATTACATGAATCAGAAATATATTTTTCTTCCTAGTGTTTTCCTTCATGATGTGGGGGACATGTACAATGACAATTAAAAGTGATTAAAATTAAAGTGATCATAATGCATCTTTTACCTGGACTGGCACCAGATGTTTCATTAGTATAGTTATAGTATCAGTCACTCCAATTCCACCCCAATGCAAAGGATTATAGGGTTGTTAAAAGAAAAATAAGTCAGAGGTGTCTGATAGAATCCACTTTAATTTCACATGTATATGCATTGCAAATTCATTTCATTTGTCCAATGATACCGTGACATGCATTGTATCACTTGTTTCTCTTGAAGATGCCTACAGTTCTGAGCAATTCTATGACAAATGTGCAATTTTAGGTCAATATTGGATCATATTAAGGACCCTTAAATATGGCTTCTCCAAAACATCCATTCATTTGTGCGTGCAGTCATCACTATGGCAGAATTATGAGAAATGTAATCCAACCTATATGAAGAATATCAGAAAGGGGAAGGGTTTGCTAACAGCCCACCTTGGTTTCCAGAAGCCGAAGGGATCCCATCGCTGTAGGAAGAGAATCTCTTTCATTTTGGAGCATCAAGGAATTGGAGACACACCAACAAAAACAAAACATGAAGATCTGTTGGTTGATTGACTATTAAAACATGTCTGCATTAGGACATAGCTGTGCTTCATTATCTCCAATATATGTTACCAAGAGCAGATAGATTTTGAAATTTGAGTTTCAAATTGTTCCTTTTCTTTTCTGTTCTTTTTTTTTCTTGCTTTCTTTTTCAGACGTTGGTAGAAAGTCTTTTGTGCTTCTCATCAAGGGACTTTGTGCTTCTCTTAATTCTCCTTTGGCAGCCTACTTGATCAGGCTTATAGCTGTGGGTATTTTTTGGTTGATGTTAATCAGACTTTTAGCTTAATTCAAGGATGAAAAAGTTTTATTTGCCCACTGGACAGAAGCAGTGGACATGTCATTGATCTGGACAACTCTTCCAAGATACAACAAGCCTCTAGACTGACTAATTTATGCATTAAATATGAATAGCTCTTCTTTAAGTATGTAAAGTTATATTTGCTAAACATTCCACAATGGCACAATTGTTTGAGAACTTAAAGAAAGGCAAAACCATTGTTTGATGACAATTTTTTATATTTTTCTGATAGGGCATTTCAATGGCATTGTTCTTTCTTCTAAATAAGATTGTGTTCAAATTAATTAACAAATAAATTAGAACATATTTTTTCAAGTGGTGGTTTGAGGTGAATCATTAATATTAAATAAGGTTTTAATCCAGTGCTCTGTTTAATTAAACAACATATGCAGGCTAACATTTTTCCTGGAAATAAGAATAGCATACAGATTCTGTCCAGTGGCCAATATAGGTCCAATATTCTCTCCAAGAAGCTTGGTGAATTCTCTAAGCAAAGTAATAAGAAGAACATGAGTACAGTAGTATTCTTAAGTTTGTGTACCTCCCATCAACTGATGAATAGTGAAAATAGCATAGAATCATCATCATCGCTATCATAGTTAACAGCCTTATCTTTCACTAATGTTTCTGAGGCTCTAAGTTATGCCATTCCTAAAACTACTCTATTAAACTATATGATTATGCTAAGTGAATAGCTCTATTGTGCTCAAAGAAATCCTCTTTGAATCTTCCACATACAGCTTCATAAGGTGACCACGCTTGTAATATTATTGGAAATGAAGGGAGAGTTTCTCATACATGCCTCAATGATTGTTTAATATAATTTTAAGCAGGATGCCAACCTGTACAAGCATCCCCTGGAGCAAAAGAAAGCAACTCCTAAGGAAAGCAAACCACCTCCTTAAAATGGTGGGGAAATGAGGACATATGCTGCTGATTTTAAAACATGTGCACTGGAGAATACTTTAGCTCAATTCAAAGTAGTATTTATTATTCTCTATATCTATGCTATCATTCCTACAACTGGGACAATTTAAGGGTTTCTATTTAAGATTGCGTGCAGTTGATGAGTAGCTCCATGCCTCAAACATAGACCTACTCTTTAAAGGTTGAGATGCTGATTATTAAGACTTTTGTAGCATTATGAAGAAGTACTATGCAAAGAATCAGCAGTATTTTTATGCAGTAATTTTGTATATAACACATTTAAACAATGAGTTATCCTATTCTAGGTCAAACTATTGTCAGCCTAGCCCAGGGGTGTCAAACTTAAGGCTCATGGGCCGGATCCAGCCTCCGGGTGCTTAGATCTGGCCCAAGGGGCCACCTGGAAACAGCAAGGGACCAGCCCACCAGGGACGTGCAGTCACTGGAGCAGGGGAGGCAGGGCCTCACCAGTCTCAAGAAGAAAAGGAAATAATTTTTTAAATAATTAAAAAGGCCAGGTAGATGCTTCCAGACTCCAAGTCACAGTGACTTGAGTCTGCTTAGTGTTAACTGTAGGGGAGACTAGAGAACTATGGGCCTCCTTTGCATAAGAAATTTTTTGCCTTTTAAGAGTTAAGCAAGGGTTAAAAAGCGAAAAATTTCTTATGTAAATGAGGCACGTGATTCTCTGGCCTCCTCCTGCAGAGGGCAGTTTGTTTAGAGGCTTTTTAAAACATTTAAGCAGAGTCATCCACGTGGTGATTCTAGCAGCAACTATCCTAGCCTGCTGCCCTGGCTAGACCAAATCTTGCATTTTGATGCAGCTGGAAAGTATGTGGGTCAGAGGGAGGGGGCAGGGGGGAGGAATTCAAAATTATTGTAATTTGTAGTAATGTTTTAGTGTGAGTAATTTGTGTGTGTGTGTGTGTGTTTCTTTCTTCACTTCACTCAACAAACTCTCTCTCAATTTGAGAGAGAGTTTGTTTGAGAAGATAGGGAAGGGCAGAGGGCAGGGAGGGCAGCTTGCTTGAGAAGAGAGGGGCAGCCCTATCTCCCCTCACAAGGAGCCCCATCCTGCTCCCCTCTCCCCTTTCTTGGCCTGCTGCCACTTCACACCCCCCACCTCCTCCGTCCCCGCTGCTGTGTCCGACAGGCATCTCGCATTTATGTCTGCCATAAACGCGAGATGCCTGGTGGACACAGAGGGGGGACGGAGGAGGTGGGGGGCGAGGTAGCAGAGCACGGCAGCGGCGAGAAGCAGCACCTCCGCCGCTGTGTCCGACAGGCATCTTGCGTTTATGCCTGCCATGAACGCGAGACGTCTGGCGGACACAGAGGTGGGATGGAGGAGGTGGGCGGCGAGGCAGCAGAGCGTGGCAGTGGCGAGAAGCAGCACCCCTGCCACTGTGTCCACTAGGCGTCTCGTGTTTATGGCGGGCATAAACGCGAGATGCCTGGAAGACACAGAGGCGGGGATGTCCCCGCCACTGCCGCGCTCCCCCGCCTTGACCCCCCTATCTCCTCCATCCCTGTCCACTGTGGGTGTTCCCTCCTCCCAAGCCATTTCATGAACGGCCGCTAACGAAGAATCGGGCCCCTGCCAGCCACGGCATGATTCAACCTCTGCTTTTCTTTTTGAAGCACCCTTCTCTGCTTCCCAACCCCCTCCCCCCAAAAAACCTCCCAATTCCAACCGGTTTTCCCCTTTTTACTTATTTTTTTTAAATAAAGGATGGCATTGCCAAGCGGAGAGCGATGTGCCAGGGGGAAATGCCAGACCACCGAGGCTTTAATGGGCTATGGAGGCGAAGGGGAATTAATTGGGTTGGCTCTTGGTTGGCATCGAGAGCGCCCCGAGAAGGTTTCATGGGGAGAGGGTGTGGGGCGGGGGCTTTCCTGCAACTGGCTGAGCCCTGAATGGAGGCAGCTGTTTTCCAGTTTCTTTATGGTTTTGTCAGCAGCGGGATCGCTTTGTGTGGGTGCGATTCATCTGCAAATGGAGACGCAGGGAAGCAGGGAGGTTGGCAGGAGTTGAAGAAAAGAGGAGGCGGTGGGGGGCGGGTTGGGGAGCGTGGCAGCGGCGGGGACATTCTTGCCGCTGCCGGGCTCTTGCCTCACCATAAGTCACTGCAGCCCACAATGCCTCTGACAGCAAAAACAGGCTCCCAAGCCCCGTTTCTGGCTGTAATGGCCTCCTGCAGCCTTCGGCCAGCGAAAAAGGAGCTCATGAGCACATTTTCGTTGGCAGAGCACTCGGGCCATCATAGGCGCCCCTGACACAAGTGATGTTGAGCTGGTCACGCCCACCCTGGCCACACCCACTTATCAAGTTTGACACACACACACGGCCTAGCCCATCATTGCCCCTGATTTTTCAATGCCTTAAATAAAGTTCTTTTCAATTGGAGTTGCCAGAGATTGTACCAAGCCAATTCTACATCCAAACCATGTGCTTTCTACTTCTTGTTTATATTTCATTTATTTGTTCATCAAATTTCTCCACCACCACAATCTTAAAGACTTGATTCTAAGCAATAAAACAAGTACATAATAAAAAGTCACCGTATACAAATAAATCAATGATAAGCAATAATTTCATAAAATTGACCTCACTTTTAAAAACAATTGAAACCAATATCTATTAATAATTAACCTGTTGCTGTTAAATATGTATTTGTAAAAGGGCCTACACAGAATGAAACAGATTGATAAAAAGGT
Source organism: Thamnophis elegans (assembly GCF_009769535.1). NCBI lineage: Eukaryota > Metazoa > Chordata > Lepidosauria > Squamata > Natricidae > Thamnophis > Thamnophis elegans. Next base: position 73,114,612 of record NC_045545.1, read on the forward strand.
TTTTTAGACTATTTTAAAAATATTTTGTTTATAGATACTTGAAAATTCTGTTTTGTGGAAATGATCTGATTTTTCTTTTATAGACTAAGACGTTTACAGCCATATTTTTTTTGTTTCCATAATTTTGTGAATTTTCAGATACAATTCTTGACTTAAAATATACATAGCAAAATGAGAATTTTAAGTTTAAATGTAGTTTAATGCAACTTAAAATAGATTTAGAATGAGGTATACTTTTTTATGAGATCCACTTTCGTACTGTAATTAAGGCATCAGACTAGAAACTCCAATATTGTGAGTTCTAGTCCAGCCTTAGGCCCAAAGCCAGCTGACTTACCTTGGGCCGGTCACTCTCCCTCAGTTCTCAGAAGGAATAAATGACAGAACACTTCTGAAAAACCTTACCAAGCAAACTGCAGGGATTTTTCCAGGAATATACACTGACCTGTTGGACAGCAGTATATTAAAACCATCCACATTTTATCAACACGAAGTTAAAAAATAATGCATTCTTGTGTGTTTTACAGTAGTTTATAGACTGCTGCAGAAATGGGTCACAGTAAACTTACATCTGGAAATAGTCTGATTTGTTCATCAAATTTTTATTCATATTACGTGATGTATACTATAACAAGAAATTAGTACAGTAGTGTGGAAATGGGGAAAGAAGTCAGCAGTGTAAGACCTATGGGCCTAAAAAGTATATTGGAGCAAAATATCACAACTATTAACAGTAACTTTTTAAAAATGAACTGTATGATCAGTGTTAATTCTCTGTGTGCATAATGACAATTATCTTTAGGCCATCTATTTATAAATATGTACTGCCTGTGATACAAAAATGATATGACCTGCAAAAAAATTGAAAGCACCTTTCCAGTTTCTTTTGAGATGGAAGAAAAACAATCCCTTAGCTACAGAATATGGAATCAATAAAATGCTATCTTATAATTGCTCTAAACTATCTATAGGTAGGCTGTTAGGGAGGGATAGTTGGAATCCATCCAGTGGAATCTCTCCAAGTTCTTATTTTTTCCCCAAGTTTTTTTTTTCCACTGATGGGGGAGGGAGTTAATTATTTATTAGTGAATGACGGTATCTATTTCTGTTTAAACGTCAATCAGGTGATGCCAAATATTAGTCAGTTCCTAATAATTTTGAAGGTTTCAAAAGATAATAAAAGTAATAGTCCATTACATTACCTACTTCAGCAAGATTGTAATGAACATAATAAATTCCAGATCAGGGTTATAACAACTTCCATCTATTTAAAATGAACTTGTAGGGTTACTTTCATTAACTATGTATATGGAGAAAATGATCTGACATATTACTTTAAAGAGCCGTAAAACTGATTAGAAGGAAATATGCTTCTCAGATAGTGATTTTGGCCGCTGGGGACATTTTATCCCAGGGAAGAGAGAAGAGGGCCAGACACCGGGGGATACAATGACAACGATTTCAGTGAAGGAAACCAAGACTTTCCATTCTTTGTGCTCAGGAAAAGAAGCCTCTTGTTAATAAGTCTGAAGGATCCTTCTCCATGCTACAGGCTATTTCTGCCTCGAAATGAAACTCTTCCGGCCCCTGGAATGGCCTTTTGGCAGCCCAGGGGAAGGCTGAGGTATTAAGGGGAACTCTGCCCTCACCGCAGGAAGGAGGCAAGGGAGCTAGCACTTGACTGCACTATAGAAATTACTGCGGTACCTAGAATGCTGGATCCATTTATCAATTTCATTGCAAGGAGAGGAGGGAGAGAGGAAGGGGGGGGGGGAACCAAAAAGCCTGCCTTTTCAGCTATATGCTAAATCTAGACTCCCAAGCCGGCCATGTGTATTATGAAGAGCCTTGGAGAAAGTAACTTCATACTAATGATTTATACCTAATTGGATCTCTGAGTAATTAAAGCGCTGGTAATGAATGAAAGACATCCTTCTAATACTCCATTTACACACATAGGGAGAGAGAAGGGGAACATAAACAAATGGCTCCCCCTCCTCTTTGTAGAAGGATTTTTGGTTAGTGACCAGTCCATGACACTCATGGCCTCATCAGGTGAAACAATGTCATTATTAATTCTCAGTTCATCCAAAAGCTATTGAATTCATGGACCAGAGGAGAAGATATTTAAACACACACAGTGAGAAATTATTCACTCCCAGATACAGAGGTGGTATTCAGTCGGTTCGGGCCGGTTCGGGTGAACAAGTTGCTGCAACAATCAGCTGCCCCTGCCCACCCGCCTCTGCTCTATCCTGTCTTTTATTTCCTGATTTCTAGCTCATCTCAATTGTGTGCCACAGCTGATGCCTCCCCCTCGCTGTTCTACTTACCATTGCTGTCTTAGAAAGTAAGCAGCTGAGCTTCTAAATGCTCCATTTTCAGCACTGTGTGCAAATGCTTTAGGTGCATATGTGTGCAAAGTGCATGTGAACATGCCTTACTGAACCAGTTGTTCAATCGGGGGCATCTCACCCCTGCCCAGCTATATATCTAAACAACTGGATTTAGAAAGAAGGAAAGGCAAGCAGGCAGATCAAAGTATTAATTCATGGAAACCAGCTCCAATGGGACAGTCCCATAACTTCAAATACATGGGGAAAAATACTAACAAAAATTTCTCCAAAGTTCTCTATCCAGCTTTTTTTTAAATGCTCATTCTAAGGACAATTTGGAATATATATATATATATATATATATATATATATATATATATATATATATATATATATATATATAATATATATATATATAAAGTCACAACCCCTGGTATGCCCAAATAAGGGAGGAAGGTCACACTTCCACTCTCTGTCTTCGGCTCGTCACAAGAGACCATAAATATAACAAATATATATACAGTCGTTCTCTGTAGCTCAAATGGTTAACTCCCTGCCTGGGAGGCAATGGAGCACAGGTTCGATTCCCAAACTTGGGTATGGCTAGCTGATGAGAGCTAAATAGCTTGAAATAGATCTATACTAGTCTCCCTTTATTTATTTATCAGCATAAATATAACAAATGTAACAAAAAAGGCAACAGTAAAAAATATTGGGTTTCTGTCTGGATGGTCTCTTGTGACGAGCCTAATGACAGAGAGTGGAAGTGTGACCTTCCTCCCATACTTGGGCATACCAGGGGTTGTGACTTTAAGTATATACCTCCCACCCTGGCTGGCTGATAAGGAGTCGTTCTCTGTAGCTCAAATGGTTAACTCCCTGCCTGGGAGGCAATGGAGCACAGGTTCGATTCCCAAACTTGGGTATGGCTAGCTGATGAGAGCTAAATAGCTTGAAATAGATCTATACTAGTCTCCCTTTATTTATTTATCAGCATAAATATAACAAATGTAACAAAAAGGCAACAGTAAAAAATATTGGGTTTCTGTCTGGATGGTCTCTTGTGACGAGCCTAATGACAGAGAGTGGAAGTGTGACCTTCCTCCCATACTTGGGCATACCAGGGGTTGTGACTTTAAGTATATACCTCCCACCCTGGCTGGCTGATAAGGAGTCGTTCTCTGTAGCTCAAATGGTTAACTCCCTGCCTGGGAGGCAATGGAGCACAGGTTCGATTCCCAAACTTGGGTATGGCTAGCTGATGAGAGCTAAATAGCTTGAAATAGATCTATACTAGTCTCCCTTTATTTATTTATCAGCATAAATATAACAAATGTAACAAAAAAGGCAACAGTAAAAAATATTGGGTTTATTTCCTTGGATGATGAAACATAGCTGAAGAGTTCTGTAGCCTTATTAATAACCTAACCTGGTTTGCAGCCTTTGTAGCTTTCCTGGCTGAATTCCACCAACTTTGCTTCTTTAAAAAAATATAAGAATAAGAAAATGGAAGAAAAATTCAGCACAATGCTATAAGAAACTGTCAGCAGGAGACAGGATAGATGGTCATACAATAGCTTCTGCTATTGACAAAGAGAGATTATGAAGAAGAAAAAGTTGAGTCAAGTTCACTTTTCAAACAGATGATTCTCGCTAGGAATATGAAAAATATGCTGATCTTGACCAGATTTGAAATTGTTGTACAGTGTCCTCTGTTTATATAATAACTTGAGACAAATGGTGTGCAAAATGTTTCAAATTTGAACCTTTTTGAATTCCAAACGCCTGGTTCAGTTATTCGAATTTGAGTGGCTGTTTTCATATCTGGAATAGGCTTTGTCAATAGTTTTAGAAGTGTTTTGTTTTTCAAACATCGGTTCCAAATTAAAGACATTCTTCTTCAGGCTAAAACATTTCCAATAGGGCTGAAGCAGCCATTTTGAACACAAAACAAATTTGAAATAGTTTCATTCTGAAACATTTTGTTCCTCATTGGCATCCATGAGATATTTGAATTGTTTTCATCCCAAATTATGTTCACATTTTAGCAAGCCAGAAGTTTTATTTTATACTCAAGCTTACCTCACCTAGGGAACTATTTTGAGATCTGTTATTTTGGTACAAGGTAGCTCAGTGGCTAAGATGCTGAGCTTGTCAATCAGAAAGGTCAGCAATTCAGTGGCTCGAATCCCTAGCAACGCATAACAGAGTGAGTTCCAGTTACTTGTCCCAGCTTCTCCCAACCTAGCAGTTCGAAAGCATGTAAAAATGCAAGTAGAAAAAATAGGAACCACCTTTGGTGGGAAGGTAACAGCATTCCATGCACCTTTGGTGTTTAGCCATGTCAGCCACATGACCACGGAGGCGTCTTCGGACAGGGCTGGCTCTTCGGCTTTGAAACAGAGATGAGCATTGTCCCCCTAGAGTCGTAAACGACTAGCACATATGTGCAAGGGGAACCTTTACCTTATTTTGGTACAGTAAGGTTGAAAGTTGTGTTTGTTAAATTGCTTGGTTATGACTGTTATTTACAGATTTAATTCTGTGTTCTGACATTTTATTATATTTTGTGATTGTTGGCATTTTATTGTTGATGCTTCCTAATTTGTATGCTAAACAGTTGCAGGCAGTTTTATGCCAGGAACATGTGCTTTGTAAATATAAATGAAACATACCAGAAATTTCTTTTCTATACAATATTGGCAAGGACATGCACTTTCAGGAAGCTCTGACATTAAGGCAGCAATGCTTTCTTCTCCTTTCTCTCCTACCTTATATTGGCCTTATATTGGCCTTCAAAGTGTTGAGGGCATACATGGAAGCATTTCTAAGAGCAGGGATTTGACCTGAGTAATGATTAGTAGAAAGGTTTTATAACTATAATAAAAAGGGAGATTTCTTTAAGGAAATATGTTTGAGAGACAAACACAGCCTATCTAGCTATATCCTATCAAAAGGAAAGCCAAAAAGGATCTACTTTTTGTCATAATCCCTGGGGGAGAAAGACGGAAGAAAATCATTTGAGATAGCACTCTCTCAGATAAGCATAAGTGAAGTGATAGACAAAGAGCAGGGACATAGTAAGTCCTTCACTCTCTAACTATAACCTATTGCCCCCTTGTGGTCAGTAGGTCAAGAGGTGTCGAAGAGTCATTGCCCTTAAGTCACCCTTGCAATAGCCTAGGGGACAGGGAAAGTTAACTATTTTCCTGTTGCTGCAAGCAACAGAAGGAAATTATTTGGACCATCCATTGATGCTGCATACCTTCCTTAATCCTTCTGTGCTGGTCTGCTCTCTTTCACATCTTTCCTACCTTCTAGTGTTAAACGATGCGATACTCTTCCCCACAGTAGCTATGTGAAGGCAATCTGATGTCAGATCTCTTCTGAGGATGGGTCCATATTTGCACAGAGAGATCATATCTCTTAGCTAGCCCTTGGGTGCAGGGTTGGAGTTTAAGGTTGCAAAATTGTGGAATTATCAAGCGGATGTACTTTAACTGAAGGGAAACGATGGGCAAATATTTGAGATATGGCATTAGAAATAGAACTGGAGGAAAACTGAATAAGTGGATAGTTGGAACTAACTGGATAAGAAAGAGAATAGAATTTTGCTTTTTATATATTCATATTAATAATGTTTATTATACTCGAGCAACTTTATTTTGAAGCAGGACATCATTATTTATGTTTGTTTATATGGATAATGTTCATGTTAAATTTCAAAAAACTGTATAGGAACCACTTTTAATATTTTAAATGTGCACATTTCTATCTTCTCTCTCCACACCAACTCAACCTTTCTGATATATCTCTAGGTTCAGTTTTTTCCTCTTTATTTTCTCTCTTCCTTCTCTCAGGAATGCCATATGTGAACTGAGCTGAAGCCTTCGATAGTTACAAAGGTAGATCTATTTGGTTTTTAAAAAAAAAAATATTTGCAGCATTTAGTAAATTCTGAGCATTTTAGGGATATCAATAATAATTACTGTTAAAACTGACTGGACTCGTGCTAAGCATTTCTATGTTGTATATTCTTTTTTCTTTCCTTCAAATTTGAATTCTTTTGTTGCATGTTGGCATCTGCAGTGGAAGATCCCTTAACATACATTTTCAGGGTGAGAGGAATCCTTATCCCTAGTTATTTTTTTGTTCTTATGTAGGAGAGGTTGATCCTGCATGTTTTCCCTTAGCACTCCCCTACTCTTTACTGTCCTGCAATGGGTCATAACTAATGATAGAATTTAAAAATTACATATGCAGAAGAAAACTTGAGTCTACTAAGGGATATAGTTCAGCTGTTTCTAATAATTGGACGTTCTGATTTGTTTAGCTTTAAACATCCTAAATAAAAACAATTTTTGACATAGAAAACCATTACAAAATATTCTTAGATTTCATTGTATTTGTTGGGTATTTAGAAAGCATGGGAACTTCCTTATCAGATGCCGATTGCTATCAGGAACAGGCTGTTGTCATGGATAATAAAAGGGGGAAAACAGGTGTCAGATGAACTGCCTGATTAATAGAGCATTACTTACAATGTCATTGACCCAAAACACAACCTTTGGGTCTAATTTTGCTTGTCATGCTGGCATCAGCCTGGAACGATGCCACTGAGGCCAATGCTACCAAGAACAGGCTTGGAGTGCAATTTAATTCTCTGCCTATTTAGACAGAATTCTACTGAGTGCAGTGAGTTTATATCAAGGTAACTATACTAGAGACTGCAACTCTTAAGATTTTTTTTAATGTCTCAACAAGATTTTTGGAGCAAAATAACTTCTGATAGGGACACAGTGGCTCAGTGTCTAAGACGCTGAGCTTGTCAGTCGAAAGGTTGACAGTTTGGTGGTTTGAATCCCTAGTACTGCGTAACTGAGTGAACTCCCATTACTTGTTCCAGCTTCTGCCAATCTAGCAGTTCGAAAGCACGTAAAAATGCAAGTAGAAAAATAGGGACCACTTTTGTTGGAAGGTAACAGTGCTCTGTGCGCCTTTGGCATTGAGTCATGCCATCCACATGTCAACGGAGACATCTTCGGACAGCGCTGGCTCTTTGGCTTAGAAACAGAGATGAGCACCGTCCCTAGAGCCGGAAACAACTAGCATAAATGGGTGGGGGAACCTTTACCTTTACCATTAAGAAACCCTAGGTTCTATCCATGTAATCTCCACTCCTGACATCTAAATATAATTAAGGCATTATTTAGCAGGAGAACAAGAATTCATTTCAGCCTAGAAGGTAACCTTTGGTAATTTCAACATTTGAAGGAGCATGGCTAATTATAATTGTAACAATTTATTAAATGTATATGCCATCCAACACCTAGAGCCCTTCCTTCCTCCCCCACCCTTTATTTTCTTGTTCAGCTCTTCTATTTTTAAAGGGCCAACTAGACAGACATTCAACTGATGCTGCTTTTATGAGCATAGACTGTTCTGACTGCAGTTTCTTGTCCCTACCTCTGTTGAAGAGTTAGCACCATATTTCCAATATGCATTTGAGAGAGTGTTGTACCTGCACAAATGGCTTTCCCTCTCTATCACTGAGATTTTAAAAAAATCTTGAAGTAATTTATAATTACGATGGCCATCCTTTCCATTCCCGCAAACCATTATTTAAATGCCCTGATGTACACTGCCATTTTATAAGAGCTGGGTCCTACAGAGAAACTAAGGCCAATGAAATCTATTTTTATCCTTTCAAACAATCAGTACATATGGCAATCGGACGCAATATGGTGAATTCTGGGGTTTTTGAATTACACTCTGTGATTCATTTGTGTCTGTATTAGCAAGACTGACTTGCTTGTTCTCCAATGCTTTCATGTTTAATTGGGGGAGAGAAACTTTACTGATTTTTAAAAAGTCATTTGCTTACTTACTTGAAAGGGGACTTCATGCTGGGGTCATTTTAGTAGCACATATCTCCCAAGTCAGCCTAATAAACACCCATTCATTCACAACCAGATTCTGATATGCATATGCAGTAGAGTGCTATGAAAATATTTCTGCCTTCTAAGATATACACAAGTAAGTAAATAAATAACATATTCTACTTCTTTAAAAACAAAATAAAGTGTGTGATCAAAGTTTACAGTTTTATGAATGGAAGGTTCTTTTTAACTGGAAAGAAAATGAAATTTAGTGGCATGTTATTTCGGATGGAAAAGAGAATTCTTTTTCCGTCAAGGTTTCGTATCCTCTAAAACAGCTTGTTAATAGATAACAGAGTCTAGGAAAAAAAACAAGGATAGAGAAGCTAGATGGAGAGATATATAAGTTTTAAAGTGATAGCTTTGAACTTTTGTAATTTTTCCTGCCACTGTTGATCAAAGCAAAATCATTATTTTCAGTGCTGAAATGTTGAACGGTGAGGTCAAGAATTTTCTAAGTCTGCCCTGATCCAGCTCCTAGATGAGTCTCTTCAATGGTGACTTTCCTAGGTGCAGATATTGCTGGATGTTTCAGGATCCCAGAAATATGTTTGCTGGCTTGTCCTTGATTACTCTTTTAATGCAAATATAACTCTGTCCACCGTACAGAATAACAGAATTGGAAGGGACCTTGGAGAAAAACATCTTTTTAGGACCTAAAATTGGTAACTGATTGAATTGTTTAAACCAGAACTATTTTCCTAATGTGTAATGGTATATGGGAATGACAGGAAGAAAATATGGAGAAGAGGGGGAGCGAAGGGAATATAGAAAGCAGCATTAGGAACGTGGAGAGCATAAGTGGCTCAGCAAGGATCCTCCCTAGTTTCTCAGGCTGTGGAGAAGGAGGTGGAAAGATAAATGTATTTTCATACTTGCAAGATTCATACAGTAAAGTTCATCTGGCCATACTTCCTGTCTGGTCTACCTTGAAACTTTGACATAATGTTCATCTAGCAATCTATTATTCTCGGACATCTAATTCTTTGTGTCAGAGATCAGCTTTTGTGTAATGTATGAATGTGCAATGTGTATTCAAGTATTAGTAGAGTGGCATTGTGCAGTCCTCACCAGTTCCCAATTTCTTCAGTTCTCACATATCCACTTACTCATCTTTTCTCATTGGATTTGCTTTCCATACAGCTGGTCACCTTTATTGCTCTTCTCTGATCATGCAAAGCATGAAAGCTTGTTATGAAAAAGAAAACAAACAATAGAATGAATCTAGAACTATTTCTTATTCAGGTTTCAGATATCAATAATGGAATCATATCTTGCTAATTAAACCTGCCATTTTAAACTCATAATCCTAAAGTGTTTTCAGCTTCACGTCTCTGGGTTCATCCACTGGGGAAGATACAACTTTCTGTTAAATAAGGGTGATTTTACAAAAGAACGTCTTCTGTTGGATGTTCTATCTAGATTACAGGCGGGGTGAAATCCATCAGGTTCTGACAGGTTCTGGAAAACCGGTAGCAGAAATTTTGAGTAGTTCAGAGAACCAGCAAATGCTACCTCTGGCTGGCCCCAGAGTAGGATGGGAATGGAGATTTGCAGTATCATTCCCCTGCCACTTCCACCAAGCCATGCCCACCAAGCCACACCCACAGAACCGGTAGTAAAAAAAAATGAATTTCACCACTGATTATAGGGGTGTCGAACTGGCAGACCATGGGCCAGATGTGTCACCTGCAGGCCACACCCACCTCAGCTCTGCAAATGGGAAAAATGTCATGATACATTCATGTGACGGCAACGTGACAGGGCAAGTTTGACACCCGTGATCTAGAACAAGTCTAGCTTGGAGGTAATTGGATCCCACACAAGGAGAACAGTCACATACCTGACATTGCTTATGCACAGTTAACTCTAGGTGGGCTGAAGAAGTTACTCAGTCAAATCACAATTATTGAGAGATGTATCTTTATTTAAACTATAGTTATTGTTTCTAAATGATGCAATTTGCGTAAAATATGTACATTTCATACAAAGTGACAATCTATTTGAGCCTTTCAGGGAGATGATTCATTTCTTTGGTTTGGGAAAAGGAAGGAGTAACCCACAACTGTGCTTTTGATTCAGAGAATGCTGCAGAGCTAAGAGAAATCTCAAGAAATGTGGCAGGGTAATGAACTGTACTATGAGGTCTTCTCTGATTCCATTTTAGGGCAGCGTCCCCAGAAAACCAAGAACTGGAACATATACTGTGATGACCTCAGACGATTTAATTTTTCTTTATTTTATAGCTCATCTAGCACAAAGGAGTACCTGAAAAGTAGATGCCAACAGATGAACTGCAGGACCTGAGGATTTGTCCCAGATAACGTGATCAAACTTTTTAAAAACATGCTCCAGTTTAGGTTGTACTGATTCCCAGAAGGTTCCCTTCCTCTTCAAGGACTAGTTAGCTGTACAGGCATATCATTTGCTTTTTGCATGTCTTTGAAGTATTCTCAAAACACAAGAGTAATAATTGGATACTCTCACCTCAGCTGGCCTGCTCAGCTTGGGTCACATATGTAAACACCCTAGTCAAATAACAACCTCAAAATTTAATTTATTTCCACCCAAACAAGTTCTTTTATCATAAAGCAATAAATTTGTCTTGGTGCTAGCAATTTGTTGTGGGTGACATAACATTGCAAATTGATTAATCGCTACTGTACACGACAAAATGAAAAAAGCAAGAAATTATTATGAATAGCGTCCATCTGATACAGTAGGGATTCATTATTCAAAAGTGTTTGCTAGTGGTTAGCTATCCCCCTGCTGCAAATTACATTTATTTGCAGACTTCCTACATCATGCGTATACAAATCTACAAACATGCATTTATTAAGACATAGAATGAAAGCTATTAAAATATGAAAAATGATTTTTCCCCTGCCTTTAAAAAATATTATTTTTATATCTAGGTAGGCCACTGCTGTGCAGATGCATTTGTTGATTTCAGGCTTTGCCTGCTGAACTAGTCCTACAATTTAAGGACATTTAACTGTTTGTTATTACCTTTTCACAGGTAGATTTCACATCTCTTTTGTAGTCAAATGTAAGAGCTGAAACGTGTTAGAAAAGGAGAGGTTTGTGCTTTTTCATAGGCTTTTAATGTTTAAAATTAGGGTGAGAGATCTTTTCAATTGTCACTTTAAAGTAATCATAAGGACTTTGAAAGAATTGAAATGCATACAGTACAGTTATAATATGGCTAAGACATATCATTGTGTGAGAAGAGGTTAATATTCCAAGTATAAAACATTCAAAGTCTAATATACCAAACATGGTTATATTCAAAACCTAGAAATTAGAAGTAAATAATTCTGCTCTGAAGAGAAGTAATATCATCACATTATGCAGTGCTTTTCTATCATTGGCCGAGCCAATCCTCCATTGTCTATGTTGTGGTAAGCAATCTGCAATCTTCAAACTCAATATTTCCTCATTTTTTAAAGGTGACTCATGGAGCCCTCTCAGATAGTGCTGTGGAAATTTGAAACACAACAGCACAAAATATAGTCCAGCTGATAAGAGCATTATTAAAAAAATTAAACAGAATGACCAAAGAGGATTTAGTATCTGTAATACACCTTTATTTACTCAATTTTTGATGGTAAAAGGATTTTTTCTTTCAGGGCTTCAAATGTCATAAAGACATACCTGGACTCAAAGGAAATTTACTTGGTTCTCTTTTTCTAAATCTCTCTCTCTCTCTCTCTCTCTCTCTCTCTCTCTCCTCTCTCTCTCTCTCTCTCTCTCTCTCTCCCCCTCCCTCCCTCCCTCCCTCCCTCCCTCTGTCTCTCTTGCACACATTTCCCCACTACGCTTATTTGTTTATGTAGCCTGTTAAGAATTATTTTTCAGATCTTATCTTGAAAAAGAACTCAAATGGAAACCTATCCACTGAACTAGTTTACTAACAGGCTGTATGCAATGTAAATATACAATGTTAGATTCCTCCTTGGCTAAAAGACAAAAGATGAATATGGTGATTGATTTAATATTAAGCACTGGGCACTCAATTATTTTAAAAATGGGCAAACACAGATTTGCATAGCATCTGCATTTATTAAGGCGTATAACATCTGTGTATCCTAAGGTACAATTATTGCTATAATTAAAGAATTAACTACACTCTATCTTATTCTATCAGGGAAAATTGTGACGGCATAACTACATTTCTACTATTAAGACATTTTTGATGGACAACTCCTTCTTCTGATTGTTAAACAATAAACTCAGCCACCTTAATTAATGCAGGGATGGGCAACCTGATGCCCTGTGGCTGCAGGCAACCATCAAGCTAATTTCATGCAGGGTTTTGTTCTAATTTCAGGAACTCTGTAAAAACAAAAAAAGGCTGAAGTCAGATCTTATTAAAAGGTATCAATTCCTTCCTGGCAGCCAGCAGGAAGTGAAAGAGGAGAGAGAGAGGAAAGAAAAGATGTCAAAATAAGAGATTGAGAGTGAGTAAAAGAAGAGTGAGATAACGTATGCCATAGCTCCGGTTGCATCAGCCCTACCCATTCTGCATCCCCCGAGAATGCATGGCCTTCCAAGATCAAGTTTTTCATCCCTGAGCTAGCTAACATTTTTAGTGGAAGGTTATCTCTCCTGTAAAGTAAGATGTGGTGACTGTACAGTTTTTAAGAATAGTAAAGGAAAAAAAAATCAAGATGCAATCAGATGTCATTAGTCTCATCAAAGAATGTGATGATGTAATCACCTGTCATTGAACTATCAAATATTCAAGTCATTATTTAAAATTAAGACACCTTGAAATCCAGGCATAATCTAAATAATACAGTAAGGATCTGACTACAAAACACTGACGAATAACAGAAGAAGCAAACAAGAAGAGCTCAGCATTTTATGGAATCTGACCTAAAACAGAGGAAGTTGTTTGCTCTGGAGTGCTGTTCTTGAGCATGGAAGCATGGTGGACAGCTGGTTCCGTATGCTCAATTTCTCCCTGACATCCCATTTTCTTTCTTGGTCTCTTACTCTTATTTTGTCAAATGGGCGTAGCATGCAGCACAAAATTTCCATCTCAATGCTTGAAAGAATTGAGTACTTTTCCAGGATTGCCTATACCAAGTTACCAGTTTCCATATTATACATTGTAAGGACAATATCTATCTATATCTATAAAGGTAAACGTTCCCTATAAAGGTAAAGGTTACCTTTACCATAGGTACATATGTGCTAGTTGTTCCCAACTCTAGGGGGCGGTACTCATCTCTGTTTCAAAGCTGAAGAACCAGCGCTGTCCGAAGTTGTCTCTGTAGTCATATGGCTGGCATGATTAAACGCCAAAGGCGCACTGAACCCTGTTACCTTTCCACCAAAGTGATCCCTATTTTTCTACTTGCATTTTTACATGCTTTCGAACTGCTAGGTTGACAGAAGCTGGGACAAGTAATGGGAGCTCACTCCGTAATGCAACACTAGGGATTTGAACCACTGAACTACTGACCTTTCTGATTGACAAGCTCAGCATCTTAGCTACTGAGCCACCCCTTCCCCTTTTTATTTCATTTTTTTTATATTGTTTATACATATCACTGTGTGAGTGGTGTGATACTTGAGTATCATACATTTCATTACAAACAAACAGTATTATTACTCATAGTTATTACATTTCATTTTCATTATTTCATATTATTTACCCATTTTTGTTAGTATCACCCTTCACGTCTAAGTCTTCTTCATCATATATCTTAATATATTGATATACATATACTATATTTCCCCTTTTATTTCTATATCTATTTTAACTTTTTCCCCTTCTATCATTTTTATTTTCAAAGATGTGGTAATAACATTTCTATTTCTTATTTTCCATCTGTTTTGTTATTCATATTTCCAATATTTAGTTCTTCATATCTATCTATATTAAAATTCCATCCTTTCTTTATTTCATTATTCAATATCTCAATATACTCTTCTGGTACCAATAACAATATGTTCCTTTTTTCTATATCTATATCCATCTATCTCTATCTCTATCTACATCTACATCTGTATCTGTATCATCTGTATCTATATATTTATACCGTATCTATTGATTGATAGATGATTGATAGATTACAGCTAGATAGAGAGAAGATAGATAGATAGATAGATAGATAGATAGATAGATAGATAGATAGATAGATATGGAGATGGAGAGAGAGAGAGAGAGAGAGAGAGAGAGAGAGAGAGAGAGAGAGAGAGAGAGAGAGAGAGAGACCAACCTGAAGTTGATGCTGAACAAAGCTCTTGAAAAAATTATTTAGCACTGAGGGATGAATGCATTGCTTGGAAGAAGCCACCAACAAAGTCAGCCTGAAAGAAATGCAGAGATACATGATATTGGTCTTCTCCAAGCAGCTGTCATAAAGAAACCTAGGCAAAATTATTCAAAATTCTTTCAGAAGACCAGACTGATCAATGAATGTAAATCAGTGTTTCTCAACCTTAGCAATATTAAAATATGTGGACTTCAACTCCCAGAATTCCCTATTCTCTCTCTCTGTGTGTGTGTGTGTGAGAGAGAGAGAGAGAGAGAGAGAGGGAGGGAGGGAGGGAGGGAGGGAGGGAGGGAGGGAGAGAGGGAGGGAGGGAGAGAGATTTTATCATGTGTTTTTATGGGGGATAGTTTTTCAGGCACGGTATTCTCCCCCCCCCCATTCCATAAATGCCCCTAGAGTTGTATATTAAAAAAGGAGGGGAAGACGAGAGGAGAATATTAGATTTCAGTTACTGAAAGTTCTGTTTGCAATCAGAGTACCAGTACGCACAACAATCCTAGCAATTGATTGATTGATCTGTATGGATGAACGGATCCTTGTGGCTCTTCCTCTTTTTACCAGTTTCTTATTAGTAGCACCTTTTTCATTTGCACATGAGCTGCTGAAGGAGCTGCCATCTGTGTTTAACTGGAATTCCATTCTTCCCTCCTCCTCTTCCGCCTTCCTCTTCCTTCTTTTCCTCCTCCTTCTCCATAGATTGTTCCAAAGGTTTCAGAAATAGTTCCTGTATTTTAGATAAGAAATCATTATGGTCCTCCAAGAACCACCCCCAAAATCAGATTCACCTGTACTATGGAGAAAAGATACTTTCCTTAAGAAAGCAGAATGTTTTGTATACAAGCCGCTACATTTTTCACACTTCTAGTTATTGTACAATTCTTTTTTTTTAATTTTTTTTAAATAGTGCACAGCTCTAAAGCGACTGCACACTTTCAGTTCTACTTTACCTGTGAATGCCAGACATTTTGTTAAAAAGAAAAATTACTGCCATGCAGGGTTTTGTTCCTTATCTGACAATAGATAAAGGAAGCTCCATTTAAATAAATCCTATTTTAGATTTGGAGACTAAATAATCTCTGGTCAAATCTAAAGAGAAAAAGTCCATCAAAGTTCCATAACTGAGTCCCTTGTCTAAGGTAATAGATGGCAAATAATCAATCACTCAATTAATCAATCACTCAATCCACATATCTGAAATATGTCCCAGCTAATGCAATAGCAGAGACTGTGAATTACTTTCATTCAGCCCCATTTAAAATAGAACATGTAAATCAATAACATCTAATCAAACCACCAACTTCCTATAACAGAATAATCATACAGAAATAAAAACAATAAATTTAGACTTTAAAAACAATAAATCCAGACTTAATCCATGGAATTTAGCATTGCTCCTAGTATTTTAAAAAATATATTTCCTGCCAGCTTGTGGGGTTTTGTTTTGTTTTTGCTCTGCAGTTTTGAAGGGCAACTATGATCATGCATAATTAAAAATATAGCCAATTTACCATGAAATGAAAGTGATGGCAACCAATGAAGTGGGGCAGTGGGGGGGTGAAGGAGGGGGGAGCAATTGCCTTTGGGTAGAAGTGCTGTATCTCCTTTGGATGCATAATGTCTTGGTGGGGCCTTTTGAAGCTCAGTGCTTCTTGCAGAGAGAGAAATGTTTTGCCTGAAACATTTATCTCTGGATGTATTGTTTTAACTCACTTTTACTGAATTGTTACTGAGATGATGGCTTCTTTTAATCCATAAGTAGGTGTTGAATGTAAGCCTGTATGTTACTGATATTACAACATAAGCTTTATGTAAACTAGGTAAATTCAATCCAAAATACAAGGCACAGAACCTATAAATATATATATAAAAATGGCTTTCTCAGATTTCCAATGAGAAAAGGGAATGGTGGAAATATATAGATCCATGATGAACAAAAAAGGAATATTTGGAATACATAGATATCTTCAGTGACACTGTAAGGACCAGACTTTTGGGCACATGTCTAGGGTCCCACTAAGCAGAGTGAGTAGAAAGGGTTCAAAATATATTCTAATCTAAAGAGGAGAACTGGGGTCTATTACATATGGGGAAATTGCCTGTTTCAGTGGGCATACAATTACTTCATTTTTGAACCTTACATGTTTGAACTTCAAGCAAGCTTTCCTTTCCTTTATCCCAGTCTTTTCCTAATGAATTTTCCATATGTCATGCCAAACCATCTTTACTTAATTTTTCAAATTGCTTTTCTAACAGATGATGTCTGTTTCATTGTCTTTCATAACTCACCTATTCAGCAGGAAGGGATGAAATTAAGGTTTCGGCTTGTTCTTTCAACCTACCTATAACATACTTCTCTGATTCATTTCTACTAACATCCATTTCATCTGATATTTCTGTAATTTCGATCCAATGATCTCCATAAAAATTTCTATCTTCCCAACCAAAATAAATTCAGTGGGGGGGAAACGGCCAGGTTTATTTTAACAGTTTCTACTTACACCTTAGCTTTACTGTATAGTATATATAATTTTAATGTAGGGACAGCTGGAGACATTTAGCAGTGCAGGAGAAAGAATTCAATGAGTATAAATTACATGCCTAGTATATGCAACCAATCGTCACTTATTTCTTCAAATATTTAGACACCTCACTAAAGACAGAGTTGGGGTAATCTAAAAGGTCCATTACAGATAAGATCACCAGTTTTTGAATACCATTTTTCGCCTCCAGACTTTAGGGCCATTCCAACAGATATTCTGGGGAATAAAAGCTTCTACTTTTCCTGGTTCCTTTATTAGCAATTGTCACTATGTTCTCCCCTCCCTAACTCTTCAAAATGATAGTAAATGTCACCCTGTGTCATCATTCCATGGGACATGTATAGGACACTCGTAAAGAACTCCAAAACCATGATTGAGAATGATAATAAGCTGTTTTAAATAAACTGGAGAGTTGAATGGATGCAGAGGAATTTATTATCCTACTCAAAATGTCACCATCTTGGTTTCATTGGCATTAGCTGCAAGTCCAAGGCAGAAAATAAGGAATGGCTGTTTTGAAGCTGAAGCTCTGCTATGGACTAGAAACTCTATTCTGTGAATAATTTGACATTAGACTTTGTTTCTGAAGTTAGGTTCAAGGCCCAAGCTGGAACTGCTGCTTTTATGTCTTTCCCCTCCTCAAGCTTCTGAACCTTGTCTCCAGTCAATTTTTGAATTTCCCGAGTTTATGGTTTTGATTTCAACTTACATTTCTTGCAACTAGATTTGGAGGTGGTTTATTGGAGTTCATTGCCACTATGAATATCTCATCGATTTATTAATAATAGCACCCTTTAAATGATGTCTATGGATTGTTCCTGAAATCATTAGGCATAACTATTTTAAACTCTATACTCAAAATAGGGCAGGAATATTTCTGGATATCATCCTACTATCATCTTATTTTCCCTCCATAAATGTTTCTATGTCTTTAATTGAGGCAAAACTATTCCATATCCTATTTTTCCTACTTATTTTAAGTAGCCTGACCAGATCAAAGCAAAACAAACCAGGGGTGTCCACAGGGAACAGGTCCAAAAAGTCAAACTGTCTATGATCATGCAGCTAAAGTCCTGCCCTTATATTTATCTGCTCTTCTTACATGTTTTACAGGTTATTTTTATGCATACTTATTTAAAAATGGGGAGCTGCTCCCTGAGCCAAGAAAACAGTCACAGCAAAAAGATTTCAGCACCAATAATGCCAAATCTGATGCAGTGGCACCAATTGCCCTTCATTTTGCAGAGGGTTTTTTTTATCCAATTTCACAAAATAATTTGTTTTGCTAAGAAACTGGAAGGGGAAACATGGGGCTAAGGGAATAAAGTCCCTACTGAATGAGCAAAGACCAAATTCTTGAAAACCTCTGAGGTGCTTGCGTTAATGTCATGATATTACACCGTATTGCTGTGCAGGTTAATATAATTGGGTTACTGTGTATGAGCAATGATCCATAGCATGTTATGGCACAGAAACAAATGACATTTAACTAAGAGATTTGTAAGGCACCTTGTTATCTGCATGTTGAACAATTGGAATGGATAGTAAGATAGCTAGACAAGCGACTGATGTATTAGTTGTTGGGTTTACTGGACAGGCAGAATTTATAACAGCACCATTCTAACATAATTTATTAGACCCATAAACAGACAGATCCAATGTTTTTACTTAGATTACACCCTTGTCACACTCTCTGATCCTGAGCCAGCAGCAGCCCTCTTGTAGCCTAATTTAGTATTCACATGAAGTACAGCTGCTTTGGGAAGCAGAGCCAGGGAGGGGGGCCGAGTGGCAAACCCACCTTTCCATTTTGGCACTTCAGAACGCCATGCACTTATTAGACAAATGTGACTTAACTGCTGTGCATAGCTTGACTCGCTATCTTGTCCCTGGCAGAAACTAGATATTGTTAATGAAAGAGGTCAGCAATGCAAAAGAGATTTTCACCTCTAGCAAGGGAAAAGAAAAGGGGGGAAAAAAGCAAGCAGCTTCTGACATTTATTTATCCCTATGCAATGAGAAATCTCAAACGCATATATCAGCTAAAAGGGAGCAAACTGATAGAAAAAAGTAGAACATCTTGAAGTAGCCCGCTTTAATTGGCAAACAGTTCTTAATAGGGATGAAATCTGGCCAAACGCTGGCAAAACAGGGTAATTTAGAGCAGACTGGTCTTTTTCTGGAGCAGAGTGGCAAGCCATAAGTATTCCATTATGATCCTCTCATACTAATCTCCCCCCGCCACAGCAAACCAGAGCTACAAAAAGCCAGACAGCCATTAGATGGCAGCAATCTCAGGAAACTGCCAGGCAAACAACAGCGACAAAAATGACAAAGGTTTTTCGAAAAATTAAGAGAATTTAACTACTGATTTCAGCCTGTGTCTTGCTTTTTTAAAAATAAGAGTTGACATTCTTTTCATTATAAGCTCCAATATGCGTGCAAATTTCATTGAATGAAGATGAAAAACAAACCTTTTTTTAAATTCTTGTCTTTGGGATATAATGTACCGAAATTGCTGTTACTAAGTGACATCATAAAGCACAATGTCATGTGACTGCATCGCTTTAGCAATGGCAGTTCAACAATCAAAGTTGCCATTGTTAAGCAAGGGCCACACAATTCTGTCAGTGTGTATGAGAGTTCATGACTGGCAGAGACATGGTAACAAGGCCAGTCAATGAAGAGACATGTCAACTGGGTCAGCCAATGAGGGCTGTTTGGAAACTGAAACATTATTTGCTGTGTGAGCAACAAGGAGACAGCATGGAGCCTGGGCATGGCTTAGCTCTGCAGCTCCGAGTCTGCGCTGAGCTCTAAACTAATCTGCTGCTTTGATCTAAAATCGAAACTGTTCTCTCCTCTGCCTGTGTTTGCTTGTACTTGCTACCAGATTGGAAAACCTGTTTTTGGTATTGTATATTTCCTTCATGTGTTATATTATATACAGTATAACCTGGTAGCAAGTACAAGCAAACAGGCAAAGAGAAATTAATGAATCCTGCTGAATCAGTTACCTGTGTGCGCTTTCTGGATGTGATTGCTGCAACAAACCCTGACAAATTCATTAAGCAAGGACCTCATATGACTATAGTTTCTGTGACCATAGGGATGTTGCAACATCCGAAACTCTTGAGGACTTATTTTAACTCCCCCTTGTTCAGCACTGTCACAAGTTTGAACTGTTAATGAATGGGTGGTTGTTTCTGTATGTGTTTCTGTCATTTCTAACATTCCAGAATGGACCACTGCATTGACTGTATGGGTTTTTTATTTTCATGATTCAACGTCTATTTTCTTCATGTATTTATTCGTTTTAGCCTTGCTCTAGACTTCTTTTCTCCTCCAATTTATCCTAACACTGTCCAACCTTGTGGACTTTAAACTCCTTGCAGCTTAGGAGCTGATGCTATTTATTTATGAAACTCTCGCAAATACCACCTATGCTAATAGAGCAGCATAAATGAGTCCTGGAAATGATTAAAATGCCAGAAATGGTTGAATAACTGAATCAAAATCTTATTATTTATATAATTTATTGATAACCTAACTAGGATTCTCTGAACACTTTGCAAAAGTTAATAAAAATTGTGATACAATATCAAAATACAATCAATATGATATTGTCATGTGATGCATTGCTTTCAAATAGAAAAAATAATGAAAATGAATTACATAGTAGCAAATCACAATTAAACTGTTCTTGGAATGGCAAGTCTATTCTAAAAGGAACACTACTAAAATAAAACCTTTTTTTATTAAATACCACCATATTTGAGTGAGAATGGGGCAATTATTTAAGATGAGCTTTAAAAATCAAGGAGCGTCAGATGCAAGGAATCAGGACCATTCATAAGGTACAGAAGATTTATTCAAACCCATACATAAGAATCTAGTCAACACTAAATTGGCCAATGGAATTGAGGAGGGGTTGGACTTGAAGCTCTTACAGGAACACAGCGACTCTAAACTGATGACACACCGAACTCTTCCCCCCACCCCACCCCAGATGTGTCTCTTCTACAAAGAGTTTGGGTTGAAGTCTAGACCATTGCTTTCTTATGGCAATCCAAGATTATTTTCAGAAAATCTTCAGCTGTTACCCTAAACCAGTGGTTCCCAAACTTGGCAACTTTAAGACTTGTGGACTTCAACTCCCAGAATTCTCCAGCCAGCTCTGCTGGGAGTTGAAGTCCACAAGTCTTAAAATTGCCAAGTTTGGGAACCACTGCCCTAAACTTATTTATATGTGGGGGCACCTGGTAAAAAGGTATCAAAGAAACCTGTTGGCAACTATGACTGCATGATTGGTCTGTGCCCATTTCTTTCCCTGCATTATAGCCACTCTCTAGACTTCTATTGCCCTTCCCAAACATATGGTCCTTGTTGTTATACAACGAAGTCAGCCTTACTAGACACACAAGAATTTGTTTTAAATAAATGTAGGATTACATTATTAGTCTGTAGTGATCTTACATTGGGGCCTTTAAGGAATCCAGTGCATCCAGGAAGTTTCTTTCATCCATCCTGGCTATTAGCAACAGGAATGCATTTAGAATTATCTTAGATGAAATTAAGTTTAGGCTGCTATTAAACCATTCCAGCAGATCTTCTCCTATGTGGTCTTTATTGGGATCAGCATTGTGTTAAATGAGCTATGTATGTATAACTGAACAGGGATAGCACAATTTAAGAGCCTGCAGTGCTAATGGTTCACATGTTTTTATGGACAATCATGATACTATCAATGATCCCTCAAACTTGCCAAATCTTGTATGAAGATGTGGAATTATTAAGTCAGAAGCATTTCCGCTATTGCTGACTCTGCTAAGCCATACTGGAACTAATAGAAAAATCTGTGCCATAAATAACAATAGTCATGCTTCAGTTTGTTCTGAAACGAAATGTATCGTTAAACAAAATGAAATTGATTCAGTTCATTTAGAATAACGTTTCACAAACCTTCCAGATACTTTGGAACTACAACTCCCAGAATTCCCAGCAGCACGGTTTTTTAATAGATTTGAAGAGCAATCAGTTGCAAAAAGCTGAGCTAAGCCAGACGTCCTTGATCAATGCACCTATGTTTAAAGTGAGAGTTTGTCTCAATTATGAGGTAAAAATGAGCTTAATAATTTTTTTATGTTTTACTTAAGAACAGGCGATAGGAAAGTTTACTTTCTGATATTTGATCTTATTGGAAGAAATGTCCATCTGGGTTCAGCTTCAAGTGAGGAAAAAGACACTGGAAACATGGAGGCTGCTTGAAAAGATGGTTTAATAGTGGATAGGATCACATTGGTTGAGTTCCTGAACAGAAAAGGGGGATCACATACTTCCAGATGTTGGGTGAAGAAGAAAAGAGACCAAGATGCTGAAAGTTCCTGGCTTTATGTTCTCTCTGGCTTTTGATCTTGAGCGTGTATTCTGATTGGTTGTCAGATTCCCATGGAGCAATGCAGGGGCAACCCTGCATTTGAGTCCAAGTTTGGTTGAGCATTGCTTCTTCCCAGGTGCCCTGTAGTGAGTTTCTGTAGAAGGATAATCTTACCTTTGTTATGTAGAGTAAACTAGCTCAAGCTTTTTTAATGGCCCATTGACAAAGGTGGGGGCTATTAAGAATGAGTTTGTTTCCTGCCCAAAAACATGTTTTCTCATTTCTTATCCAGGGAAATATAATATTCTGCCTTTTCAATATTTCATTTTTCTAGGAGAGGGGGTGGGTTTTAACTTCCTACACTCTTTCTTTTTTTAAAAAAAAGGTTATTTCCTTTAAGCCTCAGGAGGTTAAAGAGGATCCTGCATTATTATTACTATAATCATCATTATCATCACCAACATAGCTGATTATAGATTGACAACATACTGAAGTGAGAAAATTAAAGGTGATTTTCATATTTTACTCATATTTAGACATGTTTTCCTTAATCTGACATTCTTTCATATCTGGTTGGACTACAACACCCTAACAAATCTGATACAAACTAGGTTAGTAAAAACCACCTTTAAACATGACAAATGTCATGTTAAGTCTGTTTGCCAACCTCTCTGGAAAAACTAAGGCAGCTGAGAGCTCTTTAAACTATTGAGTCAGGCCTGACATGTCTACATGACATGCAGGAGCTTTCGAACAAACAAGGGTATATCCCTGAATTAACACAGGAAACATAGAAAACTTTATAGTATCCTTAAAAACAACATCTACTGAAATGCAGATAAGGTTTTATTTCATCTGTTGATACATCCCTTCATAATGTAAATGTATAATTTAAGAGGAACTTTTCTAATTTCACTGTATTTAACATGTTTCTACTATCTTTCTCTTGCAGCACCCAAGAAAGCAGATAAATACGAAGAGTCCAGTTTTAATCTTGCACCATGCAGGAGACTTACTTTGATGAAAGATGTAATTTCCAGGGAAAAATGCTACCTTTAATGGATTAGAGGCTAATTCTCCCACACTCTATTGTGTCTAAAACACACTGAACTTTTTTTTTAAGTAAAAAATAATAATAAGAGAAATAGCCAGATAAATGGAATAGTTAAACATACCTTGGTGCCACTATCACTTTTCTACTGAAAACTGATAATAATGCCAAGTTCTGAAAATTCAGCCTGAAAGAAAAATAATTTAAATTTCAGACTCTGCAGAGTCCATGCTGTTACATCAAAACCTAAACTTCACAGCTGTTCCTGGCAGTTGGCAGACAAAATTAATAGGCCACATAGATCAGCCTTTTTTTTACCAAGTAATCAATGGGAACAAAGTTTCAACCTGGAGACTGAAATCTCAAAACCAACTTTTTCTAAGGTACCTACATTCTCCCTGTATCCCTTCCACACAGCAACTCATTGGATGGATTGGAGATCCAGAGCTTGACCCCTGCATCCAAAGGTTCATAGACATGAGAGAGAGAGAGCAATAGCAGTTATATTTTCAATTTCCTCTCCTTTTACTTTTATGAGTTAGTCCCCAAGATGAGAATTATTATTTCTTTCACCATGCAACCTTGTGGACCCAAATCTTTCTCTTTTCTGTCCTCAACATATCCATAGTTTGGCCTCTAATCATGTCAGAGCTTGTATCTTGGAGCTAGGGGTTTTGTGACCTCGGATCAAAAAGAGATGCCTGAAACTTTCTATAGCCTCCAGGTTTGCTCTTCAAGGGGTGATAGAAATGCAGTTTTAATGGACTTTTAAAGAACTGGGCCCATTGGGCTCGAATTGGATGATGCTTTGAATTGGATGATACTTTAAAATTCTCCATATGACTGCACTCTGTAATAAACCCAGCAATCACAGGACTCATCATTTATTCTAGTCTATTTTCCAAAGCACCTGAGGGTAGAACAAGGAGCAATGGGTGGAAACTAATCAAGGAGAGAAGCAACTTATAACTGAGGAGAAATTTCCTCACAATTAGAACAACTAATCAGTGGAACAGCTTGCCTTCAGAAGTTGTGAATGCTCCAACACTGGAAGTCTTTAAGAAGATGTTGGATAACCATTTGTCTGAAGTGATGTAGGTTTTCCTGCCTAGGGAGGGGGTTGGACTAGAAGACCACCAAGGTCCCTTCCAACTCTGTTAGTCTATTCTATTGGTTTAGAGAGGGAATAATTGATAAAATGGTTCTTGTGGCTTTTCAATGCCCAACAAGGGGTTGTGTAATGCCAAGAAACAATGTGGCATTTAGATGGGGGTGGGGAATATACCTGAGAAGTCAAAGTTTAGAGTAGACTCTAATTTAGATTTACACTGAGAAGCTGAAAAACATCTCAGAAGTAGGTAATGGCAAAACACTTTGTATGATGCCTAGAACATTTCATGAAGGTATCCCTATAAATTATCCAGAGTCAATCTTGGTTTGAAGACAATTTTATTTCTAATAAATTCCTAGAAGGCACGGGGCCAAACACAATAGATAGATTGTATAACTTGGGGAGGGGGGTGTTTACCCCCCTTACTTTTCACCTTACTTTTTGTTTATTATAAATATATTAGAAATACACCCAAAAGCCATGACTCACTTATATGAAACAAGACAGTTTACTTATGCATTGATATTGGAGGTTCGTTCTCCAAGCTTGTGGGTTAGTTTTTGAGCGTTTCATTACCTGGCCAGGTAACATCTTCAGTGGAATTTAGGGAAATTCTAATCTAAAGAGGAGAACTTAATTTTTTCCTAAATTCCGCTGAAGCAGGTGTGAAATCCTCCCGGTTTGGCTGAACCAGTAGGGACAATTGTCATTGGTTCTGCAAAGCGGTAGTATAAAAAAAAAAGCTTCCAAGGATTGCGTGGCTCAGCTGTGAGTTGCACAACCATTGGAAGCTTTCCCCCCGCTTTTTAAAGCATTTTTTTCCTGCCTATTCGCCCAAACCAGCAGGAAAAAAATGCTTTAAAAAGTGAAAAAGTTGGCCATGCCCACTCAGTCACATGACCCGCCACCATCAAGCCATGTTCACAGAACCTGTGCCAAACAAAATTAATTTCCCCATTGCGCTGAAGATATTACTTAGCCTCATAACGAAACGTTCGTAAACCAACCCATAAACTCAGAGAATGAACCTCCACTCTCATCCTACAGCCAAGCTACAGATATTTGTAACTATTGCATACTAATATTGTGTATATGTTAGCACCCACTGTCATGATATGACCAATCAGAATCAGATACAGGGAGTTTTTATAATTAGTAGAAAATGTTAGAATTCAAACTACTAGGGAATAGCTCAGGATGGTGAATTAGAAAATAAGCTTTCATCAGCATAAATAGATATTCAAAATAACCAAAATACTGAGATCATTATGAAACACCAAATCAGTAAAGTTCACCCAGAATAGGAACATCATGGTTTGGAAAATTGGTGCTGAATGTTCAGAAGCTGAAGGATTTTAGCAACAATATTTTGCTAAATAGACAATTGAAAGTTACACTACCAATTCACAATTAAGTTTTGTGACTTTCTGGATCGTCTACCTTGTTTCCCAGAAAATAAGACATCCCCGGATAATAAGCCCAATTGGGCTTTTGAGCACATGCGCTAAAATAAACCCTGCCCGAAAATATTGCAACACAGCAGCAGCCATGAGGTGACCACGCTCGCTGCCTCCTGCACCTCAAAAATAATAAGACCTCCCTGAAAAATAAGGCCAAGCGCTTATTTAAGGGGTCAAAAGAAAAATAAGACCCTGTCTTATTTTCGGGGAAACACGATATTGTCCATCAATGCATCTTTTTCATACATTCTTCTCTAGATGGAAGGCTGAAGTCTTCATTTTGCCAAGAGGATGGGAGATTGAAGGTGCTATTTCTCAGGAACTACCATAATATGTATATCAATCTTTCTCAAAACACCAAAAATCATTTTGATCTATCTGAATGGACCAATGATAGATGATGAATAACAAGCTTACCGCTATTTGCTGTTTTGTTTCACAGGCTGATGTTTTGCTCTTTATTATAATTGTTTATTGTAAACCCTTCAAAATCTCTGGAGTTAGAATGGTATGCCAATGTTTAGGAAAAGAAATAAATAAGTACTTTTGGGATCATTAGAGATTTCAATGTGGTTCCCAAGATAATTCCAGGGGTGGGCTGCTGCGGAGTTCGTGTGGGTTCGGGAGAACCTCTAGCTGCCCAGTTCAGAGAACCCGCAAATCCCATCTGCCCTGCCCCACCCCTCCTGCCCTGTCCTGCCCTGCACCTCTCAGGACTCCCCACATGACCCGTTTGGGATGCCAGGTAAGTACAAGACCCATACGGAGGTTTGGGAAGGGTGAAAAATGGGCATCCCAGAAGTTCCGGAAGTCCAGAAACAGGCCGGGAAGGTCTCCGGAGCCCGGGGAAAGTTATTTTTGCTGTCCCAGAGGCTCAAATAAAGCCTCCGAGCCCACACCCACCCTGCAACTGGGCAGAGAACCCATTGCTAAAAGTTTTGAAGCCCACCCCTGGATAATTTCCTCATTCTGTTACACATCATGACATGTATTTTGCCATTTAAAAAAAATTGAAACTAGTTACAGACATCCACGGCTGTATCCTTGTCTATCTTCTAAGTGTATTTATTTATTTGATTCATAGAGACATTCACCTCACTTTTACATGGCTCTAGGCATCTTACAATAAAATACACAATATAAAAATTGCCTCCAATGTAAATGTGTTGTCTTTGGATGGTTGCTAGCTGTATTCTTGCAAAGTTAATGCAAGGAGCAAATTTTCATCGGCCCAATGGTCCAGGGAAGGTTGCCGCAACACATATTTAATTAGGTGATGCTGAAGATTTCAGCATCTCCAGAACACCCAGGTTGGTTATATGCAGAATGATTATTACTACCTTCTTTGTATGTGTATGATGTATGAACTGTATGTATTTCTTTGATAAATTGTTTTTAAATATTTCCTCCTTTTTATTAATTGAAGAGGAAACTCATGCATCAATGACAATTTTATGCTGGTTTACACATAAATTATTTCTCCACAATGTTCACTTTTATTATTATTGCCAATATTACAGCAAATGCATTTTTTTTGCCTTGTAAACAAGATTTTGCTTACAGCTAAATGAAAAGAAGTAAAGTTAATCATGTTGAAATAAGAGGTTTAAAACCGTAATCCAGGGGTGCTGCCTCAACAGATACTTTTTCACAATTAAATGGTCTTCCTGGAGGATAGGCAAATATATAACAAGTTCAAAATCTCAAGACCTTTTCCCTCCTAGTGATCTTCAATGTTTCAGTTAAGCCAAATTTTAGATTTTCTTGAGAGAAGGAGGGGGAAGGGGAGGGGAGGGGAGAGGGAGGAGAAGGAGAAGAATTATTTATGTGATGCATTGTCCTGTGGCTTCAGGTTGCCCAGTGCCTATGGTGAATACTTGTAATTGGGAGGATATAGCTAGTTTAAGGTCGTGCTGTGAATATATTGCATTGTAGCCCAGATATGTCCCAATTCACATATGAGACACTTAATCATTATGCTTTGACACTTTGTTATATCACATATCCAGTTTTGCTTCTGGCTTCTGCTCAAGTTCAGTTGATGATGTATACAGATGAATCCATCAGACGGCATGGGATTTGCCATTGTATCTTTTT
Organism: Thamnophis elegans; assembly: GCF_009769535.1. NCBI lineage: Eukaryota > Metazoa > Chordata > Lepidosauria > Squamata > Natricidae > Thamnophis > Thamnophis elegans. Next base: position 73,142,810 of record NC_045545.1, read on the forward strand.
TGATCACCTGCTGTCTTGTAATGCTTTCAGAAACAAGAGTTTCCACAGGTATATGCACTGATTACATCCCCCTTCCATCCATAATTCACAGGGCGAATGAACTAAAACAGAGTATCAACTTGTGGAAAATGTGCATAACCTAATTTATAGATCATAAATGCAAATTCAGTAATAATTTGAATTAGTAACAGAAGATTATAATGAGAGTTAGTGGGAGAAAGCCTGCTCTATCCAGATAATCCATGTATTTGACCTACACATGTACTTTAACAGGCCTAGACAGAACATACTTTGTGAATATTTTTCTACTCTGGCAGATTTGGGGCTTATTAAATCAATTATTATTGTGCTTGTTGCTCATAGCTGCTAACTTCCTGCTGCCGCTTTATGAATTAAAATCAGAAAGCTCTTCAAGTAGAAAATTGACCTTTGATGGTCCTTTGGGCATAAGATGCTATCAAATAGCCAATGTTCTTCTATAAAATAGGATTCACCACATTAGCATGTATTTTTAACTGGAAGCACTATGGACTGTACTCGAGTCCTTCTATATATATTATATGCTATATCCTCATAAGTGATGTTCTTTCTAAATCATAGAACACTTACAAGTATGTAAGGTTTTCAGATCAGTGCAGCAAATATAAATAATTTCTGTTTGCTATGCACCAGAATCAAAATTAATCTGCAAGAACACAGAACCTGTCTTACACTAAAACAAACCGCTGATCTGTTTGAATAAAATCCGGTTTATTTTAACTAGCAAGACATCCTTTTCAGACCTATCTGTATGCAGAAGACTGAAGTTGAAACCTTAGGCATTCAAAGTAAGTGTTCCATCAAAGGATTTTATTGTGATATTTACTTGAATTTCCCCTTTCTTTCTCTTCCATTTTTTGTCAATTAAAGTTAATGGCCCGTAAGTTGAAATGAACACAAGAAATTGAAAATACTTAAATAATTTGATATTGTAATTAAAGAGATTATCTATATTAGATGAAACATTATTGTATAAAGCAAGTGGTCATTTTAAATAATGAACTACATTTTGAATGTCATCCCTCATATGGGGATACAATGGAAACAGCCTCCCATCCTTTTTCCCAGTTATAAAATTGTACTGGCTTTAGCCATGAAGATCTGGCTCTCTAAATAGGTTCCACCACAAAACCGCGCTCGACTAAACCGCGTCGCTGATGTCATCAACAGGGCAACAACAGCGCGGAGACAGAAGCACGCTGTAAACCCTAAACCTAAAATTAACCCCTAAACCTAACCCCCCTAAACCTAATCCTAAACTTAACCCAAAACCTAACCCTTAACCTAACCCTAAACCTAACCCTAATCCTAACCCTTAACCTAACCCTAAACCTAATCCTAACCCTTAACCTAACCCTAAACCTAACCCTAACCCTAAAGCTAACCCTAAACCTAACCCTAACCCTTAACCTAACCCTAAAGCTAACCCTAAAGCTAACCCTAAAGCTAACCCTTACCTTAAGTTGAATCGGCTTGCTTTCAAAGTGCTATTTAAAGCGCCCTTCTTTCTCCGCGCTGGCTGTTGTCGCCCTGTTGATGACGTCAGCAACGTGGTTTAATCGGGCGCGGCTTAGTCGAGCGCGGTTTTGATGTGTCACGCTCTAAATATGCTCTGATATACAGCCTATAGACTAACTTCTTTCTGAGCAATATTTCCCTTCCTTTTTTATTTTTAAGAGGCTTTAGAGTAGAAATTTATCTCTGCTGAACCTTTGTTTAAAAGTCATTATTTCTACTTGGAGCATGCTTTTTTTTTTAGAGTCCAGAAAATAAAACTCAATTTTATTCTTTCAGATCTGTTCATTCAGATTATGCATTTGCTTTTAATATTCTGGAATAAGAAATCTTTCTGGAAGAGCCTATATGATCCCTTGGCCATACTGTTAGCTGATATAACCTGTCATGGATTTATTGACTTCACTCTGCTTGAACTTTGCTAGCTGAAAAAACTGGCACTTTTTACCCTTTTGTTTTTAGAGTGTCATAACTCAGGATTTCTTGTCCAATTCACTTTAAATTTTATAGAGAAATTGGCTACAAATCTAAACTAACAAATTCTGAGTCTGAGAGTACATATATTCTTGGCCATTTTAGATGTCACAATATAGTTTACAGCACAAGAAAGAGACAGAAAGCATCTTAAAATAGAAGGTGAGCTGCAAAAAGAAAAAGTAAAGAAATCTGTATCTTGAACGATTGAAAGACACAGACTGTCCTATTGAAAATTTTGGACTTTTTTATCCAGTGACTTTTCATTAAATTTGTAGGTTTTGTGAGGAAAGATTGGTATAAATATCCCTTATGCTTGCTAAAATAAATCTGCCTTAAACTAAGGTTTGCAATAATTTAGAACAATTTTCTAAAATTATGTCAAGATATAAACATCCTACTCATCTCTGAATAAAAGAAAAAAACACTGATTTTATGTTCAGGTTAAAACTTTCATTTCAGAAACTGAGATGCACCATTACAACTTATTTTTATGTATCCTGGTCATCTCTGATGAGACAGGCAGCGCATATATTTAATAAATAAATAAAAACCACTTCTTCAAAGCAAGAGTCAACTCCAAAGGCCCGAATGTGATTTACACATCAAAGTGAAATAAATAGTAAAGCATGTATGCTTTTTTATAAATGTTATCAACATACAAACATTTTATTGCTGATTAGGAAAAAAACTCACATGATTTTGAGAAGCCCTATTGGACACAACTCTCTTTCTAGCTCCATGATGGTGAACCTTTGTCAGGCATACCGGAATTGGCACGCAGAGCCATCTCTCCAGGCATGCAAGCCACCACCCATTGTTCTTCCGGGTTCCAGTGCATTAGCCAGCTGGTTTTCACGCATGCAGGAGTGCCGGAAACCAGAAGAGCAGCCGCCCAGTGCACATGCACGTGCCGGGAAGATGATCTTCCGGTTTCCGGCGTGCACATGTGCACTGGCCAGCTGGTCTTCATACACACATGCATGCCAGAAACCAGAAGACCAGTGTGCATGCGTGCCCAGGAAACTGGAAGATCATCTTTCCGGTGCGTGCATGCGCACTGGGAAACTTCTCTTCTGGTTTCTGGCACACAGGCGCGCTCCTGTTTTAGCACTCAGTGCCCAAAAGGTTCACCAACACTGTTATAGCCAATCAGTGTAGTTAGGAAAGAATTCCTATTCTTCCTACAGTTTTGTGAAGTGCACCAAAAAAATATCTACATGAAAATTAAGCACAGCACGCATTGAGTGAGCAACCTGTGGATCACAGCAGAGTTCACACGATAGAATTCTCTATTGAGAATCCCTATCACTTGATTGGGAGCTTCTAAAAGAGTTGAAGGCTTTACATATATGAATTTTACTCCTTCATCTTGAATCACAACATGAATCTTATGTAAGGATGCTGAGAGACAGAAACAGACCAACAGAGAGTCCTGAGAGAAAGAAAATATATTCAGTTTGAGGGGAATTATAATTATATAATTTCACACACACTTTTGAGATTTCACTTCTAAATGGCTGCTCGGGTGAAGGCTCTTTTGCCTTTCTAAGCAGTGTGTCTAAAGGAAAACTCACTGAATATTCAACCAAAGGGACTTTGTACCTTCATGTTCAAAAAAGTGCACGTAGCTACCCTTCCTCCCTCATTCCCCCACCCAGTCATAGCTTGTATCTTTTCTCATTACAGGCAGCGGCCCAAAACCAATACAAATTAAATAAATATCCTGCTGAGAGCTTTAGGTTTGAAAATAACCTTTTTGCTGTACAGATGTGCACTATCTACAACTGCCTCAGCCATCTTTAGTTGCCATTTATTTATTTATTTTAAAAATATTAAAATTAAAAGAAGAAGAAATTAAAGTCTAAATATTATCAGGGAAGCAAGTGTTTGCATTTGTGCACTTTGATTCCATTTTCCCTCAGCATGCCATGTGCTTTCATCCTATAATGGGTCTTCTTTGTGAATCCCCATCTCCTCCCACCTCACAAAATAACCACAACTCAAACAGTCAGAGACAGATCAAGACTGATAAAAACACTAATCAGTAGCTCCATTTACAGATACATATTAATGGATACAGTGCAATTTTGCTTAATGTCTTGCTGTCTTCTTACTACTGCAGTTCCCATCGGTGCATTCTCACATAAGAGGCTTTGCCAGATGGAAAATAAAGCTCCATTTTTATAGATATTTCTAGGCAGAAGAAACATTTGGTTTGCATTAGTTCTAAATGTATAATATTTATTGCCTGAACTATTTTGTCTTTTATAGAAAGGATAAGAAGAGCAAAAATCGGCCTGTAACCGGGAAAAAATTTTTTTTAGAAAATAAAATCTGCTAACAGCAATTTTTATGGTCTAAGCTTGTAAGGTTTCCATGCATAATACAGTAATAAATAATGGAGGTTGCTTAGATATATTTACATTTTGCATCATTTGTTACCTAAATTCAAATTGCACAGTATGTTTTAGAGCAGGGGTATCAAACTCGATTTAAATAAGGGTCACATCAGGGTTGTATTTGACCTTGGGGGCCAGGGTGTGCATGGCCAGCATGACATCACTCGGGGGCGCCTGTGGTGGCCCATGTCCTCTGCCAGCAAAAAGGGTGTCCCAAGCTCCGTTTTTAGCTGTGACAGCTTCCTGCAACCCTCTGCCAGCAAAAATGGAGCTCAGGAGGGTCACATGTGGTCCTCATGAGCTCTATTTTAGCTGGCAGAGGCCCTGCAGGCTGGTCCTTTGATGTTTCCAGGGTGGCCTCGTGTGCCATCCCGTGGGCCGGGGCCTTGAGTTTGGCACCCCTGTTTTAGGGAACCTACTAACTATCCCAAATATGACATATTAAATATTTCCTTTTGATAAATAATGCAACTGGAACACTGTTTCCCTGAAAATAAGACTTCCCCAGAGAATAAGCACAATCGCATTTTGAACGCATACGCTAAAATAAGCCTTCCCCAAAAAATAAGCCCTCCCTAAAAATATTGCAACACAGCAACAGCCATGAGGTGACCATGCTTTCCGCCTCCTGCACCTCAAAAATAATAAGACCTCCCCAAAAATAAGGCCACATGCTTATTTCAGGGGTGAAAAGAAAATAAGACCCTATCTTATTTTGGGGGAAACACGGAAGCAAGTATGATAAAAACATAGAATGAGTTTTAATTACATGGCCATTTTCCTATTACCGGTATATAAATAAATAGGATCAAATACGTTTTGCTCTGGCAAACCAATGAGGTTTATCAGAAATGCTAAGGGTTGACCTCAGCCTTCCATCCTTCCGAGGTGGGTAAAATGAGGACTCGGATTGTTGTTGGGGGCAATATGCTGACTCTGTAAACCACTTAGAGAGGGCTGAAAGCCCTATGAAGCGGTATATAAGTCTAACTGCTATTGCTATTGCTATATTGCTAATATTTGTAGGATCAAACTATAAGTCTTTATTTCATTATAGAGGCAGCCAAGGAAGAAGGATGTGGGGTGGGGGGAGATGGATGCAATTATGTATAGAGACTCCAGACCCTTTTTTGTGTACTTCATGCATCTAATACTTAAAAAGGCACATTTTTTAACAGGACACATGCAGTTGTCATATTGTATTTGGTCTCTTCCTCCGGGTGCTCCTATTTTATTATTTAGCCTATGGATGACTATTCCTTATTTGAAGTTGAAATACACTCAGAGCAATATATAAGAGGAAGAGGAAGTAGGATAATTGTATAAAATATAATTCCCAATGTTTATATTTTAAATATAAAAAAAGAGTGGGTAGGGAAGATCCACATAGTGCCTTAAAATCATTTGGTATAATTGGGAATTCTTTAACAACAAGCAAAATAAAATAATCTTACAATCTCCCTGATGATGTTACTTACTGGGGTATGAAATGTCTGCAAGCAAACAATCAAGCTCAAGAACTCCATAATCTTACCACCCTATAGGTGAAGAAGGTCAACCTATTCTCCAAACACCTGAATGTAGGACAAGAAACAATGGGTGGAAACTAATCAATTTAGAACTAAGAAGAAATTTTCTGACGTTAGAACAATTAATCAGTGAAACAACTTGTCTCCAGAAACTATGGATGTTCCAGCACTAGATGTTTTTAAGAAGAGATTAGACAACAACTTGTCTCAAATGATATAGTTTTCTGCTTGAGCCAGGAGTGGAATAGAAGATCTCCAAAGTCCCTTCCAACTCAGTTATTCTGTTATCACTCATTTAAAAATGGGATATCAATGGAGTCTTTAATTAGATGGTACCTGTTTTTTCTTGGCAGTAGAAAAGGTCAAGGCACATCTGACCTTAGAAACAGAGCAGTCCAACCTGGTAGTCAATTGCAATTCTACTAGAAAATAAAAAAGGGAACAGCTACAAGTCTGCAATTTTATGAAGCCCCCAGATGCCCCCCAAAAGAATGGCTAGGATTCCATGAGCTTGCTACGTTTTGTGTGAATTTAATAGTTTCACTCTAAAATATCAGACACTTTTTCACAAGAATATCAATTATTTCTAAGACATAGCAATCTGTGAGATGGGTTGGATTAAGAAGTAGGAAATGATCTGAAGGACCCAGTGAGTAATTTAAATTCTAGATTATTTTGATCCTGGTCCAACATTTTAACTTCAGCATTGCATGGTAATTTTCCTTTTTGTTTTTTCTTATCCAAAAATGTAAGAGTTATTGAGTGGGAGTTTACAAGTATTACATCGTGTGTATTTACATTAAAATATTTCATTACGTATAATACTCTCTGTTTTACGCTAGCCAATATTTTCACCAGCATTTTTCCTCACCTCTATTTGAGTTTACAATAAGCAAGTAATTATAAGCTTTTATAAATATAGGTTTTGAAAGAAGTCCAGACTATAGAGCAATATAATTAAATAGAGGCCCTAACCTGACTGTGAGCCTCTCTCTATACTACACTTAGTAAAACAATTAGCAAAGTCTCAATATGGATTAAAAAGTTCTGCTGTTTGAATGAATGTGGAAAAAGCTTCTGAAACTCATATATTGTCTTCCACAGAGACTTCACAGAGTTTGATCCCAACTGTAACCCTGTTGTGTCTGACACTTAGATGGACATGTTGAATGTGTCTGGAACAAAATTCTGCTCAACCTATTTCCACAGGAGACTACATTGAATAATATTAATGATGGGGGGAAAAAATAGAAAGATGGAGACTGGCTTGAGCACTTAACTTAATTCTCTCATAATATTGGTTTCATTGAAGCTCAGTTCAAAACAACATCAAATAATTTTTATATATTCCAAGGAGTGTAATGTTGGTTTTCAACTTAATTTGGAATGCAGTTTGATCAACAGTTATTGGCACTAAGAGATGTTATTGTTGGAAAACCTATCATATGGACTTGGGTCTTGTGTTCTCCCACAGTTTGACATATGGCATGTATTTTTTTTAAAAAAATAACGTTCATAAAACATCTGTTAGAAATTAGAGAGTAACACATTTAAGATGTATTAAAGTGCACTCTGATTAGTATTTCAGCAATAAAAATAAGGTATTCTGACTGAACTGTCTGTACTTTCACGCATCTGCCAACCATCTGAAATTTGCAAACACTTCTCAATAAATGTTCTTTGTACTTTCAAAAAAAAACCATAGTAGGAAAAAAATTGTGCCCCAAGTGGGTAGTTTCTTCTAATACTTTCTAAAAGAAAAAAAACCAGTAAAGGGCGATAAACACTGAGTGATTGAATGAGATGATAAACTATCTTTTTTTAAAAATCCAACTTGCTGAAGTTTGGTATATGAACCATAACACAGTGCTTCATTCACATAAACCTCAATACTTAGGCAAAAGTGTGGGAAGCATTTTCACAATAAACCAGTGCCAGTCACCTATAATTGATGGTTTATTGGCCAGAGGATCAAAAGAATAATATGAAGTCTACATATTAAAGGTAAAGAAGCTATGTCTTGAAAAGAAATGTCCCAAAGGCCTTTATATGAGTTCCCCCTCACTTGCTATATCAGTGATGACAAACATTTGGGCTCAGCATGTCAAGGGAAACAATTCTCTATATCCGACACACCCCATTTAGGCTACCTTGAACATCAGCAGTCAGCTGCAGCACCAAGGCTGGGCCTGAAAAAGCAGCTCGGGCATCAGCTTCAGCCCTAGCCTCATTGCTGTCACTCAAAAGTGCCACCTTGTGCCACTTCTGAATGTGTGAGAGCCTTGGGGAAAGGTTGATTGCTCCCACAGTTCATCACTCACTAGAATCTCCTGTGTATCTGTGTACCTTCAGGTCCCGCAGCTTATGCATGACTGCCCTGGGTTGCCCAAGCTGTTTATTCTTGAAGTGGCTTTGGAGAATGCTCTTCTGTAGCCTCTGCAGCCTCCAAAAACCATGTGTAAGTGCAACCCACTCTTGCATAGTTTTTAGAAGTTCTGGAGGGTCAAAGGCCATGCAAGAGTAACTCTATCCTCATGCAGCCTCCACAGCTTCCAAAAATCACACTGAGAATGGGACATCCTTTTGAAAATAGTTGTTGGGTATCAGTGATCATACAGCTATAGATCAGTGATGGGATTCAAAAAAAATTACTACCGGTTCTGTGGGCGTGGTTTGGTGGACGTGGCTTGGTGGGCATGGCTTGGTGGGCATGGCTTGGTGGGCGTGGCAGGATAAGGATACTGTAAAATTTCCATTCCCACCCCATTCCAAGGGAAGGATACTGCAAAATCCCCATTCCCTCCCGATCAGTAGGACACGGGAGGCAGAGAATAGATGGGGGGGGAGGGTCAGTCAGAGGTGGTATTTACCGGTTCTCTAAACTACTCAAAATTTCTGCTACTGGTTCTCCAGAACTGGTCAGAACCTGCTCAATACTACCTCTGATATATCAAACTCTGTAAAGTCAGGTTAGTAGCTCTTGAATTTTATTTTTTTTAAAAACAGGTTGAAGTCATGATCTTTGTTAATTATTATACTGATGAAAACTTACTGCAGGGTAAGGAAAGAAACCAAGCAGTTGCAATCTTTAGAGAAATTAGCCATACATAAGAAAATATTTCCTTTTTAATAAAAAAAAAGTTAGAAGCATGAGTGCTTTTCTTTCTCTTGCAATTCATACTTTTCATGGTCTTTGGTTTGCTGAGCTCCATTTATTTTGCTTTCGCACCAAGGTAGTACAAATGTACAGTACATCTTTTCACTTCCCTTACAGTACTGTTGTGAATCTTACCCATTTTGTTGCACCTTAGGGCCCAATTCAATGATGAGAATTGATTTTTTGGTACTCCAGTGACCATGAGTGGAAACTGGCTATATTATTTTTTATTGAATACAGTCTGAAAGCATCAACACTCAAGCTCTCCTCAGTACCCAGTAATAAAGTAATACCAACATTTCCAAGCTCTTTGTAATTTCATTATTTCAAATCTCTTTGGAGTTTTTTATGGATGTGAATTTTTATATTGACCAAGGTGATTTTTCTCATTTGGCACCTGTGTCTTGGATCGTAGTAACTCCTGAAGAAGGCATTTAGCATTCCAGCAAATCTATATGCATCTTCCTTTGCAGATACCCTTATCTCCAACAGTTGTGACAAAATCTAGTCCAGATTCCCACAAGGGAAGGGAGTGCATTCCATAGAAGCAGGAACAACTCAGTTCAGATAGTTTGTGTGAGAGAAAGATGGTGAAGATTTTTCTTCCTGAATAGTTTCCAGATTATATGCTTAATGGAGGTGATGGTTTGCTTTAGTTTAGCAAGATTCTGTCCATTGGTGAGGAAAAATAAAGAAATCTGCTTGGAAGAATCACAATATGTTTTTCTTGGTTTCTGCAATTTGACTTCAGTTGATTTGAAAATGATACTAAACAAATTCACACTTTGATAACAAAAAGATGGTGTATTTTATGAACGTTAGGGAGAGACAGAGAGAGAGACAGAGGCAGAGAGAGGCAGAGGCAGACACAGAGAATTTTCTAAGAAAATTAAAAATATAGAACTGAATACACTTTATTCGTTGTTATTAGATAACAAATTGCAATATTGGTATCTGTGTATGCCAATATGACTACAGACACTTCTTTTGAGGTCCACCAGGTTTCTTGCCTCTCCAGATTTTTTTATGTTACTTTTAAGATTAAAATGGGGTGGGGGATTTGGGAGTCTCATAGGTTGCTTGGAAGCAAAGCTACTTAGAATGCCTCACATAAATCTGGAGAGAATCTGAAAATAAACAGACAATGTTCCACACTGTTTCATTCTAGGGGCATGAAGGCATATTGCAAATTAATCTACTTTGAATATTTCCCAAAATAAGGAGTTGTTTTGTTGTCGGTCCCATTCTCTGCTTTCACAGAAGAAAGTCTACCAAATCCTGCGGTTTCAGGGGCCTAAATTTCACAAAATTTTAATCTAATTTTTAAAATGTTTTGTTAATATTAATTGGGTTTGTGGATACTCTATCTAATTTCCTTTTAACTTTTGTAATATGTGGTTTTTTTAATGTTGTACGCCGCCCTGAGTCCTTTGGGAGAAGGGCGGCATATAAATCCAACAAACAAACAAACAAACAATAGAAATAATAGCCACCCAAGCAACAATAATGCCTTGTAATTGTAATTCTTGATCCATTTATTCATACCAACAGAAAAGTGCAGACATTGCAAACAGTCCATTTTTCCAGAAATGCATTGCAAATTCATCTTAAACTTATGAACTCATAGTATTTCTTTTTATATCAGAAGCATAGTTTTTTTTTAAAAAAATATGGTAGTTCTATTAGTTTGGCTTTTTTATATAGACGAGTAAAGAACTGTACTCTTGAACTACAAATTTGCCTGTGCCTTGGACTTCAAGAAAAGAAAATGTATCTTTGTAATTGATGATACACAGGTTTTGGTTGTTTTTTGTTTTTTTTTTTAAAAGAAAGACTTTCTGTAAAGGGAGAAATTTTCTCCCAGAGTGACAAAAGCAGTGATTACTGCGGTAAGGGGAAATCTCCTGCAGGTATTAGTCTTATCGTAAGAAGTGCCAAAGGTCACTATAGCACTTGTGATGTGGAACCGTGATGAAATACTATGGGAAAAAAGAAAGTCCCACAGCAGCAGCCTAGGCATTTGGTGGTCACAGCTATGCACCACTTGTGATCAATGAGTGTGAAGGCAGGGTCAGGGCTATAGCAGTGGGAGATACAGGCACTTTGCAATCTAGCCGGGCCCCAACGAGACGGCTGAAATTCCACGATTCATTTATCATAAACTAGCAATTTGCAAATGTTAGCACTTTTCCCACAGATCATGAGCAGTGAGTGACTTTAATAAAAGAGAGGGAGGGAGAGGGAGAGGAGAGAGCAAAGGAAAGAAGGAAGGAAAGAAACCTTATATAATTAATGCAACTTCCTGAAGCTGCTTTAATTGGGAAAGTGTTACCTTTTTTGTAAGTAATTGCCATGCAGGTTCTTGTCTGGCTTCCAGATTCTGTTGTTTTACATCAGTTTTACATCACTTAATTAGCCACTTGTCTCTGTTCCTGGTATTTTCTCCCCTTTTATCCTTAATTGTTGTTCTGAGATGATTTCCTATTGTGTTTGACTCTGATGATCATTAAAAATTTGAACACTTCTGTTCATTTAGATCCTATGGCATTTTTAAACTTTAAAGAGCTCAAAGGAGAAAACCCTGGAATTAAAAAAAAACAAGGATGAAGGACTCGTACAAAAACACATCAAGTTGCAAATAACTATAGCAGTTCTATATTTACATGTATATGTTTAAGGTAGAAGGAGGTAATACCCTTCTACCTTAAGCTATTTTCCCAATTTAATTTTTTATATTAGGATTACATTCTAAAGATAAAGGCTTCCTCACGTCAAGCCCAGCTTTCTTGGCAGAAATACAGTTTGAAATTGCCTTCTACAAGGATATTTTCCCCTACTCTTCAGCCTATCCTACAACCTTGAGATCTCCTGATGCCAAGACATCCATTTGCTAATCTGGTCTGACCCTGAATAGCTTTTTCAAGATTAGCCAAAGTTGGCATACTAGTCACTTTCCAAAATTGTAATCAACCTAGCTTGGATCAGACTTGGTCCTACTTAGATCTAAAAATAGACCTAATAATATTAGTAAAGCATAGTTTAGCCGCAACACTAATGTAATTAGTGTTGATTTCAATGATATCCTTGGAAAAAATAATGCCTGGAATGAATCATGGTGTCAGGGTTCCAAATAACACCCTCAACTAAAGAAGACTCCGAGGTTTCAGTTTCCTCAAAGTTCCACTTTATTAGAGATGCCATATTGGCACATCTGGGAAAACCCGAATCTGATAGTTTTCAGGTTTTCCTCACCCAAAAGAAAGTTGAAGCCCGTGCCCAGCACCCACATGTCCATCACATGATCCAATCTGGCACCATCCAAAACTGGAGATACACCATTGCAGCTGCAGAGCAAGGTGTCCTTGATTCTCTGAAAAAAGAATGTTATTGTGACTATATATCACTCATACTCTATATAATTCCCCCTCCCATTTTCCCACAGTAGAAAATGTGGCAGGCCTGAAGGCTCAATGTAAAAAATGGCTTCCATGTCTGACACATGGGTTGTTATTTTGATGCATGAAAAAAATAGTTCTCCTCAAGAAAGGCAGCTCCTTCCCTCATTTCAGAAGAGTAATTTTGGTAATAGCCAAATTATCTAGACAATAGATACAGACTGCTCACTTTCACTAAACAGACCTTTAGCATAGAAGAAGTGTGAGTATACAGAGGCCTATATAAAGGTTTATTTTCTGAAAGTAGAATACTTACTGGAATTCTTATGTTGTCATCATAACCTTCCTTCTAATAAATGTTTATTAATCTGAGGTTTGACAGATTTGTTCTTTGGGTTAATTGTTTCCAGCCCAGTTTCCTTGGAGAGAGGTTTTTTAGAAAGCAGTTTTTAAAAGAAGGAACTTACTTTTAAAGGCAAATTAAGCAAACTAACCCAGCTAAAAACAGCATTCTATAAACTAAAAACCAGAGATGTTGCCTCAGAAGAACAGATTGCATCCCTCATGCCCAATGGTTATACATTTTGTAGGATGAGTTGAACACACCTGTATTCATATAAAACAGACACATAGTTTAGTTTAACTTTGTTGTCATTGCACCTTGTGCAATGAAATTAAATGTGATCTTCAGTGTACAATGACAGTTCAGGTTGTGGTTGTTAAGGAATCATGTGCAGCCATTAGGCACAACATCAGGTGGTGACTGGTTTCCTCAATGACTTGACTTATTGGAAGCTGGCAGTGAAGATTCCAAGTGGTGATGATGTGACTGTGGGAAGCTGTGATCATTGTAACGGTGTGCGGGTTGCCAAGTGCCCCAATCATGATCCTGTGATTGTGGGGACACTGTGACAGCCACAACTTCAAGGACTGACCATAAGTCTTCTTGTTGAGCACTGTTGTAACTTCAAAGGGTTGCTGAACAAGAAGCCACTAAGTGAGGACTGCCTGCATAGTCAAAAGCCCTTCCCTTTCTTTCATTGTTGACATACAGGGAAGGGTTTTGCAAAACCTAAGAGAAGATGCTTCAATCTGGTGGTGATTTAATACCACCACTACTACCACGTCTCCCATTTTGCAAAGCAGGGCACAACGCAACAAAAACACTGCTTTGCTTTGTCACAACACTAAGGATTTCTTAGCTTTGGCTCCAAACTGCTTCTAAAAATGTGAAGCTATCCAGTACTATATGCACTTGCCTATAATTACAATAAACACAGTTAAATGAAATGTCCTGTAAACAGTGTCTGTGTATTTTAGTTCTGTCTGTACAAACAGGCAAATTACATTACCTGGGTCCAGGAAGGAGGCTATAAAATGCCAGTTGCATCAATGAACAAGGAAAGTGTAAATTTAATCCTCTTTCAATGTGATCTTGAGGGAATTTTTCCTCCACGGAGACTATTTGTATTGGAGAAATTTATTTGGAACTTCACCCGATGCTATTACTGGTTTCAAATGGGGACAACAGCAAGGAAGGAAAGGGTTAACTTCTTACTCCACGCCTGCTGAGATCTGGTAAATTATTCCTTTAACCCCCTATATGGATGGCTGCTGCTGCTGAAAACAATCCAGCATTTGAAGTAGAAATATGGATTGAATTTTACATATAATTCAGTTCTTAGTGTTAACAATAACCATACTTATTTTATAAAGGACTGGTCTGATATGCTACTATTTCTAATTGTGAAAATTTCATTATTCTAAGAAATATTATTCCTGTCTCTATCATGACCTATTCACACAGGTATTTGCACCAAAGAATTAAAAAAAAAAGACAAGATGGCAGATTTAATCACTTGCCTGAAATCTAAATGAAATGGGACTTTGGTCACAGCTGCCATCCTGCCTTTAAAAAAAAACTGTCCTTGTTACAGACACAAATATAGGTGGCATCTGCAAATAATGATTTCCCCCAATATTGGTTATCAGAAGAACATGATAGGTTTTTGTGGTTAATCTGTGGTTATTATCATACAATTTTAAATGTGTAGATTCTATAAAGTTAATTGTAGCCATAGCACAATGAGTGCATCTTAGCTTTATAAAACTTTAATTTGAAAGTTGTATAAAACTTTAATTTGAATGTTATCACTTCGTCCATTAACATTGATTACAGGAAAGCAAATTCCTGTTGTACATTAAGAACAGCTTCCTAACAATAACAGTAGTTCCAATAGTGGAACCAATTATTTAGGTAAACAGTGGGTATTCCATCCAAAGCTTAATAGCTTCTACAGAAAGTCATCTAGTTTCAATGGCATCTGTAGGATCTTTCTGCTTCTGGGAATGTGGTGGTACGGTGCTGATGTCTTAAGACATCTACAAAAGGGTCATCACCTGTTGTGAAGTTGCTTTCATCCGTTTCACAACCTGGGTCCCCCTATTTCCAGTGGATGTGCTTTTCCTTTCATTTACATACATTATAGTTTCATAATCAGTTCGTACAATTGATATCTGTGGAAGGAAGTCCTATTTTTGATAATTTACCAACGTTTTCCTTGCCTTTATTTTATATGCAAGAAAATTGGACATCCATAGCTAGGTAATTTATAGCTAGGTAAAAGAGAGTCAATTGACTAACACAATATTGTTTCAAAAGTTATAATTTATGATGCAGTTATTTGCTTGCATTTTTGCCAAGTAACAGAAGCATTGCCAATTCCACTGAATAATCCACAATTATACTTCATATATTTAAAGAAGCAGATTACTGAACCATATGGCACGATAGTTGCTTATACAGGTCATTTGCCTACTTCCCCTCTTCTTGCAGCAAAGTTTGGGTTTTCTTATCAACCCTGGGAAAAGAAAAGAAAATATTTGATTTTGCAGTTGTTGCATCAAGAACGCTAAAATATTTGATCAAACCCCCTCCACGGTCCTTCTAGTGCAGGGGTGTCAAACTCACCACCCATGGGCCGGATGCATCATGTGCTGGCCCCATCCCGCTTGGTTTAGCAAAGGGCGGAGGGAAAGTCCTGATATGTCATGTGACACTGCCATGACAACGCAAGTTTGACATCCTGTTCTAGTGCAATACTCTTTCCATGCTAATGTAAAAAATCTCATCCTGAATGAGCCATAGCAAACGTGGTTGCATACATCTATGGGGGGTGTCAATATCCATATATCACTTTTTATGGAAAGCAACGATGGAAACCCATTTTTAATGAACAATGATACAACAGTATCACTGGATGTGTTTATTATTTTAGAGCAGCTGAGTAGAGACTAAACATTTTGAAATGAGTGATGTGTAATATGCTGGTTGCTGATTTTTATATGCATATGTATTGTATGTAATCTAGCAGAGTTCATTATGCCAGCTAGATTTTAGCAAATAGAATAAAGTTTGTTGCTATGTGTTGTATTGAAAAATAATTTCATATTAACTATATGTATGACACATTGTAATTTGCATGATAAGTCTTTTATCAGATTTAGCTATGATAGTAAGTTTATTACTATTACTAAATAAGGATCGTACTATTATTATTGTCATCCAGTTGTTGTCAATAAATGTGTATAATCTAGCATGACCAATGATAAGGATTCTAGCACCGATTGGGATGATATCAGAACCCCAACCTGTATATAAAGACAGTTATTTTTGTACATCTAAGGATAATCTATGTTATTTCCTCATGTTTTTGCAATAACACAATATGATGCTGAAAAATCTGGAACACATTGTGAATTGCAGGGCATACCCCAGAGCAGAGTATACAAAGAATTGTGCTGATGGAAAAACTATTGCCATTATGGATACAAATAATTAGTTCTTTTTATGAAAGAGGAATAATGTTCTGAGATTACAGATTCACGCGAAAGGCAGCTTTCATTTTTTTAAAAAAGCTAACTATTGTAAAGTTCTAATGCAGTATTTTTCTTTATTACATATTGTATACTGTATATTCTTGATTGTACATCACAAGCTATCATAGTAGAAAATCTTTGCTATATAGCCTGGATCTTTTGTTTATATTTCTCTCATCCAGTAAATTAATTCCATTTTCAAAATGCTAGCATTTCCAATTATTTATTTTTCGAATCAGAATCCCCCGTGTGACCCATGGATTTGGATTCTGAAATTTTATTTGAAGAATCATTGACTTTAGGGGAAAAAAGGTTTGCATGAACTGGTGGAAGATTCTCATTGTTTTCCCATGTTTATTCATTTTTGGGCTGTGTGCCTTTTCAGTTTAGTTCTGCTTTTTATGGAAGCAGAAAAATTTTCTTTGTTATTAAAAATTATTTTGCAAAATGCTGCTATCTCTGATCAGAGGGCAGGTAACTAGGAACAAGCCTTAAAATGTCAGATCCATCTATTATGGTATAATAGAAAACCTCCTGAAAATCTAAGGTCCTGGTAGTAATGTTAGGACTATGGGGATATCAAAATATGGGCCCCTGAGCAGTGATTTATGATGTCACCAAAAGCCCACGACATGCCTTGCAGATTTGTAAGATATGACTTCCTCTCATTCAATTCACAGACTGCTCACTGTACATTCCCTAACATTTTATAGGTGTCCACGCAGAAGCTAACCTTTAGTAAAAAAAAATATAATGAAGCAAAGTCACCATATTTCAGCTAAGTATAGTGAAAACCAGCACTTAAAAAAAAGGAATTAGTGAGAACATGCAATAAAACTATGCCACCCTTTTTCAAAGGACAGAGAAGGGGATCGGGTCAAAGAAAGGGAAGGAATGGAAACAATACATTATTTCCTTGTTCGTTTTTCCTGGAATCATCTTCCATTGTGCTACAAAATTATAAGAAGCCAATTTGTTGTCAGACAGAAAAGGTGTCTGTGTATGATCTCACACACAAGGCAGATCTTTATCTGAAGTGCTGTTATAGTATATAATTCTCCAATAAAAATCCATTTGCATTCCAAGTTTGAATATAGGGATAAAGCACCAGAAGAAAGGAAAATAGTGCCCATCAATATTTTAGCCCCTGAACAGCTGATTGAGGTATGACATTCTCCTAACCTCTATCATACACTATCATTAAAATTTATCAGCATGATTAGGTTGCATTGTTTTTTTAATTAAATTATAGTAATTGTACTATAAGAATAGTATTATACTTACAGTATAAGTAATTGTACTATTTAAGTACTGCATTACAAAATTATATATTATTTCTAAATCAGCATACGCAATCTTTCTTTTTTACTGAACATGTTGGAAAAGAAGAAGGATCTAACTCTATTAGTAGCAAGCTTTCTATAGGTAAAGGCAGTTTATAAACCTTAGAAATAAATATATCTGTCTGGAAAAATATAATACTGGCCAAATTTGTGAACTACAGCTCCTGCTATACAGGAAATATTTAATCCCAGGCAATTTTCACTATTACATGTTGAGAACGAAATCATGCATTTTACGTGTTATTTCACACATAACACATAACTCACATTAAGATTTCTTGAACTTGAAAAGTTGAACAGTGTCAGATCTAGATATTATTTTGGATAAATTATCAGGAACTTTAGAAGTGTAGGTGAGACAGGGATCATCTAAAAAAAGATATTTCTGCTATTGCCAAGAAAACTACTTAACTATATGCGTCTATGGAGGTTCTCAATCATCCAGGTTATGTTTGTCCCAAAGGTGCTTTTTTTCAAGAGGCAACTGGATTTTCTGGTTTTTCTTTGAAGACGTTTCAGCTGAAGAAGCTTCTTGGATGAGAAGGGAAACAACTTCAAGGAAAAACCAGAAAGTCCAGTTGCCTCTTGGAAAAAAAAAAGCACCTTTGGTACTCTTTATCTATAGCCAGGTAGCTAAGGAGTGAAGATCAATTCAAAGGGCTACGCATATTTCCTTATGGCTGATCAGAGTTAGCAGAGATTCGGAAATGAGAACTTGATTTTTTTCCCATTCCGTTGTTTTAGGGATGGGCTGCTGGGGGTTTGCAGGAGTTTAGGAGAACCTCTAGCTAGGATTCTGTGCAGTTCAGAGAACCCCCAAATCCCACTCCTGGCTGGCCCTGCCCACCCTGCCCCACCCCTCCCAGAAGCCCCCATGCGGCCCATTTTGGATGCAGGTAAGTGCAGGGCGTATGCAGAGGCTCGGGGAGGACAAAAAATGGGCCTACTGGAAATTTGGGGAGGCTGAAAACGGGCCCATTTCCCACTTCCAGAGGGTTTCTGGAGCCTGGGGAGGCCGTTTTTGCCCTCCCAGAGGCTCAAGGAAAGCCTCCAGAGCCTGGAGAAGGCAAAAACACCCCCCCCCCCCCGCCATGGTGCAAGAGGCCGACTAGGCCAAGCCCAGCCCACCACAGCCATGCCCACCAAGCAACCGGGCAGAAAACTCCTTGCTAAAATTTTTGAAGCCCACCCCTGGTAATATGCAAACTTAAACCTCTGTAGAGGACAGCAGCTGGGGTTGAGTGTCTAAGGATTCTCTCCTCTCAGTTCATTCAAGAACTGGTAAATGCATTTGTTCAGTTTCTTGTGTCATTTCAACCATTGTGATATGTAAACTATGTTTTACAGCTCTGGGTCATGCATGAGGCCAGGCCAAAATGGCTTATTCAACAAAGCTGTGGTTTAACACATTTAATACAATGTGTGAAGAATAAGGATAGGCTATGGGATGTTGAAGAAGTGACAATTAGCTGGGTTGATATGATTTGTGGCCCACAAGATAGTGTAATGTCTCTGAGCACTCTTGTGTAAACCTAGCCAGCTTGAAGCTGTTTTCACATTATATATATGCAAACCTGATATGTCAGGAAAAATACATAATTTGGCTTTGCAGCATTTAGAGATAGGTAATAGAGGAGAGAGAAGCAGAGACACAGTACTGCCACCTAATCTTCCTATTTGATAGGATGGGATTTGACTCAGCAGAAATTCCTGATACCCCTTCATTCACTTAGGCTAAAGAGCAGGTGACAGGAAAGGTGGAAGCTTGCAATGCTGTTGCTCGTAATCAGAAAATATTGCTCTCTTCTGCAGTGCTATCACTCTAATGCTTTTCTTCTTAAGGAATAAGTTTGGTTTTTGTTTTTGGTCTTGTTACAAACCATTCCCTTATTGAATATGCTGGTGAGACTGGTTTTTTTTCTTTTTAATAAAAATGTTATTGCATTTAAAACAATAGCAGAAAAAGAAAAGAAAAACAAAAGGAACAAAACACAAAGCTGCATTTATTATCAAAAATGTGCTTAAAACTAAGTGAAAAATACAATAGAAAAAATGGGATGCAGTATATGTCATTATAACAGTAAACAGTTAAAATTCTGTATATAATTATCAAATGGAAATATTATGTGTGTGTATGTGTGTGTGTGTGTGTGTGTGTGTGTGTTTTAATACAGTTACATAACATACATTTTTAATCTACTGTATTTTGTATAAGGTCCCCTATTCCATTATATTTATTCACACAAAGTCTATGTCTTTAGGCAATCTACTCACAGGTAGCAATTGCAATCAGGTCTAGCACTGTGCTAATTAGTGCTAATCAGGTCTTCAATCCCTTGCATGAAAGGAGCCATACATTCATCTTTCCAGTGTTGCAATATCAGTCTTTTAGCTACAATAAGAGCACAGAGAATCCATTTCTCTTGTCCAGTTGTCAGATTCTACGTAGTGGTTATATAATTCAAAAGAATATTATCCTCTGAAAATTTTACCCTTTCTTGAGCAGTCATCTTTATTTGCTGGTGAGCCTAACTGTGCCTTTCTCGGGATGATATGCTATTAAAATATGTTTGCTATCCTAGAATGCAATGACAGTCTGGAGCATTATTTTGGACAATGGTCTGAGCAGATGCTGGATGCAAAATTCTACAGCTACTTCCTTGCCATGTTATAAACTGAACAGCGCATATATTAAAAGGGACCTGAGGTTTTTTTGTTTAATACATTCCGCCTTCCAACTAACCACTGGATTGTTTTTTTTATTTTCTGCTTTTGCTACTAAGGCTGCTGCTGCCATCTATACAACACAGGCAAAAATGTCTGTGTTAACACATTTAAGGGCTGGTTTTAATTTCTACAGTGCTCCCTTTAATAACAATGTCTAATTAAAACATCTGTTAAAAAGTCTGTAACATTAACTTTACAGGCAGAATTTAATAGAATTATGCTGGGAATTGCTAGCATTTAACGGGTTTCCTAATTGCAGTGCTTTAAAAAAATCCACAAATTAAAACCAAACCCTTCCCTTCTTTTATTTTTATTATAATAACAGCAAATACTAGGCTCAAAAAGCAAGCAAGCTTCTAATAATGGAGTGTGACTGAACCACAACAGCTTCCAATCAAGAAGTCTAGAGATCTATACAGCTGTGCTCAAATTGTAGAGAACCAAGGGTGGATTCAAAACAGAATATGTGCACCCTTTTCAGAAATCTTTTTTTTTTAATTAAAAAATCATGGATGAATGTTTTTAGATCTCATGAATTTAAAAAGTAACAGTTCAAACAGCCTACAGAACATTAAATGTTTACTTCATTTAATGTTTTATGAATTTAACATTAATAAGCAGCAATATCTACAACAGACAGCATTTTACGGTTTCGGTTACCATTTGGTAAAGATACAGAATGTTTTGTTACTGCTCCCGTTATTACTCGTTTTGAGTAAAAACTTTTAAAATAACTTTTATATAACTAACTGTACCTGCACAGTAACTTCCAATTTACAGAGGAATAAATCATTCAATATTTTTTGGAGTCTGACTACTTCAAGTAAACTGGGGGCAAAATAGTAAATTCTCTTTCCTTTAATATGCCAGTGTGTACAATATCTACAAATGTTATCAGTGCATAAACAGCTATCTCTTATGTTAATCTAGACTTTTTTTTAAAGCACTAGCATTATGAAACATGAAAAGATGTAAAGAAACATATTTCAGACTGCGATTGATTAAATCAATTACAAATTTTGGACTTTCTGCCCACTTTATCAGTTAAAGCACCATATCCATCTGTAAACAATATTTCATACAAACTATGAAAAGAACAGCATAAAATCTATCCTAAAATTCAGTTTGATATTTTGAGTCGGCTATTCAAGAATCACATTGACAGCATTCACTCATTGCACAAAGCTGGAATGTGGTTCCTTTGCTTTTGATTTATCCGGCATGTGAATTCAAACCTTATTTGTAAATTATGGTGTATAGTTTAAGCACTTTTGGACTGTCCCACAAATCACAATGGTATGATGTGTGAATCTAGACATTCAGTCTTCACTTTCTGTAAGGGTAACTTTCCAAGTTTCCCTGCATTATAAGGCTGAAGAAATATATAACCCTCCTTCCTTAAGGATATATATTTTCAGACTAAGAACAAACTGAAATGAACTGCATAATTTCAATCGGTTATTTGTAAACATTGGGGACATCAGATAGAGAGAGGGAGGAAAAACAAACAGGAAAGCTACCTATTAGATAATATGTACCAATAAATGACTGTTCTCCTACCACATACTCTTATACGTAAGTACCTGTAAGGCTTAAATTTTCTTTGAGCCGCTCTTACCTCTGCTTAGTGAAAGAAAGAGGATTATAATTCAAATACACGCTTTGAGCGACACAAGGTTAACTACAGTGTTGTAACGGTGATTAAACAAAAACTAGTTTTAATTCTTGCCCGTGGAAAATATCATACAAAAACACAGGAGGGGTCTTTTTTGGTAGAATTTTTAAAATATACTTTTTTTCTTTACCTGAGGTTAAAAGTAGTGACAACAAAAAGAAAATGTAATACATTTATTGTTGAAGAAACTAACTAATCACAGACCTTCGAATGTCACGGTTAATCTTATAGAAAAATTTAGAATGCTTTAATCCTTTAATAAGTCAGTGAATATGGATAGATAAGCCAGATGATAGCCAGATCTTTTGTCTGTTTATCTGATTGCAATTTAATTTATTCGTAGCTGCATTGTTATCTATTCGTTTGTCCACCTGTCTATTAGCGATCCATATACATG
The DNA here is from genome assembly GCF_009769535.1 of Thamnophis elegans. Classification (NCBI taxonomy): domain Eukaryota; kingdom Metazoa; phylum Chordata; class Lepidosauria; order Squamata; family Natricidae; genus Thamnophis; species Thamnophis elegans. The sequence continues at coordinate 73,165,342 of NC_045545.1, forward strand.
ATAAACAAAAGCTACCATTCCATATTTTTTTTCTTTTTTTAATTGCAAGTTCTTATCTCTCCCTATTTTTCTTTTAAGAAATCTATTTAGAATCATTGCCCCCTAAATGTTACCATCACACTCATGTCTCTATCTAGGGTTATGGAATTAAATGCAAACACCTAAAGCCTTCATTTGCCTTGTGTTTGCTTTGAACCTTCTACTGGCAAGGGTGGGAGGAGGTGTTTCTAGACTGTCATTTCAACAGATTGAAGAAAAGAATTTATTGGGAACTTTCTTATCAAATGGTCGCTTCCGTATCAATGGAACTTCAGTAAATTTTATCCATAGTTCAAGCATTTGCAGGCTCATTAATGTTTAGAGCTCTTTATAGTGTTTGGTTTCTTTCTCTAAATTTTGTTAAAAATAAAATATGAATATTCTCATTTGGAAAGGAAAAATAAAAATACATTTTCTTTCTTTTTCTTACTTCTGTTTATAAGTGCATATTTATTATATTAAAAGATGTGTCTTCCATTAACTTCTACTATTTCTACTGCTTTTATAAAGTATTTATAAAATACTGCCAATTACTGTACCAATATAATAATCAAAATTATTTCTACCTTTATATGAATGAAGCCTGCTGTAGTCATAGATTTAAAAATATATAGCAGTTATTTTATAATATGATTTTATTCAGAGTGGGTTGTTTTTTTCTGACCTGTAATTATTTATAGTGCCCTCGAAAGAGAGTTCCGGTTCTCTAAACTTAAAATTATGATTTTATAATTTAAATGTTAATGTTAAACTGTTAAACACTATAAAGCTCTTCATTTTATACTTAATATCTTCTAATGATAATACCATCATAACATCAAACATAGTTACTCTCGTCATATGTATACTAACAATTGTCATCTTATTTTAAATTTATTTTAAGTTTAGAAAAGCAATATTAATGTGAATGATGTTGCAAATGCTGAAGGATGTTGCACAGAGACGACACACTGCTTAAGGAAAGATGGAATGTACATATCTTGAAAATTGAAAAATACAAACTTTAGGAAAAAAAAGAAAAAAAAAGGTTGGTTTGTTTTTTTAAAAAAACATTTATTCAGGCACACAAACCTGGTTCTGCTCCCCAGATTTTACAATTCCTTCTGGACTGAGATACTTTCACCATGGGGAAGGAATCAAAAAGTTGTTGCCTTGGTGATGGTTGTTCTACTTTTCCTTTAAGTGTGCAACAACAACAAAACAAACAAAAAACTTTTGTTAAAAAAGTATTATAAATAAGACAAGGCAACAAAAATATACCACATAATACAAAGTAGCACATGAACAGCTTTCCCTGGCTTCATTTATCATAAGCCAGCCTTAGGGCAGACTAAACTTTCCTTAATAGGCAGTTCCATCAATGGGCTGCTATTCCTAGCTACTATCCGGAGAATCACTGACGGGAGCAAGGCCAGAAGAAGTCCTAAGCTAAACATAGCTCTGAGGTTAGATGGAATTGGGGGAATTGCAGTTATCCACTTGTGAATTTATGAATCACTGAAAGTAGACTATTTCACTCTCAGCATACACACTGGCTAAACCTGGGCATAAGTCCTCATTGTTATTAAGGTTATCAGTAGAATAACATCAGCAGAAAATATTGTCATACCTGTGCATATTTCTTATAAATATAAATATCTGTTTATATTTATATACAATAACAGTAATAAGTTATTGTTACATTATTAGTTATAATTTCCAGGTTTGAGAACCATCCATGAACAGCACCTACTTTGGCTGCGGATCTTCAAGATTTTGACCCTCATTTAGTTCCTCAATTGATTTTCAACTTTTTAGAGTCAAGGTTTTTAAAAGCTCCAGATTCCTTCATCTTTATTTCTGTGAGTTTTTTGTAGAAAAGGTAAACCAGGACCAAAAAAGAAAAAATAGTGCAATAATAGAAAATGTCTTGTAGCATGGTGCCTTGATAAGATATTGGATGCTACATCGTTTGATGAGTGCTTTATTATTGATTATACCTTCCAAATGTAGACCTTAAGGAAGATATGTGAGGTCTCTTGCCAAAGCAATAAGGGTTGACACACAGCTTAAGTTCACAACAGATAGAAAATATGCAGGAGAGGCTCAAACAGATACCTCCCTAATTCACAAAAAGGGAGAGGAAGTGGTACAGCACAAACTTGTAATAATCTGTTATTATAGCTATTCTCAATAAAAGTAGTTTTAGCCTTCCTGTGGAGTTGATTTTCTAGTCTGGTCTACCAAGGGGTCTGACACCAAGGTAGCCATTTTGTTAATAAGTAAGTGCTTCCCAGAAGCCATTTTGCAAAAGTATCTACACTCTTAAAATTTTCTCTATTGGAGCCTCCTAATGTGGCAGAAAGTAGGACCATATTATTAACTGACTAGAAATTAATATACTTTCCAGGTCAAGAAAAGGCTAAGAGACATTATTTTTAAATATAATGTCTGTGGAAAGAGAGAGGGAGATTTGCGAAGATAGGGGATGAATAGGAAGCCAAATTCAGGTTAAAGTATAAATCTTAATACTGCAGAGCAATGAGAGAAATTAGAGATGGAAACCTATCTATTCAAGGGGGAGAAGGTGGGACAGGAACTGGCCTTGTGGCCACTGATTTTTCTGGAAGATGTGCAGAAAACCAAAGCAATGGCCAAATGTAGTTTAATTTCCCTAGTCCTGTTCTAAACAAATTCCATCTTCTATTTCTCTCCCATTTTACAATGCAGATTTCCAGGCATGCCACACTTTCCCGGGGTTAAAATGCTGGAGAATGCTTCACTGCTCTTCCATCTTTTCAAAGACCACCAAAATGTATTGTTTAATTTAAGCAAATAAGAATTTAGGAGTTTAGCAAAGGGAAGTCCTCTCCTTAAATTTATTGAATTCTGGCAAATATGGTTCACTTTTAGGACTTTGTATTTTTATCCTTTTTTATCCTTAAATTTATATACTGCTCATAGCCGTGGAGGCACAGGGGTTAGAATGCAGTATTGCAAACTAAATCTGCCAACTGCCAGCAGTTGATTCAGCCTTTCATCTTTCCGAGGTTGGTAAAATGGGGAGTCAAATTGTTAGGGACAATATGCTGACTTTATAAATCGCTTAGAGAGAGCTGTGAAGCACTGAAAAGCAGTATATAAGGCTAAGTGCTAAAGTACTTTACATTACTCTCTGGGTCCTTTACAACATAGAAACTTTATTTGCATACTGCCTCTGGATCCTTTTTTATTGATCTTGGAAGATAAAAATCTGAGTCCCTCTTGAGTCCTGTCAAGATCCAACTTCAGATTGTGGGCAGAGTTTGCCTGCAATACTGCACTTTAACCACTGCTCCACTAGGGCTCTAACACTTTGTAACACTTTTGGAACATCAGAAAAAGTTCTACTGGGGAAAAAAAAGAACTGATTTGAAAGAAGTTGGGAAACCTTGTAACTGGATCTGTACATTTCTCATTTTTATTCCAAATAAGGCTAAGGATTGCAAATTGCTGTGAGAAGACTTCCTCATAGAGTCTCCTAGCAGTGCTCTCTAACTCATGGTGCCTATTAGCTCAAATACACTTTGTTTGATTACCTCTTCAGAGTTTAGTCCAGTACATTATTTGGAAATGGGCCCAACTCAAAAGAAATAAAAAGGACATGAAAATAATGTACTATCATTGGGGGAAGAATCAGTCACTTCTTTGAAAGTAAGATGGATGTTTATGCTTACCATGGTAATCATTTTATGATATTATGAATAGTTTTCCTTCCAAATTTCAAAGGTTACTTCTTTTTCACTTTGGCTGAAATCATGCAAGTTTTAAAAGAGCTGATATTTAGGAGATTTGATTTTATTTGAATGGGGCAGGGGAAAATGTACCCACTACAACAGTGGAATGCTACAATGGGACGCAGTAGCTCAGTGGCTAAGATGCTGAGCTTGTCGATCAGAAGGTTGGAAGTTCAGCAGTTCAAATCCCTAGTGCCGCATAACTGAGTGAGCTCCCATTACTTGTCACCAGCTTCTGCCAACCTAGCAGTTTGAAAGCATATAAAAATGCAAGTAGAAAAATAGGAACCACCTTTGGTGGGAAGGCAACAGCATCCTGTGCTCCTTCAGAGTTTAGTCATGCCGGCCATATGACCACAGAGATGTCTTCGGACAGCACTGGCTCTTCACCTTTGAAACAGAGATGAGCACCGGCCCCTAAAGTCAGGAACAACTAGCACATACAGTATGTGCGAGGGGAACCTTTATCTTTACCTTACCCACTACAACTCTAAGGGAAAAAGGCATTCATTCTACCATACACAGCAAATTATGGCATGTTTTGAGAGAGATGCAAATTGTCAGTTTTTCCTTCTCCTTGATGTCAAACTTTTAAAAACCTGAACTCACATTATCATCAGCTGTTCGTCTAATAAAAAGATATCACACTAGCAGTATTTTTCCCTGGGAATGGCTGCATTTATCTAGTTGAAAAGCAGGCACTGCGGCTGATTAGATTTCTTTAGAGTTAAATTCTTTTGAAAATCAAAAGTTTTGAAATTAGTCTGCAAGTCTGAACTAGCTCAGGAGAGGCTTGGTGGCCTTGCACTGCATTCTGCATAGGAGGAATAGAAATTACAGTTCAGCATGTGGGCAGACTTGATTGGACAGTCTTTCAGTTGATGGGTTCTTCTGTTCAATTACTACTAAAATTCATCAAACGGAACAGAGTGGTTTTAATGCCAGTAATTGTTGTACAGAATGCTCTGTAATTGGTCTTACAAATGAAGCTGAAGAGAGCAAGAGCAACCCCCATTGAAAATGAATCTGTCTTGCCACTGAAGAGTTCAAGAGTCCGTCCTAAAATCCATTTCATGGGAAAGTGTTTACCCCATTCTAACTCTGGTTCATTTTGTTTAAAGTCTTTTTATTTGCTTATTTTTGCGTGCTGTATGCAAATGAGGAAGCTAATGCTTTTGTTTTACTTGTGTGTACCCTCCTTACTAATCAGCATGGCCCAAGAATTACATCAGGTCTCATTTTTATATTAATTTTCTCCCCTAAACATCCCTGCATCAGCCTTTTCAGCATGGGGCCTTCTAGATACTGTATGTTAGAACTACAATTCCCAACTTCTCTGAGAGGCACCAGTTTGGGAGTTTGCCCTATATTCATCTCAGTGGTGAAATTCAAGTGTTTTTACTTTTTTTTTTTTTTTAAATATATTTTATTCATTTTCACATTCCATTTTGCAATCACTTATATACAGGGTATTTGCTATAAGAAAAGAAAAAGATAAAAAAGGAAAACACAACTCATCATTCACAACCCCACCTGACACTTCCATCCTCCATACACCCCATCTACCCCCTCCAACTTTCCTTTCTCCCTCTAACACTCCCCTCCTACTTCCCTTTCCCCTCAAACCTTCCTTCTCCCCTTACTCCCAACACGCCCTCCTTACATTCCCCTTACTCCTTCCTTACTCCTCCCTCTTCTTTCCCTCTACCTCCCTCCTTCGTGTATGCCTTTATTCAAGTGTTGTTTAATCTGATAAAAAGTAAAATAAACCAAGGAAAAAAAAATATAAAGAAAGAAAAGAGAAAGAAAAAAAAAAGGAAAAAAAAACAACCATATATAAGTACATTCTTGTTCTTATTGAGACTATGTTAACACCCACCCACCCACCCCCCATGAATCCCCATCCCTAATCCCCCCGACTTCCCAGGGCCCACACCTGGCACTGCCTTCTGTCTAAAGTATCTTGTATACGTATGGATTAAAAATAAAAGTAATATATTAAAGGAAAGAGAAACAAGAAAAAAGAAAGGAAAAAAAAGAGAAAAGAGAAAAAAGAAAAAAGAAAAAAAAAGGAAAAAGAACTCTTTGTGTTGAACTCAGCCCCCCATCTTTATCTATGCCTAAATAGTATAAGTCATTCTATCTATATTTTATTCTCATCTCTTACTTCTTTGTTATTTACCCCAACCTCCTGTAGACTCTCCCGTTCCTCTTCCTTAGCCTTGTATTCAGATAAACATTTATACAGATTTGTGTAGGCATCAATATACAGTCTAACCAAAAATAGTCCCTTCCGGTAAAGTTTAAGCAACGTGGATCATGCCACATATTCAAATATTACTTTACAGAGGAATAATCAAACTTTCCCTTCTAATAGAATTTAAACAGCGTAGATAATCTTTCTTAACCTCATTTTCAAACAGTAATTCAAAATAATCTAACCAAACTTTCCCTTCTTAGTAAAGTTTAAGCAGCGTGGATCAAGTATTACTTTACACAAAAATCAGTTTACAATCTATTTTAAAATAATCCCAACCGGCTTTCTCTTCTAATAGGATTTAAACAACGTAAATCATTCCGCATGCATTTTACCCTCATCCCTTGCTTGTCTGATATTTACCACTATCAAATTTATACAGACATTAGTTTAAGATCTAGCTCAAAGTAATTTCAGCCAACTTTCCCTTCTAATAAGAATTAAATAGCATGGATCATTCCACATATTCAAATAAAACTTTCAACAAAAGTCAGTTAACCTTCTGTTTTAAAGTGATCCCTTCTAATAGAATTTGAACAACATAAATCATCCACATTCATTTTACATATATAATCAAACTTTCCCTTCTAATAAAATTTAAACAGCGTAAATAATCTTTCTTAACCTCATTTTCAAACAGTAATTCAGAATAATCTAACCAAACTTTCCCTTCTTAGTAGAGTTTAAGCAGCGTGGATCAAGTATTACTTTACACAAAAATCAGTTTACATTCTAGCTTAAGATAATCCCAACCGGCTTTCTCTTCTAATAGGATTTAAACAACGTAAATCATTCCGCATGCATTTTACCCTCATCCCTTGCTTGTCTGATATTTACCACTATCAAATTTATACAGACATTAGTTTAGGATCTAGTTCAAAGTAATTTCATCCAACTTTCCCTTCTAATAAGAATTAAATAGCATGGATCAATCCACATATTCAAATAATACTTTCAACAAAAATCAGTTAACCTTCTGTTTTAAAGTAATCCCTTCTAACAGAATTTAAACAACATAAATCATTCCGCATTCATTTTACATATATACAATCAATATCACCCCACCAATAAGTTCCGCTTTTTCTACCGGAGAAAGGTCGCAAACCCCCATTCAGTCCACAACTTTGGCAAATATTTTAAAATGTCTAAATCCTCGATCTCCGCTTTTCTGCTTCTCCGAGGGAGGAAAGGCTACCCCCTCCATCTTGCAACCACGCGGCCTGCCGCTTGCCTTCTCCTTCAGCTTGTCTCTCCTCTTTTCCGAGTGAATCAGGAAGTCCCGCCTTCAAAGTCTTGTAATAGAAATCTCGAGCCTCCGAAACAGAGTTAAGACGGAATCTTTGATTCTCAAATGTGACCGTAATGCCGGCTGGGGCCTCCCATCTGTATTGGATCTGTTGATTTCTAAGCTCTTTAGTTAAAAAGGCATAGTCTCTTCTTGCTCTCAACATCTGGAAAGGTATTTCTTTGAAGACAATCAGGTCCTGGTCATCAACTCGCAGACTGTTATTATGAAACTTTTGCATAATCGCGTTTCTGGATTCTTTTGTGGAAAAATATATAATTATGTCCCTCGGGAGCTGTCGCTGTTCCGCTACCAACGAGTTCTGGCGATAGATTTTCCGAATCTGCCAATCAAAGTTAAGTCCCGGGCTTCCCACCGCATGGCTGAAGGCTTCAACAAAGGTCTGTTTCAAATTCTCTCGCTCCTTTTCGCGGAGTCCTCTGACTCTTATTGCAAATGCCTTCCTATTAAAATTTATCATCACGAGCTGTTCTTCAGTGTCTCTAATTTTTTGTTGTAATATTTGAATATTAGTAGTCAAATTAGAATTAGCCTCCTCCAAGCTTTCCAATTTATTCTCTATTTCAGCAGAGTAATCTGACAGGGCAGACACGGCTGCAAATGTATTCACCTTCATTTGGTCAATTTTAAACTTTAAATCATCATATAGCTCCAATACGAATTCCTTGATTTCTTGTTTAAAATCATTAAGCATTTGAAAGAAAAATTCCTGTGTTAAAAATTCTCCAGTAGAGGGCATAGGAGACAAGGGCTGTGATTCCAGTATAAATTCTTTAGATTCTTTAGGCACATTTGTAGAGAGACGCTTCGATTTTGACCTGGGTGCCATAATAAATAAACAAATAAACAGCGCTTTCGCTCCCCTCTGTTTCCAAAAAAAAAAGAGTTTATTTTGTTAAGGAGCGGTCTGCAGGAAGGTAAAACCGGCTAAGTACATCACCTATCAGTCACCAACGGAGAGAAATCGCCATTTTGAAGTCCGTTTAAACAAAGAAGTCTCTAAGACAAATGGTGCTGGTAATTAAGATAGTAATAAAAGCATAAATCTCACAGGAGTGGGACCCGCCCGTATTAATCCTGGCTTGGAACAACTTTGCTTTGTCCTGGGGGGGGGGGCTCGCCTGTCTAGGGCTGCAAAAAAAAGCAGCTGAGAAGAACTGGCTGGAGATAAAAGCTCCGCTCCGGCTGGATCTAATCTCTGTCCACAGCCAAAAAAAGAGAAAGGCTGTGGATTACGAATAGACCCTAGCACACAGAGCTACTCCCTGCCCCTTTCTTAGCCAAAAAGGGGTGATATCTATGATCTTATTTAGATATACAGACCAGATCTCTGAGAGGAGCTTGGTTGAGCCCTCCTCGGCAACAGGCTCCGCCCCCAGGAAGTCAAATTCAAGTGTTTTTACTAATGGTTCTGTGGGTATGGCTTGGGGGACATGGCAGGAGAAGGATACTGCAAAATCTCCATTCCCACCCCACTTCAGGGGAACGATATTGCAAAATCTCCATTCCTACCCCACTCTGGGGCCAGCCAGAGGTGGCATTTGCCAGTTCTCCAAACCACTACTCAAAATTTCCGCTACCAGTTCTTCAGAACCTGTCAGAACCTGCTGAATTTCCCCTCTGATTCATCTGGCACTGGTTCTCTTCCTTGAATTATGAACCCATATTCCCTTCCACCATTTTCTTTTCATTTATCTCACATTGCAGTAGATTCAGATATTCACTCTAAAAATTACTGGCTTGTACTATATTTTTTCAGTTGCAACAAATAATTACAAAATCCTAGAAATAAAAACCTGTATTGTCAAATTCAAAGTTAACGAGTGAATAGTTCTATTTCAAATGCAAGCATTGCCTTATGATTTGACTATTATAGGTATGAGCCCCCTAAAAGCCCCTCCAGACTAGAATAGGTTGCAATGAACAACAAATATAATACAAATACAATTACATTTTTTTAAAAAAAAAATAGCTAAAACGGTGTCTGCATAATACTAATATTGTGCATAAAACATGTGCAATTTCTCCCATCAAATTGTTTAAAAAAGCAATCCATGTAAACTGGGGTGGGGGGAAGAAATGCTCCGACATTATACTGCAGAATTGAATAAAATATGAACGTAAAAAAATAAATATTGATACTCTCTGTCAAAATTGTCAGAGAACAGAAATGGATTCTGTCAATTACATCTAAAAAGTAGATCTTGAATGAATTAATGATGAAGGACAAACATATTATATTTAAATGCTTCAAGGTGGCTATATGGTTGCATCTGTACCATTATAAGGCCTTGCACTGCAGAAAAGAATGAGAGAGGGAGAGGAAGACAATGTCACTGTTTGACAAATCACTGTTGGATTGGGAGCTGCCCAGAGGTATAAGATGGGCAGCTATATGATGTTTTAAATAAATAAACATGTGGCACTTGAATCCTTTTCTTTTTTCAGATGCCAACCCATCTCCATCCACGACACCTTGAAAAATATTTTAAAACTGGAAAACATAGAAGTGGTTGTGGTTTATATTAAATGCTTTATTGGTTTAATGAGATGTAAACCACTTAGCATCATTAAATGAAGCAGCATACAAAGAGGTATACAAATAGGTAAAAATAAATAAATACTGTAGCATAAATTCTAAAGTAAACCTAACACAGGAGAAGGACTTTGCAAGGGAAAAGAAATAAAATCTGGGTCCCAGCGGCTTGAGACATAAGCAAGTCCACCTAGTTATTCTATTCACCGTGCCTGGGTACAACCCATTTCTGATTAGTCTGGGTGGCCAATAATAAACATATAAAACAATGATCTCAAACCATAAACATATATACAAATGTTTTTCCATTATTGCCCCTATACTGTGCTCCATATTCCCAGAAAAAAAAATGTTACATGGGCCTCAGCCCCCAAATGATTATCTATTCTTCCCTGGCCTAATGAACTCTGGGCTAACAATTTTGGGGTGGTTTTTTAAAAAAAAACTAAGCATCACTTTGTGAATATTGCTTGCAATCCCTAGGTATTGTTGTTACTGGACTCCAACAATCTACTTTCTATATTGCCGTAGCAGGTGCCAGCACTTGACTGATCCTAGCTAAGCATGATCAGGTGTGATTCATTCTTGGATGGGAGACCATCAGGAAATCTTGGTACTTGTGATGATTCTGTCTTTGAAAAGGAAAGTGGTGTAATGGAGTACAGTGAAGCAGCAGTTTCCTAGGAAGGAGAAAGCACATTCCAAGAAGGGCAGAGGTGGTATTCAGCAGGTTCTGGCCAGTTCTGGAGAACCGGTAGCGGAAAACTTTGAGTAGTTCGGAGAACTGGTAAATACCACCTCTGACTGGCCCTGCCCCCATCTATTCTCTGCCTCCTGAGTCCCAGCTGATTGGGAGGGAATGGGGATTTCGCAGTATCCTTCCCCTGGAGTAGTGAGAGAATGGAGATTTTACAGTATCCTTCCCTAAGCCACGCCCACCAAGCCACACCCACAGAACCAGTAGCAAAAAAAATTGAATCCCACCACTGAAGAAGGGGTGCAAGACAAGAGACAGCGTAGCCCAGAGCTGGGTTGGATACAGAGAAAGATATTTACAATAGCCACTCTCTAAAATCTCCCAGGGTATATCTATCAGGGTGAGAATAATAAAGATCTAGTCCAGTGTTTCTCAACCTTGGCTGCCTGAGGAATTCTAGGGATTGAAGTCCATACATCTTAAAGTTGCCAAGGTTGAGAAACACTGATCAAGTCTTACAGGATTTCTTATGTTGCCGATAAAATAATATGAAAATGTTCATCAGGAAAATTTACCCTTCTACTCCAGTGGAAGCAACCTTGATTGACATCACAAAGATAAGGCTCAATAAGAATAAGTGTATCTCACGGTTGAATTGTGGGTTTCTTGGTGCTCTCTGAGTTGGATAGTTAGCTTGTAAATGTTTCATTGCCAAACTAGGTAACATCATCAATGCTAATGAAACATCTGCAAACAAACAACCCAATTCAGATAGTTCCAAGAATCCCAAAGACAAGTTAGCTAGGATGGAAGGCCATGAGACATTCCTAGTGCTTTAGGTAAGATAGATAAATTGTGTGTGGATTGGGAGTGGCTAGGGATTGGAACTTCTGGAAGAGGCTTGTTGCAAATAATTCCCACACTGTTGCCAAGAAACTATATAACCATGGGATATATATATATATAGGTCATCCAGAGTAAAGAGTAAACTTGAGATTATCTTTATTGTTTTGTTCTGAAGAATTTCCCATTCATTGTTTGTCTGCAGAAGGCAAAAATAAGAAAGTCTGTAATGCTGACTATTGGAAGGTACATTAAATGTGATTTTTGTAGCTCTTAGAACAGCACTTAATTCACAGTTCAGAACAAGTCATGGAAACTGATAAAAAGTTCTCCCTCCCCCCTTCTGTGCTTTGAATTGTCTCTGGCAAAAATAAATCATATTCATTCAGAAATAAATCCTTTTATTTTGCAGCGGTTGCCCTGACAATCTTTTAATTTGTTTTAACACACCCTTGCCTCCCCACGCTCTGTGTATAAGGAATTTGGAAACCGATTCAGTCTTTCATTTTGGAAAATATTTTTTTTAAAACCCCACAATCCTAGAAAAGATTTGAAGTTTAGTATGAAAAAAGTATAATACTAGTTATTTACAACCCTGCAAAATATCAAAATAATTCTTCAGTTACAGTATGTAAAGAAGTATGGTATCTTTTTAATCAAAAAATAATATGAAGACAGTGAATAAGGTTTTTTTATGAATACCGCTGTTGGTCTCACTAGGCCAATATTGTTCCTTTTGTGATTAACATTGTAGTATTAATCCACAGATTACAGGTAGTCCTTGAGTTATGATCACAACGAAGTCCAACATTTATGTTGCTAAATGGAGTTTGCCTCATTTTATGGCTTGTCTTGCCACAGTTATTAAGTGAACGATTACATTTGTTATGTTAGCAACATGCTTGTTAAGTGAATCTGGATTTCACATTGATTTTGCTTGTCAGAACATCGCAAAAGCATCTGTGACTATGGGGATGCTGCAATGGTTGTAAGTGTGAAAAACTGTCATAAATCACATTTTTCAGTGCTTTTGTAAATTAGAATGATCACTAAATGAAATGTAAGTTGAAGCCTACCTGTATATCTATGGAGATTCTCAGTCATCCAGGTCATGGTTGTCCCAAAGGTTAAGGTGACCAGACGTCCCGCTTTTAGCGTGATAAGCACGCTTTCCTACAATTTGTCCCGGCTCCCAGGCAGTTTTCAAAAAGGCCCGCTTTTTTATAGCTTGCTCGCTCCCCCTCCCATCTGCTGTCGCTCCTCCCCCCGCCCATCCACACTAAGTCTAAGGCAGCCCAGCCTGCAGCTCACTGGACTCCAGCCAATCAGTGAGCGGGCTGGGTGGGAAAGTTTAAGCACGCTGCTGACTCGAATCTCCATTTCGCCTTTGCCTTTGCTTCTTCAGGTAAGCAACTCTGGCGGTGGGAATTAGGAGGCTTCGGGTAGGCAGCGGCGGCCTAGCTTTGCAAGGGAAGGCCTTCCCTTGCAAAAGCCTTCCCTAGCTTCCCCCCCTGCCCCGCCTCCTCTCCACACCACTAAGGGACCCTAGCCATTTTTGTCAGTGTCTTACCTGTTCCTGCTGCCTGCCTGCTCCATGCTTCCATCCATTGCTGCGAGGATCCATCAAAGTTCTGACTCTGCCTGCCTGCTGGTAAGTGAGCCGGGTTTTTTTCTTTTATTTTTTAATTTAATATTTTTTAAAATATTATTTTATTTATTTTATTGTGCAAGGGGGGGGTGCGGCAGAGCCAGCGGCGAGTCTCCGCCGCTGTGCAGAAGGAATCCCCGCGCACGTGGCAAGAAGCCGCCAAAGCTCCCGCCAGGCCAGCACCCCTGCCCAGTGTTCCTAGCGGAGGGGGAGGAGGGGGAGGCACCGCCGCTGAGCTGAAGCCGCCAAAGCCCAGCACCCCTGCCTGCCCAGCTAAGGTGTGTTCCGAGTGGAGGGGGAGGTGCGCCGCCGCTGTGAAGCCGCCAAAGCCCAGCACCCATGCCTGCCCAGCTGAGGTGTGTTCTGAGTGGAGGGGGAGGAGGAGGAGGCACCACAGCCTCAGCGTCGGACAGCAAATTTTAAGAAGAGGCACTGGACAGCTGCTTGTTTAAAATGGATAGGATCTCCTGCTTGAGGGGGGGGAGGACTAGAAGACCTCCAAGGTCCCCTCCAGCTCAATTCTGATTTGACCAGAGCCCTGGTCAACAGTTGCAACACCGGCATTGTGGAATGAGGGTTGCAATGGCCATTGCAAGCCACTAAATGGACTTTCCAGCCCCTGTTGTCTTTCTTAGAGAAGAATGCAGAATACCGGAGCTGGAAGTCATCTAGTCCAACCCCCTGCTCAAGCAGGAGACCTGATATCATTTCAGGCAAACTGTTGTACATTATCTTTTTCAAAACCTCCTGTGATGGATCACCCACAACTTCTGGAAGGAAGCTGTTCCACTGGTTAATTGTCCTCACTGTCAGGAAATTTCTCCTTAGTTCTAGGTTGCTTCTCTCCCTGGTTAGTTTCCATCAATTGCTTCTTGTCCTTCAGGGGCTTTGGAGAATAGGTTGACCTTCTTTGGGGCAGCCCCTCAAATATTGGAAGACTGCCATCATGTTACTCCTAGATCTTCTTTTCTATAGACTAGAAATCCACAATTCCTGCAACTGTTCTTCATATATTTTATCCTCTGGTCCCCTAATTATCTTTTTTGCTTTTCTCTGCACTCTTTCCAGAGTCTCCATGTCTTGAGACTGATTGATTGGTCGATCTCAAGTAGCTTCTATCCACCTCAAAGCCACAAAGTGTTTCCTCCAGGCTCTTATCACAGATCACTTATGTTGCTAACTTATCAGCTACAGTTATTCACTTAAGAACTGTGGCAAGAAAGGTGGTATAATGGGCTTAGTGACCAAAGTTACAATGGCATTGAAAAAAGTGACTGATGACCATTTTTCACACTTAGCGACCATTTTCACACTTAGCGACTGTTGCAGCATCCTCATGGTCACGTGATCAAAATTTTGATGTTTGGCAACAGTTACAATTTATATTTGTAAACTGTAGTTATGTTGAAATAAAAAAAATATTACAATACTATTTTTGCATTGTATGAAAATTTTTGTTGCTACGTATAAAATTTTAATCAACCCCCCCCCCCCCCGGTCAAAGGTGTCCCTCTTTACCAATCTGAAAATCTGGTCACCTTACCAAAGATGCTTTTTTTCAAGAGGCAGCTGGTCTTCCTAGACTTTCTTTGAAGATGTTTCGCTTTTCATCCAAGAGCTGTAGAGGTTTCTTGGATTAGAAGCAAAATGTCTTCAAAGAAAGGCCAGTTGCCTCTTGGAAAAGCACCTTTGGGACAGGCCTATCTGTAGTATCCTAAACAAAAACAATCCTTCTCCACAGTCCTGTTATTTAAAATTATCAAGAATGATGGAGATATTGACTGCTCAATATCTTTCAGTCAGGAGTGTCAGGAGGGTATGGTCCAGTGGTGGGTTGCAGGCGGTACGCCCTGGTATGGGCATACCGGTGCCTGCCCGGAGCACCGGGTACCATTCCAGTACAGTGCTCTAGAGGGCCCACCCGCCCACCCGAGCTCCTTACCTGTCTTTAAACTCTTCAGTGCTTCCGCGCATGCGCATGGCATATACAGCGCCTGAGCAGCTGGAGCATCAGGAAAGCCCACGGAGGCATTGCTGGAATGTAAGATGCATGTGCATGCTGGGCATGCGCTCATGTGGAAGACGCCGGGCCTCATTGCAACCGTACCAGTTGCAACAGGATCCGGAACCCACCACTGGTATGGTCACAAGAGCCAAGATGGCGGGTGCAACTATGTGATTGAAGCTTCATCTGTTTTCCACATGTAAAACAAGTAAAAGGCAAGAATTATTTCCAGACTTTTTGTTCGGATCCTTTAGGATGGAAAAGGAATCTTAGAACTTTATCCATGCATTCTAGACTTTATTCTAAAACCTTTGAATCCTTCACCTCAGCTGAAGTCCGGAGGTGGGATTCAGCCAAGTCGGACTGATTCGGGTGAACCGGATGCCAATTTTACATCTGGTTCGCCGAACCGGTAGTTTCAAGGACTGACTGGCCCCTCCCACCCCTCCCCTCCCAGGAATTTCCACATGGCCCGTTTTGGAGGCCAGGTGGGTGTAGTACCTGCCCAGAAGTTCTTGGAGTGCAAAAAATGGGCCTCTTGGAGGTCCTGGAAGTCTGGAAACGAGCCTGTTTCCAGAAGGCCATTTTCACCCTCCCTGAGGCTTGAGAAAATCCTCCAGAGGAAGATAAAAACTCCTCTATCTACCCACCATGGTGCAGGAGGCCAAGTAGGCCACATCCACCATGGCCACGCCCACTCAACAACCAGGCAAAGAAGTGGTTGCTAAAAATTTTGAATCCCACCCCTGCTGAAGTCACTTCAGGAGCTATAATCCCAAAACTCAAAACAAGCTTATTATGATCCCCTTTCTAATGCATACAAGGGATTTGCTCCCAAATTTAAGACTATAGTGGAAAACTGCATGTCACAAATTCATTATTGGAAAGGAACTCGCTGAAATCCATGACTGATTTTTAGTAGACTTTCATAGATAATAAAGCTGCACAAAGTGCATAGGATAAAAAGTAAAATATCTGAAGAATATTAGAAGAAATATTAAAAGTTGCAATGGCCTAGTCCTGGTACAAGCATAAATAACCCCCACCCCAAATCCCACCTATATAATTGAAGGAAAGAAATGTGAAGCAGAATTTTGCCATGAAGCATTATTTCTCTTTTCCCTGGAATCAGCTAGTTTAGATTTTTGCACAGGAGAGCTCAGAAAAATAAAGCACAGTACTGTACAGACGCATTACTGTTTGTGACATAAAACTGTAGCTAATTAAAAGCACAGAGTAAATGAAGGGAACAAAATTCCAAATTGTATGTGAGAAAATTAAGAAAATGTCAAAGACAAGGTCACTTATATTAAAAAGAGTGATGGGGAAACCTATCCTGCCAGTTCTGTCTGGTAATTTGTGATTGCACACTTCACATTTAGTGATAATTAGATGGAAGGTTCTTGAGTTTTTAAAAGACATATTCATTTAATTCATTTCGCAAAGCTCATTTTATACTAAATTTGTTCCTCTACCCCTATACATATATGTTAAAACAAAACAAAATCAATTAAACTCTAATTTATGTGTGGATTTTTTTAAAGCTGTGGATCTAAATCTCTTACTTTGTAGAATAACAAGCACTCACCTTTCAAAAATAAAAAAAAATAAAAGCATATATTTTAGAGATCGTTAAACTAATATATTTTATGTTTGGACTTTTCAAATTTAACTCTATTAGATATATAAAATAATAAGCATTCACATTTCAAAAGAAATAGGAACGTATGCTTTACAAATTGTGATATTATTGTAGTGTTTTTATTTTCTGTTTCAAACAGTATCATAGTTTAGGCATATGTAACATATTGCTTTTTCAATAAACAGACATATGGAATGCAATTTCTATACAGCTTACAAAAGTCTTACTGAATTCTAGGAAATCCATAACTTTCTTCAAAGGTTTTTTTTAATATTTAGCTTGTGCTGGCCAATATTTTTAAATTACAAAGCAGTTGCTGCATTCCTTAGAAAACAAACTAACGTTCCCTGATACAGTTAACATTTCATAACACAAATCCTTAAAGTCAAAGTGGAATAACTTGCAATATTTTTTATAGCCCAAACTGGAACTGGTATCCTTAGTTTAAATAAAGAAATAGAGTGAAAAATACAGAGAGAGAGAGACAGAGACAGAGACAGAGACAGAGACAGAGACACAGAGAGGGAGAGAGACAGAGAGAAAGACAGAGAGAGAGAGACAGAGAGAGATTTAGAAACACACACACACACACTTTCTCTCTATGCTTTATTTAGTGACACCTGTGTGGAGGGATAATGCTGAAACTTTTAGTTTTGGGGATTGTGTAGCAGTGTGATTCACTAATAATCCATGCATAATATGTATGTAAAATCAAACTCTGGTGAGGTTTAATCAAAAGTGCCCAAAATATTTTTTCATAAATTGAATGGAGATGCTCAGTCATCTAGGTCATGGTTGTTCCAAAGATGCTTTTACAAAAGACAACTGGACTTTGTTTTTCCTTGAAGACACTTCTCATCCAAGTGTCTTCAAAAGACACTTCTTGGATGAGAAGCGAAACATCTTCAAGGAAAAACGAAGTCCAGTTGCCTTTTGAAAGAGCACCTTTGGGACAATTTGCATGAGTGTGAAAAACATGCTTTAATTGAAAGGTGAGCTTTTTAAAGTGTTCAGATCCTCCTCTGACTAGGATTAAGATCCAGAAACATTTTGGAAATTACTAGTTCAGACCTTTTAATAATTTGTTTTATTTTTAAGAAGGAGCAGCCAACCAAATCTATTTGGACTGCAACTCCGATATCTGAATTTGTATAAACAGCTTACTCAGCATACATTAAAAAGTAGGGGGGGGGCAGACTGATCCTATTTAGGACCACAATTTTGATCAAGACCCAAATACAAGCTTAATCATGGTGCTCAAGGATAGAAAAAAATGAGGACCTTCGTACTTTCACTCTATTTCAGGAGGCGGAAGTGGATTTATTTCCACTTTGAAAGAATTGAATATTTCATTCTATTTGAAAAGAAGATTAAAATGAGGGCTGTCCATAAGAATAACCGTTACTGACTTGATGGGCAAGGATCCAATTTATTAGAAGTCAGTTTCATGTGTTCAAAAACATTTGTCTCTGCTGATTTCAGCCAATGTCAAACAAGAGCTTATAAGCTAAAGCTAATAACTGTCAAATAATTAATAATTACCAGTAGTAAATATTGCTGAAGGCTGGTTGCCAATTGAGTGGGATCCAAAAAATGTACAAATAGCTCTGTACAATGAAAGGGACTGAAATTGCAGACAAATTGCAGTTCATCCATAATTCTGCTAGGTACTAAACCAATGTTAAAATCGATAGGACTTACAGAAGTAGATCATAAACAGTGGAGAAAAAAAAACAGGCATCTAGATTTTGGACAGAGAACCCAAGCCTATATTAATATTTCTATATCTCTGGCCCAGAAATTGGACATAGAATCAAATGTCTAAGCCTAATTAAGCAATTAAATCAGACAAAAAATGGAGTGATCTAATATTTACAAATATTAATAGAATATCTTGGGAATTGGGGTTTTTTGTTTTTTTTTACATCAGAAGAAAATTGAGTCTCATGGCTGTCATTGGTGAAAGATGGAACTAAGAAAACTTGACTGATTTTGAGATTGTGCGAAATCAAAACAGGGTGGCTATGAAATTTGTAAAAGTTAATTGCAGTATCCAGACTTAAACATTTAAAATATATTATTGTGGGACCTCTCTGAGTTCTGATTTCCTAAAATAAGTAAGAATTTTAAGAGTTAGCTCGTAGAAGCCTTTATTTCTTTTCTTTATTTCCCAAGGAGAAAGGATGGGGGGGGGGGGGAGGAAGGAGCATTCAATCTTAAGGCTAATAGCACACTAATGATTTAAATGACTGCTCAGCCATTACTGAAGGAATATAAGTACTCTCCCCATGACTTATTGGAAAAAAAAAACAGTATGTGGATGACTTCAGAAGATGCAGTAAGTCCATTTAAAGGGGAAATGGTCAGAATCTCCATGGCATTTCTCTGGAATTAAAGCTATCTTCAGGGTAGCAAACATTTGTTTTTAAGATCACTATTCTAGTTTACATTTTGTATCTAATAATACCAACATCTATAGTTGAAGCACAATCAACTAGAAAGTCTGGAAAGTGATTTAAAATCAATGAAAATCTATCTCACTGACAAGACCCACTGACATGGACCTCTGAACTAAAGAAGTATTTATTTCTTTACAATCAGGACATATACCTTTAATTTCACCTCTGAATATGAGTTAATTCTGCATTTACAAACCAATGCACCAACTGAAACTTTCTCCAAATTTTGAAGTGTAGCTTACAAACAATTAAAAAAAATAAGATAAGAAATAAGAAAGTTGTTGTGGAACAACTTTCCTCCAGAAGTTGTGAATGCTCCAACACTGGAAATTTGTAAGAAGATGTTGGATAACCATTTGTCTGAAGTGGTGTAGGATTTCCTGCCTAAGCAGGGGGTTGGACTAGAAGACCTCCAAGGTCCTTTCCAACTCTGTCATTCTATTCTAAATATTTACAAATATCAATTCATATATTGGGTAAAGGTCCAATTTATTAGGGAAAACTTTAATGAAATGTAAATCCTAGGCAAAATTGCAAATAAAACTACAAAAATTAGTGAAAATATTTTTTTAAAAAACCCTTAAGTTCAGATTTGACAGCTTCATAAAAATCAGATAGTGATAACAAATGAAGTTGATATAGTTCCACAAATAAGAAACTGAGAAAAATGATAGTTTATCGATCCCTACTACTGAGATGAGACTTTTAAAGCTGAGTTTTTTTTTAAAGTGCGCAAAATTGCAAATGCAAGCATTATTGTCTATCTACATACGCATTATATGTACATACTGTATATAGTCACTCAGATAGCTTTGTCTTGTTGAATATTTAGTATCCTCCAATTTTTATGTATCTGTTTTCCTTTGGAAATGCTGAATGAGGCTGTAACAAAATGGATAATGCAGGCCTAATGCTTCCACAAGTTAATAAGAAAGCTGCAATGAATCTCACATTGCAGATTGAAGTATATGCTTTTCCTATTATTGCTCCAGACTTTGAGATGATTACATAACCTTAATACAATAAATCTTGCCTGATGTGAATTGTGCAGCTGTAACCACAATCCATTTTTACTAAGGTGGCATTTCTGTCATCTTGTTAAACACCAACATTATATATGCACAAGTCATAATTTTATAACCGTTACTTCTGGCAAACAGACAGCTTTGTCAGTCAGAGAAAGCAGCAGAGCACAAGTCAGCCATACAAGTACTTAAGGGGCTGGTTGTGATGTCTGCAGTTGCGGTGGAAAAGACTGCCTTGCAGATTTTCACATCTGCATGTGTAACTTTCAAGGGAGGAGAAAACTGAGGCTTCAGCTTGCACTCTATTTGTCCCACTTGCAAGCAGGTCTTTTGCTTTTATCAAAGTCATTCTTGACAGGAAAATCCTGTGTAGGTTTGCTCAAAAGTGTATGTCACGGAATTAATGTAATGGTATCACTCGAGCAAGATTACCAAGGTCTCAGCATCATTATAAGCAGAGTTTTCATATAAATACTACTTCTTAAGAACTAAAAACAAATATAAAGGTAAAGGTTCTTCTCTCACATATGTGCTAGTCATTCCCAACTCTAGGGGGCGATGCTCATCTCCATTTCACAGCTGAAGAGCCAGCACTGTCCGAAGACGTCTCTGTGGTCATGTGGCCAGCATAACTAAACACGGAATGCTGTTATCTTCCCACCAAAGGTGGTTCTTATTTTTCTACTTGCATTTTTACATGCTTTTGAACTGCTAGGTTGGCAGAAACTGGGACAAGTAACGGAAGCTCATGGATTAGATTAAATTACGTGGATTCTGTTAGGGATTTGAACTGCTGAACTGCTGACCTTTCTGATTGACAAGCTCAGCGTCTTAGCCACTGAGCCACCACGTCCCAAAAAAACAAATATAGTCACCATTAAAATAAAAATAACATGTCATTTTAGTTTAGAATTATCATGTTGATGATAAGGTAGAATCCCCCTACTTCCTTTCATATTGGGGCTACAGTTCCTAAATTTTCCTACACTGTAGCAATAGCAATAGGACTTAGAGTTACATACTGCTTCATAGCGTTTTGCAGCCCCCTCTAAGCAGTTTACAATGTTAGCATATTGCCCCCCAACAATCTGGGTCCTCATTTTACCGACCTCGGAAGGATGGAAGGTTGACTCAACCTTGAGCCGGTGAGGATTGAACTGCTGGCAGTCAGCAGAATCAGTCTGCAATACTACATTCTAACCAATGCACCACCATGTCTTAACAGCTGTTAATGTATTTTAACTGTGCTGTTAATGCCCATGCTGGTTGGGAATTCCAAGATACCTTGATAGGTGATTGGGAGAAGATGGTGATAAAAAACAGTTTTAAGAGCTTATTATTTTAAGTGAAAGGTTGCAATTAAAAACAAAATGTACCCTTCTTCCACCCATTATTACCAAGATCCCCAATGGCAGGACTCCTATTGCCAAAGTTGCATGTTAAAATGTTTAAATGCTTTTCATTCAACAGATACGATGTCTCAGATAAGGGCAGGTAAATATTTTCCCATCAACAGTTGTTTGCCACAATATGTTTCACCAATTAAGTTTGTATCAAGGCCAGCAAACTTTTGATGTAGTTGATTGTATTTTGTATTTAACTTTTTATCACATCCTCCCATATACCCAAATCTGATATGAAAGTACAAATAAATTAAAAGATGTATGTGGCTGTTTTAAAATAGTTTTAAAATAGTTTTGAAATTTAGTGGTAGTTGTGGCTGTTACAATAATTTAAACCCTCTGCTGACCCCTGGTTCACCATAAATATCTGACATTCTTTCTGACGTACAAAAATTCTAGAAATCAAATTAGGATCTGCCCCTGGAGACCATATGGTTCAGTAACTCAAGTCAGTTCATCGTTACTGTACTTTAACTCCTGTCCCAGAGGAAATGCTTTGTCACTCACCCTACAGTAGTGGGTTGGGTATTTTTCTATCTCCTCATGAAATGGGGAGGGGGCGGAACCAGTGGCCATGAATAGGGTGCTTTATGGCTGCCATTTTTGTACCTTTTTTTGTACAGCTAGAGCAGGGGTCAGCAAACTGCGGCTCTGGAGCCACATGTGGCTCTTTGCTCCCTCTGCTGCGGCTCCATCACTGGTCAGCACCACAATTTTGAGAGGAGCTTCCGTGGGCAGGGGGAGAGAAGCATAGTGCGCCAGGAGAAGACTCTATGCAAGGGGAGGGTTTTCCAGTTGTCTCCACAATTGATAGGGCTTTCGGTTATGACAGGTAGAGGAAAAAGTACACCGCTCTAAGAGGAGACTCTATGGTGGGGGAACTGAACTTCCAGTCAGCTCCAGAATTGAACAGGGGGCTTCCGGTTAGGACCTTTGTGGCTTCCAGTGTTTTCTTTTCTGGGGGAAACGGGTCCAAATGGCTCTTTGAGTGTTTAAGTTTGCCAACCCCTGAGCTAGAGAGAGCAGTGACCACCAGGAGGGACAGCAGGCAACAGTGAGTAGAAGAAAATCTGGTGGACAGGTGTAAATGCCCTGAAAATAGACTTACTGCAAGCACTGTGTGTCAGTGCTGACATTTAAACATTTAATATCCAGCAGCAAATCAACTTCTGACTACTTTTTTCAGACTAAGAACCATTTCTATGCTTCTAACTAGATATTTCATGAGGCCAAACCATTGTGTATTTCTTAGTCAAGCCAACAGATCACCAACCTTAACAGAGTCAAAACAATCAAAAACATCTAACTGTATCAATGAAGACAGGCACCCTCATAGATATTGAGATGGTCTTCGGGAAGGGAGATTGTGTTGCTACTACACAAAATGGCTTTTAGAGAGGGAAATTTAGAAAGAGGTGACTATTAAGAAGTATTGGAAGAAAGCCAATCTTATGTTGGTATCTGCTGCAAACCGTTATCGCAATACAAATCACATAAGGAGTTTTGCAAGTGATTTTGCTGAGAACAATGCTGGAACCATTATCAATAACTTTATAAATAAAGAAGATTTTTTTCTAGGATATAAGCTAAATTAAAAATTATAGTGGCACAGATGGTTGAGGAACTACTAGAATGACCTGAGAGATACAGTATTAATTATTTTGATTTAAGAATTAAAAAAAGACATAATTTAGTCATCTTTTGTAGGTTTCAGATTATATACTATTTATTGAAAAAAGAAGCAGAAACTAGTGAGAAGGAATATCAAAGTATAATCAGAAGAAACAATCCCATTCACTCTTTATTTCATACTAGACAATCCATGTCCTCTTGTGTTATTGTTTCAGATATTTTCTTATTTAAACAACAAACAGAATGACCACAGATAGGCAAAAACCAGTAGGAGTGGGAGTGACTTCCAACTTCCTACTGGCTTCCCCATTGAGTTTCCTTGTGAGAAGCTGGCAAGGAACATCAGAAATTCTTCCTTCTTCCGTCCCTCGATTCTTCCCCTTCCCTCTTTCCATTTTTCATTCCTCCCTATCTTCCTGTTGTTCAGTCATTATCCTTCTTCCTTCCTTCCTTTGCTCTCTTGCTCCCTAGAATTCCCGCTGGCTTCCCCATTTACTTTTCTTGTTGGAAGCCTCCAGGGAGAAAGCCAGTGGGCAAACCAGCAGGAAGTTGTAAGTCCAAGGTCTGCAGGCAGTTAAGTGTCTACTGCCAGGTAGGGAAGGGAAAGGGGAGATATGCAGATGTGTGGGTCAAGAATGAAATATAGAGGTATGTGAGAGGTGCTGTGTGGGTTGGGAAAGTTGCAAGGGTGTGTGCCAGAGTTGCCACATTGAAAAAGAATGGAACACAGAATGAAAAGGGTGCCTGGGCTACTTAGGAATGTTCAAGGCATGTAGGGAGCTGTGCAGATCAGGAAGAGCATGTGGTGGTGCCCAAAAGATGCTGCATGGGACAGAGAAGGGGTGCAATAGGGTGCAGGTGCAACTGGATGCACAAGAGGTGAAAAGGTGGGTCAGTGAAGGTCTGTGGAAGGGCATAGTCTGGAGAAGCCAAATTGGGGGCAGCACATGCCAGGGGAGTGTGCAGGGAGTTGGCATGAGCCAGGAAGGGTGTGCAGAAGTTCCTTTTCCCCTGTCTATTCCTGTGTTTCTTCCTTTCCTTTCCTTTCCTTTCCTTTCCTTTCCTTTCCTTTCCTTTTTCCTTTTCCTTCCCTTCCCCTCCTTTCTCTTTCTAGCAGGCAGGTAAATTATTGCTGCTGGGTGAAGAAGGAGCAAGGGATTGTGAGAGTGGCTGAGAAACTATCACAAAATGTTGGAAATGAAAATCATGCGACTGCAGCAGCCACCAGTAGCACTGAAGCAGCCACAACTTTCTCAAACTTCATCCCCTTGGGAGTCATGGATCCCAGATTTTGAATATATTCTGTAAATTAGTCCATTTAAAGTACATTGATTTAAAAATTGTTGCCGTATGCTGCACCATTTCACCCAGCTAAAGGTCTTGACAACAAGAGTTTTAGTGTTATGTAGATACTGTATGGATCTATTTCTTCATATCTTACTTTGACCAAAAAAAATCTCTAAATTGATTTCTCATGAAGATGAATGTGAAAATGAATTCAAGTAAGATTCTATCCCATTGTCCACATGCTGCTTTTTAGCCTACTGTTTAAATCTTTTCTCTTGACATTCAATAACTAGGGTAGATACTACCCACTATAGAACTAGTAAGGAATTTGGAATCCACAGTGGATTTTAAAAAAGAAGAGATTAGGTATTGCTTAACTTAGAAAATATAATTAATAGTGTTTTGTCTCTTTGCACCTTTTATTCTATTGACCACAAGGGGCATAAGGAATAAAAATTGTGACCAGACAAATTCCTCTGTTGTTCTGTTCTTTATCACTTCCCTGTGGTGGAAAACTAATAGTCTTTGATTCTTCTCTCTGTTTTCTGACCACATCCTATAAGAAGAACAAAATACTCCCCCCACTTTCTCCTCCTCCCAACTCCTCATATTAGAGTAGGAAGCTTCTAAATGCAGGTCTTCTATGGGGCCAAGTCATCCAATGAATTTTATTTGTCCTTGTATATCTTAAGTTCCATACCCAATTTGAACTTGTTATTACTACTAGATCTGGGCTATAAGGATGCAACCATCAGATAATAGCAAACAGTTTCAACTAAGTCAGTTTACTGCAGTTAAGTCAGGGGTAAAATTCAGACAGGTCTGACAGGTTCTGGAGAACCAGTAGTGGAAATGTTGAGTAGTTTGGAGAACTGGCAAATACCACCTCTGGCTGGCCTCAGGAGTGGGGTGGGAATAGGGATTTTGCAGTATCCTTCCCCTGGAGTGGGGTGGGAATGGAGATTTTGCAGTATCCTTCCCCTGGAGTGGGGTGGGAATGGAGATTTTGCAGTATCCTTCCCCTGCCGCGCCTACCAAGCCACGCCTACAGAACCGGTAGTAAAAAAAATTGAATTTCACCACTAAGTTAAGTCTATCTGGTGATACCTTGAATGAAAAGTCATTGCAAGTTTCAAGTGGCTCAGGATACACTTGCAAAGATAGTTGATCATGGTCTCCTCTTAGATCAAGCTTGCAAAGCTTGCACTTGACTAAAATGTATTTTGGCGAAAATTCATAATTTTGCCACTAATCTTTACACTCTTTAATGGTTTAACAGAAAATAATTTCAGAAACTTTTCCATATTACTCTGTACACTCCGCAAGATCAGACCAGATCAAGTGTGCCTATAGTCAGTTGTTTGCACTACAGATTGAGCTCATCATACTAATGATGGGCTAAATATATCTTGAAGCTTTTTTTGAAATTTGTGGTGGTTGTAAGAGTAAGAATGGATGGATATTTCTGCTTTGCTTTCTCTCACATTCAATTTCTTTTTTATGCTTCTAGATTTATGAACAGAAATGTCAGATGTTATCAAAAACAGCCTCCATCTCCATTTAGCTATTACCAGCATAGAGGAGGCTGCACAATAGTTCCTGCTTACAGTGTTCTCACTGAAGATAATTTACTATATGCCTGTCGAAGATGAGGAACTAAGAAAAAAAATATCAGCAGGCCTAATTCGCTAGAACCATGGATAAAAATTGAAAAATTCAATCTCAGATTTTTTAATAGCCTAGAAAGCATTAAAATGAAGGGGTGGCTTCCAGCAGGCACTACTACCAATTAGCTCACGTGTGCACCATGCACCTGCATATTTGATGGGCACTGCGCACATATGCGCAATGCAATTAACATTGTTTTGCGCATGTGCAAAACTGAAAAAAAAACAAGATGGCGCCT
Source organism: Thamnophis elegans (assembly GCF_009769535.1). Taxonomy (NCBI): domain Eukaryota; kingdom Metazoa; phylum Chordata; class Lepidosauria; order Squamata; family Natricidae; genus Thamnophis; species Thamnophis elegans. Next base: position 73,191,782 of record NC_045545.1, read on the forward strand.
GGAGAACCAGTTCGGGAGCGTGGCAGGCCTGGGTTGTTGTCAGTTCCAGTGACCCAAACCACCAAACCATTACTGGTTCAACCGAACCAGTCCAAACCAGTAGGAATCCACCACTGATTCACTGTCATCAAACCTAATGGACAGAACAATAACTTTAACCTCTGCTCGCATTTATTTATTTTTGCAGGATCCAATCTGGGTCCGTCACCAGGACCAGAGGTTTTGACTTCCGAGCTTTCAGACTCGTGCTGGAGCCCATCTTCAGTTAACTTCTCCCTAGCTAGAGAGAAATCCCCTGAGGATGGGCTCCAGCATGAGTTCGAAAGCTCGGAAGACAAAATCTTTGGTCCTGGTGACGGACCTAGTTTGGATCCTGCAGCCTTATTCTGGGACACCTATATTCGCCTTCATTCGTTGTTATTTTTTAAATAGCAATTTCTTTGTCTTGCCATTTGTGAAGGAATGTGCAAATCTTTGGAATTATTTTTTTAATAAATTCAGTAAAATACTTACTCATCTCCGTTATAGGGTAGAGGTTTCTTCTTATAAATCTGAAATACGTCTGTTCTAGAGCCCTGGTTAGATTGTCCCATAAAATCTAAAACTTAGCTTCAACAGATAGGTCTCAGAAAAGATCAATTGGATAAGAAGAAGAAGAAAAAGATCATCACTTTCCACTGACAGTGTGCCATTCCATGTGGATTCCCAAACATCTTAAAAGCTCTCTGAATCTCAGATTTGGTCCCACCTCTCCAGTTCTGTGACAAGCTACTTTAATGGATAGGCAATGGCCTTCACTGCAATGGCTAAATTTAAAACTCTCCTATGCATCTCTTGTCAAACACTAAAAGCTTTTTATGTCTGTAGTAGCTGCTCCCCCTCTCACCCGGCCTTCCGTCTGCTGGCATCCATGACAAATATTACATCTCGCTCTGAGTAACAGTGTAGTGAGTGGCTGGCATAGGCAGAATAAGGCACCTGTAATTTATCTTTGGGAGTTTGGGTTGGATGACAATGCTGGGAACAAAAAGGACTTGGAGCTGTCACCTGATTACTGATTCCAAGATTTCTCCTCTGAGAGTGAGAAGAAGTGAGTTAGGTTGAAGGGTACAAAAAGCAAATCAATAAACAGGTTAGTGTTTGCATCATTATTAACACTCAGGCTGTCAACACACCCATTGAAACTATCGCTCAAGGCAGCTGCAGATTTAATGGTGACTGCAAGAGATTTACTGTAAATGTTAGCTAAACCCAAGCAAAGGAAGGAGGGGAGGGAAGCTCATCTGACAGATAACAGCTTTTGGCAGCATACATAAGGCCCTTTAATGTCTATGCATATAAAATTAAATGATCTCCTCTTGGAACGGGTGTTTCTTCACGGAGGACTTAAATCAAATCCTCCCTCTCTCGTTTTCTTCTCTGACCCTACTGCCATTTTCTAGCTGGTGGTTTTGACAGTGCATATCCATATGCTTGGTTGCCTCCAGCCTTTAAAACCCAACTAACCATATAAGACCAACATGACATGGACCGTTCATATAACTCAACTGGAACAAAACTGGAATTGTGCTGATATATAATGTACTGGCTTAGTCAGCTTTCTGTCGTTCCATTTAGTGAGAAATTCATGAATTCATCAGTACTTAGCAGTGACTCAAAAATACAGTGCATTTGTATGCCTGGTTAATTTGGAATAAGCCTATTGAGCAAAGAAAAAAAAATCTTCTTGAGCAACAAGAAATGATAAGTTACATATAAACTTAAAGATGTCACTGATTTGCATTCAAAGGATAACGTATCTCTCAAACAGGCAGGGCTATGAATGCTCCAAGATTACAAAAACTGACAATACTCAGTGGAAAACTAAATCAGTAAAATAATGACCAATGGTTTGATTTTCTTCTGTACTGACAGACCTGAACTTGTGAGTTTTGATTTGAGATATTCTAAGTACTTTAAATGTTATATCAGAGCAATGCCTCCATTAGTCAGACAGATAGACATGCATACCCATCATGCTATTCCCTTTTGGGAAAGCAAAGTTAGGCAGAGTCCAGTAAAAAGTAAGAAATGATAAGTCAACAAAATTAAAGGCCTAGCATAGGGAAAAAAAGAGGAACATATCTAAGTCTACTTTACACCAATGGTATTTTGTAGTGGGCTTCAGGAGGCAAGAACCAGACCAGCATACCTGCAACAGCTTTTATTGACTCAAAAATGGAACTAAGGAACTGCAGGCAATTACCTGTGATTTATACTCTAGGCCCACAGGGCCTTAACCAATCACAGAACTAGAAAAAGCTCACACAAATATAAATGTTCTACATTTCCCTCCAAAACAGTTGGGGTCATCTAAAGGTTAGTTTCATTTTAGCACACTTAACATAACTATATATATTTAATACATAACAAATGGCTTTCATTATACCTTGCCACATCTTTCTATCTTTGCAAACCATTCCTGTTCCACTACATCCATGCATCAACTCACACACTACTTTTGTTCTTTAAACTTTTCACCTCTTTCTTTTTCAGGATCGTATGAACACCACCCAATCATGGATTTCTGTTTGCTTATCACTTTTTTCTTACATTTCATTACATATCTTATATTTGGTTTTGCTTCAGGCCTATGGCCAAACTACCACAATGTACTTCTTTCATTTTATTTAGCAGCCATTCATTCTTGATCCTATCTCTTCTTATTGCACGAAACTCACTTCTTATGTACCCATTTGAATTGCATCCAACGTACTTGCATATTTCTTATGACATACCCAATTCTCACTTCCATATAACATTACAGGCAAATGCATGCTTTAATACAGAGCCATGTTTGTTTCTTTAACATGCATACAGTCCTATACACAACTTTTTTACTGGTAGTCCCGATGGTGCTTTTTCAAGAGGCAACCGGACTTTCTGGTTTTTCTTTGAAAACATTTCACTTCTCATCCAAGAAACTTTTTCAGCTCTGAATGGATGGTGGGGAATGGAAGGATTTATACTCCTTGCAAACAGCTGGTCATTTGCATTATTTTAGAGAGTCATTGAGGGCACCTGGACATTTATGTATGTCATCAGGGTTACCTGAGTAGTGGGTGTGGACCCTTCTTGGAACTAACGAAAGGGCTGTGTTGTAAACTGGAGATAAATGTCATGTCCCTCCCCGTCTATTGACAATTTTGACATAGATGGCCTGTTTGACTCCTCTTTCAAATCAGCAGTCCTCTCTGTCCAATAATGTGGACTTTGCTGTCTTCAAAAGAGTGGCCTTTGTCTTTTAAACACAGAGAGACTGCTGAATCTTATGTTTCTTCTCCTATGTTGTGCCATGCGTTTATGAAGTGGTTGCTTTGTTTCCCCAATGTACAGATTCTGGTAGCCTCAATGACTTTCTAAAACAATGCAAATCACCAGCTTGAAAAAAGCCCCTTTGGGACAACCATGACCTGGATGGCTCAGAAACCCCATAGACATTTTTCTACCGGTACTCTCAAATCTTAAAATTTCTTCATTTATTTCTCATCTGTATTAAATATTCTATCAAAGTGCATAAATTAATCTTCTTGCTCTAGTTTTTCTGCTTTTCTGCAACACTTACAATTGTTTGCATAATTTTCCCTGTCAAAAACAAGTACTTTGATCTGTCATTTCCATACAAATCTTCATTCCCTTACTTCAGTTTCATCCCAAATCATTCATCACTATTATTTATAATTCCATTCACTTTGCTGCAAGTTCTTTCTTGAGTTCTCTTTACTTGTTCACAAAACATGCTTTTTATTTCTTTCAAAATTGTTCTGCATTTTCTTTCTTTCAGTGTTAACCATTCCTTGCTCTCTTTAACTACATTCTTGCAACTATCTTTGTCTCTATATGCACATTATACAGTAGCTGTCTCTCATCCTCATTTCTCAGCAATCGTTCCCTAATGCATATTTCTTGTCATTCATAGTCTTTTTAATTGTATCATTCTATCAAACATTCTCATTCACTTCTCATTAGCATAACTCCAACATTTTGTGGCCTTCTATAACATAATTATTTTTACCTTATTCTAAACAACTTTCACATCCTCTCTCATTACACTCATTTTCCATTAGTTCCATTGGAAAATTGCCTTCCAATTCTTTTACATAGAAGTCACACTCTTTCTGCAATCCTAAAACTTTCACTCTAGTTTCTTTCACTTCTTTCCTTTTCTTCTATGTTCCTTGTTCAGAAAATCCACTCTTCACAATATCAAATATCAGCCTGCCCTGTGGTCAGAAGACCTGGTTAACTTTATTCAACCAGACTTTCCTGTTAGACACTTGGACTGAAGCAATAGGCTTCACCAAAGTCCACCGTTCTGGTGGGAAAATACCTCAAGCTGATTGGTTGAGCAGTCTGTCAGCTCCCTATATAAGGGCAAGCCGTTAGACAGACCACTGCTGGATCTGTACATAATTGTGAATAAAGAGCTGTTGTTGTTGAAGCCTGAGTCCTGTCTCTTCCATTCACCCAATCTAACATTTCCCACAACTTTATTTACTAAAATATAAATTAGGTTTAGCCTTACTTTGCAATAATCAGAATTCTTTGTTCGTAGTGTATTTCTAGTCTGTATTCTCAATTATTTAGGGAAAGAAAAGATGAACAAAGGATGGATTATTTTGTTTATTTTTTAATATATTCTTTTTTTGTGGTGGCATATTCACTACGATGGGATGGGATAGGATGGGATGGGATGGGATAGGGGTGAAATACATTTTGGTGGCTACCAGACAAATTACATTTGTTCAAAGAAGTTGAGATCACAAAATGGGAGGGATCATGCCATACATAATTCAGCAAGGTTCAGAAGGGTTTTTTTAGTTTTTCTTTTTCTCTTTGGGTTCTAACTGTCATGAGTCCATTCCAGGACTTATTCACAGAAGAATTTCAGAATTCTTCATTCTCAGAATGAAACCATTCTGTCAGCTTCAGCATTAGAGGGAATTTCAAGAACTACAAAAAGGAGGCCAGAATTCAGGTTTTAAAATACCTAATGAACTACTTAATCAGATTAGAAGGTATATTAATTAAAGACTGTTAAATCTTGTAGCTGATTAGCAACATTAAATAAATTTGATTAAACATACTTCAGAAAAATATATTGTTTCTCTCTTGGCTACAATAAAAACTTGGTATCAATTCTCCCTTTGTTTACTCAGCATCTTTTTTTGCTAGTTGAAAGAATCATTCATATAATTGTTGTGTTCAAAAATTTATCTTTGATTTTACAGTTAGACTTGTCAAAATTCAAAGTTGAAATATAATGTTGAGCAGATATTGTTAAAAATATTTCCTACATGAAATCAAAATTAGGCCTGAAAAATGACTTTACAAGCAGGCCATATGAGACACAAAGAAATATTACAAATAGTATTTCTTATTACACATATAAAACTGTCCTCAGATTATAACTTATAACCAGAATCTGAAGTGAACCTTCTGATAAGCCTCTTTGCACTTTAGGAAACTAGAGAGAGATTATAAAAAATACATGATTGTATAAATTTCTGAGATGCCATTGTGATAGTTTGTGTATGTGTGTTGGGAGTTAAATTAGAGCATTTTTATTGCAAGAAAAAATGTGCGAAAAGAGCACTTCTCAAAGATCTGAATTTAAACTCAAACTCTGCACAAACTCTATACACATACAAAAAAACATGGACACATTATTTACCAAATATGTCCCACTTGTTTCATATAAGTACATAATTTATTTATCCTGATCTTGGTTCAGCAAAAGCAAGATAGATTCATATGCATGTATACTTAAAACATCAAGAGTAATAAAATAACATATCTTAATGCATTAACCATGGAAATGATGATGTCATATCTATATTTCTTCTTTTGCTTCCAAATCTACATAATGTTTAGTCAAAAGTTGATCTAGGCTCCTCTCCCCTCCCCTCCCATTCCCTTCCCTCTGCTGGTGAGAGGATGCCACAAAAGTCAAGATGGAGGCCATGACCATAGAGACTCTCTATGTTTTTCATGTCCTGATCATGAATCTTATCCTGAAGAATAGAATAGAAACAAATGCTTTCTTCTTGTGGTGTGTGATGCTAGGTGTCCAAAGCTTGAACATTTTCTGTTCAAAATGTTACAAACTGTTGTAGCTTGCCAGCAGCCAGCAGAGCTGGCAGCAAATACGGACAGTGAGGAGGTTGGGGAGGAACATGGCCCAGTCTTGGAGTCTGGGGAAGACTCTGATGAGGGCTCTGTGTTAGAGGCAGAGAGGGAGCCAGAGCCGTATGTCAGTTATCAGCTGCCTTCAGAGTCAGACATCAGTGAGGCAAATGAACAGCTGGAGCCTGTTCCCAGTATGCGCATGTGCAGAGTTGCCAGATGAAAGGAACAGCTAAAGAATAGGGATCAGCTTGGGAGTAAGGACACAGGTGGACAATGAATGGCCCCTCCCAGAGGAAATAAAAGAGGAGCAAAAGGGGAGTGCAGGAGACAATTAGTTTGCTTAATTGGTTCATGACTCTCCGAGACTCCTTGGCAAGTTTTGCAGATATCGACCTGTCAGCAATCCAAGCCAGATAAGTTCTCTGACTGTAAATCCTCCTTGAAAGACTTTGCTAGATGTTAATGAGAAGAATTCACAGTAAATTAACAAAAGGGTTTTTTTCTGGGGCAAGGAGTTGCTTCATGCTTTGGGAACACAAACAAAGTAAATAGCAGTAATAAAATGTGGCATTTGAGTGTTCCCCAACCTTTAGTAGGCTCTATAGGTAATCCTTATTTATTTAATGACTTCCTTGGACAATGACTGTTCAGTGTTACACTAGTGATGAAAAAGTAATTTTATGACCAATGCCTGTATTTACATTTGCAGCTCTGTAAAGCAAAGGAAAACTGATGTAAGATCATAAGCATCATTGCAGTTTCGCTTAGCAATGGCTTTACTTAATGACCAGGTTGCCAGTCCCAAATTGTGGAACTACCTATATTTCCTCAAGCAAAGGGCCAGAAAATGGGTGTCATTGTTGTATTTTAAATACTCTTGGAGTTAACTTACTCTTCATTTTACAAAGATAAATTTGGTATCATTAATTCGTATACTACTGACTTAGAGAGAAAGAAAGAAAATCACTTTAAAGCAAGATGACTGAAGATTTTTTTTTCATGCACAGAAAGAAACCTGATAGGCAGAGGAAATAGTGTAAGAATCAAAACTTGCAGCACACTAAAATATGAACATTTTAAAAATATAGCCATAAAGTATCAAAACATTCAAGTGATTCAGGAAGATATTTGGACAGGGTGACCTCCCAGAGTGCATATTAGTTGAATTATTGCCAATAAAGCCTCTTAGTGCTTTACATATGCATATTCCTCCTAGAGTATATTGAAAGGCTAAGATTAGGGTGGATTATCAGTGTAGGGAGGTGCCAAACAATTACTTTCATTATTGAATATTCTATTAATTATTCAGGAGAGGAATCAATTATTCATATCTCATTTAAATGAAAGGAAGAAAATAACATGGACACTTGACAATAAGTGTTTTCAGAGGCTTTATATACTGTGGGGACTCTGTCATTGCAAACAATGCAACTAAGAAGGGAAACGAATTATTATTATATTTGATTGCACAATCGACCAGATGTTTAGACTGAATTTGGGATTGTTGTCTATTTGTAGAGTTTTTCCTAAGGGCCTGGGATAGGCAGATGCAATTTAATAATATTAAAGGTATGGTCACAGGATGTAAGCTGTGTAAAGTTGCATTTTGCAATGATTGAGGGTGATTTTGTCAATGACAATAGTGTTCAAATGGTGTTCAAGATGTTTTGGCATCACACCCAAATGCTATTACTATTAGTAATGCATTATTATTTTTTCCTTGCCATGGTTCATTGCAGACTCCCCATTGATGGATTGCTAGAAATTATTTTTTGATTCAATTAAAGTTGGAGATTCGGCCTATAGTTTGCAATTTGAACTTGGTATCTACTCATCTTGGTTACTGCTGTCATTTGCTACTTTGTTATTTCTAGTGCTTCCTTGATCTTCCTTGTTTCTAGGTGATATTTTTTTGATCAGGAGTAAGCTCCCGTTGCTTCTGCCAACCTAGCAGTTTGAAAGCATGTAAAAATGCAAGTAGAAAAATAGGGACCACTTTGTTGGGACAGTAACAACGTTCCGTGTGCCTTTGACATTTGGTCTTGCCAGCCATATGACCATGGAGACATCTTTGGACAGCGCTGGCTCTTCAGCTTTGAAACAGAGATGAGCACCGCCCCCTAGAGTTGGGAACAACTAGCACATATGTGAGAGAGTAACCTTTACCTTTACTTTCAATCACACTGTTACAATTACCTTGCATTTTTTGATACCTCAATCGCCATGGATTTGAAGATGATATCAGCCTGATATTGCAGATACCAGTCATTTGGCACTATCACTACTTAGAGGCGAAAAGGTATTCCTGCACTGCATCCTGAGAAGAGGCTTCCAACCCAGTATTATTACATCTCTCTTTGCCCACTGTATGGGAAATAACATGATAATTGTTCCCATAAACTGGGCAGAACTTATACTCCTCATAAAAATTATGGGTGCATCTGCTGTTTTTGCAGTTATCACCATCAAGTCTTTATCCTTTCACCGCCGAGTTTATATTTGAAGGGATTGCGTGCACCCCAAAGTAGCAGCTGCAAAGGAACTAGATCAGGGTGATTGCAAAGAAGGAGAAGGCATCTTTAAAAATGAGATTCAATCCGGAGATGTTCTTGACAATGAGCTACAGTTGTGCATACAATCAGTAGAAGAGGTGGTTTTATTTTCTACTGCAGGCCATTCTTTCTGTCGACTTGCACCAAAATAAACGTTAGACGGATTCTAGAGATAAAAATACCGTTGAAGTCTGGGAGCTTGTCTTTACTTGTCCAATACAACCTTCAGTGCCATTTGGCAGCAGCTGTTTTAAGCAAGCAAAAAAGGGGGGGGAGGAGAGCAATCTCTTCTCCCCTCCCCTCCCCCTCCTGCTTCTCCTGAAGGCAAACTGCATCCCTTGAATACTTGTTATTAGGGAGGCTGTGAAGGGATTGCTCTCCCTGCGGCTGACTCCTGGTCTCATATTCGTTCCTCAGGCCAACCCTATGGCCAGCCATGTCTTGTGTCAGTTACAAAGAGACATAATATTGGGAACAAATTGTCAATTACTGAACGATCAAGCCCTCCATTTGTTTGTTAAACTGGCTCTCAAATAGTCCAATTAATTATAACTGAGCTAATTATTAAGATGCACTGGTAGGCATGGCATCTCCTTTACCAGCTACAGCAAGTAAAGCCCCCTTCCCTTTGCAGTACAGTCACTGTTGCAGGACTATATGGGCAAGCGATTTATCTCTGTCAAGCGACTAAAATGATAATGCCAATTAAATCACACAAATAATTGCTGTTGTCTCCCAGTAGAATTCCCCCTTGCATATTCAGGGGGAATGTGAGTGAAGGATGATCAGAGGAGAGTGTCTGATATTAAGGGGAAGGCATTCCTCTACCCCCACCATCCTTTTGATGCTCTCTTTTGCACAAGACGCTGCCTTAAGATCTTCTATAAAGCACCTTTTATGGAACTAGATCGAAGCAGGAATTCCCATTCAATATATTCTTAATCTTTTCATCTTTTCAATCACTCTATCTGACAACCTGATGTCTTGAAGTAACAAAGGTTACCTAACATCCAATGGTGTTTAGTTCGTTGGATCTATGTTCCATTCCTTCTCTAAAGTAGTCATTGTAGCTTTTCATAGATTCCTCACAAATAAGTTACTCTGTGGATGAATAAGAATAAAAACTCAGTTGTTTCTATGGAGAGATGAAGTGGAGCAGTGGTGGGTTCCAGTGGGGCCCGGTGTCCACTACATGAACACGCGCAGTGCGCTCATGCGGCCTTACCTCTTGCGACACCTCCGCAACACTCCAGCTGCTAAGTGGTGCATCATGCAAGCACCGTATGCTCCATGCGCATGTGCAGAAGCGCCAAAGAGCTCAAATACAGGTAAGGAGCTCCAGAGCACCACCATACCAGGGCGTACCACCTGCAACCCACCACTGAAGTGGAGAGAGGAGTAGAGAAGAGGAGAAGGGAGGAATGGGGAGGAAAGGAGGGGAAGAGAGAAAGAAGAGAAGGGACAGAAGAGAGGGAAGCAGAGGTGAGGAAAGAGGAGGAGAGAGAGAAGGAGAGGAAAGAGGAGAGGAAGCGGAAGTAGAGAAGAGGAAGGAGAGGAGGGATGGTAGAAGAAATTAGCGAGGGAAAGAAGGAGATAGGGAGTGGGAGAGAAGGAGAGGAAGTAGGGTTGTTGTAGAATAGGTATAGTATGGTGCATGGAAAGCAGAAGAGCAAATGAGAGTTGTTGTTGGTAAATGGTGACAGGAATTGATATAGTATTGGATAAAATAATAATCATGTTTGTTAAGATGTAATGGTATACTTGTGGATATTTATATGAAAATAAAAAAAACTCTTTTTTAAAAAAAAAACCTCAGTTGTTTCTATTCCAAGTCCAAAATCTGTCACAAACCAACATGTTGGTCCATGTCACATGTAGGCATTCTTGAATAAATGTTAGTGGAAATCTGTGACTTGAAGATATATCTAAACTTTATATGGATTGTTATTTACACATTAGAAGTGTGATTGTCTTACTCACATATGGAACATAAGAAGAAATCAGAAGAGTCAGGTCATTGGCCCTCAGTTTAAAATACTACTTCTAATTTTAGTCAATCAGCTGTTTCTGAGAAACCTGGAAGTTGGGCCTGAAGGATACCCATATTGGTTGAGTTACTATGACATCACAGAGCCTATAAGAATAATGGGCATATCCAAAAGCAATGCTCTTCTTGAACTCAATGAGCAGGTGGAAATAGTAAAAAGCACAGCTTCATCTGGTATGCCTGTTGTTTCCTGGATTGGGAGATCCTTCAGACAGACCCTTATGACATAGTGGCTCATGGCTCAACTACTACAATGCACTCTGTACAGGACATCCCTTGGAATGCAATAGTGCAAGCAGTTATGGACACTCTTTATATACCCATGTGACACCTCTGATCCACAAACAGCACTGGTTGACAATTTGTTGGCAAGCACAATTCACATGCAGTTATCATCTATAAAAGCTTAGATGGCAAAGGGTCCGGTTACTTGAGGACCCACCTATCTCCCGTAGGGTCTGGTTGGCTAATATAAGGCTCTGGGTCCCTTCAGTCATCTATCAGAAGTCAGGAATAGTGGAGTGGAGTGGAGTGGAGTAGTGTAGAATAGAATAGAACAGAATAGAACAGAATAGAACAGAATAGAACAGAATAGAACAGAATAGAACAGAATAGAACAGAATAGAACAGAATAGAATAGAACAGAATAGAATAGAATAGAATAGAATAGAATAGAATAGAATAGAATGAAAGGACCTTGGAGGTCTTCTAGCCAACATCAACACCAACACCAACCAACCAACCAACCACCACCCCCAGCTAATCAGGCAGGAAACCCTATACCATTTCAGACAAATGGTTGTCCAATCTCTTCTTTAAAACTTCCAGTGTCTTTCTTTGTTGCAGCACCTGCCCTCTGGAATAAGGTTCCATCTGAGAAGCAGGTAACTCACTCCTTGATGATGCCATTCAGGAGGGACTTCAAGAATTAGCTATTCTCTCAAGCTTTGGGCCAAGGTGGCTCGCCTCCAAAGTTGATAGTGATATTCTGGTTTGCAAGATTCTCCATATTGTTCTTTTATTTCTTTTCTAGTCTGATTCTTCTGGTGCATCATTTTGTTTTTATTGTCTTGGAGTGTTTTTGTTTGTTTGTTTGTTTGTTTTGAAATTTGTTCTAGAATTGGGTTGTACCAAATTAATTAAAAAAAATTAAATCTTAGCCTGAACCAATCCTATGACCTATATTAAAAGTTAGCCTTTAGTCAGGATTATACAATAAGGAGCAGTATAATACATATGTATCTGAGTACATGCAGAATGTTTTACCTTCCCACCTTGCAACACACATGATTCATACAGTATGTGTATATTTACAGTGTACATAAACAGACATACTATAGGATGTCGGCAAAGAGGAGAAAGCTCATATATTTCATAAGTTAATCACTTTTATTGTAGAATAAAATGAATCTATATTTATACTTGCAATACATGATTTTTGTATACATGTTTGCAAGCATACATAATGCAGCAAGAATTATCTAAAATTATTCTGAAATAAATTCATGAAATACCTTCAACATCCCACTATTCATATGCAATACAAACTAAAGAAGGAGATATGTCCCCATATCCTGCCCTTTGCCTGCCACATAATATTACTAACACATGATTTTAGATCTGGACAGACACCATATTAAGAGGACAGAGCAGGCTAATCGAATCTTGGATCTTATTCAATTAAACACTGAGGATGTAGATGTGTAACCTTGTTAATATCATGTTTAGTTGAGGCAGAGGAAAAGAAAATTAAGATATACTTGGTGTTGTTGCTAATTAGAAAAATTGAGACTTTGCATCTGGGTAATCCAGAGCAACATGTGGTGCTAACAGATGTGAATTCATTACACAGCTGCAGCAAAATAGATTGTGCCATAGGAGCAACGAAAGACTCAAAATCAGATTCCTTTAGAACTGAATGTAGAACCTTAGTCTCCCTAATTTCCCTTCTAACACCTCATCATAAGAATAGAGAGGCTGAAAAAAGGACATGGTTTTTTTTTTCATTTTAAAGTTTGCACTGTAGTGAGCCAAAATTAAAGAATAATTACTTCATCTCTATCCACATTTCTTTTCTGAAACTGCAAAGATTAAAAGCTGTTCTAGAAAATGCAGGAAAAACAGTCTTGATTTGCTGAAACAATTTAGCATGATCCATCACTGAACATTTGGGAAAAAAAACTTGTGTTTGACGTGATTGATTTATATAACATCTGTCCTGCAAAGATATAATCACTTCAAGAAACATATTAGATTTTTGGGAGACCCACAAGATGCTGGTGAGTTATAAAATCTCTTAATTGGTTGCTAGTAGAGAAAGCATTCAAACTGTTGCACAATAATCATATCTAACATCACCAAATCCTAGTTTGTAACCATTACCTTTTAAAACTGGGGTAAACAATCTTTGGAGGTGAGCCCAGGTAAGCTGTTTGGGCCTTTTCTGCTTGTATGCTACTGACTTTAGCAATTTGGCATTAAATTAGTCCGTTACAATTTGCTCCAAAAATCAGTTCTGTACTTTGCTCTATATTTTTAAGTGGAATACATGACAGAACAGTTGTCCATAGCAGTGTTTATACAGTAGATTTAATATCAAAATACAGTATCTATCCACAATAAAATAAAAAAATAGTTTCAGAGCAAGTTAATGATTGCATAGCACAAGGAAAACATGCTTACAGTGCAGAAAAGTGAGGACCCCCAAATTGTTACATGGAGTAGTCACCCTTCTGATGATTCAATGAAACTTTGCTAATCCTTTTGCAAAGAGTCACTGTACTGATTTTTGTTTTTGTTGAATTGCCTCAAATAAAATGTCATGAAGATAGGAAGTCAACTGACTACAATATTGAAGCAATATTTGTTTTAAGTGCCTTTCATGCATTGTCTTAAGATACAAACAAGTAAATAATGATGAACAAATGATGTCCTGTATAAGCCAAAGAATGGAAAAGCAATAGTTCAGTAGCAATAACATTGCGATTCTCTGAAATACCAGAATGAGCTGGCAAAATCTGGGCTGCATCAATCTGGAAGACCACAAGATGACAGCAGAGGCATGCAGAAAGCAATAATATTTTATTGCCATCTTGTGGTTCTCTGGAGCTTTGCAGCTCAGCTCTGGCAGTCCTTTAGGCAGGTAACCTAGAGCAGTGTTTTTCAACCTTTTTTGTGCAAAGGCACACTTTTTTCATGAAAAAAATCATGAGGCACACCACCATTAGAAAATGTTAAAAAAAATTAACTCTGTGCCTATATTGACTATATATAAAGTAATTTTCCCACGGCACACCTTACACTATGTCACGGCACACTAGTGTGCCGCGGCACAGTGGTTGAAAAACACTGACCTAGACGGTGCTATGTAACATCTGTAGGCACATTGATGCCAATAGATACCATGATGAGGACTATTCACAGCTGAATACTAAGTATGTATGTTTGGGTTGGTTTGTGTCAAAGAATACAACTCCAAAGTTAACATGGCAAGATATTTGGACTCTATTGCATCATGGCTGCTTGTATCAAATAGTATAATTGATTCTGAGGAACTTGAAAAACTTACCATCATTTTGGTTGGTCTTATTAGAGAGATTGTCAAATTTAGATTTATTATAGTTTACATTGTTAGATTGCAACCCTTAGCATATTTCATACAAATGTTTACATAATGGAACTTCCATGCAAAAATGACTAGTTAGTATATAGCATGAATATGCTGCAGCATTTTGTTTAAGCCTGTGCAAAAATAGGTAGAATGGCACGATCAACAGAGATCAAGAGAGGGTCAGATAGAAAAGAAGTTGCAATGAAAGCTTCCGCTCAAAAGAAGAAGCTAGAAGGGAAACACAATTTGTTTGTTGTGATGCTTTAGGCTAACCATTATTCACCACCTTCTCCCCATATTACATCTTTCATGATTTGCTTAAGTGATTTTAAATTGGTTTTACAATGGAGTTTAACAGAGACTGCAAAAAAGTGACCCCAAAAATCTATGAAATGAAACAGCCATTGCAAAGCCACTGAAGTCCTCAACAACTGTTTTACAATTGGTGCTGGATCCTATGGACTACCTTCAGTATAGGAGAGAGGGAGGGAGAGAAGGAAGAAGGAAGGAAGGAAGGAAGGAAGGAAGGAAGGAAGGAAGAATGGATTCTGGTTGCACATCAGGAATATTAATACTTGTGGATGCACAAAATGGGTTATGTAAAATCTATACTAGTTTATATTTGTCACACAACCGCAATTAAGTTTTTGAAAAACTGCTACTTCCCATAGCAGAAAGGGAGGGAGGGAGGGAGGGAGGGAGGGAGGGTGGGAGAGATACAATTCTTGCATATTTGAACCATGACTACCAATTCCAATTTGATCACAAAACATTGAACAATCATTAGATAACAGCAAAGTGTGTTTTCTAATGTGATATCAGTGGCAATGGTGATGGTAACAATGTAGATGATAAAGCGGTAGATTTATATATTTAGTTTAAGGCAACTACTTTACAAATTTACTCCTTCAGGATCCAATAAAGCAAAACTTAATCAAAGGCTTTGCTGAACCTAGAACAGTAGCAATCTTTCTTCTTTGAGCCACTGTATGCATTAACCCTGGCAGCTGCCAGAGTATGTTGCAGAAAAGGGGATGAGGGAATGGGGGGGGGAGGGATCTCCGCATTTAATTTGAATTGGGAATGCTGCTTGAAATCAAGCACTTCATGCATTAAAAATCTCCAGAGGTCAGGTAATAATTAGAGCAAGAGATATCAATTACATTCTTGGTTTCCAAGACTTCACTGCAGAATAATGAGGGAAGAAGAGGGAAATTAAGAATTGTGAAAACTTTTTTTACTCTTCCTTAAAATCTTGACAAGTTTTAAAAAGCACCATCATTCACTTTCTTGACTTTTTGAAAAGATTCTCAGATATTGTGAAATATTTCAGATCTTTTCCCTGTTACAGAAGGATTCTCTTCTCTGCAATAGCTTTTATTTATTTAACAACCCTAAAATAGTGATGTTCTGATGAACCCCAAAGGTCCCCAGAGGTTTCACTTCCACAGAAGTTTCATTTCATTTACTGCTCCTGTCGTTGCTTGCTCGTCTTGTGACTGGTTAGAACAGGGTATACAGCCATGAAGTCTCTCTTCTCTACCTCACTCCTTTTTGAAATCTTAAATTAAGTTCTATGCTGCCTTTTCTTTTATTATGCATATTTCTTTGTGTAATTTGTTTCAATTACACATTTTCCTCTTGCCTGCATTCTGTGAATCATTTAGCACTAGCACTAGCACTTAGATTTATATACCACTTCATAGTGCTTTACAGCCCTATCTAAGTGGTTTACAGAGTCAGCATATGGCCCCCAACAATCTGGGTCCTCATTTTACCAACTTGGAAGAATGGAAGGCTGAGTCAACCTTGAGCCTGGTGAGATTTGAACTGTCAAATTGCAGGCAGACAGCAGGCAGCAGAATTAATTAGCCTGCAGTACTGCACTCTAACCACTGCGCCACCAGGGCTCTTTACTTAGTTTCTTATATGCTCTGTGTATATATTTTATGTTACATATTCTTACATAGGTTGTCACAGGTACAGGGAACGTATTTATTTTCTAAAAAAACCCATTATTTATAATCAGTACAAAACCTACTGGAGCTGGAAATAAACCACGCGGCTCTCTCAAGACAGAAGTGCAAATTTTCAGTCCCCGGGACTCTTGCAGCCCTTGTAATTCTTGAATATAGTCCCAGAATCTTTCAAAGTTGGTGTCATTTTTTTTTATTTGATAAATTAAATGTAAATGAGATTAACTTCTATTTGGTTTCATCCACTGCTTTTTGAGGAACACGATAGATATACAATTTCAAAGTCAGTTATCATGTTTTCCTTCACTCAGGGGGAAAAAATTGTACTTTTTCACCCTGTGGGAGATGGAAGTGGTGGCAGCAGTTGTTTCTGGTTGGCATTGCCACAATCTAGTGGAGTTGCCATTACCGCTATCACCCCCCAAAATAAATGCTCAGAACCTTTTGAGCAGGAACAAGTGGTCTGATGTGTTGGAGTCAGCCCACTTATACTAAAAAGACTTTTTTCCCACAGGGATTGAAAGCAGGATTAAAACGTTATTAAGGAGAGGTCCCACACAGAAGTGGTATTCACTTACCTTCTCTACCACTTCACAAATGTGAGCACACACCCTCAGCCTTCCGTGCATGTACTTTTGGTGAAAAAAAGGGCCTAAATGGGATGCCATAGAGCCGGGGAAAGTGGGCAGAGCCACCTGCAATTTCCCTACCAGTTCGGGCATATTGGTCCGAACTGGTAGAACAGGGGTGAAATCCTCCCAGTTTGCACCAGTTCACCAGAACCGGTAGTGATGATAGGCCATGGTTCTCTGAACCGGGGGTAAAAATCCCTGGCTGGTTGCCTGCTTGCCCGATCCGCCCGATCGCCCACTCGCTCACTGGTTCACTTTCCCTTTGCCACATGGCTTACCTCCTCATTTCGAGGACCCCTGCTGGATCAGAAGCCTCGATCACAAGCCTCTCCTAGAACTTCTAAGAAGCCTAGCCGACAGCCTCCCACTCAAAAAGGTAAACATTGCCGGTTGGAGCCTAGCATGGTTTCCCCCAAACTTGGGTCCCCGGGCTTCCCTGCCTGGCCTGGCTAACTCCACCCCACCCCACCAGCTTGCTTACCTTCGCTCTTCGGACCAAATCCCGAGTTGCCTTGCTGTTCCCTGCTCAGTTGCTTTTGAAACCCCCAGCTTTCCTATCTGCAATCCATTTCATTGGCTAGTAACTGACTCTCCCTGTCTGCCTGTCTGCCTTGTCCCTTCAATTGGGTAAGTAAGTGGGTTTGGGGTTTTTTTTTACTTTAAAAAATTTCTTGGGGGGAGTTAGGAATTTTTCTAAAAGAAATAATAGCTACAGTGTTTCCCCAAAAATACGACCTGTCCTGAAACGAAGGCCTTGCCACATTTTTCATGTGGGCAAAAATATAAGCCCCCACTGAAAATAAGCCCCCTGGACAACCCCCCTCCGGCCAGGCAGAGCACCACTCACTGACCTAGTGGTATCCTGAAGGTGCCAAGCTGCGGGAGCCGGGGGGAAAGGGGCTCAAAGAAGTGACTTGACTTGGCCACACCCACCTGGTCACATGACCACCAAGCCTACCAAGCCACGCCCACAGAACCAGTGGGGAGAAATTTTAGATTTCATCACTGAGGTAGAATACCATCTCTGGTCCCACAGTAGGACAAGGAAATCAAGGTTACCTGCAGATACTGCATTTCTGAGGAAACACAGTTCTTTTCATGGTGCTGAACTTATGGTGGCAAATAAGGGAGATCTTCCTGCAACTTGTCTGGAGAGAAAGAAGCAACGATAATAATACAATAATTAATACAATAATACAACAATACAATAATACAACAATACAACAATACAACAATACAACAATACAACAATACAACAATACAACAATACAACAATACAACAATACAACAATACAACAATACAACAATACAACAATACAACAATACAACAATACAACAATACAATAATACAATAGCAGAGTTGGAAGGGACCTTGGAGGTCTTCTAGTCCAACCCCCTGCCTAGGCAGGAAACCCTATATCATTTCAGACAAATGGTTATCCAACATCTTCTTAAAGACTTCCAGTGTTGGGGCATTCAAACTTCTGGAGGCAAACAATAAACAAAGGAAATTAGAAGAGAAATAAACCAGTGCCAGCATTTGATAATTAAGGAGTTGGATAATTTAGTTTTTCCTCTAGTTTTATGCATACATTCCATTAAGGAAGGAAGCAGAAGGTGATAATACCTTCTCTCTAACAAGCAGCCTTTAGTATTTTGAAGGTCTAATAAGTATTCCAGTACTTGAGGGGCTACCACAAAGAAGAAAGGGTCAACTTATTTTCCAAAGCACCAGAAGGCCAGACTAGAAACAATGGATTGAAACTAATCAAGGAGAGAAACAACCTGGAATTAAGGAGAAACTTCCTAACATGTGGCAGGCAAAGGGCAGGACAATTAACTAGTGGAACAGAAGTTGCCTTCAGAAGTTGTGGGTCCTTCATCACTGGAGGTTTTTAAGAAAAGACTGGACAGCCACATGTCTGAAATGGTATAAGGTCTGCTGCTGGACCAGGGGGTTGGACTGGAAGACCTCCAAGTCCTTTCCAGCTCTACTCTGATTGAAATGATGGCATTAAAAAGAGAGATAAAATGTTTTATATTATGGGATTGGTGTCATCACATTGGAAGCAGAGGTGGGTTGCTACCGGTTCGCACCAGTTTGGGCGAACTGGTAATGGAAATTGGGACTGGGTTGCCAAACCGGTAGGGACGGTAGGCTGGCCACACACCCAAACTGGTTCCCCAGTCGCCCATGCCATTGACTGCATGTTTTTTAGTCATTTTATAATGTTCTGCACATGCACAGAACAATTTACTGGCAACTTCACATGTGCAAGCAATGTGCGGTGGGCACCTGTGCAAGCGAAGGGAGCAGCGGGCACGAAGCGAACCAGCAGTAATGCAGGCAGGAACACACCCCTGACTGGAAGTAATTATATTAACATATTCTGCTTTGGTCAGACTCTACTTGTGAATTATGTTGATTTCAGGGTATAATATTCAAAATGACTTTAGCGTAATGGGAATTAAACAAACAAATAAATAAGAGCAAAGGTGAAGATCAAAATATTGGAAACTAAGCCATATCAGAAAAGATTCAGAGAATTGGATCTGTTTAGCTTTCAGAAGCCATGGGTCCATCCATCAGATCCATCCATCAGACAGGTCTTCATGTTGATTCCTGCACTGAGCAAAGATTGAGATTTATGGGCTAAATAAACACTAAAATGATGCAACAAAGAAACTTTCTCACAAATGGTGTTCATGTATGTGTGTGAATACACAGAGAGAGAGAGGAGGGGAGAGGGAGGGAGAGCGAGGGAGGGAGGGAGGGAAAGAAAGAGAGACTCAGGCAATTAGCCCAAGTGATCTTGTTAAAATCTATTAATAAACCACCTTTAGCCACCCATCACCCATCTCCAATGCCACCTGTTCAGCTCAAGAAGCCTGGCTGGTTCTGGTGGAGTGAGAACATCAGTGAAAAATTAACTGCTGGAAATTAACTTCAAGCATCCAAGTGATTAAACCATTGTGCTGTGATAGTATACAATCCTCCCTTTCTTCAGCAATTAAAGCTCTATTGATCTGATAATGTGAGAAAAAGAACTGGCACAGTAACACACATTTAGGCTGCTGTAATGAAGAGTGATCCTCTATTGTTCCGGGCTGCACAACATTCAGCCGAGGGATTGATTACCAAGATATTCCCTCCACACAATTTCCTCTTGCATCTTTCATTTTTCCCCTAAACCCCTCCACTATCAGGTACAACTCTTGCTCGTAATTTTTATCAGAATATTTTGCTTAAAAGAACGGTGACAGCAAACATCCTGAGATGGGATAACTAAATTTATAATGTTTTGGATTATGGCAGATATCCAGATCTAATAAATATGACAAGAGGAGGAAGCTTTAATTCATTGATGTTACATTTCTATTCCACTTTTTTTTGAGGACCTCAAGGAGCTTAAAACAACTTTCTGCAAAGTGATTTTTAGTTACTATGGTTGGTCACACAGAAAGCCAGATATTCAGATTCAGTCTGGCACTTTTATCCAAAGTCCCTCTCAAGGACCTGGAATAGGCAGATGTTGGTGTTTATCATCATAGGATATACCGTATTTTTGGAGTATAAGACACACTTCTTCCCCCCTAAAAGAGGGTAAAAAATTGGGTGTGCCTTATACACCAAATGTAGTCCCGCTCAACCAACGGCCCCCACCCACCAGCCTCTGCACGTTGAGTTTTAGACCTGTTCCAGGCTGCAGGGATTGCCATATTCTGCACATATTCTACACAGCTGCAATGCAATAACCCAAACACCCCCTCTTAGCCTTGCATTTTTGGGGCTCTGGACCTTGTGTTCTCAGCCTCTGAATGCTCTGTTTCAGACCCGTTCAAGGCTGTGGGGATCACCAGAGCACATCGCTGCCAACTGCTGCCTCTGCGCATCATGTTTTCAGCCTCCTCGTGCTCTGTGTGTCGAGTTTTCAGGCAGTGTTCGGCAGCTATGTGCTTTGGTGTTCCTCAAAGCCTTGAACAGGTCTGAAATGGAGTGTTTGGAGGCTTAAAACGTGAGACACAGAGGCCAAAAAGCCCAGAACTACTGCTGCTTTGTCGGAATGGTTCTGCACCGCGCCTGCTGCACTCACCGGAGCGCACTGCAAAGTTCAGCTGCATTTTTGATGCTGTTTTTGAGCCTCAATGCGGGCTCACAACCAGAGAACCTGTTGCTAAAGTTCACCTCTGGGAACAGCTGATTGGGGGTATTCCAAGAGGCCCATCCACCCACTAATCAGCTGTTCATGCTGAATCAGGTTAATGTGCTGAAGCTGACCAGGCTGTTTGCTAAGGACACTAATCAGATGAATACCAATGGATGCTGGTAGGCAGAGACAGACTTTTTTTTTCTTATTTTCCTTCCCACAAACTAATGTGCGTCTTATACTCCGGAGCATCTTATACTCCGAAAAATACAGTAAGCTGTTTTAAATAAAGTTGCCTTTAGCTATTGACTGATGGTGAGTTTGCCAGTGCTGATGGTGTACAAGAAGTGTTATTATCTGTTCACAACAATGTGAAATCAGCTGTCATTTTTTTAGCCTTCATATATATTGAGTTTTTTCCAAGCATTTAAGATGTTGTAACATATCGGTGTAGTATATGTGAAAATCCAAGCACGATGGCCTTTTGCAATGAACAGATGGAAATTTTGTCAATGTGCAGTTTTTCTACTTCCCATTCAGAATTTTTGGTATGGCAGAAAACATACCAAATACCCCTGGGAACACAACAGTCACTTTTTGCCATAATCTTTCAATTTCAATTTTCAGACCCTGATACATAGTCATCTTTTCCAATTCAATTATTCATATGTTTAATAGACGTTATTTTCGACCTTACAAGCACCTTAATTACACTGTTTATTAGGAGTACTAGGTCTTTCTTGAAAACTACTTTCAATGCTGGCAGTCTTTGTCTTTCTACTGGTAATTCTGCAAATGCCACAATTTTTTTCTGATCATATACTTAGTACATGCAAGAAGACCATACAAACGGATTATAAACCATAATATAGCACACTTGTCAAAACGATTCATTGGAACATCTATAAAAAGTATCACGTGCCGGTAATAATAGTGGGAATGTAGGAATGTATCATTATGAAAGTAGTAAAAAATGAGCAGGTCAAAACATTATGGGGTTTTCTAATACAAACTGATTTGGCTCATAGCACCCCAGATGTAACTATGGTGGAAAAGGTGAATAATTGACGTGGCAATACCAAGAGGTAGTAGAATAGAAGACAAAGAATTGATCAAGATCTGAAAATCAAAGCTGAAATATTATGGCATGAACTATCTGTGATTATCTCAGTAGTTATCCACATCCTGGGTATCATACCAAAAATTTTGGATAGCACTTAAAAAATCTGCTCATTGGCAACAAATTCATTGGTTTATCACAAAAGGTCACACTGATCAGATCTGCACATATTCTACACAGCTGCAATACAATAACCCAAGTCTTAGGAAGAACTCTGTTCCCATGAAGCTCAACACCAGACACATAACTGACCTCTGTGATATCAGTTCTTGTGTATATAAAGTAACAATATGGCAGAATGGAAGGTTCCTCTCAGTTGCCATGATTTTGTGTGTAAGCGAGTGATAAATGAAAAACTACAGCTATTTTAAAGTCTCAAATTGACAGGAGAATTCTGTTGCTAAAAGGCAATTCTCTCTTTTAATTGCTTTACCCACCTTATATAAGTTATCACACATATATACATTAAAATATGTAATTTTAATATAGAAGCCATGTTGAAAAATATACACTGGAACAAACAAGAAAGTATGTAGTCTGGGCAAAATCTTGTCTAATGCACATAAATGTAGTCTGCATTTCACAAAAATGAATAGCCTTGCTTATCTTTTTGGAGTTCTTTTTCAACAATTTTGAAATTCCCTTTTGGAAGTGATTTGTTTTAAAACCCTAACTATAAGCCTAATCCTTGTGGAAAGGCCATGCTAATCTTCTCTGTATCATTCCAATATCAGCATTACAGCAGGTGCAGAACGTGGCAGTGTAGGCAGTTCTTGGGGGTCCCAGGGTGGCCTATGTTACACTGCTGTTCAGTGAGCTGCATTAGCTGCTGGTTTGCTTCTGGGTGCAATTCAAGGTATTGGCTATCACCCTTAAAGCCCTTCATAGCATGAGTCTATCTGAAGTTATCT
Organism: Thamnophis elegans; assembly: GCF_009769535.1. Classification (NCBI taxonomy): domain Eukaryota; kingdom Metazoa; phylum Chordata; class Lepidosauria; order Squamata; family Natricidae; genus Thamnophis; species Thamnophis elegans. The sequence continues at coordinate 73,214,946 of NC_045545.1, forward strand.
GAAGAACTGTGTCACCCCAATGGGACACAGTTGGCAGAAGGGGTATGGTGCCAAACAATGAATTTTGGGTGGGTTGGGTCCAGGAGAAGAGTCTATTCCATTGAGGTGAGATCTACAGCCATCCTACTGACCTTCTATAAGGGCCTGAAGACCTGACTCTGCCAGTTGGCCTGGGATTCCAACATGAATGGACCATTCTGAAGGTGGCTATTGGATTAGGGGGGGAAAACTACCTCCCACCATGTGTTTTGGTGCTCCGCTGCTTCCCATCTTTTAAATGTACTGGTTGTTGTTGTTATTTATCATTTTATCATTTTAATGTCTACCAGTTTTAGTATTTGTAAGTCAACCAGAGTCACTTCTAGATGTAATGGGCGAAACATTAACCAAACAAACAAACAAATAGGCAAGCAAAAAGCTTCAAACCCCAGACATCAAATTGGTTAAACTGCTTTAGCTTTGGGGTAAAGTTTTCAGGATGTCAAACCTGGAGGCCATCTTTCAAGTTGGATCTTCAGGGCTGTCACACTCAGTGGATGGGCAAGCCATGGGCAACGGGATGGGGGTGGATGGAGACAGTGTGGGATGTATAACCATAACAACATTTTTCTTGTGAGTCAAGGGTGCTGAACCTGCACCTGGAGAGGCATGACTGGGAGTCAACTACAATTGGGACAGTGACCTGGTTGGAGCATGTGATGCCCATGTGGATGCAGGAGAAGGAACTTTGACTTTACTTTGGGTGGGGAAAACCTGGGTGCTTTCAGATTCGGGTTTTCCCAGATGTGCCAATATGATATCTCTAATAAATTTAAGCTTTGAGGAAAGTGCCTGCCTCGGAGTTTTGATTCTGTTGGGGGTGTTACTTGACACCCTGATACAGGAGGAGTTATATTGCCCAAACTTGCTTGGATAGTATAATGGTCAATTAAATAACATATTTCGAAATACTCCAGTAATAGTACTTGGAAACATCCCTGTATTATACAACAATATTAATTCATTTCCTTTCTATCAAGTCACTGAGGGATTACCAAGCCTGCAAACCTCTTAGAAAGATGTGCTGTAACTTATCGCATTGTGACTCTGCAGGTGTTTTTCCCCCATTATGTGCTTTAGATTGAGTTCATCCAATTATTTTGTTTTTAAGACTATGGTTTCAATCTACTTTGCGAAGATTTTCTCTACAAAGCAGGAGATATATAATCAAATAAAACATAAATATGTTTTCTAGGGAGAAAACTTCACTGAGCCAAACAGGATTTTGTTCTGTATTAATATAGAGCATGCATAACTGTTCTTCTAGCTTGTAGTTAATGCAGCAATTTACTTGATAAGGCTAAAATTAGAACCTCAGTAGGTCTACACTCCCTACCCATTCTTGTATCCATGTTCTTGACCCAGTCTAAGTAACAAAACGGGTTAAGCATGATCTGATGTGCCACATCATTGCCCTCTTGCCTTGTCCTTAGGTGCATACATATGGTGAGCTGCATTCCTCTCTTGTTAACCCCATTAAGCTTGGGTCTGTGCCAGTCATGGAAGAACTAATGCATATGCACACCTGTCTGACCATAATGACCTGCCATTATCATTTTCCACCCCCTCTCTTTGATCGATGGCTATTATATGCATAATGACCCTTAGGTTTTCTTTTCCCCCTTTTTGTTAGGATTTGCTAAAGCAACCTGCAAATTAATTTAATATCCTCTTTTGGTTGGTAGCTGTAGAACTAGGGCTTGAGGCTGATGATGCGTAAACCATTTGTGGCATGTATTTAATCTCCGGACAATGGATAGAGATGTTAGTGCATGCTACACTAAGTTCTATTTACGCTGGCTATTAAGTGCAGTCAAGCTGAAGGCAATTGGAGCACATTACAGAGCCTAATGGGAGAGGAAGCTAAACAACAGAACATTAAAGACTGAAAATGAATTAAGAGGGAGGCATGATAGAGAAAGCAGACAAGTAAAGGGGTTTGTCCATCAATAACTTTTATTGACAGGACGGATATTCATATACTCCCAGTCTCCCCAACTAATTTTGATATTGGGTATCACTCAGATGGATCAGTTGGGATTACAATTAAAATCAGATGCAAAAACAGATCAACTGCAGTTTAATGCCAAAAGGTAGGATAGGTTGTTTTCAAGTTGTTTAGTTTGCTTACAACAGCACTGAAATTCACTCAGTCACCTGTAGGAAGTTAAAACCCCTCCCTCTCCTAGAAAAATGAAATATCCTGGGAAATATTGAAAAGGCAGAATATTATATTTCCATGGATACGAAATTGAGAAACATGTTTTAGGCAGGAAACAGACTCACTCTTAATAGCCATCACCTTTGTCAATGGGGCATTAAAAGGCCTGAGCCAGTCTATTCTACCTAACAAAGATCTCTCCCCTTCAGCTCCAGTGTGATGGGATTAAGGCATGATAGTATTAGCCCTTTACCCATCTCACTACAGGGCACCTGGGAAGAAGCAATGCTCAACCAAACTTGGACTCAAAACACAGCCTACAGAGCTGCCCCTGCATGGCCGATGGGAGTCTAACAACCAATCAGAATATAAGCTCAGGTTCAAAACCAGGGACTTTCAGCATCTCTCTCTTTTTTCTTCTTCACCCAACATCTGGAAGCATGTGATCCCCCCTTTTCTCTTCAGGAGCTCAAGCCATGTGGTCCTGTTCATCATTAAACCATATTTTCAAGCAGCCTCCATGTTTCCAGTGCCTTTTTGGAAACACTTGGAACTGAACCCAGAAAGATATTTCTTCCAGCACACCTTCCAGGGTCTGATGCAAATGACAGACACTTGAGAGGAAATGAAAAAAATTCTGAGTTCAATGTTGATTTGTGGATTTCATGGGTACACAAAACTCACGGACCTTCTATATAAAATTCAGTCCCCCCCTTATTTGACCTTTCTTCATTTGGGAGGGGAGGGAAATGTGGTTTCTATGATGTGATTATTAAATAGCTGAGAATCAAAAGATCCTGATTGTTCTATTGCAAATCATCCAGTGGTTTATTTTCAGATTAATCTTTTCTCCACTCCTGTTTTATAGCCAAGGATACATCCTGTATTTTCTCTCCCTGGGACTTCTCTGAATGTATACCTGGAGTTGGAAAACAGAAAAATAGAAATATGATCCAAAGTAGAAATCAATATATCCATGAGGCTATATTGCAATTTCGGAAAGAAACCTTAGAATATATTTAGTCCTGCTCATTGCAGGATCCATACAGCATCCCTGATAGACAACAATCCAGCTTCTGTTTGAAGAGATCCAGTGAAGTTGAACTCAGCACTTCATAAGCATCTTATGTAAGTTGATATCCTCTCAATTGCCTCTTCTGAAAGCTAAACAAACCCAGTTCCATCAACTGTTCTTCATATAGTTTCATTACCTTCACTATCTTGGTAGCCATTCTCTGGATTCCAAATGGAGTCTGACTAAAGCAGAATATAATGGAATAATTATGGTCTGGACTCTCTGCTCCTGTTAAAATACTCAGATTTTTACAGCTCTATCACACAATTACATCAACTTTAATTTGTCATCTATAAACACGCCACAGATTTCTGCCCAATGAATTGTATATTCCATTTTTTTTCCTTACCCAGATGCAGAAATTTATCCCTTTAATTTCCAGGCTATTCATTTCAATCCACTGTTCAAACCGATCTACATGTTTCTCATCCTCTTTCTCTCCTCTAAAATCTTACCCATTTCATTCAGTTTTGTGACATCTGCAGACCTGAGAAACATTCAGTCAACTCCCTCATCCATGTCATTGATAAAAATATTGGACAGCGTAGAGCCAGATGTCATATCCCTGGATATTTCCATCCGAGCTTTACTAAAATAAGCCCAGCTGGGATCAATCAGTATGAGAAACAGAGCTTGAACAACTGTTTCTGAATTTTCAGCATGACAGGACAGTTTATCGTCCCATTGCTGAATTCCTTTGCAGCAATGTATTAAATTGTCCCTATTAGGTGTGAAAGCAATGGTGTAACTCCTATTATTCTCAAGATGCAGCAAATGTTCAGTGTGAATTAATCAAGACAGAGCCAGAAATGATTTTCTACTTTCCTTGTTAAGTTTGGTGAGGAAAATAAAATGTTTTCATTTTGTTTTGGAGGAGGGGGAGTAAAATTTTCACAGAGGTTCATGGAAGTTCTCAAATACTTTTTAGGTGCAAAAGTGTACATGTATGAGAGTGTTGTGCTGTAAAATAATTTTCCAGCAGCCTCCTCAGCTCCCCAAAAATAAACCTTTGTGAGGAAACTCTTCCTGTGAACCTTTTCAGATTTGGAAAGCTGCAGAGAGATGTATCAGGAAAAAAAATGTGTCAGGAGATGTGAAAGCACCTTCCATCTCCTTGCAACACCTTGCAACAAGAAAGCTCAAAAATGCTGCTAAAGGAAATTCTAAATTTTGTTTTAAGAAAACCTATGAATCAAACTAGTGGTTTGACTTGTCTTTTTTCAGAATATATTTTTTCCCAAATCTTCAGTGTGGTCTACAGGTCTGTGACTCCTCCGCTTAATCTTCCATCAAAGTATTATTCAGGGCCAGCTCTGCTTAGCTTTTTCCTGATTGACCAAGGTTCATTTAGTTCTGCCACCTTGAAAATAGAACTGAAAATCACACTATTTTCCATAAGAAAAAAGCTTTCAGGTGTATCTGATGGGTTTTAGTACAATATTAGAAAGGTCTTACCTTTTAATAAATGGTTGGATTTACCTGACTGCAGCTTGAACAACTGAGATGAAAACACATATTGTAGCATATATAATCCTTGGTTTTCCATCCTAAATTTCCTATTTTGTCTTAGAAAAGAAAAAAAATGCTCAATTTACTATATCTAGGTTTTGTAAAAGTGCATTATCATTATTATGCTGTGTTTTATTTTATTTTATTTTTTTAAAAAGCCTAGTACAGTCCTGTTATAACTCAAGAGCTGCTTTAATTGGCAAAGTCTACTTATAGGACAAATAACTAGGAGCCCCTTGGGATTTTTTTAGTCAAACACAAACCTTTAAAAAGAGAGAGAGAAAAAATCTAGTGTTTGCTTTTCAAAACATTCAGCAATAAAACATTTTCCCTAGAGTTTTGCAAACTGTTCTGTAGCACAAATCTACTTGCGTAAAACTAAGATTAGCCATGTAGAGTAATTCTTCTTCATGAAGGTCCTTCTCTGCTTCAATTCACATATTTCTTCATTTTTATGAAACAGCAACAGCATTTAGACTTTATATACCGCATCATAGTGCTTAACAGCCCTCTCTACGTGGTTTTCAGAATATTACTGCAAGGAGGTCGGAAACACATTTAAAAAAACAGTAATTTATCCTAAAATAAGTTTGTCATAATTTAAAAACAAAAACAATATTGAAAACTCTGTTTCTTTCCCACTTGGAAACCCAACCTTGAACCAACAGAAGCTTGCACGTATGTTCTTTCAGTTCTATGGCCTTCTTGTTAATGGAGCTAAGGTCCACTTTTTCTTTTCCATACATATATCTGTGATCTGTGTTCCTCCCTTAACATCTTGAAGGGAAACACAGCAATTTCTGACAGAGCCAATATTAGAAATGTGCTTTTTAATCAGTTTATTGTAGAAATCAGTGGTGGGTTGCCAATTTTTTTACTACTGGTTCGGGTGCACACGTGCGATGCTTCTGCGCATGCACAAAAGCGTCTGGGCAGGTACGCAAAGACTCATGCCACTGCTACTACAGATTCACCTAATCTGGGCCGAACCGGGAGCAACCCACCTCTGGTAGAAATGTAGTTATTGCAAATTAATAGACAAATTTGTTCATTGTTTCAATGTTGTATTTTTGTAGCCTTAAATTTGTGTCCTTCTGTTTGTTTTCCAAATTTGTTTTCCAAAATAAAATAAAATAAAACATTTGTGCAAAAATGTGTTTGATGGTCATTCATTGTAGAGGACACAGGAAACTCCTGAAGGGGAAGGGGAGGACACAAGGGGAAGAGCTGCTGCCAAGGCAAAGGACCAATAAGTGGGCCTCAAGCTTACAACAGGAAAATATCTTGAGAAAACTTCTCAGACAAGCCACTCCCTCGTTCATATGAAGATAAAACGAAGGAGGGGAAAACACATTCAGACTTGCAAGTCCTGTTACTATAGTTGTTACAATAAAAGTAGTTCTGGCCCATACAGCATTTTTGGTCTGGTCTACCTTATTGGGTTTATATCAGCCTGGCTGGGTAATTCTGGGAGTTGAAGTCCACAAGTCTTAAAGTTCCCAAGTTTGGACACCCCTGGTTTATATGCACCTATCTACTGGTGCATATTTTTGCTGGTCATTATTATGGTTGATCACATAGTCAGCCAGATGTTTAGGAATGGATTTGGCATTTTTGTTAACCTATCAAGTCCTTCTCAAGGACCTGGGATTATTCACCAATATATATATATAGTTGAACACTGATCTTAAGATTTATTTCATGGCCCAGTTTAGCAAATAAAAAAAAAATCTGTTTGAACTTGCATTGAATCAAAGGTTACTTGCTTTGACTAAAAACCCAGTCGGAGAAAGATAACTGTCTCCTAAGAGGGAGAATATATGGCGGTGAAAGTTGGACCATAAGAAAAGCTAAGTGCCAATGAATTGAGGCGTTTGAACTATGCTGCTGGAGAAGACTCCTGTGAGTCCCTTGGACTGCAAGGCGATTAAACCTATCAGTCCTAGAGGAGATCAACCCTGACTGCACGTTAGAAGGCCAGATCCTGGAGATGAAACTCAAATACTTTGGCCACCTAATTAGAAGGAAGGACTCACTGGAGAAGAGCCTAATGCTGGGAAAGATTGAGAGCAAAAGAAGAACAGAGAATGAGGTGGCTGGATAGAAGCAGCAGGCGTGAGCTTAAATGAACTCCAGAGGATGATAGAGGCAGGAAGGTCTGGAGCAGTGGTGGGTTGCAGGCAGTACGCCCTAGTACGGCGTACCGGTGCCTGCCGGGACCACTGGGTATCATTCTAGTATGGTGCTCCAGAGGGCCCACCTGCCCTCCCAAAGGCATCGCGGAGTGTCGCAGGAGGTAAGGACGCAAGCGTAATCTATTCTAGGTTCAGTTGGTTGCATCTGATAGTCAAAGTTCTTTTAATTACAACTCATCTGCATTAGGATTGCCAAAATTCTCTAAATAGGAGCACCCAATTAACCATCCCCTGTGGTTGGTAGACCTCTAACTCATGTCTTGCCTCATTCTCTCTTTTTCCCCATCCTAGGGGAACCATTCAGAAAAAAATGTCCAGTTCAGTTGAAAATGGCCACAGATTGCACCGAAGCAACCTTTTCAAAGTGGTTATTCAAACTTTGATCTAATTCAGTGCACATTCCTAATAACTATTGAAAGAAGCTACATTTCTGTTCACAAATTATTTCAGGAATTATGAATTCATGAACATAATAGCAACAATGTTTGCCTTTACTTCATTTCTAAGTTACCATTTCTTTTTAACTTTAATGTCGAAGTTCAAAATTCTTCTCTCTAAGAATGGATTTTCCTAGCTTCAAGATCTGCCCTTATTTTCAAAGATCATCCAGGTGAAATTTAGCATAGGGCTTGTTTTTAATCTATAAAGGCCTAGATATAGTATCTTAAGCTCTAAAATCCTGAAAAATTATAGATAGTCCTTGATTTATACTGTAGTGGAATCTGCCCATTACAGTCATAAATTGTGACGATTGTAAAGCAGGTTATTACATGACTGGCCTAATTTTATTTCATTTTTTGTGGCTGTCATAAAGCAAATCACCATGGTCATGAGGAACACCACAGTCGTTAAGTGAACCAATGTTTACCATGAGGTATTTTTGCTGAAAATTGTCATAACAACATCATAAATCTCAGTCACATGACTATGGAATGCTGCAAAGAGCCATAATTGCAGTGACATGACCATGGGGAAGGCAGCTGTTGGGACTTCGGAACCAGGTCATAAGTACTTTTTCAGAGGGTCAGACCAGAGTGGTATTCAGCCAATTCTATCTGGTTCGGGCGAACTGATAGGGGCAGCTGCGGGAGGCTCTGCCCACCCGCCCCAACGTTATGTGCAAGCACTACGCATGCGCAGAAGGGGGTGCGCATGCACAGACAAGGCACGTGTGCTCAAATTTGTAAACCACTAGGGAAGGTAAGTGAATCCCACCCATGGATCAGACATAACTTCAAACAGTCGCTAAACGTCCAGTCATAAGGTGAGGACTAACTACATAACCTCTTACTTGCCCCATCACAGTCATCTATCCTCTTAATACTTCAAACTATATCCTCAACTTATATCTAACAGTAAGGATCTGTTGGTGAAAGAGTCCTGAACAGCTGCTACATAATTATTGAAACTCTACCTTTTTGATGAGTAAGACAGATGGTCATTTCCTAGGAAATGTCTACTTCACATTTAATAGTGTTTAATAGCGATTACTAGATGTTAATGTATATATTTTAAACACTGAGGTCTTATGAAAACTGTGAGAACATCCAGAATAACCAGCACTTGGTAAACCTGTAATACAGCAGCAAACTTGCTGTTTAGCTAACAAGAAAGGAAGGAGAAATTAAACGTAGCCCTGTCTACTCACCTCAAGAATATCTGTACTGTATCCCTCTGTCATCTTTTTTTCCCCCTTCAGGGCTATTGCACTTAGTACATAGCTAGCAATGGCCATTTAAGTTCCTTGTCCAGAAAGAAACAGATGGGAGAAAGCTTGTTTTCAAAGTCATATATCATTTGGCTGTACTGGAATGTATAATTTATGCTATCTACTCCACCCTGGTCGTTTTTGTTAATCTACAGTGCACAGAATTTGTAGCCAGCATGATCTTTGGCCAGAGTTGCTCAGCATCCTGGGAACAGAATTTCAGGGGATTCTGTTTTTTAAAAAAGGCTGCCTTAATACAGTCCTTCAGCATCAGGTAGATGATATTATAATGTCAGTAAAATGACCTTTTTGTACATTTTTCTCGGTGAAGACTGTGAAGTCATCTTTGCTTGTGAATTTCCATAACTTGATACCAATACAGTTTTCTGAAAAGCTTTTTTTATTTCCCCTCATAGGACTGAAACTGTACATGATTGCAGCCTTATTGGAACAAAACGAACAGCCCAACTCATAGTTTTCATTGGCATTGAGATACTTGTATACAATCACACTATGCAAAATAGCAGAAGCCTGAATTCATAATTGGACGTTCCAAAATGTAATTATGAAAGATGAAATGCTCCTTTCAATGAGAAGGCCGTAAATAGAATAATTAATTTTGTGTTTGCTTGAACAATTCTGTATTATGGACCTTACACTGGAACTGAAATTAATTAAGTGCACCAGGATTTATGGAGGAGGTGAAGAGCAGGAAGGGGGGGAGGAATTAATCTGAAGTAAAAGATAGATGACTTTGTGAGTGTAATGATGCGTTAGTCTGGGGTATTCTTTAACAAATTTAGCAGGCATGTTCTGGGTACAAACAGCATGCACTGACAGAATTATCTCAACTAATGCAGCTGCTGGACTTGGAGCAAATTGAGATTGCAGATGAATACTTCAGATATTAAAGTGATTAACTCCATGTGCTGGCAACCATAGTTTTATTTCTTTCTTTTCTTTTTTTTTTAGGAAATCATCTCCAGATATCACTGTATTTTTTTAAATAATACTAGAATTGAAAAGATCCCCAACAAAAGGAAGCACCAAAAAATAATGATTTCGTTAAGTTATCTAATTTACTGATTTCTAAATGTGGAATTGCAGTTTTCAGCCAGCACAATCCCTAATTACTAAATGAGAAGACAGGAAGTGTGAATCCATCTTAATTGGAGAGTACCACATTTTTAAAGGGATGTGCTAAATTAACAACATTAACTATCTTGGATTTAGATTTAACCATGCTTTTATTACATCCGAATGGGATGTGGTGGCTCAGTGTCTAAGATACTCAGCTTGTCAGTCAGAAAGGTTGGCAGTTCAGCAGTTTGAATCCCTAGTGCCGTGTAACCGAGTGAGCTCCCGTTACTTGCCCCAGCTTCTGCCAACTTAGCAGTTCGAAAGCATGTAAAAATGCAATTAGAAAAATAGGAACCACCTTTGGTGGGGAGGTAACAGCGTTCCATTCGCCTTCGGCATTTAGTCATGCCGGTCACATGACCACGGAGACATTTTCGGACAGTGCTGGCTCTTCAACTTTGAAACGGAGAGGAGCACCACCCCCTAGAGTCGGGAACTAACACATATGTGCAAGGGGAACCTTTACTTTTATATTACATCCATTGAAATCAACACATGCCATGAAGTCTCTCTTCATTTACACAATTTATTTATTACAGTATTAGGAGCAAGTAAAGCACCAGACATTTTGCTACCTGGGGAGGGGGAGGAAAGAATATCATCATTTTCTCATGTGATTTCTGAAAAAAAGATCCAAGGAATACTTTCAGGCAAGATCTTACCTGAATACTCCATTATATCTGAAGCAACAAAGTTCTTTCAAAGTGCTGAGCCATTTGGAAATACCAACTTTGTCCTCCAGCACCCCAATATTGTCCCACTCTTAGTCTGTCCTGAGGCAGCTGTCTTATTTTGACTCATGGTAGGACCATCCTTATTTAGAAGCAGACAGGTTTTTCAGGTCTAAGCATGTTTAGTCAAAAATGAAAACAGAAGCCCTTCTCATGCAAAAAAGAGTGAGGGGGAAAGTATGAGTTTGGGACTCATGCAGAGTCGTTCTCATCATGATGTAATTTGTGATTATATCTGCATTATCCAATGAGGCAGTCTTTAAGCCTGGCATTATTATGCCTGAATGGGTGTACTTTTCCAGGATCTGAGACCAGGATATCTCCCAGTCCTGCTAACTGAAATTCTTTTGGCTATACAGTAAATCCTGGTAGCTGCACGTATTATTTTGTGTGAACAAAACCCTAAATAAATTGCTAAACCATCCCCTAGGTTTTCAAGAAAAGCTGCATTTTGCAGTTGTTGATTTATCATTATTTCAGCGGAATGCATTTTGAAAGATGTTTCCATGGAGCTTTCACTTCATTTGGCTTGTGGTATTCTTCTACAAAATCATCCCATAAAGCTGTACTTCAAATCAGCATTATCCTGAAATTCACAAAGTCGGGGAGTTCAAATACAGCTTTTTATTTGTAAACATATTTGCATACCGCCTGCACTGCAGCAAACTGAAGTGTTGGTTCATAATATTTCTTCATTCGGCTCACTTTGAAAGTCCCCCCCCCACCGTTTTTTTTTTTAAATAATGGTTTAGATTGTGAAAAAGCATACTTCTTCAGGGCATGCATTATTCAGACATTTTACACATTTGTCATTAAGGAGGTGTGATGGATAGTTTTGTTAACTCACAAAGTTGAAACGCATGATAAAGATTTGCTTTAACCTACTAGTACACTTTTTCTTGCTCAGTATTATAGAATAAAAGTGATACAATACTTCTAAAATGAAAATATCATGAGCCCCATTTGGAATTCCACATTATTCTCTACCCAAAAGGTTTAATTGAACTGGTGTAAAAAGGGATAATAACATGATAAAGGTTTCAGTCTTTTTTTTATTTAGCACATGGAACTTTATACAGGAGATTGTGTGTGTGTGTGTGTTTTCGTAGGTTTTCACGGCTGTATGTATGCTGGTCTTGTTGTATTCGGGTCTTTTCCTGTGTAAGATTGAGATTGTCTTGGCAATGTTTCGGCGAGGTCTCACTCGCCATCTTCAGGCTAGGTTTTGGGCTTAAAGCGAGGTCGGAGTTACCGTCTTTCTAAAAATCTTGGTGGAGTGTGTGTGGAATGCTGGCTTTGTTTCAGTAAGTGGAATGATTGGTTGTGTGGTTGTATCATGATTGGTAGATTGGTGCTGATTGGTGCTGGCTGTGTGTCCATTGTTGTTTCATGTTGTAACAGCCTGGGTGGGGCTCATTTGTTGATTAGGGCTGGTTTCCAGATGTCTGGTAGGTGGGCGGTATCATCACGTTTATTCAAGTTGTGGGGCTGTTTCTCTATTTCGATAGCTTCCATAATTATTCTCTTGTTGAAGTGTTCAATTTTGGAAATTAACCTGGTTCCTTCAAAATTAATTTCATGTCCTGTAGCTTTAAGGTGCTGGAAAAGGGAGGACGTATTTTTCTTTTTTTCTTACTGCGTGTTTGTGTTCTGCAATGTGTGCATTTATTCTCCTGTTTGTTTGTCCTATACATGTTGCAGGGCAGATTTTGCATGGTATTTTGTAGACTCCTTGGTTTTCTAACTGGATTTTGTCTTTGGGGTTTCTTAAGATGTTGGCTATTTTTTGGTCAGTGTTGAAGGCTGTCTTGATATTGTGTTTGTGGAGAATTTTGCTGATTTCATCTGTGGTGCCTTTGATGTAAGGGAGGAGGGTGATGCCGTTGTCCTGTTCTGGGTCTCGGTTTTTGGGGGGAGTCTCCCTTTGGATTAGGTTGGTAATTGTTTTTCTTTGGAATCCGTAGGAGATTAATACGTTTGTGAGAGTGTGTAATTCAGTTTTCAGGTAGTCTTTGTCAGCTAGGCATTTGGTTCTGAAGATGAGGGTCTTGGCTACAGAGTTGATCTGTGCAGGGTGGTGATGGGGTTACATCTCAACAGCCTACACCCCAAAATACAATTCACCATGGAAATAGAAGCAAACAACCAACTTCCCTTTCTGGACATCCTAATCTACAAAAAACCAATGGCTCTCTAGGACACACCATCTACTGGAAAAAACCACACACCACACTACTTAAACTCACAATCCCATCACCACCCTGCACAGATCAACTCTGTAGTCAAGACCCTCATCTCAGAACCAAACGCCTAGCCGAAGAATTATTCTAGAAGTAGAATAATTGTGGCAAAATAATAATAATAGGCACCTAAGATGCAATCCGAAACATTTGGAGTACCACTTAAACACTATCGGCATTGACAAAATCACCTTCAGTCAATTCCAAAAGGCAGCTTTAGTGAACAGCTTACATTCTGGGACAATAATTTAACACTACCAAACAACAATATGTGCCTGTTGCAGCTCCTTGGGAAGGATTCAAATAGAGATAAAAATGCCAAGTCTTAAAATCTGACTGTACAACCAGCCATAATAAATGACATAATATAAATTGAAATTGATAAGCAGTCAATCCATAATGGGCAATTATATTTGGGGAGATAAATAGAGTGGTCTTCAAAAATTCTAAGAGAGAATTTTCTGTCAAAAGCAAATGACACAATATGTTGCCACCAGTCTCACCAACAAGCATCCCCCCTCAAAAAAAAAGAGCAAGAAAGAATTCTTAGTCTGAGCACTAGCTTTATTTTTAAAATCTTTATATCATGCTATTTTTCTAGAAGGGAAATGTTTTGTGGTTTACAGGAAGGAAAAGCAAATCTGCCAAAGGACTAAAGGAATCATTAGAAAATGTCAATATCTAGAAAATCCAAAAACTGTCAACTGAAAATTCACCTATGAAGCTCCAAAGGTTAGTTGTGCAGGGAGCCTCCAACCGGAGTCAAAATGCAAATGAGATCTTTTAACAAAAGGGTATTTCAGAACTGTGTATCTCAGAGCAAAAGGCTGGATTTTATAGACGCCCAGGAGACTAAACATATGACAATTGCAAATGTCGATAATGTATTTGTGTTATTTGGACTCAGATGATTAAGATCTAGGCATGCTGTCTCTTCTGGGCTGTACAACGAATTCGCAGGGACTGCTTGAAGGCTGCAGAGAAGCTGCATTTATGTGGACAACATACTAGAGGGATTAAGTTTTGCTTCTGGAAGCCCTCTTGGACAAGTCCAGATCAATATAACTTCGTGGTTACACTGATCAGGCTCAAATCCAAATCTGCCAAGGTTTCTGAAGACTCAAAGACGTTTTTCTAAACAAAAAAATTGTAAGCAAGGTTGGAGAATGCAATTCCTCTTGTATTAGTTCAGCAATTGATAGAGGGAAGTTTTTCTTCCTTTACACCTTGCCAGAAGGTGTGTTTATACAATATCTGCCTGGTGTGGGTTTATTTTAGGTAAAGGTAAAAGTTCCCCTCACACATATGTGCTAGTCATTCCTGACTCTAGGGGGTGGTGCTCATCTCCATTTCAAAGCCGAAGAGCCAGCGCTGTCCGAAGACATCTCCGTGGTCATGTGGCCGGCATGACTAAATGCCAAAGGCATGCAGAACACTGTTACCTCCCCATCAAAGGTGGTCCCTATTTTTTTACTTGCATTTTTTACATGCTGGGTCAAGTAACGGGAATTCATTCTGTTATGCGGTGTTAGGGATTCGAACCGCTGAACTGCCAACCTTTCTGATCAACAAACTCAGTATCTTAGCCACTGAGCCACCGCATCCCTCTTTGAGCCATTCTTACATCAGAGGTATGTTCAGAAAAGGCTTTTTCCAATAGGGATTTACTATTTCCTTCATCTTGCATTCAAGGTGATCAGCACTGATGAGATATGTAATCCAATCCACTTTTCAAAAGGATGTCTATGAGCTTCCTTCCTCTCCTCACAATGGAAGTTTTATCCCAGTAGATTGCACTGACATTTAAATCTGAACAAAAGGTCATTTCTGCAAATGCAGGAGTGGGACAAGGGATAGCAGCAACCTGGTTTTGCTAAACGCTTATATTCACAAATCACCCTTCTCCAACTCCATCTTCCAGATGATCTGCAAATTCTGTTAAGCCTTACCAGCATTAAGTAAATAGGATGTTGAGAGTTATATTCCAGTGGCTGTGAAAGTTGCCATTTAGGGAAAGTTGTAGGGACCTGGCAAATCTCTAAATACCTCCATATGACTGGTGCCTTCTGGGCCATAGAATCTGATCAAGCCACATCCACAGAATCGGTAGTAAAAAAATTTGAATCCAACCACTGGGCTAAACAGTCAGAGGAAGAACCTATCCCAGTTTGCCAGGCAGCTCAAAGTAGCAGTGGGAAATTTGTATCTTCAAATTTCTAAGATTCTGTTAATATATCCTTATAATAAAGTAAAAATAGCTCAACCAATCCTATCTTGTTTACCTGGAAAAGGTGATAGAAATTGAGTTCACTAATGTAAAGGTGCTTCAAACAACATGTTGTATATCTGGATTCAGGAAGTGCTTATGTAATTTTAGGTATAAGAACCATCTGATCAGGATATTGTTTGGGCAGCTTAAAAAAAAACCATGAACTACAGAAACACCAAAATCTGATATTCCTTTATTAGTCCTAAAATAAAAGTCAAGCAAATATTTGGAGCATTTAATACTTTTTCACAAATTGTATGCTTCGGTTGTGCTTTTTGAATATTTTTAATTGAATCAAACTTCGCCTGCACAGAAATGTCTTGCTTTCTTAGCTTACCCCACCCATTCATTCCAGGAATATCTGTAAAAATGAGCAGACCATAAACCAATAATAGATGCTAATAAACCCAGCCCATTCCATGGTAGACAATAATCTCCATTGTATGCAAGCCAAATTTTCAACACTCTGCTCCTTCTGACAAGCCAACCACATAGGAATGATAAGAATCACTCCTACAGGTGTAGAGACATAAATTATTGCAAGGAAGGTGCTGAAGGATTGTAGTCCATCGATGTAACACATGTTTGCATGGGGAAGGTCATAAGTTTAATCCTTAGAATCTTCATTTAGGGCTCAGGAAAAAAAAACCTGGAGAACTGCCACCAGACTCCGCAGACCAAACTGAGATAGAGGGAGAAATAGTTTAATTTTATATAAGGCAGACATCTTTTAATATATTAAAAGACTTAAGAGTCATTTTTATTAAGGGAGTGTAATAATTCCCTATTGGGTACAAAATTAAAATATTTTTTAAAAAGCCATTTCATATTTGATACTCTGCAAGTAAGTTGCACATAAAGAAAGGAATAATAGAGTAATAAGGTAAAACTCATAATTTCAGGGTGGTCTTCAGTATTCTTTGAAATGTTGCAGATGATTAATAGTCAAAAGAACTCCCTTCAATACCAGTGCCATCACTTCATTAAATAAATTACTCAGATAGATCAATTACTTCTGTCTAATGAAGAATGGCTCAAATTCTTGGAACTTATGCAAGCTTCTAATTTCTCAAAGGAAATAGTCCAATCAATGCTTACCAAATATATCTGTAATCTTTTTAATACTGGAGGAGGCTTTTTTTTTTGATGAAATTGCAACCCTATAGCTTTAAAGGGGAGCATGAAGGCTCCGCAGTTAAAAACTCTGAGTTTGTCAACTGGAAAACTGACAGCCCAGGTTTGAGACCCAAGGGACGTACAATGGGGTGAGCTCCTGTTACTTGCCTCAGCTCCTGTCTACCTACTAGTTCAAAAGCATGGAAATGTGAACAGATAAATAGGTACCACTTCAGTGGGAAGATAACAACATTCCATGTGCCTCTGCATATTGTCACGCTGGCCACATGTCCATGGAAGCATTTTCAGACAATGCTGGCTCCTTCGGCTAAGAAACAGAGATGAGTACTGCCCCCTAAAATCAGACACAAGGAAACCTCTTTCACTTTGTAGGTCCAAGATTAACAGACAACACAAGGTAGATCATTCAGCCAATTATTTTCATAATATGGATTTAGAGATAATTCTACCTTATATTAACCATCAACCCCAACCCATAATCCTTCCTGACAACCTGATAGATGTCCAATATAGTTTGTACCCTGACTTGGTCATGTCAAGAGTGGACTTAATAAAATCAATTGGACTTAACTGTGCTTAATTTGACTTATTTAGTTCAGTGAGTTTAGTCAAAATATGACTAAATCTGGAACTTTTCCATAACTTATTAATGTTAAATTATAAAGATATAGTATTGTTCTTAGGGGAGAAAATTAAGGATTAGTTTTAAGAATTTTATTTTGTATGTCTGATGATGATGAGTTTAGTAACAGGTTTTCCCTGAGCCTGCTTTTGGCTTAGGTCATAGCTTTTTTTTTTTGACATGCACAGCCTTGTTGACTATAGCTGGAGTCTATGTGTGACTCACATCAGGCAGAATTTGGCACCAAGTCTTGAAATTTCACAGCCCATTACAGAACAATATTGTGTGGAGGCTCTAAGCTCCATTCAGTTCTTTCATTAGGGATTATGACATATTCTCTCCAGCTGGAGAAGCAGGTATGTATCATCACTCAAGAAAATTAGGAATTGGATATAGTCTCACTGATATATAACACATTGTCATGATTAGCAGTAGCACATGGGGAGTTCTGGAAAGGATACTATGAATGGGTGTAAATACATCAGTTTGAGAACATATTACATTGCTGATATATGAAAATGCACAATACAGTTTCTTGAAGTATGCTGACCAACTATTATTGATTTCTTTAATAGTCTGTATTGGAGTAGAATGTTATTAATTTCACACCATTACAGTTTTATCATTTCTGTGAGATCATTGTTGCAAAATGCTTTATAGTTCAATGAAAGTATTGGCAAAAAAAAATGCCTTTAATGGACCAAGACTCCAGGATTAAGTTTCTAACAGTGACCCACATGTTTTGTTTGCATCTAGTGATCTGGTTATTTTTGATCTGAATTGTAAAAGTACTTTCAGATGAGCAAGATCGGTGTCAGCCTTATGAGGTAGACCACGGGTGTCAAACTCTCTGTGCCACATTGCCATCATGTGACATATTCTGATGTTTTCCCCTTCGTGGATAAATCTTTATTATGGTCAAAGACCAGCAATACACATTACTTTTTACAATATATTAAAAAGTACTGATATTAAAATATAATTGAAAAGTATTGACGTTAAAAGAGGATAATAACATACATGTTCTCAAATTGTTCGGGTCACTCCCTGGTTTACATGGGTAAAAAGCCGATAAGTATGGGAGTAAATACAATGGTCCAGAAATTGTTAGAGATATGTCCAAATAATTGGTACAAGATAACAACTATACTTCCATAACCATTTTTTTTTCTTGTGGACACTGCGGAAACACAGAATTTTGCCACTGCCTACGTAGTAGCCAGGTTTGTGTCCTGGAGGAGAAAGCCTACATAAAAATTGTCTTCCCTTCGTGGAGCTGGCTTGCGTGTGATGCATCTGGCCCGTGAGCTGCCAGTTTGACACCCCTGAGGTAGACTCAACAGGAAACACAACCAGATGAACTAATACTACTTCATTGTAGAGTTACATTAACAGAATCTTGCATGTCTGAAAGTAAATTTTTCCCCCATCTCATTTATAGTCCAAGAAACTATGGAGGGTTTCTTCTGACCTGTAATGACATGTGGAAAAGACTCTTGGAGATGTGAGAAGAGATGATGCCAGGGAATGGTCAGATAAGAAACAGAATAGCCCACAGCTGCCTAGTAGAAGGAGCAAGAGTCTCAGATGGGGCTTACCCTATGTTCTCCAGCTGGAAAGCTGAGGGGAGAATTGTACTTTCAGATGTGCAGTATTGATTTTAGCTTTACCAGATAGACCAGATAGGAAGCAGGACTAGGTAAACTAATTCTATTTCATTGTAAAGTTGCATTAACAGAACCTTGCAAGTCTGAAAGTACATTTCTCCCATTGTCACCTTTATGACACAAAAACTTAGGGAGGATCCTTCTTGAGCCTCTTATTCAGTAGTGGGTTTCAAAAAATTTTAGAACCTATTCTATATGTGTGGCCTGTTTTGTGGGAATTGCTCGCCAGTCATGTGACCAGGGTGGGAGTGTCTTGGTGATCATGTGACTGGGTGGGAATGGCATGGCAGTCATGTGACTGGGTGGGAGTGGCTGGGCAGTCATGTGACTGGGTGGGAGTGGCCAACTTGATGTCACTCACCAGGAGATGTCATGGATTGGGTAAAATGTGGCAAAGTTCACTTAACAATGCTATTGCTTAGCAACCAAAATTTTGGGCTCAATTGTAGTCATAAGTCAAGGACTATCTGCCTTCCTCTGCATGGCAGCCTTGTCCTAGTAAACTCCTTCTCCTTTCTGGCAATTTTCCTGTTAGGGGAACCAAAATAATCCATACAATGTAAGGTTTCCTGCTGCCTTAGGGGTTTGGACTAGATGATCTCCGAGTAGCCTTCTAGCCCTAAATTGCTTTGCTGTTTTTCTTTCTTTCTGCTAACAAAGAAATCTGACTGAGGCTCATTCCACATTCCTGCCAGATAGAGATAATGAGATAATGACCCTAGAAAAAGTTTGGCTCCATTCACAAGCAAGGAATCAGCCAAACCTTTTTAGAAACACAAAGCCCATATTGCACAAACCCCCAAACTTCAAAAACATAAAACAATATAACATATAACCATATAACCAATTTGTTGTTCCCTGCACCTTTTCAATTTAAAATTATAAGCATTAAGACTTGTGGACTTCAACTCCCAGAATTCCACAGACAGGCATGCTCAGTTCCGATTTAAAGTGACAGCATTTGTTTTTCTCCTTTGTGAAAGAAGTTTCCTTCTTTCTTTTTCTTTTTCTCTTTCTTTCTCCCTTTCCCTCCTCCCTCCCTCCCTCCCTCTCTTAAACACACACACAGAAGTTGGATTGGATATATCTCTCCTACCCCCTTCCCTCTCTCACTCTCTCTCAAACATACACGCGCACACACACAGAAGTTGGATTGGATATCTCTCCTAATGGCTTGAAAGCAGCTGCTCTGCCATCCCCTTCACATTCCCCCACTGCCTTCCCCAAACACCTCCCCTATTGCAAATGCAGTGTGCTGTCCAGGTGGAAAATGCTTGGAATACAATAAAGCCCACCCACCCACCTCCTGCTGTCAGGCTGGGGTGAGAGGAGAGGCAGAGAAGCCGGAGGGGAGCCGATCAGAGCCTTCCAAAAGAACGGGGCTGGGGAAAAGTGTGTGTGCTACAGCATGGCCCTTTGCCTGGCTTCCTGCCTCCTCCTGCCTCCTCCTCGGTGCTCGCTCGTGCTCTCCCTCCCCAAGTCTAGTTTGATTGCAGGCGGAGCCATGTTGCCTTTTCAAACCTGCAGTCAGTGAAGCTGGGGTTGATTTTTGCATAGCTTTAACCAGCTGTGTGTTGGGGGGGAGAGAAATGGATGGGGGCCTGGGGAGAAAGTCATTCCCCCTCCTGCAACACTACTTTTCCAGCTGCTTCAGAGAGGGCTTCAACACCGCTCTTGCCTTGGGTCCTCTGAAGAAGCCCCGCCCTCGCTTCCTTCTCTTTGAGAAGCACCTTACAAATAGGGGCAGGCCAGAGGAGCGAACCGGTACGGGGCATGGCCATGCCACCATGGAATGGGTATGCAAAAGTATGGCAAAAATATGGCAAATTTCTGGGCCCAGCACATCCATAGTGGTGAGTACCATCCAGAACCCACCTCTGCTCTTATTCTACCTACTATTCAGCTGTGGGCTATGTTGTCTTTTGTCTAACTATTCCCTAGGCTCATGATGGCGAACCTATGGCACGTGTGCCAGAAGTCGCTCACAGAGCCATATCTCTCGACACACCAACCATCATCCGTTGCTCTTCCAGGTGCATGCCGGCCAGCTGGTCTTCACGTATGCATGCCCACCAGAAATCGGAAGACCAGGTGACCGGCGTGCATGCGCATGCCAAAAACCAGGAGCTGCTTTTCCGATTTCTGCCATTCTCCCGCATGCGTCTGCAAAAAGTTTCATCAACACTACCCTAGGCAGCACCTCTTTGCCCCATATCTCACAGTCTTTCCAGCATACTATTATATACACTTTTGCCCACCCACATCCATTCTGCAGGCTCAGCTGCCTTTTCTCTGACCATCTCATTGGCTGCATCTCTTTGCCTGTCTTCCCACGTACCATTGTAGAGTCAGTGTGATGTTTCCAATTTTGAACAATTGTCCCTAATACGGTAAACATTTCAAAATGATAATCTATTTCTTCATCATTGCCACCATCAACATTTTGTGGGGTAGATGAGAATATGCCCCATTTTAGAGATAATCTGGAGTTATTTTTTTAAAAAAAAACTATCTCAGATTTCATAGCAAGTTTACGGTTTATTTCTGGAAACTGGAATTTAAACCCTTACTCCTAGTTTTGTCCTGATGTAGATTGAATATTTCATTACAAGCCCTGGAGAAAATTCCCACTGATGATAACAGAACTGGTGGTTCCATTCTGGAACTGATATAAGAGAGAGAAAAATATTATATTCCCTTCTTGTACACGCCAAATCTATTTCATGTATTTATGAAAGTCCTGTATTTACCATGTCTCTTTGCTGCTCCAAACTCTCTGGGTCCCTCTCCTGCTTTGTTTCTATACTGTGGTGCTGAGTCACTTCCTTGCAGCTGTTCTATCTGTGCTTTCCCTTAGTATCGCGAAAATATTCTTCCTGCCTGTTTCCCAGCTTTCCTGTCTCTTTTTGCAAACTTTGAGATTGTCCTCTTGTTCCCCATATTATTCTGATTCCCATAGCACCACTGAGACTAGCAAGACCAACTACAGGTTAGCACAAGCCAAATGAAGGAAATGTTGAGCCAAAGGGTGTATCACTTCGCACCTTTGCCTAGGCACAAAAGTTGTAAACTGTTGCTATTGCCTAGTAAACACAACTGGATGTAGTGGAATTACTTTTCCAGAATGCATTTGTGGGATTTCTCTGCACAACTCAGAGATCTACTGATTAGTGATCTACTGATACAACTCAGAAAAATGTGGCTTTTAGGCTATCAAAAAATACAAACAATAAATGAAGAAATCTATGTGACCCAATTGTGCTCCACCAAAAAGTCAAGGAAGCCTAAAGCAGAGATATGACTCCAGTGTACTTCCTTACAAGGCCTGGTTTATAATTTAATAAACCTAATTTTCATATTGTCCACATATACATACAGTTAAAAAATTACTCTGACAGTGATAAAAAATCTTAATTTTTCTTTCCAGATGCTTGTAAAACAGCCTTAACATATGTCCGCTGTTTAATTAACAGAGCGGCTGGATGGTGGAGAGAAGCCAAGGTAATAATTTAAAGAAACATTTCTCCTACCCTTGATTTGAGTCCCAAAACACATCCATCATGTGCACTTCTGAAACTGGAAAAGATTTAATTTTCTGAACTTAGAAGAAAACATCATAAAACAAGTCAAACTGAAATGTGGAGTCAGGGCAAAGGCTTCAAAAGAAAGAATAGCTTTAAAACCTGCTCAAGGAATCATTTTTTTCGTAATGGAAATGGGAGAAACTTCTCATTTTGGGTAGTTTTATTTTGCCTACATATTATATTTCTATTCTGGGTTTTTTTTTCCTAGTGAAAACAGCGTATACTGTACATTATTCTCACCTTTACTCCTGAAAACCCTATGAGGTATGCTGTGCTAAGAGACAGTTATAACCCCATGGCTAAGGATCAGTAATGCAATTCAATCAGTTCTATCTGGTTCGGGTGAAGCGGTAGTGGTGGCAGGCTCTGCCCACCCACTTGGACATCATCACATCCTGATTTCGACTCTCTGTGCATGCTCGGAGGTGAGTGACCTGCGCATGTGTGTGCTCACATTTGCGAATTGGTAACAAAGGTAAGTGGATTTCACGCCTGCTAAGGATGGATAAGAATCTCCTCTTAGTTCTCATCCAACACCCTAGCCACCATAGTACAATGACTTTCATGCCAGAATTGTTAATCTTTAGTCTCTTGAAATTTCTGCTGCTATTTCTCATTTTATTAAGTTGCCTCACACTCCAAATGTATTTTTACTTACCATTCCATAACCAAACTTCAGGCTATATTTTATCCTAGGATATCTATTTACAAATATGTAATTTTAATTAGGTAACCATATACACAAAACACAGCCAGAAATAAAGGCCAGGTTTTTCCCAAAAGCTGTATTGATTTCCCCGTATTGATTTAATAAAGAAAAACAGCTTTAAAACTATTGCCTGAAATAGAGAAGAGAACGTGCCTGAATGTTGGCAAAAGCATTTGTAAAGTTTATAAGTCCACCAAATAAACATGACAATATATCAAAGGTTTGCCCATGATTTTGATTCCAACATAAATGTAATGAGAGTCAGTATGGTATGCTGGTTAAGGCACTAACTAGATATCAAGAGACAATGGATTCTAGTTCCACATTTAGGCAAGAACCCATATGGGTGACCTTGAGCCAATCACTCTCTCTCAATCCTAGGAAAGAGGCAATGGCAAATCACTTCTCAAAATGTTGTCAAGAAAGCTGCAACACCCTTAGCTTTAACATTTAGGAGAGATAAAAGTTGATATTTATTAACTGGATCTGGAAGAAGCCCTGTTAAAGAAAGCAATCCCTGGAAATTTGGGGAAGAGATTTTAGCAAAATGCTATGTTACAAACAAACTCGATTTTTTAGAAGACTAATAAGAGATGATAGCACCTTCCAATGAAAACTGGGGAAAATTAACACAGATGATTTAAAAAAGAGATTTTATGTGAAGCCCACGGTAAGAAAATTATAATTAAGAAATCATGGTCCTAAAGATAAATTGCTGGGAGATTAGTCTCCTATTATCTTTGAGTGGCTGGCTTGACATTTCGGCTGCTGGATGGCAGCTCTACTCACAGCTAAGTCACAAGTGTCAACCCGTTTTTAATGTGCTCCCAGTACTTTTTCCAGCCTTGTGCCCACCCTTTTGCAGCCTGTAGGCTCAGCAAATGGAAGTACATTTCAAAAAGAAAACTGCTATCACCATTATGGTTAGTTCACTAAAGGAACAAAACCATGACAAATATATGTAATTTGTAAATTGGCCCATCTTTTACAATAATTTAGAGACACTCGTTAGCAGCAATAGAAACCCAACAATTACTGATGCTTAAGGTTTGCATTGTTGCTCTGTGAATATTTCATGCATAAATGAACTTCCCCTGGACCAACTGCTGTTTCTGATGAGGCACTCTGAGGCTTTATTGCCAAATACTCAGCAGGACTCCAACAATGAGCCACATAACGGATGATGCATCGCCTTGAATGCTTAAATAATGCAGGGTAGCTGTGGTTTACAGAGTGCCGGCCTGCTTTATTTACATATCAATTGAACAACTATTCTAAATATGAAGGAAGATGAACAGAAAAGGACATTGCACTTTTAATATTTCATATTGGTAAGCACCCCGCCGAAGCCAGATACCTAAATGGAGACAGTCACAGAACTACGTATTTGTAACAGGATGGGAGCTGAGAAATTATACACAGTATAGGAATAAATTCAACCAAAACCTTTTTTCCAAAGTCGGCAAAATATCACTTATGCAAGCCATGTTGTCACTGGTAATAAAAACAAACAGCACTGAGCTAGTTTTTTGAGGCTACATTTTATTAGCAAATAGAAACAAATTCCTTTTCTGTTTATTGCAAGGAAGAAAAGCTCCTCTTGAGAATGCTGGGATATGTAGTTTTCTTTTTTTTCTTCTTCTGGGGCTGACATTCTGAGTCGGCAAGACAAAAGAGAGGAGAAATAAAATACTAATGGAAACAGGTAATCAGCTGTTGTTCTTGACAGAATAGGTATCTCGTTGAAGTGGAATGATTAATGCAATGAAGAGGTGGAGTCACAATGCCACATAATCCTAATTATCCCAATTAGTGCAATGTAATCCTAAAGAATTTTGCTACAGATCCTACTGGGGATAGATTTGTAATAATAAATCTAGGGGAAACAAGACGCGCTAATAATGCATGTGGTTCCCCAGAAAAAAATATGGCTGACTTTTGAAAATGCCTGACATAGTTGCAACAATGCAGGGATCTAGAGAGTGTTAGTCCTTCTTTTCATATTTCCTGAAATAATTATATAATCACAACTTTATTTGGACAAGCTTTCATTCCAGGAAATGCTACAGACAGCTGAGGGGGAAAAAATGCTAGGAGCACCAGCCAATTTGTGCATTTTCAGCATGTTGTGCTTGTTACTGGATCAAGAGGTTCTGCTCACCTTCACTCCTCCCTTACTTACCTCTTAGCTGGCAAAGTCCTGTATAGGGAGCTTCTCTGGAAAGACATTTGGAAACTCCATCTGGTCCAAAATGAAGTGGGGCATGCCTCATTGGCCCTATCATGGTATGTCCATGTAACACCATCATCAGGTGAAGTGATCTGGCTTCCAGAAAGCATCCAGATGCAATTCAAGGTTCTGACTGTCGTTTCAAAGCCCTGCATGGCCCAACTAGATGAGTTCTGGGATTGTCCTCTCAAATCTGGCAGAATAGATATGCCCAGGTCCCTTCTGTGAAACAATGTTATCTAGTGGGACCTTGAAGATTTGGATGGCCTGACCCAGTTGCCCTTCTGGAAGGCCTTGAGGTCTGCTTTTTCTTCCAGCATTGGGGTCAAGACAGTGGTGGGATTCAAATAATTTAACAACTGGTTCTCTGCCCTAATGACCAACTGGAAAGGTATGGCTCAGTGTTCATGTGACCATGTGGGAGTGTCCAACTCAACATCACTCATGTCGATGGGCGTTTCACCTTAGCTGTTACAATGTAATATGGGTTAACGAGAGAGGGGGTTTCTATAAGCAGGACAACAAAGATTAGGCTGGAAACAGCACCAGAATGTTTCCTTCCTGCCTTCATTACAGGATTAGCCCTGTAAAGTGAAAAAAAACAAAATAAGATTTCTTCCAACAACCAGTTCTCCAAATTGCTTAGAAAGTTAACAACTGGTTCTCTGGAATAGGCACGAACTGGCTGAATCCAACTATTGGGTCAGGATGTTGGAAAAGTCTACTGCAAGGTTTATGAGGAGCCTTGTCTTAAATGTGAGCGTGCATATGCATCGTTTTATGGCTTTTATATTTGATTGATTTATTCATATATCTTAATTAGCCAGCCAGAGTTACTAGAACTTCCTGGCATGGCAGGGATTTGATTTTTGCTTAGTATTTTGGCTGACAATTTTGATCATGATTGCGGCTTGTTTTCAGATTGCTTTTAAGGAATTGGGAGGTGGAAGCTGTGGACCTGTCCAAAGATTTAACGTACAAGCTAATATGAATAGAGACCAAAGAGCAAGTTTTTTCAGCAGGAAAATATGAAGAATTATGAGAAGAAAGAAGAAAGGCCATTGAGAATGAAGAGACAATTTTCCTTACCATTTTGTTTGCTGCAAACCCACCCTTTTTACAGTGGCTGCAGCCACCCATACCAGGGGTGAAATCAACATACCTTCGCTACCAGTTCACAAATGTGAGCGCACATGCAACCCCCCTACATGCACAGGACTTTCCGTGCATGCACAGAGTGTCAAAAATGGAACGTGATGATGTCCGGGTGGGTGGGCGGAGTCTCCCGTTGCCACCACTACCAGTTCACCCGAACCAGATAGGACTGACTGAATTGCACCACTGACCCGTACCTATTCTTCAATAGCAAACTTATGTATGTGTTGCAGGGCAACCACAGGAAAAACTAACTTGGAGATGCAAAGAAAAGTAGAAAGAAGAAAAAAATATTAACAAAATACATCATTCTTCCAGACACTATTTCTCTGCTTCAAATTCAGTGCCCCAGTACTATGAAGTAATTTGGGAGAGACTATAACTCAGCAGCAGAGAGCACACTTTCCTATTGAAGCTCCTAAATAAGTTTTATCACAAATCAGAGACCAGCAGGTATTGTGGAAGGTTTCCATTGATAATCCTGAGGTCTACCACCAGCCAAAGACCATGTTTAGTCAATGGTCTGACTCAATGCAAATATCTTCTGTTGGGGGAATCCTACCTTTTTATTAATAGGCAATTTGAATTATTTGAAGAACTACAAAATCTGCTGGTGGAAATCATAGATTGGAAGTCATGGGTTCTTTTCTAAACCATTCCCAACTAGGTTGACCCAACAGAAGCACAAAAGCAGTAGTCTATGGTAGGTGGTTTCTGTATTTCTCCCTGTATGGATTGGGGAGATATTTCATTTTGTAAAAAGAAACATATAAAAATGATGTGTGGGTGCTTGCTACACCATATTCTAATCTTAGAGCCTTGGTGGTGCAGTGGTTCGAATGCAGTATTGCAAGCTACTTCTGCTGGCTGCTGGCTGCCTGCAATTTGGCAGTTCAAATCTCACCAGGCTCAAGGTTGACTCAGCCTTCCATCATTCTGTGGTTGACCCAGATTGTTGGGGGCAATATGCTGACTCTGTAAGCTGTTTAGAGAGGGCTGTAAAGCACAGTGAAGTGATATATAAGTCTAAGCACTATTGCTATCTCTATACTATCATTTTGACAATTTTGATTACTAAGACAAGTACCGTATACTATTACTATTTCATGTATTATACTATAACCTATTATTCTATTACAATTTAGTATAAAATTTATTTTATTTTTATTTATTTAAAACATTTATATAGGTATGCCACTTATAACAAATTCTGGGCTGTTCCCAATCAAAACTTTTAAAACATATCAAAACTTCAAATAGCCAAGGCATTAAACATTAAACATTGGTGCATTTAATTGATACCAAGTCAAGCTTCTGATATGCTGTAGACTCAACCTATCCCAGGAAAAAAGCAGGTCTCCAATGCTTTACAGAAAACTAGGATGATAGAGGCCTGTCAAACTTCAGGGGGAAGATGTTACCCCTGAACATCAATGTTCCCCTGTATATCTTTTTTTTTCTTAAGCCAATTCTTATAACAAAACTGTGATGGCACAGTGGTTAGAATGCAGTATTGCAGGATAATTCAGCTGACTGCCAGGAGTTCACTCCTCACCAGCTCAAGGTTGACTCAGCCTTCCATCTTTCCAAGGTGGGTAAAATGAGGACCCAGATTGTTGGGGGCAGTAGGCTGACTCTGTAAACTGCTTAGAGAGAGCTGTAAAGCACTGTGAAGCAGTACATAAGTCTAAGTGCTATTGCTATTGCTATTCTACCTTAAGTCACCTCTCTGAAGTTTCTTCTTTTTCTGTTAATGGTCAGCATGCAGAGCTCTTGCACCTTCTCCACATGGTGCTTTGTCTTTCTGAGCTTCCATACTACATTTCCTCTCTTGTGGATTATCTGAAGGAAAAATGCCTTCTCTTATTGTATTGTACTCCGTTTGTTGGTGGTTACTTTTGACTGTTTCCTCGAGCCTGCACGGACGCATTGGCCAATCAGCGGACGCAACAGTTACCGTACAGAAGTGGTGGATTCCTACCGGTTCGGATAGGTTCGGACGAACCAGTAATGGTTTGGCGGCCTGGGTCACTGGAAATGCTTTACATCCTTCTCTAAGTGGTTTACAGAGTCAGCAGATTTCCCCCAACAATCTGGGTCCTCATTTTACCAACCTCGGAAGGTTGGAAAGCTGAGTCAACCTTGAGCTGGTGAGATTCGAACTGCCAAATTGCTGGCAATTGACAGTCAGCAGAAGGAGCCTGCAGTACTGCACTCTAACCACTGTGCCACTACGGCTCATAATCAATACAATACAATACAATACAATAACAGAGTTAGAAGGGACCTTGGAGGTCTTCTAGTCCAACCCCCTGCCTAGGCAGGAAACCCTATACCGTTTCAGACAAATGGCTATCCAACATCTTTTTAAAGACTTCCAGTGTTGGGGCATTCACAACTTCTGGAGACAAGCTGTTCCACTGATTAATTGTTCTAACTGTCAGGAAATTTCTCCTCAGTTCTAAATTGCTTCTCTCCGTGATTAGTTTCCACCCATTGCTTCTTGTTCTACCCTCAGGTTCCTTGGAAAATAGTTTGACTCCCTCTTCTTTGTGGCAACCCCTAAGATATTGGAACACTGCTATCATGTCTCCCCTAGTCCTTCTTTCTATTAAACTAGACATACCCAGTTCCTGCAACCGTTCTTCATATGTTTTACGCTCCAGTCCCTTAATAATCTTTGTTGCTCTTCTCTGCACTCTTTCTAGAGTCTCCACATCTTTTCTACATCGTGGTGACCAAAACTGAATGCAGTATTTCAAGTGTGGCCTTACCAAGGCATTATAAAGTGGTATTAACACTTCACGTGATCTTGATTCTATCCCTCTGTTTATGCAGCCTACAACTGTCTTGGCTTTTTTGACAGTTGCTGCACACTGCTGGCTCATATTTAAATGGTTGTCCACTAGGACTCCAAGATCCCTTTCACAGTTACTACTGGTTTTTTTTATATATATATAATTTTATTTTTTATTACATAGACAACATCACATAACAATAGAAAAAAAACAATGGGAAAGGGAGAGAAAAAAAAGGGAAAAAAACCCCATCATCACATACAATATATCATTGGATCACAGGTGCATCCCTACTACGTTTATACATCCCGTATCTCTCTGTTGTATATTTAATAAACACCACAATAACCTAGTGTTTAAAAAAAGGGGGGGAGGGGGAAGACAAAAAAGACAAAAAAGACAAAAAAAGTTACTACTGTTGAGCAAGGTATCACCTATACCAGTGATGGGCAACCTTTTTGGGGTGGTGTGTCAAAAATCGGCAAAAAATCGAGCATAACTCGCGTTGTGTGTCACTTCGACAAAAACATAATTTTGCGCAATTTATAGTTTAAACTACAAAAATATATAATTGCAATATAATTGTATTTAATAAACCAAAAACAAATTATTTAACATACCTGCTTAGTAACTTCTTTGTTCATCAGTCACTTTTTTCAATGCCATTGTAACTCTGGTCACTAAATGTTTTCCCCCTCCTCGAGAATCCTCACTTCTTCCTTCATTCCTCTTGCTTATCTACCTTCACCTTATCTGTCTTCTGCTCTTTCCCTCTCTTCCTTCCTTTCTCCTTCCATCCTCTCTTCTTTCCTCACTCACTCCCTTCCTCCTTTCCTCTTCCTTCCTCCTTCCATTCTTTCAGCTTCATTTCTTTTGCCTATCTACCTTCTCTGTCTTTCTGCTCTTTCCATTTCTCTCTTCCTCTTCGCTTCTGTTCCTTCCTCCTTCCCTCCTTCCCTATTTCTTCCTTCTTCCTTCCTTCTGCCTATCTACCTTCACCTTCTCTGTATTTCTGCTCTTTCCCTGTCTTCCCCTTTCCTCCCTCCCTCCCTTCTTTCCTTTCTAGTTCCATCTTTTCTTCTTTCCTCTCTCCCTCCCTTTTTCTTTTTTCCTTCCTTCCTCTTTCCTCTTGCCTATCAACTTCATCCTCTTTGTCTTTCTGCTCTTTCCCTCTCTTCCCCTTTTCTTCCTACCTCCTTCCCTCTTTTCTCCCTCCCTTCTTCTTTTTCTTCTTTTTTTATTCCATCTTCCTCCTTCTCCTCCCATTCTTTCTCCTTCCATCCATCTTTTCTCCTTCCATCTTCTCCCCCCTCTCTTCTTCTTTTCCTTCCCCCCTCCCTCCTTCCTTCCTCTCCTTCCCTTTCTCGCACACAGGAAGGGGAGGGGAGGCTTTCTAGTCGCTTTCACAGCATAATTTCTTTATCTAACTTTTAAAAAACAGTGTGCAAATCAAACTTGAGATTTTCGTAACCTGCGAAGCACCAAGTTATTATCTTCTGTTGTTACAAATTCGCAGCTACTCCATTCTTTCCGATAGGGAACTGCATTTCCCAAGATGCCTCAGGTCCTCAAAGCGCTGAACGCGGTTTTGCAATTGACTCCAGCGAGGCCCGGTAGCCGCCAGCTGGGGTGGCTGTCAAGGCGCTGACAGCGGAGCAGACGCACCGTTTGTTACTGCTTCCAGCAATCGAGACGGACGAGGGAAGCGGCGGTGGCGGACGTCAGCAGCGACTGTAACGACCGCGCGGGCGAGGTGCGGAGGAAGAACGGAAGGTCCCCCCCGCCCGCGACGACGGCTCCAGCCATGGACGAGCAGGCTGGCCCTGGCGTCTTCTTCAACAACAACAACAACAACGCGCTGCTCTTGCCGCCACCTCCGGGTGGGAAGCAACCACGCCTTGCCAACTCGCTTCCCACCTCAGCACAGGGGCCGCACAGGCGTGGTTGCTTCCCATCCGGAGGTGGCGGCAAGAGCAGTGCGTTGTTGTTGTTGGGGCCAGCCTGGTCGTCCATGGCTGGAGCCGTCGTCGCGGGCAGGAGGGACCTTCCGTTCTTCCTCCGCACCTCGCCCGAGCAGTCGTTACAGTCGCTGCCGACGTCCGCCACCGCCGCTTCTAATTAATATAATTCTCCCTCTCTTTTTCACTCTCTCTCCAGCACACAAACGCAAATGCATAGGGCAGCCCACCTCACACACAGGTAACTCCGGGCAGCTTACAACATTATGATGCACGTCTCCCCATAGGAGAGGAGATGGGGAAGCCGGGGGCCCGGAGATCACCCGGGGGATGCCGAGGATGCCTTACCAATCGAAAGCCGGCGTACCTCGTCATAATGGGGGATGGATTTCTTGCCAGGAAATGCGAGGGTTGGACAACGGCGGAGGCTCGGGTTTGTTTTTTTCCCCGGGAATAAAAGTGAACATAAGACTTCTAAATCCCCAGCAAGAAAAGAAATGCAACTGTAGTGGTCTCTCCCCCCCTTCCTCTAAAGAACAAATGTTATCCTGCCGCAGAAGCGAAGAAATCTCAGATTTCGCCCTTCTGCAACAGCCTCCCTCGGGATCCCGCTCCTTCGCTACAGATGCATCGCGTCCCAACAGCGGAACGTCTGGTCACCTTAGGGATGAATCCTGTGCGTGTCACCCCAAATGGCTACGCGTGTCAGCACTGACACGCGTGTCATAGGTTCGCCATCACTGTTCTAGGTGTTCGCTAATTCATTGCTTGATTATCTTTTCCAGAATCTTTCCTGGTATTGAGGTCAGGCTGATAGGTCTGTAGTTTCCTGGATCTGTTTTTTCCCCCCTTTTTTGAAGATGGGAACCACATCAGCTCTTTTCCAGTCCTCTGGTAGTTCCCCGGTGCTCCAGGATCTCTGAAAGATATAGTACTGTGGTTCTGAGATCTCATCTGCTAGTTCCTTCAGAACCCTGGAGTGAAATCCATCTGGTCCTGGTGATCTAGGGTAGATAGGTGCTCACTTACCATTTTCTTCCCTATTTCAACTTGTGTCCCTAATCTGATTTTTGTGGTGCTGTTTTTGATAGGTTGGACTGTTTTATCCCTTTGTGTAAAGACAGATGCAAAACATGAGTTAAATAGTTTTGCTTTCTCCCTGTTGCTTGTCATCTTCTTGCCACTTTCTCTCAGCAATGGACCAATTGTTTCCTTAACTTTTTTCTTGTTTTTAACATGTTGGAAGAAGCTTTTCTTGTTATTTTTTACTTTTGTGGCAAGCCTTTCTTCATTGTGAGCCTTAGCTTTCCTCACTTCATCTTTACATGCTCGGGCTATTTGCTGATATTCTGCTTAGTTATGTCCCTCCCCCTTTCCATTTTTTATACTTATCTTTTTTGTCTTTCAATTTGTCAGAGAGTTCTTTATGCAGCCATGCTGGTTTCTTTTGGGAGCTGTTATTTTTCTTCTTCATTGGTATTGTGCTAGACTGGGCTTTTCTAATCTCATTTTTCACAATTTCCCAAGCTTCTTGAGTTGTTTTTCCCTTGAGGATGAAGATTCTCATCCATGGAATTTTTCCCAATCTGACAAAGACATACAAAATCACAAACAAACAAGTTTTTCTGTTGTCTAACTTAACAGCCTTACAACTCTGTGTAAGTACCGGTACGTCTTAATCAGACCTAGGCTTCCTTAAAAAGCATGAATCAGAGTCTTGGTCCTGGCGAAACCTTTTTTATTTACACAATTGTGAATTCCTTTCATTCACAGTCAGCAAGGCTTGGCAAACAATCTTTCAGAGGAATATTTGTCAACATGAACCTTATCTCACTCGGAGAGCTACCAGATAACTAGTTTCCAAATGCAGGGCAAGGCAGTACTTGGCACAGAATCTCTTAGAGTCACAAACAGAACTTTCCACTCTTGAAACGACTGAAGGAACAAATTGTTTCCTGCAAAAGCCCTCTCCCCGTTCACTCCTCTTTTGTTTCCTATGTGAGAGGCCAATCAACTCCAAGGCATGGCTTTACTCTGAAATCGATCCTCCTTTCTTAGTTGTTCTTGTCTTCTGGCAGCTGCACACATGCACACTAGGAACAGGCTCCAGCTGTTCTTCTGCTTCACTGCTGTCTAGCTCCCTTTCTGCCTACGACACAGAGCCTTCATCTGAGCTTTCCTCAGCCCCCAGGACTGGCCCATGTTCCTCCCCAACCTCCTCACTGTCTGACTCTGCTTCCAGCTCCACTGGCCACCGACAGGCCACAACAATCAGTTATGATATCAGTACATACTGTATGCATGCCTTCATGTTGCTAAATACTAGAACAACTCCCATCCAGAGCTTACAGAATTTAGTGGCAAACTTCCCATTTCTCTCAGTTAGATGAATTTAGCAGTTGGCCTGGATCTTGCTAATGACCCTCTGACAGATAAACCTTTCATCTTCTTTCTCCCATCTATCTTCCAGCACAGCCTCTGTGCCATTGACATTGGTATGTTAGGTCCCATGGAGCTTTTTTTTTGTTTGGGAATGGAATTTTACAGTTAAACGCTTTGCGGACTTCTCTTGCACTCGGCAACAGACAAGCCTTCAGTTGTGCAAAAATTTGTACAATCTGTTTTAAGACCAGGTTAAGATCAACCGATCATGTTCAACAACGGCAAAACTACTAACTCAGAGTTGCTCTGTGAGTGAGATGGGCAGTCTCTAAACTTGAGAAATCAATAAATAAATTCATTCTACTTACCTTTAGCTGTCTACTATCATCTCCATGATCAAGTTTCTTCTACAATTCTGTTGTTAACCTACCAACCTGGATGCCAAGTATTTCAAATCTTCCCTCCTTTGCCAACTCTCTCTACTCCCACTCCTGCTCCTGCTGCCTTCTCCTGTGAGGTCTTAGTCTTATGATAGCCTGATCCTATATTCTCAGATCCATATCAACACAACCAGAGTTGTTTAGATCTCTGCAAAGATGAATGGATACATAAAGATCCAGAGAGAGGCTATGGCACAGGGAGAAGGCTCAACAACCGTAAGTGCATCATTATTATTAATATATTAAAATCTTGCAGGAGAGATTCAGTTAGACTACTAGTTGCATAGATACACAAGGAAAATAAAATGATGAATATTAAATAGGAAAGACCTAATCTAGTGAAAGAGCCGAGTTATGAGAATGCTTCATTATTCTTTTTTTTTTCCTTTCTCACTTGTTTCATTTCCTCCACAGGGATTCTCCTGAAGTGGTACTTTAACTACTCAAGTTGCCTTTTCCACTGTGATAGTCAGCAGATGAAGCTCTTCACATTTAAGCATAATGGTGCCAGAGAGACCGACTGCTTCTCAGAGTTATGACCTATAAATGTCGCTCCTGTGTCAGAGGGAGACCGAGCCAAGATGCTGAAGTCTGCAGAGGGTTTCCTTGACAATTCGCAAGGCCATTAAAGTTACTATTCCCTTTTCCCTCTCCCTCCCCACAATTCTTTCTCCCTGCTGTTCCAGCTTGAGCTCTTACCCCCATCACCCGTTAAGTCAAGATTATTTCTTTTTCTTTGGCTGCACTCTGAATGATTATGCAAATAATGGGCACTTAGTTCTAGCCAGTTATGTACAGCTGCTACATTTATACAGCCCAGGATGGTAGGTGTAGCCTAGATTAGATTTCTGAAATTGCTCGTTAACAGTTCACATCCCAAAAGCAGACTAAGTATTTTGCAGGAGGCAAGACAATCTCTAACACATTGAAACTTATGCTATTTCTGCATTTCAGTGAAATGTGTGTTTTGTTTTGAGGTGGTACCTTCCTACTTCCCTCTAATTTCTCTACATAATAAGAATAGTGATGCTCACAGACATTACCTACCAAAGAAAAAAGGTGGGTGGGGAATGTTGCAGGTACATCAGACAGCTGAAGAAGGAAAAAGAGCATTGGGAGAATATCTGAAGAAGATGCACTGAAGCTAGTATACCACAAAGGCTTACTGACTACTGGAGAGGTTAAATTGACCTACAAGAAAGTCCACATGAAGAACAGAATGGAGGCATGGAACAAAATGAAGGACTATGCTGGATGTGGAAGCACCCAATAATGATCATGTAAATAGGAATTAGTAAAACAAATTATATCAAGAATTCTATTGTCTCTATACATTACAAGTGCAGAGGACAACAGGAAGAAATATAACCAAATATGATTTAAGCTCTATTGCAACCCGGTAGAACATAACTCATGAGTGGAATGCAAGTATTGAAAGTACAATGCATTCAAAATGAATAGATCAGCCAAGCGGGCAAGGAATAGCATTATGTCACTTATTTGCCTCTGATGTTCAGACACATCTGCTTTGAAGATTTGGGTTTTTTTCTCAGGCATCTCAGGCCAGGATGTTAATGGAGTTCAATGTAGATTCTGTTGTGTATTTTGCAAGCACCATTGGGGTTTTTGTTTAATTATATGTTGCCTTATGGCTTTTATATTGTGTTATGTTATTCACACATTTCAGAGTTGTTTGGTTAAGATGTACAATTATATAAATTTGTTAAAGAAATAATTTTGGTATGATTGGTGTAATCTGAAAGGATTACAACTGTTGAAAATAGTATGTTCAATGTATTTATGAAAATGTATTTAAAGGTGTACACTACAGGTAGTCCTCAATTTATGACCACAATGGAAACCAGAACTAAATGAAGCATTGTTAAATGACTGTAAATGTAAAATTGGGCCCAATTTTGTAATCTGTTTTGCCACAGCCATTAAGTGAATCATGCATGATCATGGGAACATTGCAATGGTCAGTGATGGCTGCTGATAAATCCGTTTCTTTTAGCACTTTCATAACTTCGAACAGTAATTAAATAAATGGTTGTAAGTCAAAGGCTATCTGTAGACAAAATATAGCATTAAGAGACTACAATGTTTCTCTCTATTCTATGTTGGTTAGACCATTCTTAGAATATTCTATTCAGTTCAGGGTACCACATTTTTGGGAGGCCATTTAGAAACTGGAGTATATCCAGGAGAAA
This sequence comes from Thamnophis elegans, assembly GCF_009769535.1. Lineage (NCBI taxonomy): Eukaryota > Metazoa > Chordata > Lepidosauria > Squamata > Natricidae > Thamnophis > Thamnophis elegans. Next base: position 73,250,905 of record NC_045545.1, read on the forward strand.
GCAACCACAATGATAAAACTTTGAAGAATGACTGGAGGCTTTAAGTATATTTAGCCTGGAGAAGAGGAGACAGCAGAGATATGTGATAGCTGTCTTAAAGCATCAGAAGGGGTGTCAAGCATAAGATGGGACAAAGTTGTTCCAGAAACATGACAAAAAACAATGGGTTTAAATTACAGTACAAGGAATTGGATTTTGGTTGGATATGAAGAATTTTTTTGTAACAGTAACAATAACAAAATAGACTGCCTCAAGAAATGGTGGACTTTTCTTTATTTGAGGTGTTTAAACAGAGACTGGATGACTGAATGTTGAGGATGAATTCCTCCATCGGGCAGAGGCAAGGGTGAACTATATGATCACCAAGATATATAACATTTGTCACAGTTGTTCTTCATATCATTCTCAATATGCTGCTGACATATCTAGTTAACTGAATGGTTTTAGATAGTGAGGAACTATGCTTTGCCATCTAACTGGTATAACTGTGTTTGTTATTCTTTTATTGCCACAGTTATTACTGTTCATATCACTCTTAATATGATGCTGACATATCTGGCTGTTTATTATAAAAATGCCACAACACTTTGGGAAATAAAACAGAAGGGGTCAGCTTCAGTTCTTGACATATCTGACCAAGAAAGAAAGCTGAAGACTACTACAGATAGTCCTTGGCGTATGAGCACAATTGAGCCCCAAATTTCTGTTGCTAAGTGAGACAGTTGTCAAGTGGATTTTGCCCCTTCCTTGTCACAGTTGTTAAGTGAATCACTGCAGTTGTTAAATTAGTTGTTAAGTGAATCTGGCTTCCCCATTAACTTTGCTTGTCAGATATTCTCAAAAGGTTACCAGATGATTGAGGGACACTGCAACTGTCATAAATATGAGTCACATTTCCTCCACTGAGCGACAGCTACTCCTTTTAGCTTGGCCAATAAAAGGCCTGAGGTCATTCTGGGCAGACTTGTGGTTTTGAAAGATATTGCCCATTTTTCACTAGGAGAGAAGGAAGCTCCCTTTCTCAACAGACGTTCAGGAATGCCAGCCTTACTGCTAATGCATGCCCGAACAGCTAAATCATACATTATTGATTTGTCAGACGTATTTGCATATAAATAAGCGTGATCATTCATACAAACTGCAATGTTGTTCTCCCTTTCGTGTTGTGTGATCACAGATGAATAGCTCCAGTTAGATACAATGGAAGGCCGGATTGTATGAATTACAAGACAGTAAGCCACTGATTTAAAACCACATTTATTGGAGAATGTAAGTATGACAACTTACTGGTGAATTCAGGGATAATTAGTCTAAAGGACAAGATAAATGAATCTTGAAAGATGTATTGCAGTGAAGAAATGATCACCTCCGTGCTAGTAAAGCTTTGATGCTAGGCATATTGCAAATGATAATTAACTGGGGCACACGGAGGAATTATGTTCCAATTGTGTTTTCAAAGGAACAGAAATTTATACACACACATACAAAGTCTTCTTGAAATGAGTTGCCTTCCATGCATCCCAGAAATTATGAAAAGTTATCTAATTTGCAACACAAATGGTGATGTGTGTGATAAATTTCTTGAAATTATTTTATACATCGTGCCTATTTCAGCCTTCCATGCAAATATCCACTTCTTGTTTACAGCTAATCTGATACAGGTATCAATTAAATGTTTCAGGGTCTAATCTAGACAAATCTACAGACCAGCACAGTATGTTGACCCATGAAAATTATCTCTGTAGTATTAACTTGATACACTCCCCACATCATGCTGAAATTTTATTTCCCAAGAATTAGCACTATGTAGTAAGTTCATGTCTTATGCCCCCTTTTCCTTATGTTTGTCTATGGGGTATGGGGGGGGGACCTGGGAGGGAGGGCACAGTTGCAATGCAAAGGAAATATTGTTCACTAACACTTCATTTTAATTGTCCTAAATTAGTGCTGAAGACCTACAGTAGTGCGTGTGATAAGCAATGAATACCAAATGAAGTCATTAGGATCCGTGCAATTAAAACGAATAACTAACAAATCTGTAACAATGGGGACTCAGCACCTTTGCTAAAGTGCTTGGCTTTAAAGAATATTGTTCTAGTCTTCCCTTCAAAAGATGTGATTGGATTCATACTACACATGTGCTGTCTGTCAGTGATCTCTTCTCTATTTGTTTTTTTTCTCTTTATATATATTTTATTATGTTTTTCATTCTATACAATCACATATTTACTGTGCTTAATCAGGGCATATAACATTGAATAATAAACACGGCCCTCACTTATATAGAAAATGCCCCCTACAATACAAACCCAATATACCACCTTGGCCCACCATACACCCTCTTTCAACCCCCTCCAACTTTCATTCTTCCTTCTCACACACCCCTCTACGCCTACTTCCCCTCCCCTTCTTTCTAACCCTAACCCTATCACTCCCTCTAATCCATTCCCTCCCTCCCTTCTCCTCCTCCTCTCTCTCACCCTCTCCACCCTCCTTCTTCTTTCACTCGACTCTTTCCTTCGGTATATTTCTATTACCTTCCAGTATATTCGGTTTGTTCTGTTTTCGCACTAACATTAAAAAGCCACAGTATACAAATGCAATCATGGAATTTAACACATATTGTATTTCCCCCCTCCCCCCTCCCCCTAAATCCCCACCTCCCTTCCCTCCCCCCGACTTCCCAAAGACCATACGTGGTATAACTTTTGGACAATCACAGTCTAAAATATCTCTACCTTGAGCTCAGCTTCTTACTGTTACCCAAATTTTAAACAATTTAAATTGTTACTGATACTAAGCATAAGCTATCTGGAGTTTCTTAGTCCCATATTTACTTTTTATGTAATCAATCCATTTTTTCCAGTCTCGTTTATATCTCTCATTTGAATGTTCTTTGAGATATGCTGAAATTTTGGCCATTTCGGCTAAGTTCATAACTTTCAAAGTCCATTCTTGAATTGTAGGTAAATCTTTCTTCTTCCAATACTGCGCCACCAAGAGTCTTGCTGCCGTTATTAAGTACAGAACCAAATTAGTCTCTAGTGCTGTAAAGTCAATACATATACCCAGTAAAAACAACTGGGGGGTGAATTTTATCCTTCTTTTGAAGATGTTTTGCAGGATCCACCATATATTTTATCCAAAATGCCTTGACATTACAACATGTCCACCATATATGAAAATATGTAGCATCAAAAGAACCACATCTCCAACATTTAGGTCGAACATTTGGATACATAGAGGCAAGCTTTTTAGGATCTAGGTGCCATCTATAAAACATCTTATAAAAATTTTCTCTCAAGTTTTGTGCTTGTGTAAATTTCACATTTCTTACCCAGATTCTTTCCCATGTTTCAAGCATTATTGGTTCCTCAATATTCTGAGCTCATTTTATCATACAATCCTTAATCAGTTCCGCTTCAGAATCCATCTGTATTAGTACATTATATATCCTCTTTATATGCATTGAGCTTTGATCTCTTATTTGTTTAAACAAATTATCCTCAACTTTTACAAAGCCAATTTTTTGATCTGTTTTCCACCTAGCCTGTAGTTGACCATACTGAAACCACGTTTGAACTACCTTCTCTTCTTTAAGTACCTCTAAAGATTTTAGTTGCAACACCCCTCTTTCTGAAATAAGAAGTTGTCTATAGGTGGTTCTATCGTGTTTTTGTTCTACGTTCATATTTTCAATTGCATGTCTAGGAATTGCCCACATGGGCAATTTATCATTTAATTTATGTTGATATTTTTTCCAAACCCGCAATAAAGCATTTCTTAAGATATGATTTTTAAATTTCTTATCCATTTTTTTGTTAAATAACAGGTAAGCATGCCAACCATATAACAAGTCATATCCCTCGATATTCAAAATTCTGTCATTAGTTAGATGAGTCCAGTCACTAATTGCAGATAATGCCACTGCATCGTAGTATAATTTTAAGTTAGGTAATTTCAATCCTCCTCTTTCATGTGCATCTTGCATTATTTTCATCTTTACCCTCGGCTTCTTTCCTGCCCACACAAATTTGTTGATACCCTTCTGCCATTCTGAAAGATTCGCATCTCTTTTAAGTATTGGTAACATTTGAAAAAGAAATAAAAATTTTGGTAAAATGTTCATTTTTACTGCCGCTATTCTACCCATCAAGGACAAATGCAGTTTCTCCCACCTTTTCAACTCCAACTGTATACTATGCCAAAGTGATTCATAATTATGCTTATATAATTTCCCATTTGAGATTAAAATATTAACTCCAAGATATTTAACTTTTTTAACTACCTCACATCTTAGCATCGCCCCCAGTTCTTCCTTCTGTTTGATAGTCATATTTATAGCTAATATTTTGGTTTTTCCTAGATTTATTTTAAATCCCGAGTCTTGACCATATTGATTGATCGTGTTCAATAAGACCCTACTAGATTCCTGCGGTTGTTCCAATATTATGACCAGATCATCCGCAAATGCGCGGACTCTGTATTCTTGCTGTCTAATCTTAATCCCTTTTAGACCGCCCAAGCCCCGTATCTTATTCAACAGTATTTCCAAAGTTATAATAAACAATAATGGGGACAGAGGACAGCCCTGTCTTGTACCTTTTTCAATTTGAAAGGAGTCTGTCAAACTTCCATTGACAATGATCTGGGCTGTTTGCTGCTGATATATTGCCCCAATTGACCGTAAAAAGCCATCTCCTATCTGCATTTTTTGCAATGTCTTCAAACTGTTTGAGATAATGAAATATTTTCTTTCTTTTCTGTGGAGAGTTCAGTCCGTTAACATTCCATGTCAAAATCTTAGTTGTCATTTTTGGTTGCCTGAAGCTTTTTTAGAGCCTCCCGCAAGGCCTGTCTCACCTTTGGTTTGGCTCCTCCCACAGCTTCTGAGCTTGTTGCTGTAGCTCCTTGATCAATGGCCAACGATTGTTGAGATTGTTGCATAGTAGCTTGTTTATCCGTTTGTCTGGTGGTCATACGGTTGGGTCTTTTTTCCTTGACTCCTTGCCCTTCCGGGAGAGGGAGATGATACATTTTATCTGATGGTTGTGTGGTTTGCTGTTTATCTTGTTCGTCTCGTGGTTTTTCACCATATCCTGAAGATTCAGGGTATCCCATCTTCAGAATCTTATGATAGAAATCACGAGCTTTCCATACAGAACTGAGACGATATCTTTGTTTGTCCATTGTAACTATAATACCGAATGGGGCATCTCATCTGTTCTGTATCTGACACTTTCTAAGCTCTTCCACCAGAAAAACATAATCTCTTCTGGCTCTTAGCATTTGAGGTGGTATTTCTTTCAAAACAATCAGATCCTGTCCACCAATTTGAAGCTTAGTATTATAGGACTCTTGTAATATCATATTTCTAGATTCTCTTGTAACAAAGTATATTACCACATCTCGGGGGAGTTGCCTTTGTTTTGCCGCCCACGAGTTAACACGAAAAGTCTTGTCAATCTGCCAATCAAAATTGGATCCCGGTTTTCCCACCAGACGGTCAAAAGCTTCAGAAAACATTTGCTTTAAGTTCTCCTGCTTTTCTTCACGCAGCCCCCTCACTCTTAATGCAAGCTCCATCTGCTTATACTGTATCATAATAATTTGTTTTTCAGCATTATCAATTTTTTGTTCCACCACTTCAGTTTTGGATATCAGGTTAGTTTTAGCTTCATTGAGAGTTTCTAAATTATCTTCCATTCCAGAAATATATTCTGTGATCACATTCACAATTCCCATCATATCATCATTCATTTTAGTGACCCTAGTATCGAATTTGTCATATAGAACTTCCATCTCGTTCCTTATTTCATCTTTGAACTCTCTAAGCATTTCTAGATTCTGTTCTCTGGATTCTCTAAACATTTCTAAGTTCTGTTCTCTGGATTCTTTGAACATTTCCAAGAAAAATTCTTTTGTTAGTACGTCTCCACTAGGGGGCATAGAGGGTGGGGGCTGCAACTTTGTACCAGGTATGGGAGACGTTTTAGGAGGTAATTTCACGGAGGTTGATTTGGATGCCATTATATTTTGGTTTTAATTATTTATTCTAAATTGCTAATCCACTATGCTGTTTGGAGAAAAAGAAATTCCTCCCCCCCCCCTTTTTTACGGAGGGTTTCAAAAGAGAAAGTCCGTTTGGAATGTTTGGAATGTCTCTATATCAACAACAAAGAGTCTTTGAAGGCTTCGAGGGAGTAGGTCTAATTAAATTATAAAAAGTTATTCCTTTGATTCTGTACCAGGAAGCCGGAGATAACAAATGCAAAAGCTGTAAGCGCCATTTTGAAGACAATTAAACAAAAGAGATTTTTATAACATTGAAGCTGGTATTTCAGATAGAGAAAAATTTTAAAGTTCACAAGTTTGGTCTTTGCTCGTATTGATTTTCAATAGTCTGTTTTCTAAAGATTGTCCTAAGGGGGGGGGGTTCCTGTCTTGTGCTGTAGATAACAGCTGAGAAGTTCGGGTCGGAGTTGAATGACTCAGCTTTGGGTTGATCCTCCCCCTCCGTTCACAGCCCAAAAAGAAACAAACTGTGAACTTCAAAGAAGATTCTTACCAGCTGAGATTCCTCACTGCTTTTTTCTTGTCTGAAAAAAGAGTTATCTTCTTGATATTGAGTAGATAACGAACCAGAACTCTGGGGGCAGCTCGGTTAAGCTGCTGACGGCGACAGGCCCCTCCCCGGAAGCCTATTTTTTTTTTTTTTTAATGAACTCTACAATCCTTGTCCCAGCAGTCCCTGAAAATTAGACATGATTGAAGGGAAATGGGGAAAGGGAGTTTTAAGAGAAGCTGGAATTAAGGAGAAACTTCCTAATAGTGAGAACAATTAACCAGTGGAACAGCTTGTCTTTAGAAGTTATGGGTGCTTCATCACTGGAGGTTTTTAAGGGGAGACTGGAGAGTCACTTGTCTCAAATTGTATAGGATCTCGTGCTTGAGCAGGGGGTTGGAAGGTCTCTTTCAGCTCTATTCTATGAGCCGCAGTGGCACAGTGGTTAGAATGCAGTACTGCAGGCAACTTCTGCTGATTGCCAGCTGTCTGAAGTTTGGCAGATCGAATCTCAGAGGCTCAAGGTTGACTCAGCCTTCCATCCTTCCAAGGTTGGTAAAATGAGGACCCAGATTGTTGGGGACAATATGCTCACTCTGTAAACAACTTAGAGAAGGATGTAAAGTATTGTGAAGCAGTATATAAATCTTAAGTGCTAAGTGTTATTATTGGTCTGGGGTTGAGAAATCACTTAGAGAGAGCTGTAAAGCACTGTGAAGTGGTATATAAGTCTAAGTGCTATTGCTATTGCTATTCTGATATTGATTGATTGATTGACCCGCAAAATTTAGGTGAATAATCCAGCTCTTTACCATCCAGAATACTGAAAGAAGACCAATGTCAGTATAAATCTGAGGCACTTCCATACAGGAAGCAGACAGGGATTTCAGAACTGGTTCTAGATCTCCCCCTGTTCTTGCATGAGCTGTATGCTGAAGCTGACATGATCTATGATCGATCGGAAACAAATAAAACTAATTTCTTTTTTCTTTTTCAGAAAAAAACTTCAGTTCTGCAGAGTTTCTGCAGAATCTTTTGCCGCATTTGCAGGATTGCTTCTTTCCCCTCATCTCCTGGCTCTTTTCTCTTGCCATAATATTTTTCACCAAAATTTCAAGATCAGTGGGAATGAAGTGAATCATACCTTGGTTTTTGCAATGTTTTTGAAGAACAAGGAGTGGAAACAGTGGTAGAAACACCATAGCACGGATATGGCAAGGACATTTTATGAAAGGGCTGCCTTGCATTTCTATATAAGGCACAGATTCCAACTGCAGAACAGAGGCGATGTCTTCCTGAAGCAAGTGCATAAATAAATGCAAAGAAATATGCTCCTATAAACTGCATCATAGTGCAATATTCAATAAGTCAATATTTTTTTTTAAAAAAAGGAAGTACCCGTGTCGTGTTAAAATCCTGATCTGAATGCAGTGCACTCAAACATCAAAGAGGAGCTAAGACAGGTAGTATGAGGACAGCAAAGCATTTTCAATAACAAGAAGTTAAAAGGGTAAGAGTTATTCAGGAGGAAAGGTAACAAGCGGACAAAAAATAGCAACATTTCAGCAATGTTATTTCCTCTTATACAACTATCCCTGTCACTCACTTTTTTTGCATCTGCAGCAAGATGCCTTTTCTTGCTGATCCAATTTGTCTATGAGGACAAGGCATGATAGGGAGAACCTTGCACACCATACGTTCATGAATCAATTTAAATGGGAGCTATCCTGAGAAAACCTTAGCAATAAGTTCTTCCCCCAAACCTATTGAGGAGCACTCAAGAAAAGAATCCAAGCTGCTAAAAAGGCATCACTGCCCTTCTGCATTTAACTTAGATTTATTGGGAAATGGCTTCGGTTCATTGAACCTGCATATTGCACTACATCATAATACGGTCTATTCCGTTTTGTGAGCCCCTTAACTATGGTTTATAAATTATAGTTTATTCTTAAACACAATGTGTAAACCAATTGTGGTTTGTTCAACAATCCATGATTAAGCAAGCCATGTTTTATGATGAATTAAGTCAAATCAAATCTTTATTACAATCATACAATCAAACACATATATGTGTTAGGTCCTTCATTCAAGACATCAGCAATCCAAGTGAATATTGCCATTCCAACTTGTGATCCATAAAATACTGGGTGTCCACCCAGCACAATCCCAGTCCATCCCTGTTTCCAGATCAGAGCAACCATATGGTTCATATGGAATAGCTGTTGGTTGTTCCAGGCTCAACCTCAACATTTTTGCATACCTAATGACAGCAGAATAGAGATAGAAAGTAAGACACTAAGTGATCCCTCCTCTAACTTCATCAGGAAGGAAACAATTTAATGGATGCACAATTCAGCTCCATACACTGAACTGAGCACCTTAGTAAGTTCTACTACCACATACCGTCTCATGTGTCAAGTTCCAAAGCTTCTCTCAGCCTGAGAAAGTGGCCCCTGGCAATGGCTTCTTAAGTGCATCTGCCAATATATATTCAATCAGTTGGATAATATTTCAGATCTACTTGTTTGTTTACTTGAATGTTTGTCATATAAACCAGTTTCACATTTATGTTTCATATTGACTCTAGATTGCTTTATATCTGCAATTCTAATACATCCCATCTTCTCAAATAGCATAATTTGAATTGATTCTTTTATTTGGAAGTCTTATAGTAGTTTGTGGAACCACAAATTCCCCGCATGCTTGCTCCACTGCAAGGAGAGGACTATAATGTTTTGTTTCTTGCTATATGAGGCAATGGGGCCACCCCCATAAAAGAACATCATGCTGAGTTGTCTTTGATTCTATCTATCAGCAATTTTGCTCAGGGGTATAACGTTATTTTTAATGCTTTTATTGTTCAAGCCTGGGGATTTTTTTTTCCTTTCAAATTTCTGTTTTGAATATTTCCCCTTATAATCAAACCTTAATGTTTGTATTTTCTTATCGACCTTGTTTTTTGCCTAAGCACAGAACGGTATGAATTTCTCAAATCTTTTTCTTGTACTAATAAGTGCAAGAATGTTTTGAGTGACAGTCAATACAATTTACGAAGTACTTTTCCTGCTCTTTGTTTTGATTGTCACTGGATCACAAAACACTGAAAAAAATGCATTCTACCAGCTGAGTGGCTTGCTTGAATTCCTGATGTTTTGCAGTTGTCTTTTATTTGCTCATTCTTTCCACCATCATGGTTTACAACCCTCTTACTTATAAATTGCTTATACCTTGCAATAAGGGGAGATTAGGGATCAGTGGTGGGTTTCAAAAATTGTTCGAACCTACTCTGTGGGTGTGGCCTTCTTTGTGGGAGTGGCTTGCCACCCATGTGACCGGATGGGAGTGGCTTGCCACCCATGTGACCGGATATGAAGATGCCGACGACACTTGTCAGAACCACCTTAAATTACCTCTCACACAGCACTGGCATGCATAAGAATATAATGTAAACTTGTTTTTTAAAAGGCATCTTTGGTTTGCGTTAAAACAACTTCAACGCACGCAATGTTCTGATTGCACCACAAACGCAGTAGTCATCCTTACCTTTCACAGAGGCACTGAGTTTTATAAATATGAGCATGATAGTGTAGATTAATCATATCCAAGGAACAGTGGTGGGTTTCAAAAAAGTTTGGAGCCTCTTCTGTAGGTGTGGCCTGCTTTCCGGGTCCACTGGTGAAACCTCTTCTAACCGGTTCGGTAGATTTGACGAACCGGTTCTAGCGAATAGGTGCGAACTGGTAGGAACCCACCTCTGTTAGGGATCCAAGGGCAACTAAACAAATTCTGCCCATTTTCAGTTCTATCCTTCAGAAAGAGGGTCATTATTCCTTATTCCAGCCTTAGAAAAATGATTTGAGTGGCCAAAGTATCTCCTAATGATTTGTTTTTTCTGAAAACTAAAACCATTCTGGAAAGGTCAAGTGAAACACACTCGGTGTGAAGATCATGTTTAGTGGGCAGACTCTGTACTCATTCTGACTATTTACAAACTTTCCCCCATTGCATATCATCATGTTATTGAAATAATGTCTATTGACAGATGGTGAAAAGAACTGCTCAATTTTCCTCTAAATTCAATTAAACTTTGTTTATTCTGGGGATCGATCCAATTAAAAGGGGGAAAATTTCAGCTGGGGTAGGGCCCCGCTATCCATCTTAACACACTATGTCCATGACGGTGATGCTATAATTTCTCCAATCAATGCTTTAAAAGCATTTAGTAGCCTTGATAATGAACTTTTGTCAAAATAGCCTTACAAAGCAATAAATGATCAGATTAATACGAACACTTTGAAAGGGCATCACAGTAAATTGTAGAAGCTCTTGATTTTAAAAAGGGTTTATTATCAGAAATAATATTTCTTATAATGATTTTGTTTTGTGATATCAATGTCCATGTGACTAACATGGAGGAAAGAAGTGAATTTCCACTGGGTTTATATTGCAACAAAAATGTGTTTTGACATGCAAGACAAAAAAAACCCTTTCAGAATTTATTTCATCAGCTAAAAAAAAATAAGGTGTACTAGCAAGTCCTTCCTATATAATCTGTTCATTTCAGGAGTAAACAATAATTTCCATGAAGATTTCAGACTCTCCCCTGTAACTAATATGTTCCTTATCCTCCACTACTTTTTTTAAAAAGTCATAATATAAATAAATATGTGCCCTACATAAGGCTACCCTTGAAAAGTATTCGGAAACTACAGCTGGTGCAGAATGCAGTTGTGCAGACAGTTCTGGAGACTCCATGGTACTGAATATAACACCACTGCTATACAAGCTTCATTGGTTACCAGTTTGCTTCTGGCTCCAATTTAAGATGTTGGTCATTACCTTCAGAGCCCTTGATGCATGTATCCAGGGTATCTAAGAAGCCATCAAACCCTAACGGGATTAACCCATGTCACTTGCTACACTGGAAGCAACTTGCTGTGAATCCTGTCTGTCAAAGTACTTCAACTGGCAAAGCAGAGAAGATCTTTCTCTGCTATGCCCCCTCCCCAACCTCTGGAACATTCTGCCACCGGAGGTGAGTACTGCTCACCTCCTGGCCTTCCAGAAGGGCCTTAAACCCTGGTTTTGCTCATTGGCTTCGGGCCCCAATATGGGCACTCTTTGCAGGAGATGGTCAACAGAATATGAAGACCTCACCCCTGTGCTACCTGTCCCCTTGGCCTTAATTCTTATGTCCCTATCTCACCGACCCAATGGCTACTCTCAGCCTGGTTTGGCCAGCCTGTTGAAGCTGTTGTCCAGGGTGTGGCCCAGGATTCAGGATCCCGTTGCAATCAGTACGGTACAACGGGACGGGGCTGCCACCACATGAATGCGCGCAGCACGCGTGCACACCCACATGCGTATTTACCGCCCGCAATGCTCCAGCTGCTCGGCGGATCATCATGCAGGTGCCGTACGCTCCGAAAAAGCTCAAATATTGGTAAGGAGCGCAAGCATTCTAACTCAAGGCTTGTGTGACGCTCCAAAGTTCCAATTGTGCCCCTGGACCCAAAAGCTTCCCTAGATTAATTGTTTATGAATTGATGGCTGAACTTATCAAGTGGAGAGCTCTTCTATCAATTTTCTCTTCATGATTAGAACCTTGAATAACCAGAGTATAGATCAGAGGCAGAAATACAATAAAAGCAACGGACCCATTGGATCAATTCTCAAATAGCTTGCCAGTGATCCAGATCTGTGCTACAACTCTAGGTACAGAGGAAAGAGAATTTGAATATCTCAAGGGGGGGGGATAAAACCTGTCAACACTATTGCCAAGAGAGAAAAAAATGTTTCACACTCATTATTGCAGGTTGGAATGCTAAAGTTATGCAATGGTATGTGGGAATGACCTTGAAAGATTGAAGGGGTAACTGTAGAGAGGACAACCAGCATGCAACAGAATCTGAGCTCACAGAGGAGAGGGAAGAGTATGGGAAATGTTTCAGAAGGGACCCCCTCATTATCTGGAGGTGAAAAGGAGTGGAAGGAAGAAATAGTTTTAGGCTTGCAAAATTATGCTTAATGTAACAGTTACAATAACAGATTGAATACTCCTGATTATCCTTCTTGTCTGAACTATATCTCAGGGCTCACAAGCTAGAAGCAATCTGGAAAAAAATGGAAAATTAGAGCTTGGTACACAAAATAAAGCAGAAGACAATATAAGCATTATACTTGGAAAAGCAAGTACTTTCTTCTATTAACTAAAAAGACAAGTCCTTACATGGATACTAGATTGGCAACATTAAAATCAAACTATGCAAGATTTATTCAATCACAAACAAGACCAATCCAATATGGGTTTCTATAAATTACATATTACCATATTGTTTATAGGAAAGACACTAATAGTAGCAGCCATATCAACTTTTTTTACCACGCGGGCTGTCCTGCCACAGGTAGAGCTGCTAATTTGATTTTTTTTAAATTCCCTTTTAAATATTATTTTGAAGTAATTCAACTCTTGCGATCATAGACTCTGCTTTTTCTCTTCCATGCTGTTTTTTTTAAATACAAAAGGAAAATGAGTGTGTGTGTGAGTGTGTGTGCGCGTGCGTGTGTGCTCATGCATGCATGTATGCACGAGACTGTGTTATGCAAACAAAGGTAGGGTGAACAGAACAGAACCACAGAGTTGGAAGGAACCTTGGAGGTCTTCTAGTCTAACCCTCTGTTCAGACAGGAAATCATATACCATTTCAGAGAAATGGTCGTCCAATCTCTTCTTTAAAACTTCCAGTGTTGGAGCATTCACAACTTCTGGAGGCAAGTTGTTCCACTTTAATAGGATGGTATTAAAGAACCTCATCTAAATACTGATAAATGTATTTTAAAAGATATTACCTTTAAAACCATTACAGGCTAATACAAAACTCATTGCTTTGCACATCACAGGCTTTAAAAATTAAAAAAAACCACACCTTGCTATTGCAATTCATTGCTTCCTCAATGCTTCTAAAAAGACACATTTGATGCTAAAGGTGTTGCTTCAGCTTTAAGGAACTGGCACATCAAATGTGATTTGGAAGTTTTCAAAGAGTTGTTTCAACAGTATCGTTTTCTACCAGTTTCCCTTCTGCCCCCATCCTTCCTGATCAAGTTTTCAGCCGCTCCTAAAGCTTGCCCTTCCTTGTGTTCTTAGCTATCAAAAAGCAAGGCAACATCAGCGTCAGAGTTAAACTTGAGCGGAAAAGGATCTCTTTTAGTCTGGACATCAGAAAAATAAAATAAAAAGGATACTGATTTGTGGAATAAAGGGGTGGGGATCCCTGCTGAGATGATAGAAATCTTCTAACTCAACTGAGTTACAATTTAAATAAGTTTGGCTCCGACGGATGGATGAGGGGAAGGGAGGAAAAAGAAATCCATTACGTTTTGAAAAAGATTCATTGGGATGCAAAAGAAAATATGTTAATATGAGGAAGAGGAGGAGGAGGATTTCTACCTATATTTCAGAGGCACAGAAGCAATATTTTTTTAAAAAATATGATGATGCTATGTAATTTGGTGTGGCCACTGACTTGCTTTGAGGCAAAGTTAAATTTCTCACAGTCAGAGTCTCCAAAGCAGCTGAGGGTAGAGCAAGAAGCAATGGGTGGAAACTAATCAAGGAGAGAAGAAATTTCTCCTTAGAACTATGGAGAAATTTCCTGACAGAACAGTTAATCAGTGGAATTATCTTGTCTCCAGAAGTTGTAGATACTCCAACATTAGAGATTTTTAAGAAGCGAATAAACAACTATTTGTCTATAATGGTATAGGTTTTCCTGCCTGAACAGGGGGTTGGACTAGAAGACCTCTGAGGTCCCTTCCAACTCTTCTATTCTACTCGCTCTGCTATGCTATGCTATGCTCTTCCCTGCTCTGCTCTGTTCTGTTCTGTTCGTGTTGTGGCCCGTCGGCTGCCAGCAGTGCTAGCTGCAGTCAGAAGAGTCAAACGAGGAAGTGGTTGAGGGAGAGCCAGGCCCAGCTTCAGAGTCTTTGGAAGGCTCTGATAAGGAAACAGCATCAGAGACAGAGACAGAGCTGGGGCCGTCTGTCCTCCCCCAGGTAGAGAGGCAGCTGTCTTCTGGGCCTGAGCTGAGTGAGGGGGAGGAACAGATGGGACCCATCCCAGATGTATGGATGCACAGAAAGGAAAGGAGAGGCGAGCAAAGGAAAACAATAAGCCAGCTCTCAAGGAAAAGCAGACGTAAACACTAGTCAGCCCCTCCCTGGCTGGGAAATAAATAGTAAGAGTTTGGGAGTGGCTAGTTGTCGCAGACAACCATTCACCTTTAGGATACAGCAAGCAATTTGGATTTCTTGGCCAGGTCTGTTGGGAGTAATTATGTTTGCTTATCCACGTGGATAAAAGATTGTTCCTACCGTGTTTGAAAAGGGTTTTGATTTTATTTGTGAGTAAGCAGCTTATCATTACTTGCTAAGGCTGGGTCAGAACAATTCCTAACAGCTCTGCCAAACGGATGACACCTTTTTCTGAGCTGCAAAGCATACCTACAACCACTCCACACCATGGAAACTTTGTGAAGCAGAGGGTCACCTTTCACAGCCTGGTAGGGTTCATAATTTAGTATAGATTGGTTTTTAAAAGTCGGGCTTCATTCTCTAGAGTTCCGATTACACAGCTTCCCATCTAGGCAGCCAAGCACAGCCCATCAGTGCACAGAGGCTTTTAAAAAGTCCCTGCTTGTGTTGCCCCATTGGAAATGGGCAGCTGTGTCAATCACCTGAAAGGCCACAGTAAATGGCTAATAGACTGTTCAGCTTCATAGTTCATAAATCGTTTCGAATGCACTGAAAACCTAGCATGCCCAAAGGAGAAACTGAAGGGAGAATTACATTACAAATAGTATCACACGTTCAGAATCCTAAATGTCACATTTCGGCCGCAAAGGGCAAACTTACACACATTTACTAGGAATAAGTCCTGCTCAACTCAACAGGACTGAAGTAGACATAGGAAGACGTGGGCTTTATGAAGATTCCACATACCGGCAACACACAAAATGCAAAACACACTTTACCCCATTCATTGTGTGAAGGAGGGAAGAATAAGAGCAAATCTTGACAATTCTCAAACGAAGATGAGGTGAGAGACTGATGCCTACAGATATTCCTTGACTTATGACTGTATGCTTAAGGATAGTTCAAAGTTACGCTGGCCTCAAATTTATGAGTGATTTATGATCTGGGCTTGCACCACCCCTACAATCACATGATTGCCATTTGGGCACTTGGCAATCAGCTTCTATTTATGGCTTGTTCTAGCATCCTGCAACCCCACAATTGCAATTTACATTCTTCCAGCTGGTTTCCCCCCAAAAAGCCAATTGGGTTTGCTTAACAATTGATCCCACAATTCACTTAACAACTGCAGTTAAAATGGTCATAAAATCAGCTTCAATCGCGTGATGACTCACTGCACTAATTTACAATGGAAATTCTCATCCCAATTGTGATCATAAGTTGAGGTCTACCTGTATATGTTCCAATATTCTAGAAATGCTGTTTTGTTTGTTACCTTAAAGGAAAACCTTCAGCTGATTCAAGAAAACGTATTCCACAAATATGATGTCCAGGAAAATAACAATGTATTAATAAACGAGAGAGGGGTAACCTTCCTGATTTTTGGCATTTTGTTTGCAATTTCTCTATGGAATGCAAGTGATCAAGTCAAAATGCTTTTCTGGGCACAATTAAAAAATTTCTACATCTTTAGATTTTAGCAGGGAACTGACTCTATTGCTACTATAGTTGCATTTTTTTCAATTAAAAGGCTACAAACCACAATCAGATGGTGCCATGTTGAAAGTGTTTTTTATTTAACAAATTAAGAATATTACAAAGGTGGATATTAGTTATTTGCAAGAAATCTAGAATAAAAGTTGGAATATCCCATATGAATCCATCAAAGGCTCAGGATTGTAAAGAAGCATTTCCAATGCTGAGACTAACTCAATAAAATATATTTTTTATGTTTGCTGAAAACTTATTCATGTTTATTGTTCCATTATTGCCCCATCTTGCTTTACACATGTATTAGTATAATAACAAATATCAGAATTGTTTAAGACATGAATGTACTTTAAAATTTTATACCAAAAATTTAGAAGTTATAATTATATGCAAATATAATTCATATATAAAATAATGGATTTATTGAGCATTGGGGGGAGTGGGAAAAAAGTAATCTTCAGTGTTGGAAAGATGGTGAGATTCCAGATTTATAATTTTATTTCAATCTTGTAAACTGACTCTGCTGATATAATTGAAAGACTATCAATATGGCCATATGGTCAAAGTTTAATCATGTCATTAAAAATTCAGATGAATAATTTCTTCATTCAAAAAACATGTTTTGTTGTTTCTGATTGTATTCTTGATTTTTTTTCTCTTTCTGCCTTTATAGTTTTCTTCTTTTTAATTTCTGACCTTTTCTTCTGTGTTGTATGTTAAAGTACTAAAAAAGCAAAGAAAAAATACAGTGAACTGATGGACTGATAGTGTGTAGGATAATATCATATTCATTCCATACACAAATTGTGCTACAAATATGTATTTATCATTTATTTATTTATCTATCAAACATATATACCAACCATCTTACCAAAGATAACTTTAGTAAACCATTTTTAAAAGGCCATTAAGTTTTTACTTAACTCCTAAATAGGAAATCTTCAAGCTTTTGATTATATTTCATTCATTTGCAGACTTTTCTATCCTTCTGTCTATCTATTCTATCTATAATTCATCTTCACGTGGCTATTTTACTTTTACTGTTCTAAAGATTACCATGATAAATTAAGGTTTACAATATCAGAGTTTCTTAAATAGAAAATATATTGTTATGCGCATTCTTCCTATTTGGTGCTTGCACTTTATATTAAAATTCCATGTTAAAAATTAGCCTTAGCTAATGGATTCCCTGATGCTTCTTGCCAAAAAAGCCCAAGTAAGTAAACAGTAAAAATCAATTCTGAAATATTTACATCCTGTCCACCCCAAAAAATAAACACTATGTGCTGTGTTCCTTCTTGATTTTTGGCTGTGCGAATGTGTGATATAGCAAACATATCTTATAAGAGGAATTACTCAACGGGATAGAATGTCTCTTTTATGATAATCCTTGCCATTGTTACTAATATTTGAGTCAGGATTAATCTTCTTTAGCAGAGGGAGGCAGTTGACTCAGGCTACAACTAGTAAATGATGTGGAGAGGAACTCAGTGCCCCTCTCCTTCTAAGTTTTCACTGACTCATGGGTTTTATGTTGGCTGCCTGCCCTGTTGCCCCAAGCTAAATTGCCACTGTTTGTAGAATCCTAATGGGATGGTCTCTATTATTGGTTTTAAATATCCTTATAAACATGTTTCCATTATCAGTATTGAATAAAAGTTAATTACCCTACTTGTCAGTCTCAACAGCATATCATTTTGTCTTTTGACCTGAGTTGGCCCTGATTTCAATTGTAAATAATAAACATGTAAAAAGATCCATTGCCAAATCAGGAAATCTTTTAAATCAATCACATGTTTTAAATCAATTAATGTACCTGATGAGTTGATTAAATATGGCAATTGTGTTTTAAGATGATTAATTCATCCTGTATATATAGAATCCCACCTTTTTTTTTCCAGATCCTCAAAGAAAAGATAAGAGATAAATAAATAGCTCCAAATAACCAATGAATTTCCATGGCTGAATCTTTCCTGAAAACTCCCTAATTTTGATCCAACTAGTGTCTATATTATACTTCTATATTCATCTCCTTAGAATTAATTTCAATGAGATTAGCTCTCTATAAATATGTGGATAACTATAGTTTTAACTTTTTAAGACAAGCAATGAAGACAACCATGCCAAGAACCAAAGTCTGAGTTACAGTATAGGCAACCATTCATAGACCATTGAGTTTTTAGAGACATCCCTCTTTGGAAATCACCTAGTCCAATTTCTTGTTCAGTTTATTAATTTTTATTTTGTTTTATTTAGTTTGTCAAACATGTAAAAGATAACAGACATAAGTATAAACATAAATATAAACACAGTAAATGGGTACAAATAAATGGAGACAGTAGGACAGAGACGGTAGGCATGCTGGTGTGCTTATGCATGCCCTTTACAGACCTCTTAGGAAAGGGATGAATCTCTAATGAAATTAGAAATTATTAGACATTACGATTAATCTCTAATGAAAGATACAACCATGATTTTCCTGATAGGTAGCCTTATACACTTTCAGCAAACAATGGCTTTCTACTTTCAAAGATAATCAGGTCCAATATTAATCAATTCTTACTGCAGGAAGTATTAATATTTAGCTGAGATCTATATCCTTGCACTGTCCACCAACTAGTTCTAGAGCAATAAGGAAAATGGGTTATCATTTTTGAGAGTTTGAAGAGAATCTCTCTTCATCCAGCTGTGCACAACATCCCACCATTTTTAATCTAGAGATTGAATCTATTCGAAAGATTTGTCCAATACAGAAAACTTAATTATGTTTTCAACCATTGCACCTCTGCATAATGTAAGGAGTGGGCGCTTTCTTAGAAGTAAGTGGAAATAACCATGCAGGATTATAAAACGGAATGTGAACAGTACAAGAATATCCAGCTGAGAGCTTGCAGGCAATAACCGAATTAATTTCCCAAGTGGGCATTTGGCCAGGGCTAAGAGCTAAGGTCCCCCTAATCTTACACACACACACACACACACACACACACACACACACAACAAAAACACCAGGGGCTACTAAACAACATCTGTGGGCCTCAATGGAAATGCTCATTTTAATGCTTCTCCTAAATGCTTGCTCTCTCCCTCCCCTTTCCCTCCTTTCTGTTTTCCCATTGGTTTTGTTTTCAAATTTTCTTTCTGTAGGGAAGCACTGGGAAATGTTGAATTTGGTTAACTAAGACTAGGCATTCATTTTTTTAAAAACAGAGAGCGATGGGGAAATGAAGGAAACCAGCCCTATTTTCTTAATTTGTCCTAGGTTTTGAAAATGTTTATGAATTCAAAGGAATTAACTCTGAATGCCCTTTTTTTTAAAAAAAAAATTCATTTGGCTCATGCGGGTCATTTGTTCCTTTTTTAAAAGTTTGTTTCTGTTAAGGTGAAAATGTTTTTAACAGCCTGGGACACCCTATACAGGTCACAGAAAGGATACACTTGATATTGAGACACTTGATAGCCTACATTCTCAGCTGTCTCATAAGGTTACGGCATGGATAAAATGAAGGCTGTGCCCTGAGACTCATTGGGAAAGCAAGGGAAGTAAAATAGAATAATAATAATAAAAACTTTTTTAAAAAATCAAGTATTTTTGTCATCAGTGGCAAGGAAAGGCTGGATAAACTGATCTAAGGGCTCGATTTGGTGATGACTTTGCCATGGTTAAGTACCAAAACTATAAGGTCATTAAGGAAGAACCCAGCTTTAAATCCTTTTGATTATCACAACCACCACCGCTGTGTGAAGATATGATGTCTCATTGTTAATACAGCTGAATTAATATAAATTAGCTGTACATTTCCTAATATCTCCATTTTGGCAGAAAAGAAGAGGAGGGATTCTTATTGAAAAGGATGGAACACAAAATGCTGTTTCACGTTCAATTTTTCCATCAAAGATCTTGTCTGCCTCAGTTATCTTTATCTTGATTTGAGAGAGCACAGGACTGAATATGCACGTCTGCACGGGAAATATTCTCTGCTATTCTAATGATATGGTTCGATTTATATTTTTCAGTGGAGAAATTAGATGTCATTCCAGCCTTTTTCAAATTAGTGCCCTCCAGATCTCTTTAGTTTACAACTGCTAAAATTCCCAGCAATTGAGAATGGACATGCTGCTTATAACTATAATCCCAATATACCTGAGAGGACTTAAACAGGGAACAGGGTGGGTGCCTCTGTAAGAATGATGTGGTAACTCCGCAATTTGTTTTCTCCATGAATTATTTTGATGTTTACAATTCTCAATTCTTGTACAGTACATTATAGTAAATATATTGCAAGTCTGTATGATTTTATTATAAATTCCATCTTTTTGTTGTCACAGCAAAACGCACACATTTGAAAAGTGGCTCAGTATGTATATGTGTATTCCTTTATCTATTGTATTATGACAGCTGTAAATAATTAGTAATTGCTAAGGTGCTGTTAATCATCTTATTGTTTGGTGTTGGTAGCCCTGAAATCACCCAAGAAACTACTCAGTAGATTGTCTTCCATTCTATAAGCTAGCATATTCTTTTCTACAACTTGTAAAACTCCCAAATAACCCAGCCAAACTGTTAGATCTTGGGTGAAGAATGGTGTTGAGGTCGGCAGATGTTTTCATTTTCATTTATTCAGCATGTAACAGCAATATAATAGCAACAGCTTAAGCCATAGACTGGCAGCGCTCTTTATAGAAGGCTGTCAGGTGTTAGCCAATAGATCCAAAGTATTTTCCCACATCTAGCACAGAGCGGAACGAAGCCTTCCGACCGCACATGTGCATACACAACACAAACGATATGAGAATTCTAAGAACGGAAGCTGCAACATATTTATAGGGTACCTCTAATGGCCTGAAAAGTCTACATTAAAGCAGTAATATCAACTTTGAAAACAATTTCTGGGCACCGCTTCTCCCCTTTGGAAATTAGTTACTTTGCTCTGACAGGCTGGAGAAATGCAAATCAATCTGTATACATTATGATTTCTGATAACATTCATAGGAATGTGAAATGACTCACCTAGACTAAAGGCCATTTGGATTCGCACATTCTAAGCTGCGTCCTAACAATCAAAGTCCGTGGTATTTGCAGAATATATTTTTAAAAGTCAGGAGATCGGTACCCATAAAATCAGGCAGAGCTCTGATCAGGCCATTAGAACCACCATTTTTCATTTTTTTCCACTCAGCCTCTAGATACCCGCAAAGACATTTGTGTTATTAAATTATACCCAGTGTAACAAAGTCAAAATTTGTTACTAGCAGCAGAGATGGAGCTCTAGAATGTTTTCTTCTCTTTTTCTTTTACTCTCATCTTTCTTTCTTACTTTATACTTACTCCAATATTTTTATTTACTTACTTACAGTATTTAACCATTTATACATTTGTTTTAAAATTGTGTACAGTCACCCACCATAATACACCAACCAAGAAACTCCAGGCATCCCAAAATGCAGCACTTCTCCACACATCCAGAACAAACTTTCCCTGGGCTCCAGCCTTACTACCCCAAAGCTTGTGGGAAAAGCCAGCTCTTCACCAGGCCCTCTGCTGGTCAGGGCCTGTAAGACCTCAGAGGGAAGGGTGTTCTTGGCTGGTACCATGTAGGTGTGCTGCCTAGGAGGTCCTACAAGATTGCAACATATAAGGGAAGAGACCTAGAATGTACTCATCCTTTAGTATGCTAAATGCTTAATACTTTTTGCACAAGAACAGGGGCGGGGGTGAAATCCAGCAGGTTCTGACAGGTTCTGGAGAACCGTTAACGGAAATTTTGAGTAGTTGGAGAACCGGTAAATGCCACCTCTGGCTGGTCCCAGAGTGGGATGGGAATGGAGATTTTGCAGTATCCTTCCCTTGCCATGCCCATCAAGCCACGCCCACCAAGCCACACCACCCACCAAGCCACACCCACAGTACCGGTAGTAAACAAATTTGAATTTCACCACTGAACAGGGGTTTTAGAAAATACAAGGACCAAAAATACAACATTTATCACATTTTTATTTCACACTTTTGCTTTAATGGAAGTTGCAAGATATTAGTTAACTGAAAGGAATATTTGACATGGAATGCAGCATAAAATAACTGAGGGCGAGACAATATTTTAAAGCTTATGCTTACTTAAATTTCAACTCCACTTTTTTTTGATACCCAGGAGTGTGTGAGTTTTTTAAGTATATTGTTTTAGTTTTGCACTGCCTGCTTTTCTTGAATATGTTGTTATTAAAATAGAACACGTGCAATGCTTCCCCTTGCTTGCCTCCAACATAGAGCTTATACCAGCATGTGCAGTTGGGGCAGTACAGTGGTTCCCAAACTTGGCAACTTTAAGACTTGTGGACTTCAACTTCCAGAATTCTCCAGCCAGCTCTGGCTGGAGAATTCTGGAAGTTGAAGTCCACAAGTCTTAAAGTTGCCAAGTTTGGGAACCACTGGGGTAGTAGATTACTTTCTACTAGACTCACAGCGCCTTGTTCCAGTCTTCATGTGGAGGACCCTAGAGTGGCTAGCTATGCCCTAATGATGAGATATGATTTATCTGAAGCTGCCTTTAAAAACAATTTCAGGCAGTAGTTCTACTGTACCAACTGCCCAAGGCAGTAAGGCCAAGGCCAATTTAAAGGTCTGGGTTTAATCTTTAAAGGCACCAACAGTTTGGGATCTAGTTAATTAAAGGACTGCCTTCAGCCACCAAAGAGTACTCATATGTCATCCAATAAAAAGAGTAAGCTCTGCAAATCCAAAGAAGAGATCTTTTCCAGTTGTTGGCCACAGCTCTCCTTAGGTTATTAAGAGATGAGTGGGGGAGATGAAGTTATGGAAATGGTATAGCAGCAATTCTTCAAAATGCACCAGGAATATTTATTTTGCTGTATTGCTGAATTTTTCTCAGTGTTGTTTGACATACCGTATTTTTCAGAGTATAAGACGCACCTTTTTCCCTCAAAAAAGAGGGTGAAAATCTGGGTGCATCTTATACACTGAATACAGCATTTTTGGCCTCCTGAAACCCCGTTCCCTTTGCAAAAATGGCCATACATAACCTTTAGGAGGCTTCCAGAGTGCTCCTGGGGCTGGGGAGGGCAAAAATGAGCAAAAAACGGGCCGTTTTTGGCTCCCCCCAGCCCCTAGGACCACTCTACAAGCCTCCTAAAGGCTATGCATGCCCTTTTTGATGAAAAACAGGCCCGTTTTCACAAAAAAACTGACCATTTTTGGGAGGTCTGCAGAGTGTAAAACTTTTTTTAAAAATTTGCCTCTTCAAAATCTTGGTGTGCCTTATACTCCGGTGTGTCTTATACTCTGAAAAATATGATACTTTCTGAAAGTGCAAAAAAAGGGGGGAGGGGACAAAGGAGGAATGAAAACAGAAGGAGAAGGAAGGGAGTAGAGATCTCCATAAAACCTTAAGCTTGCTCCACTTCAGGTCTTGAATAGAAAACTAGCATTCTGGGATAATACTGAACCAGTTTCTATCCCTGATAGTTATTTTCTTACTATCTAAATTTTCTCCAAAAGAGAGAGGGGGGAGGGAGGGAGGGAGGGAGAGGGAGAGGGAGAAAGAGAGAATCCACATGGCTGAAGAAGAGGCCCAATTGTAAAACAGAACGAAGCAGCTTCCTGAATAGGGAGACAGTGCATTTGCAACATTTCTGTCAAAGCAAATGAGGTCATTAACAGACGAGCTCAGTGATAGAATTGTCTCTCGTCGTATTTATTAGATGGTCCTTTCCCTGACACCTCCCACTGAGAGAATATTAAATATTTAATGCAAACCAAGGCTCTGCTCATTTTTCATCCCCATTTCAGCCATTCCATTCAGCTCTAATCTGCTGCCAGCTACAAAGTTGACTGGACAATGGACTGTAATGAATTAACCCTTTGGAGGCCACAGTAGCATTTACGGCACAGCAAAAAGACCTCACGTTTTATCACATCTGACTTGGTTATAGCTCTTAAATGCAATTCATTAAAAAAGCAAAGGGGGGGGGAGAATTGGCTTAGGTAACCCGGCATGCAGGAAGGACTGAAAATGGTAGCTTGATAAGATAGTTGAAGTATAATTTTTATTATTTCTAGGAGCCCATTGTTCTGTGGAAAAAAAATCAACATTGCTCCACTGCAAAGGAACAACATTGGTTAGAGTCCAAATGATCACAGGGAGAACTAGAAATTATCAAGGGCAAAATTTGCATTTGCACTAGAGTTCCACTTGCATGAATAGGAAAACATTGAGAATCTGCTTAAAATGTGTGCTGAAATCAGGGGAGTTGCTAGATCATATTCTCAAAACTATTAAGGTCAGAAGAATCTGGCTTATCCTTTCCATCCCAGGACTGGATCATAATTAGGTTGACTGATTATTATTTGTTGTCACAATGCCATTATCCTGTTACCCTATCTAAACAACCAGGAGCAAGGATTACTGAGATAATGCCTTCTGTCATATAGATTGTGATCATCACCAGTGGTTTTTTTGTCTTGCATAAAATGCTCTTCATTCTATGCATGTTCACTTGAAATCAGTCAGAAAAAAAATGGTTTTATCTTTTGTGGCACTCACATTGCGGATACCATTTATCTACAGATAAATCACATATCGATCTTATTACAATTTTTGTTATTGGCAGCTGGATTTGTTACTTCAGAAGTTTACTTTGTTTGAAAAAAATTACATATTCATGAAGGATGATTAAGGAGAAAATAATTCAGGCCTGGTCAATATTTCTTAGCTAGGTTAACAATCTTTATCAAAGAAAAGTGCCCCTTTCAAGGTCTTTAGATCCTGGAAAGCTATTCCCTGGTTGAAATGTAAAGTTTTGACTTTGCATTTGAGTTTTGTTCTCTTCTTTCTCCAGCAACTTATAATATTTTTCTTTATATGGATAATGTGGGAAAAGTTATCTGATTCTGAAAAGATTCTGTCCTAAACCAAGTGAATATCAAGGAAGATTGTGTGGACCTTCACCAATACTTTAGAAAAATGTCAAAATTATCTAAATTAATCCAATTTGGCCTTGAATTTGTATTTTACCTGAATTCAGAATGGAATGGAATGGAACGGAACAGAATAGAACAGAACAGTTCTAACTATCCATTGGACTCTTTACCTGTACTGTTTATTGAAGTACAGATGACCGACTCAATAATTCTTATGTAAAACTATATTGACAGATCCTGGGGCAGTCTGAACTTCCTAAATTGATGCTGCTTCTAATGTTAGGTGTCCATTTTAAATCCTAGGAGATTATAGAACCCAGAAACTTGAAGAATTCTACTGCTGATATTGTGCTGTCAAATACAGTAAGTGGCAGTAGAATAGGAGGGCTCTTCCTAAAATCCCCTCACATCTCTACTGTTTTAAGCATGTTCAGTCCCAGATTGTTCCAGCTGCACCACAGGCCAGTTGTTCAACCTCCCATCTACAGTCGGACTCATCACTATCTCGAATGAGACTAATGACTGCTGTATCATCTGAAAAATTCAATACTTTAACAGACAGATCCTTAGAGATGCAGCCATTGGTGTAGAGAACGATGAGAAATGGAAAGAGCACACAGACCTGAGGGGCATCTGTGCTACTTGACTGGGTATTCAATGTGATTTCCTCTAGCTTCACCTGTTGCTTCCTATTCTATCAAAAAGTTAATAATCCACCTACAAGTATGGACAGGTACAGTTAGCTGAATCAATTTAGAGTGGAGAATTTCTGGAATGATGGTATCAAATGCTGGGTCAAAGTCTACGAAGAGGAACTGTGCATAGTTGCCTGGGGATTCAAGGTGTTGGAAGATGTAGTACAGTGCCATATGGATAGCATCATCTGCCTATCTAATTTGTTTGCAAGGGATCTAACAGTGGATCCGTGATGCTTTCCAAATGCACTAAATGTTACTAACTAATTCTGGAATTTAAGGATGAAAGCCTTCTAGAAGTACATAGGGATCATAACATGTAGCTATTGATTAAAAGTAAAACCAATATATCAGTTCAGTTTATCAAGTCATCTAAATATTGCCCCCATTTATATATGTGGAAAATATGTTCCATTTCCAATATTGAAAACAATCCTGTGAATTATCAAAATAAGCAATTGCCAGAGGAAAACAAAACATGTGTTTTGTTTGTTTATTTGTTTTATTAGCTGGGTAGAAAGGACAAGTTTGATTGGTTAGGCTACGAAGAGCTGTTACTAAAACACGTATCTATATTTATTGATTGATATAAAATATATTAAAATATTGAACATGATAACAAAGGAAGAATGATGATACAAACAGGAATATATAAATTTCACCTAATCTTAGGAGCTGAGCAGGTCTTCAGTCTTTGCAAAAGGATGTTAGTGAAATGGATTACTCAGCTGACAAGAATTTTTCTGCTGTAGAATAGGTCTTGCTGTGACAAAGCCAGGGGCTTAATGCTGGATTTGGGAGTAACAATGCAACCCCTGCTTACGCCACTCACAGGCGGAAACAGTTGCTAGATGTTTGCTCTGTACTTTGTGATTCTGGCAGCAAACACATTTATTTTTACTTCCCAATATTAAACCTGTCTTTGCAAATTGAGTCCCCCATTCCACAGGAAGCTGTTAGACAAATGAGTAGCAAATGCAGCAGTTGGTGTTTTTCAAATATTTATCTTTCTCGGATATTTCCGTCCCAACCCCCACCACACATTGTCTCAGAACATCAATTTTCTGTTCCTCAGTCCGATGCCCACCATAACCACCGGAATAGCAACTCAGAGAATTCCCACTGTGGTTAGTAACCAGGCTGGCTGGGAATTTTGGACACGCTAATACATTTTGAGGGTGCCAGCTTGGGAATGCTGCTATAAACTAAGAAAGACGAGCTTGTAAAATATTAGATGTTGTAGTATTTGTGGGATTGTGATAATGTAAACACAACTAGAACCACTATGGTCTAAAATCACAATATTTGTTATCAATGGACATAACACATTTCCCATTCACTACACTCAGTTCAGAGCAGACCAAGATCTCTGCGAAAGATCTCAGTGAAAACTATTGCCTTCCTTTGAAATATCCTGTTCATTCAAAGCTGATTGCAGTTCGGAAAGCGTCTTGCGTCAGCTCAAAAACTGACCAGGTCTTATTCGGGGAATTCTTTCCTTCCGTCTCTTGAGCACAGAGGCAAGAATTTCAAGCAACATCAACTCTTCCTGATGTAAGTCCACTTGAATTACTGCCATCTGGAGGGTAGGTTTTGCTTAGTACAGATCAGGCAGGGGATCAGATAACATGAGGCATTCACTCTGCTGTCCCTGAAATATCTAGAGTTACAGCTAAAGGTCATGCAGGACTCGGGATGTTAGAATAAAGGAGAGGGGGAGGAAGAGCTGTCATTGAGGCAAACAAAACAAAGTGGGGGGGACCTAAACAGTGTACAGTGATATTTGTATTAATTATGTGTCTCTCATGGAGAGGTTAGAAAAGATGGTATTATATGAGATGATAACTTCTTGGTTGAGGGAGAAAATGTCCCTAACTACTTCCTGTAGCTTTTTTGATCCACCCTCTCAACTGAGGCACCATCTTAAATCACAATTTTCAAAAGAATATAATGAAGGGGTGAAATCCAGCAGGTTCTGACAGGTTCTGGAGAACTGGTAGAGGAATTTTTTGAATAGTTTGGAGACCTGGAAAATACCACCTCTGGCTGGCCCCAGAGTGGGGAGGGAATGGGGATTTTGCAGTATCCTTCCCCTGCCACGGCCAGCAAGCTACACCCACAGAACTGGTAGTAAAAAAAAATGAATTTCACCCCTGAATGAATCTCATTCTCTTCACCTTCCACTTAGAGCTAGTCATATAACTGAAGCAGCCACTTTGGATCTTTGGCCACTGCTCTTTAAATCAATTGCTCTTTGGAATCCTCTGTCTATTCACTAAGGTGTTAAAGAGTGTGTAAAGTGCACAGCCAAATACTTAAGGTCAATAAGGAATAGCAAACTTTGTTTTATAAGTTACGTCTCCAGTAGAAAGCCTGTTTCTTCCAAAGAGAACTAAGAATATCTACAGTATTTTCCACTTTAAAGAAAACAGAAAGCAAGCAAGGAACAAAGGCAGGATCCCTTGTTTTATATCACTATTTCTAATCTCGTAAAAGCCAGAAAGATCCATTTCAACAGGGAGAAATGCAACATCTACATTTGGGGGGAAGGGATAGTAATAAAAGATCTGAGTAGAGGATGAGGAGAACCTACTGAGTAGCAATACTTGTGAAAAAGAACTGCAGGTTTTCGTAGATCAAAAACTGATCACGAGCCATATGTTCTAAAGAAAGCAAATGCTTTCTTTATATATAAAGAATATAAAGATAATAATCATTGTTTTTCTCCATTGAGTAAAACTGTTCAAGAAAGAAACAGTTGATAGATTCATTTTTGCTGGGTAAAGGATTCTACTATCCCTGCCTTGAATCATTGAAGTTTAATTTCAGTTATCTGTTTTCAAATGCATGTGCAGTAAATGGAGGTGATTATATGGACTGGAATAGCACTAATACGGTAGTTAAGAACTGCTTATAAACTATGTTTATTTTTTTATCTAAAAAGTATCTCTCTATCTTGGATGAGTAAAAGTATTCTGATTCTCTTTAGGATTTTTGTGACTCATTTAACATTCAACCTGATCTTGAATAAAGTGTTCAAGTGTTGTGATTTGAGGTTGGTCCTATAAAGATTGTGTTTCATAGACTTAGTTATCAAGGCAGGCTTCATGGATGAAGGCAAAGGAATTTGATTTACAGCAAGACAACTCTGGCTGAAGATGTATCTCCTCTTATTGCCACTGCAGCAAATGTATTTATTATATAATTTATTTATTATATAAATGTATGTATTAACCTCTAGGCCACGGGCTCTCCTAGCTTTGTCGGCTGTACCAGAGGCACACTTAATCTGCACCACTTAATCCCCATCACCACCTCCCTTGTACAGCTGACAAAGCGAGGAGAGCCCATTTGCCTAATATGCAAACAGCCTGGGTTCGAATCCCAGAAGGCTATGGCTAGCTGATGAGAGCTAAAAAGTTTGAACTAGCTATACTAGTCTCCCTTTATTTCTTTGTCGGTAAATTTAAATTTAACATAAAATAGTTTGTCACAGAAGCCGACTGCCTGCGAAGGCTTCTGGATTGGGTTTGAAAGGGGAAAGCGGAAGCAATATGCTCAGTCCCATATTTGGTAGACCAGGTTGCCCTTAATAGACCTGTCTCACTGAAAAAACACATCCACATTGGTCATTAATTTCTTTCACTTCTTTAACTTCACAGCCTAGCCTAGGATACTCTTCTTCTACCTCTCACCTAAGTACTCACCTGAATCATTAGCACAGTACAGAATCTAGTCATCTCTAAATTTGATTCTATGCCTTGAAAATATTAGTGCAAAGAGTTCACAGATTTGTGTTGTTTTGTGTATTTGAGTCAAGTTTGCCTCCTGGCACATCTGTGCAGTTTTCATGGCAAGGTTGTTGCCATTGCTTTCTTTCTAGGGCTGAAAGAAAGGGACTGATCCAAAGTCAGCTTTTGTGCCTAAGGCAGAACTAGAATTCATCGTCTCCTGGTTTCTAGTTTGGTGCCTATAACCACTACAC
Source organism: Thamnophis elegans (assembly GCF_009769535.1). Lineage (NCBI taxonomy): Eukaryota > Metazoa > Chordata > Lepidosauria > Squamata > Natricidae > Thamnophis > Thamnophis elegans. The sequence goes on from NC_045545.1 coordinate 73,280,829, forward strand.
CAAACCAGCTCTCAGAAGATTCACTAAGCATTGTTTATTAGAGCAGTTTCCTCTGTGATGTTGAAAGAAATCTTGACCCTATTTATTGGGGCCATCCACACCATTTCTCCGTCTATGCAATTAAAACCCTTTGGGAGCTTTGAAGCATTTAATAAAACTTTGAAAATATCCTTAAGGAATCACTTTTCATGTAGTCCATTAATTTGTTCTAATGTTCTCCGATTCATGTATTTTATAGTTTATTTTTGATTGCTTTTGTGCCTAATTGTGGTCTCTGCCTCCCTCCCTCCCTCCCCCCCTCCTCCCCACCATGTTCTGAGTTCTTGTTACTTTTACAGTGGCAAAACTGGAAACTGTGAATGTTAGCCATTTATTGAGTATCTTGTAAAGGTTCTTTAGCAGATCAATATGAGCAAAGCTTTGCAAAGCAGCACTTTGGGATGATAGTATCCTTCCTCCAAAAAGGGACACGGTGGCTCAGTGGCTAAGAAGCTGAGCTTGTCAATCAGAAAGGTCAGCAGTTCAGCAGTTTGAATCCCTAGCAACATGTAACCGAGTGAGCTCCCGTTACTTGTCCCAGCTTCTGCCAACCTAGCAGTTCGAAAGCATGTAAAATGCAAGTAGAAAAATAGGAACCACCTTTAGTGGGAAGGTAACAGCATTCCGTGTGCCTTCAGTGTTTAGTCATGCTGGCCACATGACCACGGAGATGTCTTCGGACAGGGTTCGGCTTTGAAAAAGAAATGAGCACCGCCCCCTAGCGTCTGGAACGACTAGCACATATGTACGAGGGGAACCTTTACCTTTACTTCTCCTTCCTAAACCTCACATTTTCTAGATGTATGAAAATAAAAAAAATACTGAGGTAAAGGAAGAATGCATAGACATTAATACTTTGTTATAAACCAGATTTTCTGATGTCTTATTTTGATTTTTAAAAGCCAGGGAGGAAATCTGAAATGGAATAGACAGTATTTCTGAGGTTTTATTTTTGATGCTGATAGAGCACCTTTGTTGAAAAAAAACCTCCTTAAACTTCAGGATCACATACTGTATATTCTACAAAAGAAGTCCTCCAAACTTTTCATCAAATTATTATTTATGATATGTAAGGGAAATAATTAAGTAGATGGGGAATGTTACACGACATGTGTTGCCCAGAATTTAAATTAAATGTGATGTAAATGAACTCAATCCAATTGTAATTTTCTTTAGTGGACCACACACCTTTAGGAGAGCAGCATCCAATACAGCACTTATAGGTCAAGTGATGAAACTTTTTAGCAATGGATTGTCTTCTGTGCTCTTTACAATACTCTTCCTTCATTATGAAGCAGCCCTATGGGAATGGGTAATTTGAATTGTACGTGTGAAACTGGATGACAGCTCTTTGAAATGTTTTGAGTTCAAAAAGCAAAAGGGTGAGCTATGATCTTATCTAAAAGCTATTATCATTTTTATCATTCTGGAAGTACAGTATTTCATCCATGGAAAACTTATGGAATGATTAGAAAAGCATTAGAAGGTGGCCGTTTCAAATTTGAAACAGGCCATTTCAAGCTCAAATCATTTTGTTCATTCTGTTCTAAATTCCAGGCTATTCTGTAATCTCAAGATGCTGTAAACTATAGAACAGGGGTCTCCAACCTTGGCCACTTGAAGACTTGTAAACTTCAACTCCCAGAATTCTGGGAGTTGAAGTCCACTAGTCTTCAAGTGGCCAAGGTTGGAGACCCCTGCTATAGAGAACAAGCTGCAGCGAAGAAGAAACAAACCCTCCCCAGTTCTGTCAGGGACCCGTATATGCTTGGCTGCTGATTTAAACTCAAAAGGCTCTTTGCCAAAACCCCATCGCTCATTACTCTCTGGAGTCTTTCAGGAGCCCTTGTAGTGAAATCCGATGCTAATCGGTAAACAGAAGGAGGTGCTGATACACTTACTGTACATGGCATGGAAAAACACAAAGCTAAAGCAGTATTAGCTGAGGAAAGACGCGTTCGAATAGAGAAAAAAACAGCTTAAGGGTTGTGGTAGTTTATATATTCAGTTATTGTAAATGAAGTAAGCTACGAACTGAAAGCCTCAAAGCATTGTGTAAAGAATAAACATAGTTCAGAATCTGATTACCTTGCAGCTTTGGAGATTCTTGAATGTAGGAAAATTCTCATCTGAAATCATGTAATACTCTGCCAAACTTTTACCACCAGAGGCTTTGGTTTTAGCAACTTTTCTGGATGATTTGAAAGCAGAGGTTCTCTCACTATAAAACTGCCATCAAACGGAACTAAATGCAGAAGAAGGAATGCCGAGACTCACACTTTCATTTATGCAAAGGGATCCATTTCTCAGCTATAGAGTTTTAAATGACAGACACAGGCATCGCTACTGACACCAATACTTATGCAATTAAGGATTAGAGTTTCCTTGTACTGGGAAAAATAGGGGCATGTTTTGTTCCCGGGGGGAAAAAATGGTCCATGTGGGAACTTGCTTTCACCAAGGAACAAGACAATTCTAGACAGGAGTACTCATAAGGAAGTGGATAAATATAAGTGAAGATGGGATCAGGTGATAGAACCCTGTTCTGTCCCCCCTTCACGGCTCTTAACAAACAGCAAGACAAATAAACTTAAAAGGACTTTCTTTATCAGTTCTCAGTTCAAACTGGCTTCAAGCCCAAAAATAACATAAATACAGTCTCTGACTTGATAACAGAATGAAAAACAAAACAACTCTTACAAGCAATGCACTTCTCCAGTGTAGCCTTGAATCAGGGTTACAAGAAACAGAATGCACTTATCCAAGTGTATCTTCCATAAACCACGATTGATGATCAAGCAATGTTGTACCAAACAAGAAACACACGAAGGAACGTTGACTCCTGCGACTAGGGCGTGGCAGCATCCGTCCTTTTATCTCCAAACTTGCCTCTAACCAGCCCCAGCTGCATAATGAATCTTGTATCCCGAAAAGACTCACAGCAGACATCTGCTGAGTCACAACAGAACCCCTTCCTTTTTTACATACATCATGTATTTTAACAACATTGCAGCTTCAACTGCATGACTTGGGTGGTCATTTTGACTTTCTTGAGCCATCATTCCAACCGTCTGCAGACAACATGGTTTATAAATTATCATCTAAATGCTATGTGCATTTCAAACCAGAATTTATGGCAAAAGTTATGAATGAAAATTACTTTACTATTAAAAGTTGCCATGCAGATAATAAGAAACCCTGAAGTGATCAATAGAGAAGTCAAAACTAGAGAAATCGAACAAGGGATTGCTAAAAGTTTCCATGGAAATGAATGTCCAGAGATAATACAGAAATAAAGCCATATAAATCTACATCAAGGCAGCTATAGAGTTTTAGATGCAAATGTTCGTCAGATGCAAATGTAACACAATTTCCAAATTCTGTTTTTATAATCATCACAGAATCATATTTTCTCAAAGTTGCATCTAGAGTCCCAAGCTTATGCTTGCTTATTTATTGGTTCTGCAATTTACCCACCTCTTCATTCTTGGCAGACACACAAAAGTTTTCAGATATTGATAATACATAAAAGTAGATAATAATTTATACCAATTTGTTAAAACCAAGGTAGACTAACAAGATTCCACATTTCATTTATAATCAAAAGGAGCAGTCAGAACTACCAACTATTAGAAAAAGTTCTCTGATCCTCGATCCTATAATTATCATGCCCAAAGCTAGAAGAAGTTCTAATTCCAATGAAGCAATAGTCTTCTCTATCATAGGAACTTCAAAAAATAAGGCCAAGCTATATAAGCTTGGCAGATAACTATAACTTAAAAGAAGTAAATAGCACCAAAGTATGTCATTATCCAACCACCATTTATCAAATTTATAGATCTCATTTTTAAGCCCAAAACATTTAACTTCTAGAAACAGGGTGATCTGCAAACCATCATGCCATATAGGAAGAAACAGCTGAGACAAAGAGCCATTAGATCTCAGGAAATTGAAATGTTAAATGCTTTCTATTATGTATCTGTGGTTTATATTTAAAAAATTGACTCAGAGAAGGAGAAACATAGTTGTTATGAATGAGTAAATGAAAGAGGAGGGAAAAAACAGCAAAAGCAAGAATAAGGTGTAGAATAAGTCGTTCTCCAGCTAAATATAGACTTAGCACAGTAGTGGGATTCAAATAATTTAACAACAGGTTCTCTGCCCTAATGATTTCTTCCAACAACCAGTGCAAACTGCTCAGAAAGTTAACAGCCGGTTCTCCCAAAGTGGTGCAAACTGGCTGAATCCCATCACTGACTCAGCACATAAACAGTAAATATTTATTGTGAATAATTAAGCTTTAAGATTATTTTTTAAAGAACAAAGAATACTTAAAGTAGTGTTACATGGTCAACACCAATATGCTAGCATATCTACGTCACTTATAGGCCTTGCACAAAAAAAGAAATGGAGAAACTGGGGAATTTCCAGGTGAGTAAAAGAAAACAGAAAAACTTTGCCACAACCCTAACTGTTCCCAGTTGCAATTATAGAAATAAAATTTACTGAGCTACATGGAGCGAATTCAGATTTAGTAATGGGCTTCTGCCATTAAAAATATTGAGTTAATCAGGAGTGGGATTCAAAAATTTTACCAAGGGGTTCTCTGCTCGTTTGCTGGGTGGGAGTGGCCATAGTCGGCCTCCTGCACCACGGGAGGGGGCTTTTTGTCCTTCCCGGGCTCTGGAGGCTTTCTTTCAGCCTCCGGGAGGGTGAAAACAGCCTCTCCGGAAGCCTCTTGAAGCTGGAAACAGGCCAATTTCCAGCCTCCTGAACTTCCGGTAGTCCCATTTTGTGCCCTTCCCAAGCCTCCGCATGCGCCTGCACTTACCTGCATCCAAAACGGGCCACATGGGATTCTTTGGAGGGGAGGGGTGGGTGGGGCCAGCCAGGAGTGGGATTTGGGGTTCTCTGAACTGCACAGAATCTTAGCTAGAGGTTCTCCTGAACCCCTGCGAACACACAGCAGCCCACCCCTGGAGTGAATCCTCATGTTAAAGGTCTTTGTTTCTGTGCGTTGAACATCACTGGGGGTTAATTATTATATAATAACAACTGTACAGTGCTGATGAGAAAAATGTTGCATTTTTAAATTTTAAATTACAGCTTGCATTTCAATTGCAAGCTGCAATTTAGAGCCCAGTTTTATCCATTTAGGAGCATGATCATACCAGATAGATGTTTGCTAGCTACAAGCATAGGGATTTCCCTCTCCCACAATCTTTTTCCTTTCTAGATCTTTAATATACCCACCAACTTGGCCTTTTCTGGAAGTGAAACCACAGTGAAAATCAATAGATGTATTTCTCTTCCTGTGTGCTCCACCTTTGATTTATAACTAGTGTATCCATCTACGCATTGCAATCTTTTTCTAACACATGTCATAACTTTGCTTTTCAGATTTAAAAGTTAGCTTTCTTGAAGTTTGTATCTTTAAAGTCTTCTGGGCCTAGTAACCTGACAGCCAGCTTTCTTAAATAAAGAAGCACAAAGCAGAAGTATGCTTCATCTGAAAGAAACTTGTTTGAAGTTGGCAAGGAATATTTCTTTAGTATACGAAATCTTTTTAAAGGATCTTGTTCCTATTTTAAGGCCAGCTATCTTGGCTGAACTTGAGTCACCTCCTTAATAAAAATTCCATGTTCTGTCTGCAGAAATGCTTCCAGCACAATTAGATCAATTTTCTCTAAGTAGCAATAAATGTGTTTGCCTTTAAAAGGCCAACACAAGCACATTATTACAGCTCATAATCCCCATTCTCTCTATTAGCTCAAAGTACATCCTAAAGGCCAAAGGTCATAGCTAAAGACTAATCAGTCTCATTAGCTTGTCTAATTAATCTTAACTAGGGGGACACAAACACACTAAAACTGTTACGGAGAATTTTTTTTTTTAGAAAAAAATCAGGATATGAGAATCATTCATCAGAGACTCAGAGCCTCTAGGGACAGGAAGAAGAGATGATGACCAGAGACAAAGCTTCCTCGCTGAGTCTTTCTAAACTTTTGATGTATTCCCATTTTGGACCTATTCTATGTTAGCAATACAAAACCAAGATTCCAATAGCATGAAACTGATAATAAGGAGAATATTATAGGTAGCAAAGATCTTGAGGTATAGAGAACACTTGCCTTTTATTCTTTCAATGCATCCTTCTCCAGTGTTTTCATCAACAAATACACATGCAGTTTGGCCAGATTGATCTGTCTTCCATACTCTTTTGCCTTCAAACTCAACTGGAACTCATTAATGTTTAACTGATATAAAAGGGATATACTCCATGGGGGCCTGTAACACAACACAGTGACTCTCAAGTTGCTTCCCCTTAGCAGATACATCAACCTACATGTGAGCCCTCCTTTTCCATGCCCCTTTACAATTATTATGTTTGCAACAATCTAAACAGCATACCTTCTTATCCATGCTCTTTTTACATTATTGTTTTTAAGTGAACAGAGAAATACGACTGCTACAAGTGACAATAAAATTAATGTAAATGGACATTAAGGTTTTTTTGTATTTTATATATGCAAAATAAACTAGGACTTTGATGGAGAAACATTGCTCAGGCACTATTTGGAAAAGAATTCATCATCTTTCTGTAAATTCCTCTTAGTTTAGCAACAAAGAAAATTAGATCCCAATCATATGAACATTGGAAAATAAATCTTGTGAGTGGAGCATATGTTTTTCAGGGGGGAATGTTCATGCAACCATTGTTAATTAATGTTTAACTAATTTCGTAGTTGGTGCTAAATTTTGGTATAACTAACCTATCATAAATTCAGAATCCAAGAAGAAATGACCAGCGTGCAAATCTACATTTTACCACTTTATAGCTATCAGCAGTGGTGGGATTCATCCAGTTCACACCATTTTGGGAGAACCGGTTGTTAACTTTTTGAGCAGTTTGGTGAACTGGTTATTGGAAGAAACCATTAGGGCAGTGTTGGATCCGGTGAATGAAGGCACACTCACGCTTCAGAGTAACAAACAACTCTTTATTAGCACAAGTCAACTATGTACAATCCAGCGAAGGTTCAGTCTGACAGCAGCCCTTTTATAGGGAGCTGTCAGACCTTTGGACCAATCAGATTGAATCTCTGTTCCCGCCGGAACAGAGGATCTTGGTGTAAACCATTACCAATGTTTCTGGTATCTAACAGGCAGAGTACCAGTTGTTAAATTATTTGAATCCCACCACTGGCTATCATGCAGCATCACATGATCAGTAATAGAAGAGCCATGATATGCCAGAGACAAGTCAAAGATTCATATGGCTAGACTATCAAGACAAATGAAATTGGGATCCTTTATATTGTACTGTATATACTCAAGTATAAGCCTAGTTTTTCAGCCCACTTTTTGGGCTGAAAAAAGCCACCTCGGCTTATACTCGAGTCAGTGAAAAATTTGCCCGAAGTGGAGGAGAAAAAGGGGCGGGGCCATGCCGCTGGGTGACGCTCGTGAATGGCCCAGCGCCCCTGTGAGTTTCCCCTCCCTCTGTGTCAGTTTGCCGCGCAGCGTGCACCGCACCATCCCCCCTCCTCACGTTCTAATGTAATGCAGGGCTATCTTACGATTCCCCTTCCTCCCCCTCCTGCCGCTCTGCAACGATGTCCCACCTCCTCCTTGTTATGGCAAGCAGCCACATAGCGATGTCCCACCTCCTCTGGTACAGTGATCCAATGATAGGAATCACTGTGCCGTGTGTCATAGGAGGTGGGACATCATCATCACAGCGGGACATCAGCATCATGAGGTGAGTGAAGTATTTCATTGAATACACCGGTATTGTGTGATAATAATTTGTTATGCAGAGCAAATTTTTACAATGGCTACTGTATATTTAATGGGCACAGGCAGGCTGTATATGTTATTCAATGGGCAATGGCATTATTGGTATCTATTTTTATTTTTGAAATTTATCGGTAGCTGCTGCATTTCCCACCCTAGGCTTATACTCGAGTCAATAACTTTTCCAGTTTTTTGTTATAACAGAACTTTTTATTTTTTCTTTAAAAAAAAAAACACAAATATGTCATCATTTGTCAATCATTAAAACATTGAAGTACAAATTTTTTTTTGTGTGTGTACCCCTCCCTCCCTCCACCCCCCCGCCCCCCCCTCCTCCTTCCCCCCCCCGACTTCCCAGAACCCGTACACGGTATAGAATTTTAACTAACACAGTCTAAAATCTATTGAGAAAAAAGAAATAAAGAAATTAATGACATTCTAGATTGACCTTAGCTTCTTCTTACTGAACTAACTTTAAACAATTTAAATCATTTCTGATCTTAAGCATAGGCTAACTGGAATTTCTTAGTCCCGTATTTATTTTGTATATAGTCAATCCATTTTTTCCAGTCTCGTTTATATCTCTCATTTGAATGATCTTTGAGATATGCCGATATTTTAGCCATTTCAGCTAAGTTTGTTACTTTCAATGTCCATTCTTGAATTGTAGGCAAGTCTTCCTTCTTCCAATATTGCGCCACCAACAGTCTTGCTGCAGTTATCAGGTGCAGAGTCAAATTGGTCTCTACCACTGTAAAGTCAGTACATATACCTAGTAAAAATAACTGAGGACTAAACTTTATCCTTCTTTTAAAAACATTTTGCATGACCCACCATATTTTTATCCAAAATGCTTTAACCTTTTGGCAGGTCCACCATATATGATAATATGTAGCATCGAGAGAACCACATCTCCAACATTTAGGCTGTACATTCGGATACATAGAAGCCAACTTTTTAGGATCTAAATGCCATCTATAGAACATCTTGTAAAAATTTTCTCTCAGATTTTGAGCTTGTGTAAATTTCACATTTCTTACCCAGATTCTTTCCCATGTATCCAACATTATTGGTTCCTCAATATTTTGAGCCCATTTTATCATACAATCTTTAACTAATTCTGTTTCCGAATCCATCTGTATCAATACATTATATATCCTCTTTATATGCATTAAGCTTTGATCTCTTATTTGTTTAAACAAATTATCCTCAACTTGAATAAAACCAATTTTTTGATCTATTTTCCACCTAGCCTGTAGTTGCCCATACTGGAACCATGTTTGAACTACCTTCTCCTCTTTTAATACCTCTAAAGATTTTAATTGTAATACCCCCCTTTCCGAGGTAAGAAGCTGTCTGTAGGTAATTCTGTCCTGTTTTTGTGCTGTATTCATATTTTCAATTGCGTGTCTAGGAATTGCCCACATGGGTATCTTGTCATTTAATTTATATTGATATTTCTTCCAGACCCGCAATAAAGCATTTCTTAAAATATGACTTTTAAAGTTCTTATCCAGTTTTTTGTTGAATAACAGGTAAGCATGCCAACCAAATACCATATCGTGTCCCTCAATGTTCAATATTCTATCATTGGTTAAGTGAATCCAATCACTAATTACAGATAATACCACTGCATCATAATATATTTTTAAATTAGGTAGTTTCAATCCTCCTCTCTCACGTACATCTTGCATTATTTTCATCTTTACCCTCGGCTTCTTTCCTGCCCACACAAATTTGTTGATACCCTTCTGCCATTCTAAAAGGTTCGCATCTTTTTTAAGTATAGGTAACATTTGGAAGAGAAATAAAAATTTTGGTAAAATGTTCATTTTCACTGCCGCTATCCTACCCAGCAAAGATAAGTGCAATTTCTCCCATTTTTTCATCTCTGTCTGTATGCTATGCCAAAGTGGTTCATAATTATGCTTATATAATTTCCCATTTGAAGTTAAAATGTTAACTCCAAGATATTTAACTTTTTTAACTACCTCACATCCTAGCATCACTCCTAATTCTTCCTTTTGTTTAATATTCATATTTATAGCTAATATTTTGGTTTTTCCTAAGTTTATTTTAAAGCCCGACACTAGACCATATTGATTAATCATATTCATTAAAACCATACTAGATTCCTGCGGTTGTTCCAATATTATGACCAAATCATCCGCAAAAGCGCGGACTCTATATTCTTGCTGCCTAATCTTGATCCCTTTTAAACCATCCAAGCCCCGTATTTTATTCAACAATACTTCCAAAGTTATAATAAACAATAATGGGGACAAAGGACAGCCCTGTCTTGTACCTTTTCCAATTTGAAAAGAGTCTGTTAGACTTCCATTGACTATAATTTGTGCTGTTTGCTGTTGGTATATTGCTTTAATTGACTGTAGAAAATTATCTCCTATCTGCATTTTTTGCAGTATCTTCAACAGAAATTGCCAGTTAACTCGATCAAAGGCCTTCTCAGCATCCAAAAATATAAACGCAGCAGGGATCTGGTTGTTCTTTCCCAAATATTCTAATGCATTAATAATTAATCTAACATTACTTTTCATCTGTCTCCCTTGTATAAAACCTGTTTGGTCCGTGTGTATCAATTGTTGGATGACCAACATTAACCTATTTGCTAATATTTTAGTAAAAATTTTATAATCTACATTCAGTAATGAAATAGGTCTATAATTTTTGGGTTGAGTAGTATCTTGTTCTTCTTTGGGTATCAAAGATATAAACGCTGTCTTCCAAGATGGAGGGACTTTACCTTCCGTTTGAATCATATTAAATAATTCTCTAAGAGGTTCTACCATTTCTAACTGTAAGTTTTTATAGTAAACCGCTGTCAAGCCATCTGTACCTGGTGCTTTCCCTAACTTTAATTGCTTAATTACCTGCAGGATTTCCCCCGAGGTTATTGGTTGATTCAATTTTTGCCTGTGTTCTTCTCTAACTGAAGGTATTTTCTCTTTGTCTAAATATTTGTCTATGTCTAAACCATTAATTTTATCCCCTTTATACAGTTCTGTAAAAAATTCCCAGAAAGCCTTTTGAATCTCTTCCTGTTGAAACACCTCCTTCCCTCTGTAAAACAGTTTAGATATATTTCGAGTTTTCCTTTTTTTCCTAATCTGATAAGCTAACCATCTGCCAGGTTTGTTTGCATTACAAAAAGTATTGTGTTTTGCATATAATAGATTAGTAGCCACCTGGTCAGAGATCAACATGTCAAATTGAGATTTTAATATGTTAATAGCTTCCTTAACCTTTGTATCGTCTGGGTTCATTGTTAACTCCAGCTCTTTTCTCTTAATTTCCTCTTCCAGTTCTGTTCGTTTTAACCCTTGCTTATTTCTATGTGTTTTATTTATATTCATCAAAACTCCTCTCATATACGCTTTGCTTGCGTCCCATACAAATTCCATAGATGTACCCTTATTCATATTCAAAACAAAATATTCAGATAATAATTTTTTACAATCATTAATATACTTTTCATATCTAAATAAGTTTTCATTCAATCTCCAAGACCTTCTTGCCTGCACTACCTTTCCCAACTCCATCCAAACTGGATTATGGTCAGAAAGGACCCTAACTGCAATCTTTGTTTTCTTGACCCTAGAAAGCAAATCGTTAGTGGTTAGGATAAAATCAATCCTTGAAAGGGATTGATGCCTGTCCGAGAAGAAAGTGAAGTCATATTCCTCTGCATTTCTTTCTCGCCAAATATCTCTCAATTCAAAATCATCCATAATGTCAAAGAAAGATTTGGGTAACTTTGCTCGCATCTTGGTATTTAGGCGGGAAATCTTCTTATCTCTCTTAGTGTCTATCACTCCATTCCAGTCACCCAATAGTATACAGGAACTATAGTCCCACTGTACTAATTTAGCATGAAGATTTCTATAGAATCTATCTTGCTGTTGATTGGGAGCATAAATTCCCAAAAGTAATGTCTTTTTCCCTTCTAAGATTAAGTCTAAAGCAATATATCTTCCGAAGGGATCTGCTTCTATTAATTCAGCTTTCATATCTTTTCTTAAGTATACAACTATACCATTCTTCTTTTCCATAGCAGAAGCTGCAAAATGTTGACCAAGTTTTGAGTTGATCAAATATTTTTGATCAGTTGACTTGATATGAGTTTCTTGCAAACAAATTACATCGTTCTTAAACTGTTTGAGATAATGAAATATTTTCTTCCTCTTCTGTGGAGAGTTCAGTCCATTGACATTCCATGTTAAAATCTTAGTTGTCATTTTTGGTTGGTTGAAGCATTTTTAGAGCTTCCTGCACGGCCTGTTTAACCTTAGGTCTAGCTCCTCCCATTGCTTCCAGATTTGTTGTTGTAGATCCTTGATCGATGGCCGATGATTGTTGATGCTGTTGCTTTTTAGCTTGTTTCTCCATACGTCTAGTAGTCACGCGGCTAGGTCTTGGTTCCATAGCACCTTGCACTTCTAGAGAAGAAAGATGCTCCATCTTGTTTGATGGTTGTGTAGTTTGCTGTCTATCCTGTCTTTCTTGTGGTCTTTCTCTGGGTCCAGATGGTGCAGGGTGTCCGGCCTTCAATATATTATAATAAAAATCTCGGGCTTTCCATACAGAGTTGAGGCGGTACCTTTGCTTATCAAATGTAAATATGATGCCAAATGGTGCATCCCATCTATACTGTATCTGACGATTTCTGAGTTCTTCGACCAAAAAAGCGTAGTCTCTCCTGGCTCTTAACATTGGAGGTGGTATCTCTTTCAAAACAACCAGGTCTTGACCGCCAATTTGAAGCTTAGTGTTATAAGATGCTTGCAGTACCATATTTCTAAACTCTCTTGTAGTAAAATATATAACGATGTCTCGAGGAAGCTGCTTCTGCTTTGCCAGCCAGGAGTTGACGCGGTAAGCTTTGTCAATTTGCCAGCCTTGATTGGTCCCTGGTCTTCCCATCAGGCGGTCAAAAGCTTCCGATAGGATCTGTTTCAGGTTCTCCTGTTTCTCCTCACGCAGCCCCCTTACTCTTAATGCGAACTCCATTTGTCGGTACTGTATCATAATAATTTCTTTTTCAGCATTTTCCACTTTTTGTTCCACCACCTCTGTTTTCAATGTCAAGTTAGCATTGGCATCATTAAGAACCTCTAAAGTATCTTCCACTCCAGAAATATGTTCTGTTAATACAGTTACAAGACTCAGCATGTCGTCTCTAATTTTATCAACCTTAGCCTCAAATTTCTCATACAACTCCTGTTTAAGTCCTTTTATTTCACTTTTAATTTCATTTTTAATTTCTTCTTTCATTTCTTTTATTTCCTCTTTTCTCTCCTCTCTATTATCTCTAAATTTATCTTCCATTTTAATTGTCTGTGCATTAAGAGCCTCGCTTAGATTACTCAGAAAAAATTCTTTCGTTAACACATCCCCAGCAGGGGGCGTAGGAAGCGGAGGCTGCAGCTTTGTGCCAGGCACTGCGGATGTGCCCCTGGAAGTAGAGGGTGACGACTTCAAGTTAATATTTGGTTTTGAGGCCATTTCAAAATTTATCTGCCTGCGGTTAATAAAACTCTATTGCCTAAATAGGCAGCTTTAAAAAAAGAGGCTTTTATTTTGAAGTTTAAGGCTTGGCAAAACTTTCAGTGAGTAAACATTGTAACAAGACCATTCAGCAGATTCATCACCATTTAACTTCCAAATAAGCAAGGTTAATAAAGGAGTAAAATTCTTCTATTGTGAAACCAAAACAAATGATAAGCAATCTCTTTTGTTTTGAATTCTTTTGAGGATTTGCATTGTCTAGCAAAAAGTGTTCGTTATTACCGGAGAAACCAGGCTGCTCGGCGCCATTTTAGAAGCCTCTGAGTAAATAATTTTTCGGAGGAGAAAAAGAAAAGAAGCTAAAATGTTGATAAGCAATTAATGTCCACAGTGAACGGATCCAGCTCGTGATAAGAATAAATCAAACAAAACTTTGATCAGAGTGGGAGAGACCTACTTTGTCCTGCACAAGGCAGTTTGAAGTTCCCAGCACGGACAGCCGTTCTGCCTTGGGCTAGCCCCCCTTTCCTTGCAAGCACAAAAGCTGCAAAAATCGAAGAGCATTTGCCAGCAAAACAGTTTCTTCTTTCCTTCTTGCCTGAAGGATAAGAAAACCTGATAAGACGTCAGATGGAAGATCCTCTAAACAGGTACGTAGCCAGGAATTCGGAGGCAGCTGATTTTTTGCTGCTTCCACCAGTAGGCTCCTCCCAGGAAGTCTTCAACTTTTCCAGTTTTTTGTGGTAAAATTAGGTGCCTCGGCTTATATTCGGGTCGGCCTATACTCGTATATACGGGTATATTGGGGGGGGATTCTTATTAATGGCCTTGACTGATCTCAACAAGTTAAAGAGAACTAGATCATCAGTACTTAAACAGAAAACCACATTGAAATCCCAGGTCTGTGGACTTCCTTTGGATGGAAGATAATGACAAACTGCTTCCATATTATTGCCATGACAACTATATAGATATGAACATGGAATATCTAGGAATCAAACTCAACTCAAAAAATATTACCTGTAGCCAATTGCTACATTCTATCTCATTTTAGCACCCAAGCTATTTTCTTCCATCTTAACAAAATCCTCAATAATATTTTTCATATATTATTCAAAATAGTAAGATGAAGCAGGTTACGCTGACTGAATTAAGACCTACCAGTAGTTTAGGTTTAAACTTGGTCACTAGATAAACCCTTGCAAATCTCAGTTCTAAATTCCATCCAAAGTGCATCTACATATCCCATCCTTGATGCATCTCCTGAAATGTTTTAAACTAGAAGTTCCTAAAATCAACTTTTAAGTATCATTCCACTTTTAAATGGTTTATTGGATGTTAATAGGTAATTTTCCATTGTGACAAAAAATATAAAGAAAATATAAAGGAAAGCTTGACAGTTGAAATGACAGGCTGCCACAAAGAAGAGGGAGTCAACCTATTTTCCAAAGCAATGGATGGAAGAAGCAAATCAAGAAGCAAAAATTTTTGGGCGCCAAACCAGTAGTAATGGTAGCAGGAACCCACCCTGACTCATACCCTCAAACTACTTACAATTTCTAATTCTGACTCCCTTTCTGTTTTTCATCTACAAAGGCTTCCCCAATCATGCATTTTGAACCATTTAACTAACCAAAACATCAACTTGGCTATATGAATATTCAAATTCTTTGCCTATATCCTTCTATATATTTCACTGACCTCTACAATCTCAGACATGTTAATACCATTCAGAATGCAAGGAGTGCTCATGCTACCTGCAGTAGGAAGAGAAACATCATTGTGAATGATAAAGTAAAAAAAGCTCTGAAATGAAAAATTAATAGGGTTATAAGAATTGCTTGACAGTGTCCATTTAAATCTTAATTCTGCATTACTCCAGTTGAAGAGTCCTGTTGCTTGGTGTCTGTTCCTACAAATTATCATCTTCTTTCACATTTTCATATAACCTTGAAATAAAATAAATGTCAATATATGCTCATGGAAGGGTTTTTTTTAAAATAGGTAGCAGGGTAATGTAAATCAGGCTTTTAAAAATATCTCTTTGTTTGAGAGTGAAGCTCACATTCTCTATATATTAGTTAGTAGATATGATATAAAACATTTTCAGGATTTAGTGTTTCCTGGAAAATGTTGCTTGCCATGGATATTTTATGGCAGAAAATGTTGTTCTAGTAATATGTGACCCCAGGGTTGCATACAAGGTGGAAAAATGAGTGCAGTTGGTTCAAAATGCCAGGGCTTTGTGTACTGGTAGTCTGGCTGTCCAGAGTTTGTAACAGTAGTGGGTTGCTAACAGTGGTGGGTTGCAGGAGGTACGCCCCGGAGCACCAGATACCGTTCCATTCCTCCTTACCAGTGTTTAAAAGCTTCTGTGTTTCCACGCAGGCGCATGGCGCGTACAGCGCCTAGGTGACACTCCACGGAGCAGCTGGAGCATTGCAGAGGAGCTAAGACACATGTGCATGCTGCGCATGTCCATGAGGATGCCACCCACCACTGCAGCCCACCACTGGTTGCTAACTGGTTTACTACCAGTTCGCTCATGTGCACATGCGCAACACTTCTGCACATGAGATAATATAAGGGAATCCCATTGGACAGCAAGAAGTCTACAAGGAAATCTGTATTGTGGCTAGCAGGTTATGAAGTCGAACATACAGCTGAGAAGAAGAAATAAAGCAGAATTTAGTAAAGTTATTTAACAGAATAATGGGCTTGGAAGGGACTTTGGAGGTCTTCTAATTCAACCTCATGCTCAAGCATGCCCTACACCATTCCAGACAAGTGGCTGTCGTCTCTTCTTAAAAATCCTCCAGTGATGGAACAACCAGAATTTCTGAAGGCAAGCCATTCTGCTGGTTAATTGTTCTCAATGTTGAAAATTTCTCCTAGGTTGCTTCTCTCCTTGATTAGTTTCCATCCATTGTTTCATCTTGCCTTCTGGTGCTGTGGAAAATAAATTGACCCTCTCATCTTTGTGGCAGCCCCTCAAAATATTGGAACACTGCTATCATGTCACCGCTAGTCTTTCTTTTCACTACACTAGACAGACAGATTTCCTACAACTATTCTTCATATGTTTAGCCTCCAGCCACCTAATCAACTTTGTTGCTCTTTTCTGCCCTTTTTCCAGACTTTCAACATCTTTTTTGTAAGGTGGTGACCAAAACTAGATACAGTACTCCAGGTGTGATCTTACTAAGGTTTTATAAAGCGGTATTAATAGTTCATATGATTTTGATTCTATCCCTATGTTAATGCAATCTAGGATTGCATTGGCTTTTTGTGGCTGTTGCCACACACTACTGGCTCATATTTAAGTGATTGTCTACTAGGACTCCAAGATCAGGTGTGGGTTGCTGCTGGCATTACTGCCAGTTCTGTGCACGCTCAGTTTTGCTCCGCGCTCATGCGCAGTTGCCAAAAAATAGATCTGTGCATGCACAGAAGTTTAAAAAGCAGGAGTGGGGAGACATGCCATACTGACCAGGGAACTGGTTCAGAGGCATGGCAGGCCTGGATTGCTGCTGGTTCTGGTGACGCAGGCCAGAAAACCACTACCGGTTCAGCCGAACCAGTTGGAACCCACCTCTGCGCAAGATCCCTCTAATCCTTACTGCTTTTGAGCATATTTAAAAGTATGGAGTGGTGGGGTGCAGCAGACACAGATAGAGACAGGCCATTTGTGATTATTAGATTATTGGGTTTGTTACTGGTGACTAGAAAATAGTGTGCTTCTGGACATTTTTTAAATATATATATATACTGTACATTTCTGGAAATACTCTCACACAAGATTTACAATTTAGCCTCAGGACTAGTTGTTTTCCTCATAGTAATGGACTCAAAGCCCTGATCCCACTGAAACGTCTCTCTCCAAGGTAAAACATGTCCTTATTTACCATCTTAACCATGTGCTTGGGACCTGCTGATCTAAAATAAATGGTCCTTCAGAAAGGGAAAGAAAATACTCCCCTAATTGTAACAGAATCGGTTTAACTATCAGTTTAAAATAATAACTGAATGCATTTTCTATTCAGGACAAGACTAGAGAAGAATTGCAAGCCCGTTTCCTTGTCTTCCATCCATGTGTTTTAAAGAGCTTAGTTTCCATAATATATATTGATATCTTCAGAGTATCTTCTCTTTCTCTATCATACATCTTTTTATCACTCTTTTTTTTCATGTACAGTCAGCTAGAATAAGTTGCAGCATAAATGTATTTCCTATGTTGGAGGACATGGTGCAAGTACAGAGCCATTTCGGGGGGGTTGCAGTGCAGATGACATTGGTGGCATCCTATTCCAGTCAGGAAAAATATCCAAATAGATCCTGAGAAGTCTTTGTCTTCCTATGGGATCTTTGTCATTGCCATAAGCTTGGTGCATAAAAGAAGTAATAAGTAACCTTCCATTTTCAGTATTTTCTCCAGCATGCTTCTGCTGACTATATAACCTTCACTAACCTGAAATTCTTGAGTGGTCCCAGGAGATCAATGCATCTCGGAATAAAATTTTTGTAATGTCATTTAAGGCTATCCCTAATCCAGAATTATTGAAGAGGCATGGGTCATGGGAATTGAGTTTGACACTTGACAAATACTTGGCTTTGTATAAATGGACAGGGCACTGAAATAACTGCCTCTACATGTCACATGAAGAGAAATTAATTCTTTATTAACTTCCGCAATGATAATCTAATAAACTCATTTGGTCTACTAGTTTCAGCAGTTAAAAATGTTCAGTGGCTTGGATGCAAATGGATTTTCTTCCCTCTCCTGTTGGAATCTTTCTGACAAAAGAAACAAACCAAGGACCCAAATTCTGAAAGGTGGTGAGCCTTTTTACATTGTCACTTTGTTAATTTTTCACTCTGGAAAGTCCCTGTAAATCACATCTGTATTTTAAGATTATAGTACTGAAAGAATATTTATCCCTTTTTATCTGGGAATTAAAGCTAGTCCAGCAAATATACAGTATGCTATCAGGTATACAAAAGCTCTATACAATGTAATGCATACTATACTATACTTATAACAGCTAAATTTCAATGGCTTTGACCATACAGAATATACTGGAATAGGTGTTCATAACAAATTTAAATAAATAAGTTGTCATTGTCATCATTCTTGAGGCAAATATGAAGTAATGTTCAGAATATACCCCTACTCTTAGCCACGGTGGTTAGAGATTATAGAAGTGTATCCAAAATATCTGGAAGATATTCAGTTGGAGAATATTGGTCTAGTCAATTTTTATGGCATTAGTTTCCATTTATGCAGTCTGAAAATGTGAACAAAGTGCTTGGAGAGGTAAAACTAACCACCCGGCTCCCTTTATTATTGACAATTAACTACATTACTGTAACTCTTTATCTTGATTCCCTTCATTTTTGACAACTAGCTACATTATATACTGAAGAGGACTGACAAGGTAGAAATGCCTCTTTAACAGAAGGGGTAGTTCTAGCTGACTTGAAAAAAATGCTTATGCAGCTTTTCTTTAAGAAAAACTCTGGATTACAATTTCTTGTTAATAACTTCTTGGTTGTTAAGTTTTGAAGCAAATGTTGGAGGAAGATCGTAAAGGATCAATTCCAGGTTCTTTGTAATAACCTGGATTATCTGGATATATTTTTAGCTCAGATGATACTGGAATGGCACCAAATTCCCCAATCTTATGTCAAAAATAATAAATAAATAGATCTCTCGACATAATCTCTGAAGGTAGTGTGCTGATACTCTTAATTGTGGAATCTTCAGAGATTTATATGTAATTCCCTGACATTTGTGCTGTTGGTTCTTTCAACTTTTATTTATTATGGAGAATATATATTTGTACACAAGGTATCAAAGTGAATAGAAGCTGACACAGATTCTATATGTTAACATCTTTTGAACACATACTTTTAAAGTGCAGTTGTATACAGATGCAGAAATGGGTGAATATGGCAGGTGCAAAAGCTTAGCTATCTTTCCAAGAAGTATTTCATCACACCTCTTTTTGCAGAAATACCTGTCAAAAGCTTCCAAACGTTTCATGTAACCAGGTAAATGTCTTTCTATGCTTGCCTTTGGAATATTCCCCTCCAATCTTGCTTAGAAGCATCTTTAGGTTTTATTTATCTCTTCCTCTCACCTATCATTTCTCCACATAGAATTGGAATTTGATATAATTTGACTGCGATTTGATCCATAATGAGAGAAGAATTGAAGACTGAGTCTTTAACTACCCATATGTCCCTCTCTAATTTAAACAATTCTTAACAGAGCTAAGCAGAATAACATATAACAGAATAGCAGAGTTAGAAAGGAACTTGGAAGTCTTCTAATCTAACCCCACATATCATTCCAGACAAGTGGCTGTCCAGTCTCTTCTTAAAAGCCTCCAGTGATGGGACACCCACAATTTCTGAAGGCAAGCCATTCTGCTGGTTAATTTTTCTCACTGTTAGGAAATTTCTCCTTAGTTCTGGGTTGATTCTCTCCTTGGTTAGTTTCCATCCAATGCTTCTTGTCTTGGCTTCTGGTGCTTTAGAGAATAGGTTGACCCCCTCTTCTTTGTTGCAGTTCCTCAAATATTGGAACACTGCTATCATGTCACTCTAGTTCTTCTTTTCACTAGATTATACATACCCAATTCCTGCAACCGTTCTTCATACGTTTTAGCCTCTAATCATCTTTGTTGCTCTTTCTGCACTCTTTCCAGAGTCTCAACATTTGACTTCCAGTTCTCAACCAGTTGACTTCCTATTGGGTTGATAGTTATTGAACTGGGCGTAATGAAATAAAGAATAGGAAAAGGGAAGAGGAAATTCTACTTCAGTCCCTGAAGCTCATCATCTAAAGATATGAAAAACTTTTAGGAAAGATATATTTCTTACAGATATATAGTGCATCATGAAATTATGGTGTTATTTGCTCAGGCTTTATTACTTAAAGCCACTTGAATATCCATATTCCAATGAATTTCCCATTATAGTCAGATGCTCTTCAGTTTTAACAAGGGACTTAGATAAATAATAGAGAAGTAAATGAGAACTGAATTTGTCAGTGAAAGTAAACAGTAATGCTGTTATGGTAATATTCACAAGAGATTGTTCCCTGACAAATTGTGAAGAGAAAGAAGTCAGATTTTATCTCCTCCTGGTACTACTGTTTCTGAAGAAACCTTACAAAAAACGTACTTATGTGTGAGTCCAGAGATACCTCATTAAGAATTATTTTACAGTCATGATGTTATCTCAGTATGTCTTTTGTGAATTAATTTCTAAGAACACCAACCACATTGTGATACCCTTTTATCAGTCCAAATTATGCACAGCTACGATGTTCTACATGCAGGGGTAGGATTCAGCTGGTTCGCACTGGTTTGGGTGAACTGGATGCTAATTTTACATCTGGTTCACTGAATCAGTTACACCCACCCCATTCAGGAGTCTCCACACAGCCTATTTTGGATGCCAGGTAAGTGCACGGCCGGCACAGAGACTCTGGGAGAGTGAAAAATGGCCTCCTAGGAGTTCCGGAAGTCTGAAAATGGGCCCGTTTCTGGCCTCCATAGGGCCTCTGGAGCCCATTAGAGGCCATTTTTGCCCTCCCAAAGGCTCAAGGAAACTCTCCGGAGCCTGGGGAGGGCGAAAATGTCCCTCCTGCTGTGGTGCAGGAGGCCGGGTAAGCCACACCCACCCACCAACCGAATACAGAACCAGTTGCTAAATTTTTTGAATCCCACCCCTATCTAAATGAGTTATAATATTAATGCAAAACATGCACTAATCTGTTATTTATACATACTCCACAATTGTTTTCTTATGTATTCTAGTATGTCAATACTGTGCACACTGAGGTTAAAAAATGAGTGTCACAACCCTGGGGTACGAAAGAAGAAAAACTGACTGTAGCCAAAGTTATTTTGTTACTGGAAAAAGGACCATTTTCCTATAGTGCAGAATCATAGGTTTGGTTGTAAGCTTCCGCAAAGCTTAAATGCTTTTACATGGGCCTCTTCTGCAGTGAATCGCTTGTTATCCTTCAAGTGGCATACAAAGTTGTCACAGCAAGTTTCCAATGGATCCAATATAGACAAGGTAACCGGAAATCCCTAACCACTCTAAAAATCTGTGCTGCCTACAGTTGCACACTGATACATGGTTGTGTTCTCTAGTAAGTGTCTGATCATGCCGCTTGCACACAGAACTCCCCAGAATCCAGGGCACAGACCAGGCTCCATAATGCCAAATGGGACACCTAGAAGCAATCAAGTTGGAAGCCTATCATGTATCATCACCTCATAGTTCAACAAGACCCTCAAGAGGTTCTTCAGCTCCATCCTAGGAACCCTCCTCTCTTCCATAGTTTCAAAAATTCATTAGATTCCACAAGTCTTTGGGAGTGGCTGAATTTGTTGCCCTATCCTTCTCCAAGTCAATTCACAAAACCTAAAATAAGTGACTGGATTTTATTTATGTGTGCTCCATGTACTATGCCTGGCCATATTTCTGCCAAAAGTGTTTTTGAAGCACTGAAGAGATTCGCTCTTTCATCCCTGACAAGGCCCCCACCAGGAACATTCGGTCACATTCCCCGCCATCCCACAGAATGCCAGTCGCATTCCAGCCAACCAAAAATGTTCGGTCTTTTTCAGTGCTCTCTCTCTCTTCTCTCTCTCGCTCTCTCTCCTTTTTCCCTTGGTCCCTTCTCCTAGCCTGCCTTCTGCCTCAAGGTAGATGAGTGGAACTTTTTGGGGCTTGGACACCCTTTCTTTTTCATTGCCTTCACCCCCACCTTCCTGCCTGCTTGTCTGCCCCCCCCCCATGTCATGGGATGGGCCAGTCAGCCCTTCTTCATCCACCCCATTCAGCGAGGCAGGTAAAAGTTTAACCAGCTTGTCTTTCAGTCGGCTGAGGAAAGAGCCCCCCATTCAGGGCCATGATAAATTGCTCCTGTCAAAACTACATGAATGCTCATATTGAAAAACGCCTCTTTCTTTCTTTTTAACTTGCAGCCTCTCTACAGTCACACAGCATCACTTGCTTGTTAGGCTACATTTAATGCCCACTTAGTCAAAGAATGTTTCCATTTTGCCTCTTTCTCCTGTCCCGTCTTTCCCTCCCGCACCCTCAGGCCCAGCCATCCAGTGGGAGTTGTCAGGGAGGGAAAATAAAATCAAATTCAAAGGGGAGGAAGGAGGGGGTTGGGGAGGGAATCCTTAACAAAACAAGACAGGAAACCCTCTTTGTGCTTGAAAATAGGATGTATCAGCTAGTTGCTCATCTTTACTTCCCTAGAAAATTTCTCTCCAAAATGTTTTTAAAAAGCAAAACAAAGCAAAATTTGCTTTTTCTCGGAACACCAAACATATTGTAGCTTTTTTTCTCTCTCTCTTTATGTGAGATAGGAAACTCCTAGGCTGAACAAAGCACACCCTAAATCCGGAGTACCTCCTTTTTGCTATTATGGGGACTAAAATGCTCTCTCTCTCTCTCTCTCTCTCTCTCTTCCCATCTCTCTCCCTCCCTCCTTCCCCCTCCCTCCCTCTTTCGCTCCCTTCCCTCTCTCTCCTCTCTCTCTTCTATCTATCTACCTATCTATCTCTATCTTTCTATCTACCTACCCCTCTGTGTGTGTGTGTGTGTGTGTGTGTGTGTGCGTGCGTGCGTGTCTTCCCATCTCTCTCCCTCCTTCCCTCCTTCCCCCTCCCTCCCTCTTTCCCTCCCTTCCCTCTCTCTCTTCTCTCTCTTTTATCTATCTACCTACTTACCTACCTATCTCTATCTTTCTATCTACCTGTCTCTCTCTTTCTCCATCTAGCCATCTGATCATCCAACCATCCCTATCTATCTATCTATCTATCTATCTATCTATCTATCTATCTATCTACCTACCTACCTACCTACCTACCTACCTACCTACCTACCTATCATCTATCTATCTATCTATCTATCTATCTATCTATCTATCTATCTATCTATCTATCTATCTATCTATCTATCATCTATCTATAAGAGCCATGGTGGCATAATGGATAGAATGCAATACTGCAGGCTAAATCACTGTTCACTCCAGGAGTTCGATTCTGAATGACTCATGGTTGACTTAGCGTTTCATTCTTCTGAGGTCGGTAAAATGAGGACTCAGATTGTTGGGGGTAATAGACTGATTCTGTAAACCATTTAGAGAGGGCTGTAAAGCACTGTGAAATGATTTATAAGTCTAAGTGCTATCACTATCTATCTTTCTAAAACCCCCATACATACATACATACATACATACATACATACATACATACATACATATATATGCTTCAGTTCCATTTCAAACTATTGATCTCATAGCTGTAGTTTCCCCCTGCATGAAGATAACACAAATGGTCTGTTTTATAGCTAAGCTGCATTAAGTTTTAGAGACACATTGTAAACCTTTCTGCACATTGAAATGTGCTATACATTTGGCACTGGTTACATAGCTAGAAGAAGCAGATAACATTCTTGGTAGAAGGTGTTTGTGAAAGCTTTAATGAAAAAGCCCCCTCTGTACTGCATAATTTCCAGTTGAGCTTTAATGTGCAATTCTTAGGCGAGGCACTTGAGCATATGGAAACAGCTCTAGGGATTCTTGGATGAGATATTCAAGGCTCATTTCAATCTGACTTCAGGCTGAGGTCTGGGACTGAGATATCTAGATTGAGTAATTGCAACATCCTCTACCATGGAACAGTTGTCACAAACTGTTTTTGTCCCAGAATGCCACGCCAAGAATGTTGATAGGTACTCATAGAGAGATGCCTATTGTATTGGTTTTTCAAGGATAGTACTGGTTACCTTTCTTTGGGTTCCCCCTACCAAAGGCATGATTCAAAATGTTGCTAAGAAATAGTTTAAGATCCCTTAGTATTTGATGGAGAGGCCTTTTCATATATCCCCCAAAGCCCTCTCAACAGCTATGTTTCTACTATGCAACTCCTTTGCTCGGTTATGCTGGCACTCTCTGTGATGCTTCACTGATCAATTAAGACTTTTCTGTTTTCAGAGAAATGTTTCCACAGTCAATGCAAATTTCAGAACCCATTATGTGTTACTCTTTGTATTATACTTTTTTGTTAGGTGGGAGATATTTTTGCATTTGTTAATCTTTTAAATGTTTTAAAAATAAAATACTAAAGAAGAGCCGAGGTGGCTCAGTGGTTAGGGTGCAGTACTGCAGGACACTTCAGCTGACTGTGATCTGCAGTTCAGTGGTTCAAATCTCACTGGCTCAAGGTTGATTCAGCCTTCCATCCTCCCGAGGTGGGTAAAATGAGGACCCAGACTGTGGGGGCAAGTTGCTGACTCAATTTGCTAAAAAAATCTGTAAACCGCTTAGATTGGGCTGAAAGCCCTATGAAGTGGTATATAAGTCTAATAAATAAATAAATAGGAAGAAGAATAGAATAGAATAGAATAGAATAGAATAGAATAGCAGAGTTGGAAGGGGCCTTGGAAGTCTTCTAGTCCCACCCCCTGCCTAGGCAGGAAGCCCTAGAAGGCTTGGAAAAAAGGTTGGGGAGAAGATCCTAAACAAAAACAACAAAGAAATCCTGGTTTTTGTTTGAAAACAATATTTGTCAGGAAAGTGAAATGTTTATGGATTTAATGAGCACAGATGAGGTTTATGACCTATGTTAGGGGAGCAAAACACCATTTGTACATAAATACATACGTGCTTGTTTTGTAGAGTGTGCGTATATTAAATATAGAGAGCTGGAGTCATAATGTATATCTTGCTTTTTCTTCAAGAGATCATAGCAGTCCCTTTTTCAATATTACTTCTGAATATCGAATAACAGAGTTGGAAGGGACCTT
This sequence comes from Thamnophis elegans, assembly GCF_009769535.1. Lineage (NCBI taxonomy): Eukaryota > Metazoa > Chordata > Lepidosauria > Squamata > Natricidae > Thamnophis > Thamnophis elegans. The sequence continues at coordinate 73,306,035 of NC_045545.1, forward strand.
GGAAATCTTCTAGTCCAACCTCCTGCTTAGACAGAAAACCCTACACCACTTCAGGCAAATGGTTATCCAATCTCTTCTTAATAACTTCCAGTGTTGGAGCATTCACAACTTCTGGAGGCAAATTGTTCCACTGATTAATTGTTCTAACTGTCAGGAAATTTCTGCTTAGTTCTAGGTTGCTTCTCTCCTTGATTAGTTTCCACCCATTGCTTCTTGTCCTACTTGTCCTCAGGTGCTTTGGAGAATAGTTTGACTCCCCCTTCTTTGTGGCAGCCCCTGAGATATTGGAACACTGCTATCATGTCACCCCTAGTCCTTCTTTCATCAGACTAGACATACCCAATTCCAGCAACTGTTCTTTATATGTTTTAGCCTCCAGTCCCCTAATCATCCTTATTGCTCTTCTCTACACTCTTTCTAGAGTCTCAACATCTTTTTTACATCGTGGCTCCATCTAATAGCTTGAACTAATAAGTAACTAGCCATTTGATCATACTGGATCAGGGTTTCTCAACTTTGACAACTTAAAGTGCACACCTTTTCAAATTGCCAAGGATGGGAAACACCATATTGGACTGATGGGTAACCAGTGAGCTCCCATTACTGAAGATGGAACTCAAGAGGTTTCATGGCTGAAAACATTTTAATGTCATTAAATAGCTTAATCGCTAAACCATGCAACATTACTATTGTTAGTTGCTGGGGGAGGAGAAGATCTTTTCTTCTCCATTTAAACTTGAAGCCATCCTGAAGTTGTGCTTTTCTATCTACTTTTCACTGAAATTGGAGGTACCTCTCCATTGCCCATCAGTGGGATCCCATTTCGCTGTAAAATTTGCTTGAGGATTGGTTTTCATAATATGGCCACAATTTGGGGTATCTAATTTTTTAAAAAAAAAATCAGCAGGGTGCAAAATAAGAAGCCACAAATGAACAACTTATGACTTCATAGTAACTGCAATCTGGAATGAATTAAAAGCAGCCTTCACATTAATCACCACAAATAAATAAACCAGTGCTTAACATCTACAGATCAAAAACTGTAATAAAAGGTACCAGCTGATCTATCTGTTCTTTTTTTGTCAAATAGCCAAATAGAAAGTAGACAATAGTGAGATAAGAAGTATACCTCAAGCAGGCAGCAGTCCAAATTTCAAGGTCATGAATTAAATAACATCACACTAGAGATAAAAAAATACTGCCATAATATATGAATAATGCTTGAGGAAAGGGTTATATACTATAAATTTTAAGCTATTCATCAGATATTACTCAATATTCCAAAACAAGTAACATCGGAAATAAATCAGTCATTGGGGATCCAGGAAAGCAACCTGTATAAATTATTAACTGATATCTTAATCCAGTCAACCTAACCAGGTGCTCACCAATGGAAAATGGGCTGCAACATTGAGAATTCCCAGCTAATATGAAAATATTGCAATCAAAATGAATTGGACCTGAAACAGGATGCACCAGACCCCTCCTTTGCAGTCAACCTTTAAAAATGTCTTCCCAGAAAAGAATGGAGCTCCTTTGACTTTTTATTCAAATGCCAAAGTTGTCTTTTTGTTACATTATTCCTTCAAATGTTTTATGAAAATGTATCTCCTGTAAATTATTGCATTGGTTTTTGTGTTATTATGGTGTGTGTGTGTGTGTGTGTGTGTGTGTGTGTGTGTGTGTGTGTGTGTAAAATAGATCTATGTTGCAATCAGAAATGTATATATGTATACCTAGGAATTAGTCCTACTGTTTTTAATGGGGATTTATTTATTGTAGGACTGCTGTCTGAGTACCTCTCCTGAATAATAGATAGACAGCATAATGGGTGGGAAGGAGATATAGCATTTGATTATTTACTTTTACCTTTTTGGCCATATGCTTTTATCTACATCCTGTGTTGCAAAGACATTAGAAGAGCTCACTTAGAGATCTAGAGTAACATTAAATTCTGGTATAAAAAGAAAGGTTGAAAGCGCACCTGGGAAGTTTTCTAATCAAAGAAACTCAAGTGAGAATTTAATGATAAAAGTCAGTTTCCCTTCATATTGTTTGAAGATCTTGCAGAAAAGCTGTGACTGTACTGATATTTGGTTATAATGGAGTTTGGGTCAAATATCACACTTATGCTACATCCAGTGGTCTCCAAAATAATGTCACTGAATCTATATATATACTGTATAAAAGTGAAATGCCACTCAGGCAGCATCGCAAAATTTTCAGAACCGTAAAGCCTGCAAACTTGAAATTTGGCACGTCTGTTTCTCTTGATTTCTAGGTGCTCATTAAGGAAGGATTTTTCAAAATGACCATCAAATCATTAGTATTTCTTATATTATTATTAACACACCCTGATGCTAAAGAGAAGAGAAGCCTCCCTCAGAGAGAGAAGGGAATAGGAGAGAATCAATGGGGCCAGCCTGAGGGACAGAAGGGGATAGGAGAGGAGAGGCCTCTGTGGGGCAAGCCTAAGGGAGAAAAGGGATAGGAGAGGATCAATGGGAGAGAAGGGGATAGGAGAGGGTGGTGGTGCATGGCCGTTCTTAGTTGGTGGAGAGATTTGTCTGGTTAATTCCAATAACGAACAAGACTCTTGCATGCTAGCTAGTTATGCGACCCCCGAGAACCCAAAGACTTTGGTTTCCCGGAAGCTGCCCGGCGGGTCATGGGAATAACCACTGTGGGGCAAGCCTGAGGGAGAGAAGAGGATAGGAGAGGATCAATGCGACCAGCTTGAGGGAGAGAAGGGGAGAGGAGAGGAGAGGCTTCTTTGGGGAAAGCCTGAGGAGAGAAGGAGAGAGGAGAGGCCTATCGTAACTACTCGTTAATTTTCAAGCTGTGTCAATTTATCAAGTCCACATAGTTTCATAGCGGAGCACGGGTATTCAGCTAGTACAGTATATTTAAACCACCAGTTGATCATTAATAAGAATTGCTGCCTCAACCTGTCATCTGCACTCAAGAAATCTTCAGCATGTAGAACCCAGTGTTAATTTTTCTAGATATTTGTAGCTCCTCACAACCCCTGTTTATACCTTACAAGGAGAGCACAGTGTTGCCCCACTCTGAGCTCAAAGTCCCTGGGCTCAAGTAAGACATTTTCTGCCTCCATCCAATCCCACTCAGAGATTCTGCACAGCAACCTACTGTACATTCACAGTTGCCAAAAGTATAAACAGTGTCTGATTGCAAAACTAGGCACCCATGCCTTTTTCATAGCTTTTAACAGGAATGCATATGCAAAACAAATACAATACCTTGGATTCACTGGGGAGGGCAACAGTATGGAAGTGTCCTTATTCATACAAATTATTGCTTCTCCAAAAAAGTCCACAAAGTGGAAACAAGTTTAGCATTTCTTTTTAGATAACAGCTTAACGCCATGTATAACTTCAGTTCTTTTTCAGTTCAGCCTGTCTTCTCTACATATTCTAGTAGACGGTGCTAGGAAAAGAACCCAACCAATCTTTGTCTAAAAGCACATGTTCAGTCTGAATAGTCTGAAGTGAAAGTCGTTTTTAACTTCCCCAAAGCTCAGTTCTGTTAACCATCCCACTCCCTTGGCAGCCTGGTGTGTCGGTCACTTTTCTGTCCTCCCAGATCCTATTTAAATTATCCCAGTAGCACTGCGGTTATTAATTGTTCTTGACTGACTTCTTAAGTTAATTACAATTTCACACTGTACTATCAAGCATGATTAAAACGATTAGATGTTCCGCACCATACAGTTCATTCCTCCCGCTCTCGATTCTTCTTCCCTCCAAAATTGTAAGCATGCTTCTGCATCACTGCAATAGATTGTTCAGTAAGTATTGTCTTATGAAATGCATTTTAACAGAGTTTCGCCTTCCAAATTACAACCATTTGGTAATGCAAGTTCTTGCTATGCTCTTCAGTTTCCAGATGATGTACTGAACACAGCAGAAAGCAGCTCACACCTAAGTTTGAAGCTCAATTTATCAGGTATCCAGTATTTATACACATGTCTGAGCAGAGTAGTCCTATTGGGTAATATACTGGATACCAAGATTGTCAGCTTTGCTATGCCCATTGAAAGCTTGGGATGTCCCCTTCCCTCCCATACACTTTGTTTTTAATAGTCTCTTTCTCTCTAAGATACCGTTCAGTCCTAGAGGAGATCAACCCTGACTGCATTTTAGAAGGCCAGAGCCTGAAGATGACACTCAAATACTTTGGCCACCTAATATGAACGAAGGACTCACTGGAGAAGAGCCTAATGCTGGGAAAAATTGAGGGCAAAAGAAGAAGGGGATGACAGAGAATGAGGTGGCTGGATGGAGTCACCAAAGCAGTATGCATGAGCTTGAATGGACTTCAGAGGATGGTAGAGGACAGGAAGGCCTGGAGGAACCTTGTCCATCAGGTCAGACATGACTTCGCAACTAACAACAACAAAGAAGATAGGATTGCTTTGTTTTAGGTTCCCCTGAAAAGGAGTTCAAGTGAAATATAATATGCTAGTCATCCCCAACTCTAGGGGGGGGGGGGTGTTCATCCGTGACCCGACAAATGCGCGCCCAACAACAGCTCACCCAACAAAACCGCGGCGATAAAACTGCAACGTCGACAGCGCGCCCACAAAGGAGCATCGACTAAAGAGCGCCGACAGAAGCGTGATTACGGTTAAGGTAAGGGTTAGGGTAAGGATAAGGGTTAGGGTTCGGGTTAGGGTTAGGTTTAGGGTTAGGTTTAGAGTGCGCTTCTGTCGGCGCGCTGTTGTCGGCGCGCTTCTGTGCTCATTCGTCGGCGCAATTTCAAACTCATGGTTTTTTCCCAGTGGTTTTGTCAGCGCGCTTTTGTCAAGCGTGCATTTGTCGGTGAACCGTGTTCATCTCCGTTTCAAAGCCAAAGAGCCAGCACTGTCCAAAGACATCTCCATGGTGATGTGGCCAGCATGCCGAAGGTGCATGGAATGCTGTTATCTTCCCACCAAAGCTGGTCCCTATTTTTCTACTTGCATTTTTACATGCTTTTGAACTGCTAGTTTGGCAGAAGCTGGGACAAGTAATGGGAGCTCACTCCATTATGCGACGTTAGGGATTCGAACCACTGAACTGACAACCTTTCTAATCGACAAGCTCAGTGTCTTACCCCCTGAGCCATTGCAGTCCAGTCTCTGGACCTTTCCTATTTTTTCAAGAACATGCATGCTTTGTATATAAAGCTTTTGTCTCTAAATGTCTACGTTGATGTATTATCCATCAGTGTGACCACCAGAAACATTCCACGCTCCTAGGTGAATATTGCACCAGTATATGTTCAAGCATAAAGATTGAATGTGTCTTGTAAATATGTCTACTTTGTCTTGTTTCTTATAAATATGTCTGGTATATTCATATTAGTGATCAAAATCATAACCCCAATTATTAGAAATGTTACTTTCCCTCATGATTCGGAGAAGAATATTTTTCTTTAAAATAACTAATTTTTAAATGTGCCAAGGGTGATGGTAAAACCTTTATCTATAGCACTAACCTAAAGAAACTGGCTGGACCTCCTTCACAGTATTGACTGACTTGGTTTTATGTTACTTTTTTGCATGCTTTTTAATTGCTATATGTTTTAGTGTATGTTAGTTTAGTTCTATATATAAAATGAAAAAACATTCTTCCGTAGTAAAACATTCTAGAAAAGAACTGTGCTATTCAGCATCCTTTTTATTCTTCTGTGGTTTTTTTCCCCCCTATTTGTATAACTGGCATTTGATCAGAGGATGGGACAGTCCCATTTTTCTTTGAGATACAGAACCTTCTCTGTAGCATCATCTCTTATATTGTCCCTCAGTTTTCTTTGGAAGAATATCATCTGTATTAATTGAATTATTCTTGATTTATGCTGGTGTAGATACAATCAGATACTTGGAAGGCTGGAAACTTTTTGATCTGCTTTACAGTCTCATCCCTTCTTTATTCTTCATGTGATATCTGTGTATTATATCACTTCCCTTTATGATTTAGTAGCCCCCAAGAATGGAAATGACAAACCAAACAAGGTTCAAGTTTGAACTGAATTTTCTTATTGAATATGATATATAAACCACAAACTCATTTTTTTTCAGCAACTGAGAATATATTACAAAAAAGATGCTCAGAGGCAAGATCTCCTTCAACCCCTTCAGAACTTCTTCCACGGCAAATTATGAACCTTGGAAGTTGCTTGGACCAGATCTATTTAAGCTAGCATTGCCTATGCTCCTTCTGTATCAAAACTTTATTCTACATTCTCATTTCAATTTATGAATTAAAAAAAAGTTGTTGCATGTAAGTCCCATACCTAGTCTGGCGAAGCGACCAACTGCGTGTTAATATCCTGTTTTTCAATCATTTCTTTGGCCCCATCAGCTTCCCATGTTTGAGTTCAAGCTATTCGGTGGAACCTTTTCAGGTCAAAAGGCATAGGCAGGCAGGATGATGAATAAATGAAAGATGTTTAACAGGAAACAGCTTCTACACTCTCTCTTATCTCATACAAATAAAATAAATTCAAAATCGTTCCCAAAAATGCAACTAAAAGACCATTTATATGCTTGAGAATGCAAGAAGGAAAACCTTTTGGAAGCTGAAAGATACGAAAGGTACTCATCTTACAACAATTCATTTAATGACTATTCAAAGTTACACTGAAAAAGGAACTTATGACCATTTTACACACTTACAACCATTGCCGCATCCTCATGGTCATGTGTTCAAAATTCAGATTATTAGCAATTAACTCATACTTATGACTGTTGTAGTGTCCCTGGCCATGTGACTCCCCTTTTTCAACCTTCTGACAGTCAAAGTCAATGGGGAAGCCAGATTGACTTAACAACTGCAAGACTAAACACTTGCAGGGATTCACTTCACAACTTGGGAAGAAAGGTCGTAAAATGGGGCAAAACTCACTTAAGAAATGTCTCACTTAGCAACAGAAATGTTGGGTTTAATTGTGGTCGTAAGTCAAGTGCTATCTGTATTTATTATGGCTGTACAATGCTTTGGATTCAGTTTGAACGAGCACCTGTCTAAAGGTAAAGTTAAAGGTTCCCCTCGCACATACTGTATGTGCTAGTCATTCCTGACTCTAGGGGGCGTTGCTCATCTCTGTTTCAAAGCCGAAGTGCCGTGTTATCTGAAGACGTCTCTGTGGTCATGTGACCGGCATGACTAAATGCCGAAGGTGCATGGAATGCTGTTACCTTCCCACCAAAGGTGTTTCCTATTTTTCTACTTGCATTTTTACATGCTTTCGAACTGCTAGATTGGCAGAAGCTGGGACAAGTAACGGGAGCTCACTCGGTTACGCGGCACTAGATATTCGAACCGCCGAACTGCCAACCTTCTGATCGACAAGCTCAGTGTCTTAACCACTGAGCCACCGCATCCCTATAGCACCTGTCTATATTTCACTAAAATAGCCACATCTTTCCTTAAGAACACCTGGCTGCTGTGGCTGCAGCTGAAAAATCTGGAAGTACTTGCTTTAATGAATCACAGTCTCCCATATATTCTGGTCTCTTTTTCCTGAGCTAAATTAAAAGTTGTTTTCTGGAATTACATCTATATCGATAAATGGTCTTGTATACTACGTTAATTGCAAAGCAGGCAGCTCCCCGTTTTTATTTTTAAGAAGCATTGTTTTCTTTGCCCTCTTTTTTTCATTTTTATAACTAGAGCATAGTGGGCCAGGTGAATATTTGTTGTGGGGGAGCAGCTGTGGACAAAAGACACTGCGGGGACACTTTGACTATAACAATTCACATTCCAGATGGCAAGCACAGCTATAGCTTACACACAGCCTGTGAGATGCATTACATCTTGTACCTTTAGAAACGGTTTGCTTTTAATGTTCAGAAAATATTGCAATCCCTGCAACTGAAGTATCTCACTGGGAGATGTTTGAACTATATTAACAAATCAAAACAAAAGCAAGGGAAAACATTCTAACGTCTTGAGGATTATGAGTGACATAGGATGCAAGCACAGTACATACATCCATGCCTCTCTGGAGTTATTTCCCTGCTAGCAACATAAACTCCAAAACCATTTTTATACTTTTCCCTCCTATCCCAGGTTTTAATATATCTGGATGAATAGTGCTGCACATGCTTGTTGATAAGTTCTTGGAAACATCCATTTGCACAAACTGTCCAAATAAAACAAGGTCAGCATAAAGTTTGGCAGCTCCATTCTGGTTCTTTTGGCTATGCCAAAGAAAACAAAACTCTTCTTCAGAATAAATAACCATAGATCCTGATACCGTTGCCGGGGGAGAGGTGCAATTTAAATAAAAGGAGAAAACATGTCTTTCGAATGCGAGCAATGGAGAACATCTGAGAACTTGACAGCTCACCACAGGTGGGCTGATCAATGCACCCTCCCATAATGGCCTTTCAGTAAATGTTACAGGCAAGCAAGAGGTCACATTTGCAGTAGTCTCATGGGTTGCTTAATCTGATTGGGACAGTAGCCAAATCTTCTCTGTCATCATTGAAACTTTACTTTTTGATATTAAAATGCTTGAGGTCTCAAACTTTAAAGCTGGAGCTGTTTTTGCTGTCTAAAGTTAGTATCTCCTTTTCAAATCTACAAAGTTGGTGTTTAATCTGTTTCAGTTTCTTTGGAATAGCTAGTGTCTAATTCAGAAGAATGTCTTGATCCACCATGGTTTGGTACAGACTCAGCTAACTTTATTGCTTTGAGCACATTCCTTTCCTGCCAGCTGCTACTTTGACCATTGTGACTTCATATTCTACTATTCTCTAGGGTGAATTACTATAATCTGTCATATACTGACTGGCCTTGAAAATTGTCTCAAATTTTGGTGGTTTCAGAATTCAGTTATTATGCTAGCTATAGTAGTTTGCATATATGAAGTTAAGTCCGTTTTACAAACAGTTCATTGGTTATGTATTCACAACTGAATCCAATTCAATGTTCTTATGACCATTCTTGTTGTTAGTTGCGAAGTCATGTCCAACCCATTGTGACCCCATGGACAACGTTCTTCCAAGCCTTCCTCTACCATCCTCTGGAGTCCATTTAAACTCATGCCTACTGCTTCAGTGACTCCATCCAGCCACCTCATTCTCTGTCATCCCCTTCTTTTGCCCTCAATCTTTCCCAGCATTAGGCTCTTCTCCAGAGAGTCCTTCCTTCTCATTAGGTGGACAAAGTATTTGAGTTTCATCTTCAGGATCTGGCCTTCTAAAGTGAAGTCAGGGTTGATCTCCTCCAGGACTGATCAGTTTGATTAGCAATAGCAATAGCAGTTAGACTTATATACCGCTTCATAGGGCTTTCAGCAATCCAAGGGACTCGCAGGAAACTCGCCATTGTCTTCACTTTTAAGAATGACCATTCTTAAAAGTCCTAAATGACTTGGGATGCAAATAAATAGAGAAAAGCCTCCACAGAATTGTAGAGTTTTTGCAGGGAGATCTTTTTCAGCCACTCCAATAATTTTAATGCACAGAGAGGAATTAATTTATCAGTTAGCCGCCCCCAAACAGTGAAGTAGTTACCACATAACTTAACTCATCAAGTCCCAATAAGTGGGAAGAAAAACAATGAATTTTGCAGATTCATAAAAGATAGCAATAGCAATAGCAGTTAGACTTATATACTGCTTCATAGGGCTTTCAGCCCTCTCTAAGCAGTTTACCGAGTCAGCATATTGCCCCCAACAACAATCTGGGTCCTCATTTTACCCACCTCGGAAGGATGGAAGGCTGAGTCAGCCCTGAGCCGGTGAGATTTGAACAGCCGAACTGCAGAACTGCAGTCAGCTGAAGTAGCCTACAGTGCTGCATTTAACCACTGCGCCACCTTGGACCATGGTGGCTGCAAAAAAGCCAAAGGTCTTTTGGCTTCTCCTGAAAAACACAACAAAATTACTAGAATTGAGTAGACTAATATTGCATCTCTCTCTCTTTTTGGTGGAAATCGAAGAGAGTTGGCACTGACTACATTGGTTTGGGTGATAAATTCCCCATATATTTTAAAAGTTTTCTGAATGATGAAGGTCTTATCAAAGTTGTAGGTTTTATTTTAATATGAATTGAACTGAATATAACTTGGTTTTTGAGCATTTTATTATTTAAAATATTGCTGTTGTAATTTTATGTCTAACAATCTGGGGACCTTGGTAACAAAACTATAGTACAGAATTTTGCAAAATAGACAAGATCTAATTCCTCAAACATTGTTATTAGTGCCTTAGAAATGTTTGGCATGGGATATATTCCAATAAATAACATTTTGCTGAATTGGGAGACTGACTTTTTAAAAGAATTTTATTGGATTCTGCTACTAGTTACTAGCTACTTGCAATATTATTTATGCATAGTGCTATTGTTTTACTTCTTATCTATTTCATTGCTGGGTTTGACTGAATTTTTTTTGTACTTAATCATAGTTAATCCCCCTTAGGTGTTTTTTTTAAATCAAGTATTGTCTTGTAAATATACAGTAAGCAAAGGGAAAAAATTGGTAAAACAAAAAAAAAAAAATAGAAAAAGCCTGCCCTTTTGTTGCATATTTTTATGCTATCATAAAGGAAAGTTAAAGGAATAGTGTTGTGTTTACCAAATATGACATTTGTGTAAAGCAAGAATAATGAACTTCATTGTAAGTAGTAGTATTTATACGACTTGGGACTGGGTAGAGAAAGCCTTGATTCACCATGTAGTTAATTATCATCACAGCCCAAACTGAGACTGGTTATTAAAACAAAACAAAAGAAGATTTCCATATGAATATTCTTGACTTTCTAGAAGAAACATGCTTATATACTCTCAATAAATTATTTAAAATTGCTTTTCAAGAGCCACCTACTATTTGGCAGAATAGCATTCATTAAATAAATATATTCTAATATCACCATGGATGTTGTTTGCCCGTGTCAGCAAGGAGAACTCCAAATCCATAAACAAAATCAGCTATATCTTTCATATCAATGGTAATTTGACAAGATTGATTTCATTACCATTCTTCCAACATTTTCATTTGTATGTCAAAATCACAAGATTTATACTCCTACAAACACTATACAAAACATGGATTAGGATAAGTGCTAAGTGCTCCACTAATTTGTGCCTTTATTTAGAAAGCTTAAAAAGCTTAATTTCTTTTTTTAAAACCTAAAAACTAATGACCAATAGAGCAATTGTGGACAGCTTGTTAACAAGTTAAATGATAATAGAACTTAGAATTTCCATTTTTTTGTGTATGTGTGTGTGTATATGTGTATACACACACACAGACGTGTGTGTGTGTGTGTTGTGTGTGTGTGTAAGGGATATTTGTGCCTTCAAGTTAGTGTTGCACTGATTAGAATCAGAAGTGGTATTTTACCGTTTCGGACTGGTTCGCCCAAAATGGTAGCAGAAATCGTAGGTGCCCCCCACCCACCCCGGCTCTATCATTTAGGCCCTTTTTAGCAAAAAGTGCATGCATGAAAGGCTTAGCGCATGCATGGAGATAGGTGCGCTCATATTTGTGAACTGTTAGGGAATGTAAGTAAATACCACTCCTGGTTTGAATGCATCTGCAGTTTTTTGGCAAGATTTTTCAGAAGTGGCTTGCCATTGCCTCCTTCCTAGGACTAAGAGAGAGGACTTGCTCAAGGTCATCAGTTTGTCTTTCTGTCTAAAGTGGGCCTAGGACTTAGTTGTTGGGCAACTCATGCTGTCTACTTTACAATCTGATGCTATATATGTTTAGATGTGTATTTACATTTATATTTAAATCATGAAACCCTGCTGTAATATGAAGAAGAAGAAGATGATGAAGAAGAAGAAGAAGATGAAGATGAAGAAGAGGAGGAGGAGGAGGAGGAGGAGGAGGAGGAGGAGGAAGCCGAATGCCACCATAGACCAGATATTTGACTGGCATTTGCACTTGGAGTGAAATAGAGCTGGACTTGGGCATTTTTAACAAGTAATTAGAGCATCTGACCAGGCATATAAAGTCAGGCCACTTTCTCAGGTTCAGCCTTGCATCTGTAATAGTAATTATAATTGTGAAGAAAATCACTTCTGCCATTTTCAAATATTCTATTGAATCTGAGGGTTTGGAATAAATTCCCTGAAAAGGTAATTCTGTGCAGTGCCTATAGGATGCATAGTGCATATAAATTAAACATGTGTCCTGTTTCTCCAAAAGATCTGCTCTGACTTCCTGTGCTTCAATAAAGTCCCCCCCCCAAAAAAAGACATCATGAGGAAGTTTTCCCATGGAGCTTTTTCAGAACAGGAAGTGTGGCAGCCAGGGAAGCAGCAAACTGATGGAAAGATAGATAACAAAACTAACAACGTCCTGTGCATGTTGCTGATAGCCTCTGCAATGAAATATGTTCACCAATATTGCAAAGTTAACCAAAGAAATTCTAGAACAGAGACTTCAGCTCCTTTCAATTCCTTTCCTATTGCATATGATGGAGGAGGAGGAGAAGTAGTAGGAGGAGGATCTCATAAAAACAGATTGATTGATTGACAGAATAGAACAGTGCAACAATTTGTATTGTAGAGATAACTCTAGTTTTGCTTTGTTGGATAAGGGAAATGAAACAAGAATGGACAGCTGGATTGGTTACTTTATGTAGAGCTACTAAAAAATCAGTGTAACAAATGTGAAAAGCAATTCCCAAGGGAACTACAACCACACTGACAATCCTAATTAGATGCTCTGACCTCAGTAAAGGTTGTCCCTATTCTTTCCCCCTCCCCAATTTATTCCAAATTTATATCCTCAATTTATTCCCAAAACAGGGAGGGATATGTCTCTATGTGCACGTGTCTATATAGTGATGTTTATACACACATAGAAGACAGACAAACTATGGGATGACTGTTAGAGAAAAGACTTGCCTGGAGCCCCTCTCTCTGTCATAAACATTGCACATGTTGTATAAAACATATTTCTGTTTATGATGTATTTCTGCCTGGAATTAAATTAGAATACAGCATTTTCAGTTACATCCCTAAAACTATTAGCAGGTAAATGAAAATAAAGCTTTCAATTTGCAAAAGAGTAATTAGTATATATGCCCAGAAACTTTGTGCAAAGAGGAATGCAGCCCCACCTATCTTCCAACACAAACTAGGTCTCCTAGCTCAGGAGTGCCACCTCCCTGTAGTCAACAGAGTTTCGAAAGATCCGTGTTAAAGATTCACACTGTTTCTCGATTCTAGAATGCCAGAACCTGGGTTTCACAGCTGCACTGAAGTCAAAAATAAACAGAAACCAAACACCTATTTTCCAAAGTATCAGAAGCAAGACAAGAAACAATGGATGGAAACTAATCAAAGAGGGAAGCAACTTAGAACTAAGGAGAAATTTCTTAACAGTGAGAATAATTAGCCAGTGGAACAATTATCCAATTACCTTAAAATGTTGGGGTACTCCCTCACTGGAGGCTTTTAAGAAGATACACGACAGCCACATGTCTGGAATGGTATGGGGTCTCCTGCTTGAGCAGGAGTTGGACTCCAAAGGCCTTCCATATTCTGTTATCAAACAAATCAGGTACTAGAATGGAATGGAATGGAATGGATTAGAATAGAATAGAATAGAATAGAATAGAATAGAATAGAATAGAATAGAATGGAATGGAATGGAATGGAATGGAATGGAATGGAATGGAATGGAATGGAATGGAATGGAATGAAATGGGATGGAATGGAATGGAATAGAATAGAAATCTCTATTGGCCAAGTGTGATTGGACACGGACAAGGAATTTGTATTTACTATATACACAGGAGGAGGAGAATAAAATGGTCACTTACAATTAAACCATTTTTAATTGTCCTTTGAATACAGGTTTCCCACAGGGCTGCCTCTTGAGTCCACCACTGCTCACCTTGATGACCCATGACTGCTGTGCTAAATCTGCTACGAATCATATTGTAAACTATGTGGATGACACGGCAGTAATGAGTTTTACCCGGGATGACAATGAAGATGCTTATAGGGAAGGAGTGAAGGCTCTGATGGACTGGTGCAATAAAAGTAACCTGGTTCTAAATGTTAATAAAACAAAGGAGATCCTTGCAGATTTTAGAAAAAGCTGGCATAGTCATACTCCACTCAGTATCAAGGAGGCAGCTGTTGAGGGGGTCAACAGTATTAAGTATCTGGGGATGCAGATAACTAACCATCGGAATTGGACTCTCCACAGCGTGCAAACCAGGATCTGTGCTTCCTGCATCGGATGAGGAAAGCACATCTTTCTCCTTTTGTCTTGGTCACTTTTTACAGAGGCGCAATTCAGTGTTTCAACAAACTGCAGCAGCACTGCCTCAGATAGAAGATTCATAGATTTTCTATCTGAGAATGGTAAGGACACCCGAAGAGATTATAGGAAGCTCGCTTCCTGTTATTCAGGATACTGCTTATAAGCGCTATGTGCTTAGAGCTCAAAGCATTGTTAGAGACTCCACATACCCACTTTACGGCCTGTTTCTGTTGCTCCCTTCTGGGAGGAGGTTTCAAAGTATTTCTAGCAGTATTACTAGATTCTGTAACAGCTTTGTTCCGTATGCCACCCTATGTTCCCTATGGTAAACACGCAAGATTAGTTTTTCTCGCCATGTATACATACGAACTAAACTATCTTGTTTCTGTGTCATATAAAGTGTGTGGGTATGTGGGTATATGCGTGTGGGGGTGGGGGCTTGCATTTATTTATTTATTGTCATGTTTATGTAGTGTATATTGGAGGTATATATTGATATATATGGAGATGTATATAAAAGAGCTGTATGCAACAAAATTTCATTTTAATGTATGCCGATTAGTTTAATTTAAAGTGACAATAAAGTTATTCTAAGTCTAAGTCTAAGTCAATCATGTACCACTGCTAGGAATCTCTGGTATAATTTTATCATATGTTTGGTTATAGGATTAATCTTAACACTGAATACCTCCTAAGAGTCATGGTAACACAGTGGTTAGAATGCAGTACTGCAGGCAAACTCACTGCTCACTCCAGGAGTTCGATTCTGAGCAGCTCAAGTTTGATTCAGCCTTCCCTCCTTCTGAGGTCAGTAAAATGAGGACCCAGATTGTTGGGGCAATATGCTGACTTTGTAAATCGCTTAGAGTATGTAAAGCACTCTGAAGTGATATATAAATCTAAGTGCTATTGCTATATGTTTCCCTTATTCTTTTTCACACTCAAACTGAATCGTTATCTTTTATCTTCTCCTTTAAATGACTTTGCTAATTCCCCACTTCCTCTAGATTATTTAGCTGGATAGCATATGAAATGCATCTGTTCACATCCACCTTCAATCTCAAAAAACAGACCTTATACTTTTATTTCAGGGAGGGGGAATAAACAAAACAGGAATTGACCAAATAAACAATTTGTCATGTAAATTCATATATCAGTAACTTTACACTCCAAATCTGAAAATGATATCTTTACCCAAATGAAAAATGGCAGTATTCAAGGCAATTCATTTCCTTTGTTCATGCCCATGTTTATACTTATATCTGTTACCTTGTACATGATTGACAAACTAAATAAAATAAAAATAA
This sequence comes from Thamnophis elegans, assembly GCF_009769535.1. Classification (NCBI taxonomy): domain Eukaryota; kingdom Metazoa; phylum Chordata; class Lepidosauria; order Squamata; family Natricidae; genus Thamnophis; species Thamnophis elegans. The sequence goes on from NC_045545.1 coordinate 73,321,582, forward strand.
AATGAAACTCCATCCCTCCACAAATAAAGGTACCATCTGTGGGCTGCCAAAATTTGGATGACCACTGTAACTCTTTGCTGTCATCTAGGGGTCACAGAAATATAATGACCTTATATCCAGCAAAAGAAAGAATGGAGAAATACAATATGTAAAGATAGACAAGAATTAGCTTCCTCATCTTTTTCAAGCTGGGTTTTCCAGATTCCCAATTAAATCAATCCAAGAGTTCTTAGCCAACAAATTTGTGGGATGATGGTACTTGGATACTGCTTAATACTTAACTATTAGATAACTCACCTTGTCAATCTTGCTCACAATAATTTAGAAATTAATGCTTTTCCAAAATCTGTTTTCCAATCCCCAAAAGCTTTTCCTGCCTTGAGAAATAAGTTTCTGCTTTTCTGACTCAATATTAGGGTGCTGAGAATTTATTTTGAAATTCATTTGTTGTATATCTTGAGCTCATTTTATTATCCAAAAGGCTAAAATAGTTTACCCGAATCATAAGAGACCAGAGATACTGTTACTTTATAGAAAGATTCTTATATAATATCAGACAGTATTTTCATACAATCCCTATCTTTATGTGTCTAAATCCTGCAGCTGCCTTGTACAAATGTCCTCCTACAAAAAAAAATAAGAAATGATGACATTTTTCAAATTCAATTAATAGTTCAAAGATGCAGAATAAATTTCTGTCACTTAATGCACCTACAAATATAGATTATAAATCTATAAATACAGACTATAAATTAGCAGATAAAAGTACATTTGTACACCTTTTTTCATAATTTTCAGATGGATTTCTGTCTCTTGGAGATAGAATCAGGAGCCCGCATGGATGAAGTCAGAGATTTTGAAGGTGGTTGCATAGTTTGTTGTTTCCTTTAGAGGTTGAATTATTCAATCCAGTTATTGCAAAAGGCCTCACCCTCCTTCAATTTGTCTCATGTTTCTCATGTTCTATTTGGCTCACATTCTTCAGGCTTTCCCATTTCTAGGAGACAAAACACAATAGGGTATTAACGCACGGCCTTCTGGCTGGGTGGCATTAAAAAAATAAAGTGGGAAGTCAAGTTCCTTGGTCTGTATTTATGTTTCTGATGGGGAGATCAGAAAGCCATTGGGGTGGACTCAAGAAAGGATAGCCCTAAGTAAAAGTGGTTTAAGGAGAAAAACAGCCATGCTCTTCAATCTACTCCTATATTTTCTAAAGTAGAGGTCCCCAATTCCTGGGCTGTCGGCCAGTACCAGTCCGCAGCCCATTGGGAAGTGGGCCATGAAAGCAGTGGGTGATGGCACGAAGCTTCATCTGAACATGTGCGGGACTTAAGTTGCCCGTGTGAAACCATTCACTTCCTACCACCATCACCGCTGCCACCATTGCTGCTAGTCTAGACAGCTAGAAAGGGTGAGAACCACACAAGCATCTCTTTCAAGAATTATCACATTTCTGATCAAACCATGCAAAGTTATTGCTCAGCTCTCTCTCTCTCTCTCTCTAATAACATTTGAATAAACCAAGATATTTGGGATACTTGACTCTGCTCTTTGGTGAAATGGAGGAAAGACAATAAGGTATGCTGATATCAAATATTGTACCATTCCCCCACACACACAGATAAATAAATTTAACTATTTATTTAGCAAATTTATATAACTGTCACCTCACAAAAAATGATTCTGGGTGGCATACAATAATTAAATAAAATAATAAATAGTAAAAACAATCATGATTAAAAATATAAAATAATCCATGTCTTTAAAAAAACCCACCAAACCCAAGAAACAGTAGATATTAACAATGATGGAGACATCTTAAAATACCACAGTCCCCTGGCCTGAGGATAAAGCCAGATCTTGAGGAATATATGGAACAAGGATAGAGCTAATCTCACTTTTGGCTGGAAATTGTTAATTGTCCATTAAAATTAATTGTGTTTTCTAGAAAGTATAAATCAACCTTACTCATTTAGTAAAATTATCACCAAGGTTCATATGTTCCAGAACTCTGAACGAAAAAAATACAGTTCAATTTGCCAAAGTTTTTCTCTGCAAGTAAAAATATCGGTGCAGCGCGTTTTTCATTATGTTTCTCCAAGGATTCCAGATTATTCAATACACCGAGTAACCTAAATATTATGCAACAATACTATGCAAGAGATTTTTAAAAGCTATAAGTAATTCTCTGTTATGTGCTTCTGACTAATCCTTTTTCTAAACGAAAAAACTCTGAATTAAATTAAAAAGTTTGGGGTTCTTTAAACTAAAAATCATTGTGGTTGTTCTGATGGAAAGTGGCGGCCACTATACAGTAGTTGATAACCATTTAATTGACAGTAGTTGACAAGTAGTTGATCAGTAGCTGACAACCAGTTTGAGATACAGACAGACTCATCCCCAATAGCCTGTAACTGTGCTCAACAGTGAAGGGACACAGAGCAGAAAACATCCTGCAGAAAGCACAGCTCCAACTCCTCAATGAAAGAATTTACCATAAAGTCCAGTTGCCTCTTGAAAAAAACATCTTTGGGACATGACCTGGATGACTGAGGATTTCCGTAGACATGTCACATTTATGGAATTCCCTAGAATAGTTTTCTCCAACTTGGATGCTCTCCAGATATTTGGATATTGATTTTCCAAATATTCTAAAGTCACATTGAGGATTAAAGTCCACGCCCCTGGACTTTGAATAAATAGGCTACCCCAGAAACTTGCCTTGGAAATGGATTGTTCCATGTGCTGCTGTTATTTTGTTTCAGCAGCATTGTCTTTAATTAGTTAATTAACTAGAATAGCTAGAAGGGATCTCCCTAGTGGGGAATAACTTAACAAATTGTAGTGAATTAACTTAATAGTGAAGTAACTCATCTAAGTACTGCTTTCATATATCCCTTCCAAGCATTTCCTGTTCCTCTTAAAAATAGGAAGTTTGGAGGTCTACATCTGTTCATTTTCTGAAGTTGGTAGAGGCTACCCTCCCCTTAGAAATGGCTTTTCTTATGGAGCTACTTGCATGCAGTTGCTATACATTTTCTAATTTTCAAACTACTTTTAATTATATTCTATGGCTTTACCACATGTCCTTAGAGCAGTGTTTCTCAACGTTGGCAACTTGAAGATGTCCGGACTTCAACTTTGCTGGCTGGGGAATTCTGGGAGTTGAAGTCCAGACATCTTCAAGTTGCCAACATTGAGAAACACTGCCTTAGAGTATCTACTTCTAATGTAAAAACCTCATAGAAATCAGTTGTTGATCCATTTTTTGTTTTTCCTTCTTTTTGCTTTTCCTTTCTCTCAACCTGTGGTTTGCGGATCCCTGGGGGGCTCTAATATTGTCACAGGGGGAACAAAATAGGCTTGAAGAAATGTTATGATTTAAATTTTGAATTAAATCTTGAGGGTCCATGGCCATCATCCATGGCCACAAAAGGTACTTAATGGGGGTCCATGTAAAGAAAAGGTTAAGAACCACTGGTCTATAGCATCTGAAAATTGGAAGAAGGTTGCTCTCCCCTATCTTAATTTCCTTATTTCTACCCATCAATAAAAGTAGATATCCTCCATCCATTGCTCACAAAATCTATCACAGAAGTCCTCAGTGCCTAAAAATATATTATGTTTTACTTTGTTTAGTGGGCTTTATTTCCAACTAAGCGAAAATAGAATTTTCTATTGGATAGAATACAAAAAGGTGTTACATTAACTAGACGGTGCCCTTGTGAACAATCTTATTGCAGTTTCATACTTATATTTGTAATAGTTGAATGGTAAGCTGCCTTGAATGCCCTTTGGGAAAGAATGGCAGGATATACATTTTAGAATTAATCCAGAAACAGGTGTACATGACATGGTCCTTTTGGCATAGGCTGAAGTGTGGGGAAGTCAAGTGAGAAGTCCTTTTTCCGCAGCTGCATCCTGTGACGTGTCTCATTCAGATTCATGAACAGCTGAACTATTCCTGGAGTGCTGAAGTTCACAGATGTAGCTGAGAGCTAGTTACGCAGAGCATAACATTTTCTTGCTTTTTCCCAGTGTTAGGAGTGACACAAACGGGGTTTGCTGAATACAGTTCAGTACTGAGAATCCAAGCAAACCAATGCTATACATATTTTTTAGATGCCCATCTCATGCAGTCCGGTGGAATTTCCCTTGGAGTAACCTTGGAAAGGATTCCAATCTTGGAGATATTTCACGGGATTCCAGAGTCCTCATTTCACTTGCTTCCCACCAAAATGTTTGGATGTGCATTTCAAAATATCATTTATCTTGAGGGATGTCAACTCTAAAAACATTAGCGCTTATCACTGTCAATGTAAATGCCAGAAATTAGCTTTCTTTCATCTGAAAAAGGAATAATTAACTTAGCAACTGTTTCCAAAAGCGCTAATTAATGGGTTTCACCAAGTTGAACTGTCAGGATACATCTTGATCTGAACAGCAGTTGCCTTCCCCTGCCCCCCTGCCTCTTACCCAGGAGGATTGTGTTTCCTCTTAACTTTTTTTTTTCCTGAGACCCCAGTTCACAACAAGCTTCAAAATAATTTGGTAGTGCCATAATGTGAAATATGAAAATTATAAAGCAAGCAGTGTTGTCAATAAATAGTTTTGTGCTTCTCTTGATTGCTGTTATAATAAATGCATGAAACACCTAGAAATAGAGCAAAATGTGGCCACACAGATCCATTGAAATGGAATTACAATAAGGTAATCATCAGATACTGGTAACCCACTGATTTCACAGTATCTACTCTAAATTGGTACTAAAGTGAATAATACCCAAATAGTTTTAGCTCACCAATTATTAATAGCTAGTTCATTTCAGAAAGAAAGAAAAAATGGATAGCTGTGACTTATGGATGATTTTCAGAGCTTATCCAGCAACAGAGCTGTGATAATGGGCAAATAATATTGCCCCCAGTTCAATTACACCACTGACAAGAGACTTTAATCTTTAATCTGGTAAAATTCAGCAACAAACACTGAATGTTGTAAATGAAAATTTTTGAAATCTTAGCTTGCATTCTGAACGTTGAACAATTTTCCTTATATGTTGAATAATCCTTATTAAAAAGCACAACTCTATGATGTTTCCCACAAAAAAAATCATATCAAAAAGTATCCTGAATCTTCAGCCCTTCCAGTAGGAATAATGGCATTGGCCTAGTGATATTATCTCTTTAGTACATGTTTGTCTCTGCCTGAACATGAACTCATGAAGTGGCAAGTCCAATCTTTACTACCAGAACTTGTATGCAGATAACAGCTATTGTCCCTGTTTAGTGGTGTGCATCTTATAAGCTATATTATCTAGCCAGCTTTCAACCCCCTCCTTCCTTCCCTACAATTTGAGCTCATTTACTAAAAATTCATTGGAAACTGTGCAGTAAGAAAGGGAGGGGAACTGTTTTATTAGTGTTATATTATTTTTCATCGTCCCCCTCCCTGTTCCTTCATGATGAATTGCCTTGTATTGAGATGGTAGCTTCAGCCCAGGGATTTAGCAATCTCCTCCTGGTCCTTTGCACAGACAGATGGGAGGGCCCATGTCCTGAGCATGATGGATTAGCTGGAGAAAGCCTGTTGAGTGGAGTTCCATGAAGATTGATGCTTTCTCCTTCTAACAGCATTTCCAAAAAGTTTCTATTACATTTTGATTATGTTCATAGAATCTCACTAGTCTCCAGGAAGATTTTTTTTGCCTTCCTTCTCCTCTCATTGTGTGTATGTGGTCACCAACAACAATGCACCTGCTGTACTCAGTAAGAATATATAGTTTCACTTACTTTTGTTATTGTCTTGTCCACCAAATCTTCTTTAAATAACATTTGCGATAACATAAAGCTAAATGAGAGAGTAGAATCCATTTAGTCCTTGTCTCGTCTAATATGTAATTGCTTATTAATTTATTAGTCACATTTTTCCTCCAGGAACTCAGGATGGTGGGACTTATCTCTTCCCATTTTATCTGCAACATGAAATCTGTGAGATTACAGGTTTCCAAAGATGAAAGAGAATGTAAACATGGGTCTTCCTGGATTCTAGATCCTAGTCCAACACCTTAACTTGATGATCTTTGTCTCTTTGTCTCTTAGTCTTCATATGAACCCTCAGCAGAGAAGGAGCCAAACAAAGCATTGACAGATCTGATTCTAGTCAAGTAGCTCTAGAAGCAAAACAGAAGTATGTTCAGTTCCAGGATCTTCTTCATTATAATCTGGTACTGATCTGTAGTCTTCTTCAGTCAGCCTAGAAAGCAGCATTACTCTATCAAGTTGAAAACCAAATGGAAGGGTGGAGAACAGTCTGGTTAGAGAAGAAGCATCTTGGGAAGGATACATTGCTTAGTTCCACAATCAGGAGAATAGATAGCTACTCAAAGGGTCAATTTCAGGGGATAATTTGGCCTTGTTCCTTTTATGAGTTGATTTCAGGCCATCGTCCTATGTTTAGAGACCCCATTTTTCTGTTGAAGCTTACAATATGTGCTGGACTTTGGTTGCGTGTAGGAAACCTGCACATCTCAAATGTGTATTTGGATTTAAGACTGCCTATTGATCTTGCTGTGAATGCATGTATTGATTTTGATATTGAGCTAGTGATATTTCTACTAACATTCTTGGCACTCTTGTAATAACTCTACACTTGGATGTCTTCATAAAAAGCAGTTAGCTCAAGTTGTCCTATTTGTCATTCTTTGAGTTTCCATCTCCCATGCTTAGTCTGGAAAAGCAATGGCCTGAACATGGGATGGAGCATCTATGGTAGAATTCCACTTCTTACACAAATATACCAGCCAGCCTAATTGCACATGTAAAAAAAGGACAGCTACCATTTTGCACATATGCGAACAGATTTACTAAGGGTATTCAGAGTGATGACTCCCAATTTTATGGGTATACTAATCATAACAGGAGTCATTTGCCTCCCCTTATTATTCTATAGCTGAGGAAGAAGGGGGATTTTTTTTTGCTCTCCATTCTTTGTACCTTTTTATTTGCTTATTTCCCATCCACCCCATGAACCTCTAGATGGAAAGACATTCATAGGACTGAAAATACTCCTATAGAATTTCAGTAATGTACAATGAGCTCAGGCAACGCCCTTGCTACAGGAACAGATACATCTCCAATATGGGTTCTAATTTCATTTGAAATGCTGGAAGACAAAGAGACAGGTATAAATTTTGGAAGTAGAAATTTTCCCAGTTTTGTTTTTTTAAAAAGCCTTATTGCTTAAATTCTAATGAATCAGGAAACTTAATGGCTAAATAGAAACCAGAACTCACATTTTCTTCTCCTGATCTATACTGCAATCAGCATAACATAGCGAGTTTTAATTGGGTATTCATTTTCTAAAACTTTTTTTCTTTTTCTTGTCTGCATTATCACTCACTCACTCACTCTTGATCTCCCCCACTTTGGGGGGGGCAGGGATTGCCTTAAAGACAATCTTGATTTCTGGCCACAACATTCAATATTTTGTCAACATTTTGAGAAGCATGTTCTCACTGCCTTCTTCTTAAGGTGGAGAGAATGTGACTAAAAGTCACATATATGGCTTCTGAACCTAAGGCAGGACTGGAGACTACAGCTTCTATTCCAGCTCCCTTTAACCCAGGGGTGTCAAATTTGATTTCATTGAGGGCTGCATCAGGGCTGTGTTTGACCTTGGGTGGGGGGGGGGGGACTAGGGGGCCATGGCCAGCTCAATGTCACTTGGGTTGTGCTTTTCCAGTGAAAACGGAGCTCAGGAGGGCCATGTGCAGCTCTCCATTTTTGCTGGCAGAGGCACCATGGGCTGGCCAGATCTAAGCACCCCATGAGCTGGATTCAGCCCACCAGCCTTGAGTTTGACACCCCTGCTTTAACCACTCCTGACTTTATCTCCTATAATTTAAAAAAATTCAAAAAAACATTTTTTGTCCCAATTATATGATTTATATATAGCAAAGACTCAATCAACTAAAAACAATTCTCCACTGAACCTCATTACCTCTTCTCATCCAAGTGGATCTTGAATCAGTTTTCCACAAGGCCAATATGAATCTCAACTGTGGATAAGTAATTATCTCCAATAAAATATTCACATTCACAGGATCCAGAGGCATTCACACATATGTAAACCCTGCTGCACCATCCGTTTGGCTCATCCACTTTTTGATCCATTTCCCTTTCTTGAACAAGAAGTTTTGAAGTACTTTCTAGAAGAAAACTCTGATTTATCTGCATTTCTATTTGTATGTTCAATGAATGCGTAGAAACACAAAAATAAAATGATGCAATCAAGTTATTGGATTGTTAAGATTCTTATATATAGTAATTGTCATTGCTCTTTACCCTTCTCATTCAAAGCCTTTCCTTGAGCATATAGACCCATCAAAGAATTTGGTGGGATTTTCTATTTTTATTTTTTAAATTTTATTTTCTGCATTTGTTACCCAGGCAAATTACAGATGAAAGCACCAACTACAAAAGCTATTACTCAGAACAGTATCTTTCCAACTGCTGGACTTGGACTGAACAGCTTGTAGTTAATTTGCTATATAATCACAGCCTGCAACAGGAAAAGCAAGTGATTCAGCTGTGCTAATATTATGAAAGGGGAAGTTAACCATAGAGATAAATCCTGAAGAGCTGCAGCTGGGATAAAAGACATCAAAATAAATGAAGTTGAAGCCAGGTTTCCAGTCCTGAAAAAGTGGCCATTTGGATATTCAAATGAAAAAGTGTCCTTTAGCATTAAAGCATGTGTGGAAGTTGCAATTGGATTACAGGGCTATCTCTGAGATGATTGAAAATTAAAAAGAAAACTCATCATGTGTTTATAGTTGTGCTTGAGGCTTCCTGTTTATGTTACCCTTTTGTCTTCTGACTTTAAAAAACTAAATTTTAATAGGCAAGCTGCTAGTTTGTATGCTATAGTGAAATCTCATGGTTCAGGACTGTGTAGATCAGAGGGTGTCAAACTCAATTTCATTGAAGGCCTCATCAGGGTTGTGTTCGTTCTCAGGGGTCTCCATTTTTGGCTGGAATGGCCTCCTAAAACCCTCTGCCAGTGAAAATGGAGTTCGGGAGGGCTGGTGGCGACCCTTGCAAACTCCGTTTTCAGCAGGGACAGCCTCCTGCAACCTTCTGCCAGCGAAAACAAATCTCTGACTGGAAATTCCTTATAGAGTTTTTGCTGGGGGGGGAAAGAGAAAATGAACTTGTGATTTATGGGTTTAAAGATTACAATGGGTCACTTATGGAAAGAAGGAAATTATGATATAACCTTCAAGAAAAAAGGTAAAATATAAATGTATTTATAACTGCTGTTAAAAAGATCAGAAGGCACTTCTTTATCTTTTTTGTTTCTTTTTTCTCTTTTTTTCTCTTTTCTTTCTAATTCACTATTCTCCTTTTCTTTACTTTTCTAATATCAGCATTGTTTTTATCTTGTTAAAAATCCCTACAATAAAATTATATTTTAAAGAATAAAAAATATGTATGTATATAATTTTATTATGAACCCAGATTTCAAGACAGAAGACCATTCAAAGCAGCATACAAAACTATGCTACTAAAGAACAGATAAAAACTAAAGTAAATATGACTGATTAATAATGTTAATAAGAATAGTACAAAACAGAATCATAGAAATATGTATTTGTTGTATTTATATCCCATTTTTCCTATAGGAGTTCAAGGCAACATATTGTGGATAACTCTCCTCCCAATTCCCTACAATAGCTCTATCGGGTAAATAAAATTAAGAAAGTAGCTGATCTTTCTTAATTTGATGGACGTGAACCTGAGAGATCACGCAAAAGCATCATGGGCTGATTAAAGGTAATGACAAACCATTTTACATTATTGCAAGAGAAGTACTTTGACATGTTCATGAACCATCAGAAGTTCAAGCTCGATTTGAGGGACTCTTTACCCATTTTAGTATTTAACATTGAGTGGATGAAGGTACCATGCTTGTAATTACAATTTAATACATTTTAAAGTTTTCATTGCACAGCTAATCTCCATCATAATAGTATCTTCATGACTTCAAAGAAATAGTTGTCAGGGAGAGACAAGCTCATAAATTATGGAATTGTCAAGACATGAATATATTATACTTTGACTGCAAGGCTCTGTTCCAAGATAACCTTTTGCACAATCATTTTCACATAAAAATTAGGAATGTTGAGAATCTTTTCTTCCAAAACCTAACTTATTGTTTCTTTCCTTTCTTTCTCAAAAGTTTTACTATCATACTCATGTTCTCCTTGCTATTCATTATCACATTTCCTTTTATGACCAAATGCAAAGTTGGCTTTTCTTTAGGTATTCTTACTTTTGAATCTTGCTGAAGCTCAGTTTCAACCATACAAGAACTAATTCATTCATAAATAAATTGATTAGATCTGAAAACATATGGCTAGTTTACATGCACTGATTGCATCCATAAGGTTTCATAGTCAGATCATTATGGTGGATAGAATAAAAATACAAATAGAACTTGCCAAAGTATGTATATATTAGATATTATGCAATCATTAAATAATAGTTGTGTGGTCATTTTGTCAATACTCTACAAATAAAGTTTAGATCATCTGTTCCCACTGATAGATTGACTTGAGCCAAATTAGAAATGTTAAAGGAAAAATAAAACACACAAGCAAGAAGTTGCTGAGAGGTGAGCTCCATGTGAGATGGAAGAGATGAAGCATCAGGTAGTTGATTATTTTAGTAATAGCCCCTGTATTAAGAACATCTTACTCTGCAGTGAACACCTCCCCTCATGTTTCATTAGGTGATAAAAACCATACTTGTCTCATAAGATTTTCGCAAAGATCACAAACTTTGTGATTGAATTACTTTGAGGAATTATAGTTTTTTACTATTTATTGTTATGGGTTTCATTTGTCTCAGACTTCAGAAGAAGGGTGGTAGGTAAATGTTTGAATAACTAGAACTTGTTCAATTCTTGAATCATACACTAAACTAATAGCGTTTGATAAATATTTAGATGAAGTGAATTTTGGAACAATAATTAATCATTTAAAGAGTGGAAATGGCTGAATGCCTGCTCAGTTTTCTCCTAGCTTATAGCTGGGCAAATTCAAGGTCACTATTCTTCCTTTTTTTGATTTTTTTTAATCTGTAAATTACATTTGGACATGTCACTTCTTCAAATAAGTGATGCCATTAAACTGAAAAATGGTCTTTGATAGTTTCAAAGCATTCTACTCCCTTCAAAATGCAACATACATGATTCTTTTTAGCCATCATCCACAAATTCCATGAATTAGTTATATGTCATCTGATGGACAATGTTTTAATTCTACCTAAAACAATTTCATTGGGTAAATACAATGTACATTTGTAACACTAAATCTTTTTATAGTTCCAAAATACCTATTAGATATTCCAGTGATGGTCTCCTATTCCAATGTTTTCATCCATTTTAAACATCTATTGCCTGTATTCAATTGTATATTTTTCCTTCTGTTAGTGCTAGAGAAAACTATATATACTAAGGACCTTTTTTGCCTTCAAATGTGTTGGCTCCAAAGATAATCCTCCATGTCAGTCAGCAAAATTAATTCAGTTCACACAGTTAATCATTGAATGGATAGGATGAGGACACCCGAGGAGTATATTTAAAGAACAATGAACATAAAACACAACAGTGGGAGGAAAACGAGAAGGGATTGGGAGGAGTCTCAATTGCTATTCAGGAACAAGAAAAGAAACCAAAAGAAAGAGGAACTGGGTTGAGTGAGATGAAAATGGGCAATTAGAATTCCTAAAATGCTGGTGTTGTAGTTTCTGTTCCTCAGTCTAAATAATCGACAAGGGACTGAAATTTGAAATTAATCAAATAAGAATTCTAAGACATGTCAGAAACTGGAAAGCAGTTTATATAATCCATTTCCTCAAGTGGATTGAGAAGATAGCATCCGCACCTATGTTCATGAACTGAAGCGGAATGGAGGACAACTGTAATAACTATGCCAATAAAGTGATGACAAATAAAGTATGTAATTTTTTATTGTATAGATTTTGGAATTTTACCACCTCAGAGCATAACCCAAACTTTTATTTTTTATATTTTCTAACCAAAACTGTATGAAAATATTTTCTGACTAGTTGAAAAAATTAGTTTAACATTTTAGTTCAGATATAATGTTATTTATGCAACAATGGAAAGCTGACTAGTTACAGCAGTCATTTATCCCAAATATAAATGGTTGAGGTGGACTTTGGTCAGTTGAAACAACATTCACCATGGCTGACTTAGAAATAAAGAAAAATTAGTCAGGGTTGGCACCTATGACATCATTAACCATTACACCTCTCCAAATGTTATTAAAATAGCTCTCGTTTTTAGAAGGGTGATGCAAATAAGGAACAGGTGCACAAGTACCTGTAGATGAATCGCTGTGGGGTTAACTTGCTTTAAAACTCAGACATGCTGAATGAGAAATGGGGCAATTTCAACCACATGGCACCTATTTAATCAGGCATGGGAAAGCTTAATAATTTACCCTACAAAGCTCTATTTGTTTTATCATAAACTGAGTTAATCTCATAGGTGAAGGCAGATTGACAGCCTAATATGTCAAGACTGATTTCTGTTTTTACAAAAGTGGCCTAAAATATCACATGACTAGGAAGTGCCTGAATCTGATGGAGATAGTAAAGATGACCTTGATGGAAATAAGTAGGATTTGTTACCTAAACAAAAGAAGCCAAAGTAGTTTTACTAAGTTCAGAACTTTGAGGTAACATTCAGAAATGACTCAGTTGGATGCTAGGAGGAGGAGGAGCAGGAGGAATAGCACAATCAGACTTGCAAGATTGTCTTATTATAGCTTATCTCAATGAAGGTACTTTTAGTTTTCCTATGGAATTGATCTTCTGCTCTGGTCTATCTACAGTAGTGGAACTGACATCAGGCCATTAAATGGGAATCATATAGATTTTGATCATCCATCTATTTAACTGACAATTCAACTATTTATCTTCAATGCCTAATAAAAATGTTACCAATCGATTATTATCAGGCATTTATGAGTACAACCTTTTCAAAGTTGTTTTGCCAGTGAATTTTGCACTAGGTATGCAGAAAAGTTAATGTATATACCCATAACACATTGATGTGGAGTTAGTTTAATCTTATGTTTAACTGGCTCAGTTTGGGATTAAATTTAGTCCAGTGAAGGTCAATTAATCTCCAAGATTTCCCACAACACACTCCCCTACCACTTTCTAGAAGAAGATGGACAATAACCATCCTAGCAGATGCATGGAGCAGTACTATCTTTCGAGGTTCTTGACTGAGTTTAACATAGAAAAGAATTGTTAAATAATTCACACCTCAGTAACTGGAATGCCAAGGTATTTCAGTTTTATGGCAGATAATTTTTGGCAGATCTAGCATGACATTAGCCTACTATTTAAGAAATTGAGAAATTTACAGCTAAAGAGATTGTAGTGTCACATCCAGCTATTCCTCCAACCTTACATCATCCCATCACATCTTTTAAAATTATGCACCCTAAAGATATAGAGCTGACAAGTCAAGAACTTTAGGATTCATGTCATCTGGCTATTTCAGTGAAATAGTGTAGCTTTAGAATAGAGCTTTCAGCAGAGGTGCTGTGAAAAAAAATGAGTTAACAAATATAAACTGTGCACTGTCTCTGATATACAAAAGCTAAAATACACATTGCTAGCAATTTACTGGTTTCTGAACTACTTTGAGATGCTAGGCAATGGACAGTAAGCCATGTTTTGAGCAAATATCTGCAAAAATATAAATTCAATTGTCTTATTCAAAATATACAAAAATGAAGAAACTATCTCTGGAAATTTAGAGAATATCTTTTCCAAATAAACCTTAGCTTCATACTATACCTAACTTGAATGTAACTTCCAAAATGGAAACTTGACTATAGCTAGAAAATACATCACAGCAATCTGTTAAGAACAAGTCAGGCTAAATGATAAAAATAGATAAAAACATTTTGCGACATTATCAGCTCATATCACATACAAATGTATACATACCCATAAAGATGCTATTCTAGACTCTAAAGCACAATAAACAATGTAGAAGATGTTAGGATTTGGCAGACTTTTAACTTATCAATTGGTTATCACTTGCCTCAAATCTAGTGATGCAGAATCCTGCTCTTTTAGTTTAGGTTATAGTATTTGAAACTATAATGGTGTTTGAATATAAGAACTATCAATGACCATAGTGAATATTCCAATTACATGGAAATTATTAAAACTCCATAAACTTCAAAGGATTTCCACCCACTCTTCCACAGTCCACTGTGTCAGCAAGTCTTTGAAGGAGACTTTAGAATGACTGTTCTTGTACATCAAGCAGTGAAGGAAGGTGACAGGCATCCTACTGACAAAGCAGACACATTGTTAGCTTCAACACTGACAGCTTCCTGAACATGGGGACTTCCGATAGTAGTAGTCAGCAAACTGTATCTATTAAACCTGGGTTAATTGTTAACCTTAGAGTTAAGAGAAGGAAAAGAAGTAGCTGAGGAAGATGAGAGGCAAAACAAGACTTTCCAGGCCTTCAAAATGTCATTCAACTTCTTGTGATGAATTGGCTTGTTCATTCTATTGTTTCCAACCTACTGCTCTACTGCAGGTAACGTGATGAGACCAGCAGCATCCCAGCAAGAAGCTTGATTCTTTAGTCTTGATTAAAATAGAGAGCTTCCTCTGTTTCTTCAACAGGGAGAGATCAATGTTCACTTTTAAAAATCTGAAAATCCTGTAACTTTCTCTACAGAAAATGAAATATAGTTATTATTTAAGCATCATAGAAGCCTTGTGGCAACAGCCAAAGACTTTTGGCACACTTTAACAACTATCAAGGAAGGAAGGAAGGAAGGAAGGAAGGAAGGAAGGAAGGAAGGAAGGAAGGAAGGAAGGAAGGAAGGAAGGAAGGAAAAAGGAAAGAAATAGAGTGAGAGAGGAAAAAGAGAAGAAGGAAGTCTTTGATGAAGGCAGAATGCAATGAGACACATATATATTATTTATATATTGCAAATCAAGTTCAATTCTTAGTATTTAGTTAAGCTCATACTGCTCATTTTGTAAAGACTGTTATTTTTCAGAGTTGTTTTCTATCTGTCTGCAGTCAGACTTTGGTTCTCCAGTAAAACTGTCTAAAAGGGCAGCTATATATTTAAACTGTTTTTCATAGTTTGGCCACATAGAACACTTGAAATGAAATCCACTGAAATGGTTTAGACATCAACACAACCAATAACATTGCAACCAACTGGGCATTACTTTTCTAAATAAAAGTACATGTAGGGTGATGAATTTGGTAGACTTCCTTTTTATGCTAGAAATAAAAGTACCCTCTGTTCTTTGACTGTTAAATAGATAAGAATAAAAGGATGAGAAAGATAACTACACCTTGCCTGATGTGAAGCTAGCTTTTTGCTCACTTTAAATGAGTTCTGTGAGTCAGGATAGACTGGGGAAATAGATCCAAGGATTTACATTTAAGCTTTGAATTTTGCAAAAATGTGAAGTCATATATCTGTAAAGATCTATTAAACAAGAACATCACCAACAAATAAACATTGATAAGTGACTACGTTAAGGGATTTTCATGACCTAACCAGTGTACACTTCTGTGCAAGTGACAAAAAAAAACCCCATACTGACTTTTAACTCCACAATTTACTGGTACGGGTTTACAATGGCAGATAAAGGAGCAGGTTTATTCATTTGGCAGTTATATGTTTCACAAGAACCAAGCATAGCATTTAAGAATGAAAACAGAGTTTAAAGCAAAGCGTTTAGGATAGTAACATATAGAATTTAAAGCTAAATTTCTACTTAAGAAGACATTTTCTACTTGGAAAGAGAAAACTAAAAGATAGATGAGACTGAAAGTACACCTCTGTTTTTCTGCACACAGAAAAAAATGATGTTACATGGCACAGGTAGATCTTTCCTGGACAAGTCCAGGCACTATGCTTCAAGGAATCTGGTTGGTTGTGGTAGGTAAAGAATAACAAGAGAGAACACATATTATTATCTGTGGTAAGAATCAGTTCCTTCTAGACCAATTGTCAAACCTGAAGTGAGCCTGGCTGAGGAGGCTTCAGGGTTGCCACAAGGAAGAAAAAGGGACAGGAAGAAGGGAAATAGATAGTTGGGGTTTTGTAGTAAAAAAAATGTTTTTCCTGTGAGAACCAAGGACATTCCAACAGGTGGCTGGGAGAGAAGGAGTGAAGAAACCAAGCAACCGGCCAGCACCTCGATTGGACAATGTGACTGATAACTTGGAGAAAGAGGAAAATTTTACTTTTTAATTAGGTGAAAAATCGTGGAAAGCTTTAGAGTCAGTTTTTACCAGTTGTGCCAATTTGAAGTATCCAATAAATAGTTGCTTGAGGAATCTACCTGCCTCATAGTTCTTCTTTCTTTGGGTGCATTACTTGGAACGCTGACATCAATCTATTTTGGAATTCTAAGGGGGCAGTGAGATTTTCTTGACGATGACCTTGGAATTTTCCCTTCCTGGAGCATTTATCGAAATTATTTTACAGTAGACCATCATAGTCTCACAAAAAAATCTAGTTAACCATCGAGCTCCTAACCTTTGAATTATAACAGCATTTTACTCATATAGATCACATTGGCTTTAATTTAGAATGCTAATGTTGCCATTTGCAGAAAAAAAATAATTCCAAGTACTGTATTTAATCCTATGATTGTGCCATTGCTGCAGTTTTATTTCATAATTTTGGTGAATGGTCTTCTTGCTCCATCCAGCTATAATCGTCAAATCAACAAATCTTGATCAGCTTTAGGAAATAGCAAAAAATGTTAAATGTAGGTACTGAGTATAGTTCTTATGCAAAAAGGGGCATGGAATTATATAGATTTAGACTATAGAAGATAAAGCTAAAAGTGCAGCATAGGTGCATTCTACACCCATGCCACATTTATGATACAATGGACTGTGACATAAAATAGGAGAAAAAGTTGTGTTCGAATTTCTCTGAAGAATAGGGCAGTCTTAGATGGCTGGATCTCTTTGATTGCCTTGGATATTCATTCGTTGATAGAAAGCAATATTGCCACTCTGACTTCTTCTGCATCTATAAAATTGACCTTTTATAATTCTATCATTGGAGGAGATACATGAAATAGTGATGACCATCATGTTCATATTTTGAAATCTCAGCTGATGGTATTCCACTGGTGCTGGTCTTAAACAGACATTTTGATTGGTTGCAGACACTGAGGGGAAAGACCATATGGCTTAGGGATAGAACAGCAGTCACCATTAAAAATGAAGCAGATGGTGGCACCTATACATCATCAGATGTTTTTAATCACCTATTTTTCTTCATTTTTTTCCTAATCATACACATTTTGAAATCAATGCTGAGGACTGTGTAGGTGTGAAATTCACAAGGTTTATAATGGCAGGTGTAATATTTGGTTTAACACAGAGTTGAAAAGTTCATGTGTTAAGAAAACATAGCACCTGCAAGAAGGAAGCTGTAAAATCAAAAATCGGGTTAAAAGAATTTAGTAATTTTATAATTAAAAGCTGCTCCTTAGAAGCACTGTCAGGCTGCTATTCATGTGGCTATGCAACCAGAAAGGAGCTTCCAAATGGACATATCCAAAACAATTAGAGCAACATGTCAGGAAGGAAGGTCTGACCTTTTACACGGTGCATAATATTTATCTAATGTTTTATCATAGTCTGCATCACCCCTATTGGAGGTATTGGAGGATAGGATATCCATATCCATGTGCAAATGTTAGCCTTTCCACTGGTAAAGAGGTAACATAAGATGTTCAAATGTACCATGAAGTTTCTCCAAATGAAAATGCTATAATATATTGGGATTTGGTAACTTATAGAAAACTAGAAATATAGAAATAAATATGAAACATGTTCATTGTGTAATATGTATAATTATAGATAGATGGTGCATGTGTGACTTGCATGCTTGCTCCCTTTGTTATTATCATGTTTTAGGGTTGTGATGAGATCAAGACTTGAGGAACAAAATGTGATATGAAACATAGATCTCTTGTGGGTGCAAAGGGATTCAGGACTGATGACGTGCTTGAACCTTCCCTCAACTCAGCCGGATCATCTCCTACACTTGTTCATATAAGTATGGGCAGCCAGGAAGATTTCATGCTAATGAAAAGATACATAATAGAAAACAACAACTTTCCCTTATGCCTTCTGTTGCATCCAAAAACTGAGTTACCGGTAGCTCAAAAATGCTAACCCCCACCCCCCCCAAATTAGGAAGAAATTTCAAGCACAGTGAAAGCACTTTCATTGTGCTTTTATTTCAAAAAATAAAAGATTATTTTGCAGTAGAAGAAAACACTAGAGAAATTATAAAGCAATTATGTTGCTTCAAACAAAGGATTGCTCTTTGTAAAGTTAAATATGCAGCCACACTGGTTTACTCTCTGACTCCCTTTAGTCTTATTTCATGATTAATTCAATTTATTCTTTGCCTGTCTGTTCAAGCAAGTAGTCTTGGAGAGCGTTGGGATGAGAAAGAGCTAAGATGAACCTGTTGCAAAATAGAATTGGACTGCCTAAATTTAGTCTATAAGTGCTGCAATTTGTACAACAAAAGTTGCATGATGAGCCTGAAAAAAATATACATGTCAGTAGAATTTGTTTTGCTTGAATCTTATAGTGCAGGTTTAAGTTGCTCAGATGTTAGCTTTGTACAGTGTATCGGTATCCATTATCATATATGAAGACCGACCTCTAAAAGTTGAATATAAGACTTGATCTTAAATTCTCTTCTTTTATTAAAAAAAATGAAGTGAAGGAAGGATTAAAGAAACATAGCTAGTTCCAGGGGTGGGCTGCTACAGGTTCGCCTGGGTTTGGGAGAACCCATAGCTAATATTATGTTATGACCGGTTTGGAGAACTGCCAAATCCCACCCCTGGATGGCCCCGCCTGCCCCTCCCCTCCCAGGAGTCTCCACACAGCCCGTTTTGGATGCCAGGTAAGTGTAAAGCTCACGTGGAGGCTTGGGGAGGGGGAAAACAGGCCTCCCAGAAGTTCTGGAAGGCTGGAAACAGGCCTCCAGAGGACGTCCGAAACATGGGGAAGCAGTTTTCACCCTCCCAGAGGCTCAAGGAAAGCCTATGGAACCTGGAGAAGGCAACACCCACCCACCCCGATGCAGGAGACTGAGTAGGCCACGCCCACCATGGCCACGCTCAACCAGCAACTGGGCAGAGAACCTATTGCTGAAATTTTTGAAGCCCACCCCTGGCTATTTCTATGTTTGTAAAGTAAAATGCTTTATTGGTGTTAGATTGCTTGGTCAAGTAGTAATGAACAATATTCTACAATACAATTGTAATCTACAATATTTTTTGGATTTTTTTTAACAAACTAGTTTTTCAATATTCAATAATTTGAATTAGATATACAGTATGTTTTGAACCATCTGCTTATTAGTACCTGAGATAGTTTCCTACTTCATAGCCGCACCTTGAACATGTCCCTTGTTAAGCCATTTAACCTGGGCATGGATTGGGCAGCAAGCACGAATCTCAGGAGTATGTAACACCTTAATATGTGGATATACTATACTGTGTGGTGTAGTTGTTGCACTCCATTTGTGAAGGCTACAATTAATTAATACACAGTTAATTGGCTATATAAATACATACTAACCTGGTATCTTCGATTATTACATTAATCAATGAATGAAGAATTAGAGCTTTCCTTACTATCCCCATAGACTTCCAACAGAATAGGTGTGTTTGTGCATATATATGAGAGGAAGAGACAGAAAGGAAGAGACACTAACATTGTCAGTGTCTAGGTAATAGCATCAGTGCTAAATAATACTGTTCAACTGTTCCACTGTTCAACTCTGAGATACAATCATTCTCTTCTATTAAAATTCAGAATATTAATAGACAATTTAATAAAAATACAATCAGAACAATAAGATCATCCAAGAAAAGTAATGCTGACTTTTGGCCAATAAAATTAGTATTGCTTATCTTTGCCAAAATTAAGGAGAAAATGTCAAAAATAAATAAATAATCAAAGACAATTCATCAGTTCATAGAAAAGGCAGGTTTTCAAACATGAGGTGGTGATGATGGTGATGGTCATTCCACACTACTGATGGCGCATATGAATGGATGAGGCTTCAATTACACTGTCTGGATTGCTATCTTAATCTTTGTTACTAACTCTGTATACATCCATTGGACCAGGACTGGCAATGTGTGTTTAAATCTTCTCATGTCTATGGTTGCCCTACAGCCAATTCCTACAAAGTTATTCCTACATGCTCCCCATGGCACTTCCCATGAATCCTCAGTGTCTGCTCTAGGGGCTCTAGAGTCCCTTTAGATTTTGTGGGCATACAACAAAAATGAGGGATGCCTCTTGAATTCTGCTGTCCCCTTGGATTTAATCCAGGCTTGGTGTGCAGTAGCCACTACTTCCATGGAATACATTCCCAGAAGAATTCCACTACTAAGATATACCTGCCAACAGGTCAGTAGCAAGGACATGAAATTGTGCCATGGTCTGGGCATGCAAACTTTGCCAATTTATTGCCACTCGCCAGCACATCCCAATGTTGCTTTTCAAAAGCAACTGGAGTTTTTTTCTTTGAAAACATCTCGCTTCTCATCCAAGAAGCTTCTTCAATCAGAACTAAAGGAACTTCTTGAATGAGAAGTGATTTTTTTTTTAAAAAACTAAGAAAGTCCAGTTGCCTTTTGAAAAGCATCTTTGGGACAACCATGTCTTGGATGATTGAGGATCTCCATAGACACTTCCCAGCACATTTCTGAAGGTCTAAAGGGATAGCTCCAAGCGCAGCCATTAGTAACTGCACTATTTGGCATTGTGGGAATAGTGCATCCAAGCTAAGAAAGCTTTACAAGAAAGTCTCCTTGCATTTAGTTAAAAAAAAATACTTTTAAATAGCCAAATGTGATAATAATTGCTTTTACATAGCACCTGTGACTTAGCCATTGTCTACCTTAACATTTTTGCTACCTGGGGAAAATTTTGCCTACTACGTTATTAAAACCAGTAGTCATAGCAGAAAGCAAGAAAATAATTCTGAATTCAATTGCTCTGTATAAGCTTTTCTACTGCTTTTTATTAACGTCTCCCACCAATTCCAAGAAAAGAAGCACCAATTGATTTTTTTCCCCATTGGTATAAGATGTGAGCTTTTCACTGATGGGCCATTTGTTTGAGCCCCTCTTCATTGACTGGTGCTAGCAATTTCCAGTTTTTCTGTCAATGTCTAAAGGAGGAAATTAGCAAAACTCTTGAATTTCACTTGGGGAAGGAAGGAGCCACTATTTCACTGATCCTCTAATTAATAATGGATATTGTCTTGGGAATGTTGGGAGGCTGGGGTTTGGTAGATATGGATGATGCTGTGCAATCTTGATTTGAGAAATGGTTAGTGGGTCATCCTTACAGTGGAGCAAACAGGACAGGCAGATAACCCATATCTGCATTATGAGGGGGACTAGTTAAGGAATCTGTTACAGCACATGAAAATTTTAAACTAATTTTCCAAACTTGTCTAAGGCTTAACAGTACATACGTACGAGCTCTGAGCTCTGACAGGCGGGCGAAAGAAAGAAAGCACTTTAGACAGTGGGATGTCGGGGGAGAGGGGAGCTGTCCTGAGTTCTGACAGGCAGGCAAAAGAAAGCGGCAGCCCACCAGCAGAGGCGGGCAAAAGACCCACCTCTGCTGGCAGGCTGCCGCGGATACAGAGGCGGGCGAAAGAAAGTCTCTTTCGCCCGCCTGAGCTGGCGGGCTGCTCTCCCTGCCTCTCCTACCATCTTCCTTCTCTTCACTCATCTCAAACAAACACACACACACACACACACACAAAGTTGCACCAGGAGGATTAAGTTTGAATTCCTCCCCCTCCCTCTGACCCACACGTACACGTACCTTTTCTTTTCCAGCTGTTTCACAGAGGATTTCAACTCTGCTCTTGCCTGCCATCATGAAAATGTAAAAATGTAAAAGGAAAAAGGAAAGAGCTGAGGTCAGGCTGGACTAGTTGCTGCCAGAGTCGCCATGGGTGACTCTGCTTAACTGTTTAAAAAGCATCTAAGAAAACGCCCTCTACAGGAGGAGGCAAGTGAACCACGTGCCTCATCTACATCAGGAATTTTTCAGCTTTTAACCCTTGCTTAACTCTGCTCAAGTGATCATAAAGTCAGACTAGATGAGGCACGTGGTTTTCCTGCCTCTTCCTGTAGAGGGTGTTTTTTAGAGGCTTTTTTAAACAGTTAAGCACTAAGCAGAGTCATCCACTGTGACTCTGGCAGCAACTAGTTCAACCTTTTTCCTTTTACATTTTTTTTTCTTTTCATGATGACAATGGTGAGGCTCTGCCTCCCCTGCCTCCCCTGTCTGCATGTCCCTGGTACGTACGTACGTACGTACGTATGTACATACATACATACATACATACATACATACATACATACATACATACATAGAGGTATTTCACGAGAAGAGTACTCCACTCCTCTACTCACAACAAAATACCCTATGCCACCAGGCTTGAATTTTTGGGTTTGGAAAACCTAGAACTATGCTGCCTATGGTTTGACTTAAACGTAGTATGCAAAATTATCTGCTACAATGTTCTACCTGTCAATAGCTACTTCAGCTTCAACCACAATAATACAAGAGCAAACGATAGATACAAACTCAAAGTAAACTGCTCCAAACTCAATTGCAGAAAATATGACTTCAACAACAGAGTGGTCAGTGTCTGGAATGCACTACCTGACTCTGTTGTTACATCCCCAAACCTCCATAATTTTAACCTAAGACTGTCTACTGTTGACCTCACCCTATTCCTAAAATGTCTGTAAGGGGTGTGCATAAGCACACCAGCATGCCTACTGTCCCTGTCCTACTGTCTTCATTTATTTGTACCCATTTACTGTGTTCATATTTATGTTTATGCATATATACTGTATGTACGTATGTACGAACGTACATACATACATACATACATACATACATACATACATACATATGCTGGTCTTGTTGTATTTGGGTCTTTTCCTATGTAAGATTGAGATTGTCTTGGCAACATTTCAGTGAGGTCTCACCATCTTCAGGCTGGGTTTTGGGTTTAAAGCATGGTCAGAGCTGCCGTCTTTCTATAAATCTTGGTGGGGTGTGTGTGTGGAGTGCTGGCTTTGTTTCAGTAAGTGGAATGATTGGTTGTGTGGTTGTTTCCTGATTGGTAGATTGGTGCTGATTGATGCTGGCTGTGTGCCCATTATTGTTTCGTGTGGTGGGTGGGGCTCATTTGTTGACTATGGCTGGTTTCTAGATGTCTGGTAGGTGGGAGGTATCGTCACGTTTATTCACGTTGAAGGGGTATTTCTCTATTTCAATAGCTTCCATAATTATTCTCTTGTTGAAGTGTTCAGTTTTGGAGATTAACCTGGTTCCTTCAAAATTAATTTCATGTCCTGTAGCTTTAAGGTGCTAGAAAAGGGAGGAAGATTTTTCTTTTTTTCTTAGTGCGTTCTTGTGTTCTGCGATGCGTGCATTTATTCTCCTGTTCATTTGTTCTATGTATGTTGCAGGGCAGATTTTGCATGGTATTTCATAGACCCCTTGGTTTTCTAGCTGGATTTTGTCTTTAGAGTTTCTTAAGATGTTGGCTATTTTTTGGTCAGTGTTGAAGACTGTCTTGATATTGTGTTTGTGGAGAATTTTGCTGATTTTATCTTTGGTGCCTTTGATTAAATCAGCCCTAGTCAACAAACGAGCCCCACCCACCACCCAGGCCGTTACAACACGAAACAACAACGGACACACAGCCAGCACCAATCAGCACTAATCTACCAATCAGGATACAACCACACAATCAATCATTCCACTTACTGAAACAAAGCCAGCACTCCACACTCCCCCACCAAGATTTATAGAAAGACAGCAGCTCCGACCACGCTTTACCACCTTGAAGATGGTGAGTGAGACCTTGCCGAAACGTTGCCAAGACAATCTCAATCTTACATGGGAAAAGACCCGAATACAACAAGACCAGCATACCTACACCCGTGAAAATCTACACATATATAGATATGATTTTTAATGCAAAATATAGTTTGGGATAAGCAAGCCTCCTAACTTGAGCGGTTAGATGGTTGTTTTTTAAAAAAATAGAATGCTGTTTGGGAAACGAATTTAATTTCTGCTCTGAAGCAAGGCTGAACAAAAATTATTGTTCTTATTAATGTATAAAAGGCCCTTGGCTGGAAAAGAAATGAAAAATAAAATATTTCACTCAGGAATCAAAGCCCTTAGTTGAAGAATTCAGGCAGTTGTTAAAAACAATTTTAGATAAGAAGTGTCATGCCTGCAAATTTCAGCTCTCTGAACACTGAATCTCTCGTTCACAAGTTGATGTACTCAGCAGAAGTCTCACAGTCAGGACTAAGTAAGATTTGTCTTGCTATTGCAGACATGAATGCAATATGTTGAAAATGTACAGTAGATATATTATGGTTCTGTGAGTTCTAGGGCTTAAACTTTATACTCCTTCTCCCACTTTTCTGAGCCAACTAATATTCATTTTTTTCTTAATAGTCATAGAGGTTACCTGATTTGTGTTAGCAGGCTCTCCAAGAGGGGAGCTACTGGTTCTTGGCTTGTAAAGAAATAGACTGGACTGGACTAGACTAGACTAGACTAGACTAGACTAGAATTGAATTGAATTGAATTGAATTCTTTATTTACCAAGTGTAATTAGACACACAAGGAATTTGTTTCCGGTGCCTAAGTTCTCAATGTACATACAACAATAGTGATAAGCAGCAAAGTTATAGTGATAAGATAAGGAGATAGGGAATAGGGAAGATGAGAATAATTATGGTAATACTATCAATACTGTTTGACAGTGTTGTGGGAATTAGTTTTTTAGCAGAATGATGGCATGGGTGGGGAGAACTGTCCATGTGTCTAATAGTTCTGAGGTGGAGTGAAGTGGTAGGATTCAAAAAAAATTACTACGGGTCCTGTGGGCATGGCGTGGCTTGGTGGGCATGGAAGGGGAAGGATACTGTAAAATCACCATTCCCTTCCAACTCCAGGGGAAGGTTACTGCAAAATCCCCATTTCCTCCTGATCAGCTGGGATTCAGGAGGCAGAGAATTGATGGGGGCAGGGTCAATCAGAGGTGGTGTTTACCGGTTCTCCAAACTACTCAAAATTTCCACAACCAGCTCTCCACAACCTGTCAGAACCTGCTGAATACCACCTCTGGTACAATGCCCTATAGCAGTCATTCTGAGGGTAGACGTTGAAACTGTTTATGTCCAGAATGGGAGGGGTCGGTAGATATTTTCACAGCCCTTTCTGGTGTATGAAAATTTCATTCCTTATAGCATATCTCTCTTGTTTTTTCCACTTTACCCTCTGAATTTGGAGGTATCAGGTGCTTCTTCCTTCTCTCTGGCTGTCAGGGCAACCTTTATGCTAGAAGAGTTGCTTGGCACCTTCATTGATACAGTTGAACTACCAGGTGGTTGTTCAGAGACCTGCTGCAGCTACTCAGAGTAAAACAATATTGGATTAGATGGATTAATTGCCTAACTTGATATAACTCTGCTTCCTAGGTGGGAATCAGACATAACACGCTTAGAAAAGATGTGCCACTTTGAACTAAGGTAAAGGAAGCTACAATTTATTAATATTCTCTCTTCTGAGGAAAGCAGAATTTTGATGTCTGATTTCCCTTGGAACTTTAAAAAAAATTAGTATAATATAAACTGAAATAATTTGAAATTTATTCATAAATGCTAGGATTCATAAATGTTAAGAAATAAGAACCGGAGAGAAGATTCTAGCACTTCCCTTTGCAATGATGTAACATTTTTAAAAAGAGAAGATCACATTTTGTTACCCTTGTAGCCCAAAATGGTATTGTGTATCATAGGTAAAGGTAAAGGTTCCCCTTGCACATATGTCCTAGTGATTCCCAACTCTAGGGAGAGGTGCTCATCTCCATTTCAAAGCCGAAGAGCCAGCACTGTCCGAAGACGTCTCCGTGGTCAGATAGCCAGCATGATTACATGTCGAAGGAGCAGGGAACGCTGTTACCTTCCCACCAAAGGTGGTCCCTATTTTTCTACTTGCATTTTTACATACTTTTGAACTGCTAGGCTTTCAGAACCTGGGACAAGTAACAGGAGTTCACTCCGTTATTCAGCACTAGGGATTCGAACCTCCTAACTGCCAACCTTTCTGATCGACAAGCTCAGCGTCTTAGCCACTGAGCCACAACTTCCCTTATTGTGTATCATAGTACATCACATTCTTGTCAATTCACCCTATTACATACAATATACAACCATATTCATTTTTTTTAATCAAGAAAAATATATTGGCTATTTTTTGTTTGAACTTTTACAAGTGTCTCCATTTTAATTCCTTTCTTTCACAAAATATTATTACATTTCAAAAGAATTCAAAATATGGCAATGAAGTTTCCTTCAGACAGATGTTCTGCAAAAACAATAACAAAACCTACAGCATCATATTCAATGTCCCATGTGCTTGTGTTTATTGAAAACCAGCTATCTGACTTTGACCAAGTGATTTCTTGCAGCAGCATCTTGCTTCCCATCATCTGAATGACTCCAGCATTGATCTTGGTGGCTTCTTTGAAGGTTACACGTATCACATTCCAGGGATGCCTCTTTACTTGTAATTCTGCATTAGTCTTTGTATGAAGTCAATGAGATGGAACTCAGTAGGAGAAAAAGGCGGCTTGAAGAGTCACTTGGAGACAAATGGAAAGGCCCAGCACTCCACAACAATCATATTTCTCAAGGCTGCACAGACAGGACCACTTAGTACAAACAAAGGGGAAGAGGGGGCAAGGTTGCTTGCTTTGAAAGGATCTTCACCTGCTCCTGGAAAAGAACTTTAATCTTTTTTAAAAAGTTACATTTTATAGGAGCCATCAAAGGAATTAACAGGAAGGCCTGAATAACACCGTCTCCCTCATCACTACTGATATTATCCAATGTCTGCTTTAATGCAAACTTTATACAAAGCAAAAATGTTGTGATACAATGTCCTGCACAAGTCAATAGCTTCAAGGACACGGGATGAATTTCTTCCTGAGTTTTGTAATTCTCACTCACTATTGACTCTCCAAATGGGATACAGAATCCATCACAATCCACCTGGCTTTTTGTTCAGCTGGCTATATTGGGAGAAGGGAAGGGGTTTGTTTGCTTTTAACAACATATTTTAGTTCTTTGGAAGCTAACAAATCATTTAAACATATGGGAAATGTTACACTGTTCAATGCATTCAAAATTATGCTTTTCGTTAGAATCGTGAGTAGGGTAGCCCTTTAAGGCCGTGTTAGAAAAGACAAAATACAAAAAAAGAGAACAAGTTAAGACTGAATTGCATAAAATCTGTGCATGCTGATTTATATGCAGAGTTGGGAGTAATGGTCATAATTTAAATGAAATACAGCACATTTCCCCTTTGTGGGGGAGACCACAATCAGGTGACTTGGGTTAGAAAATGAAAATACTGAATTATTCAAAGGAGAATTACAGTAATGGAAAATTTTCATTCCATACATATACTCTGGAGAAACACGTGCTTTGGTCATAATCAGTAGGTAAAATTTATAAATTTAATCAAAGTAGATTCTTCTTAGGCTTTAGGTTAATGGTCATTAGTATCCAATATGTATCTTTCTGAGTTGAATGTTAAAGTTGTTTGCATTTTCTTTTAAAAACTAAACCATCCCCCAATGCTTGCCACCATTTGATTTGCTAATTCCAGACTCAACTGGTGGGAATACTTGCTCAATGTTGTATTGTAAAATAAGTGGAACTGGGCCTAGTTAGTGTTTGCATGGGAGTCTTCAAGAGAATCCCAGCACTGTGGATTAAACTTAATTTCATTGAGGACTGCATCAGGGTTGGGTTTGATCTCAGGAGCCAGAGTAGGCATGGCCAGGGTGGGTTTAGCCAGTTCAATGTCATTCATGTTGGGGGCATCTGTGGTGGCCCAAGTGCTCTGTCAGAGAAAATGGGCTCCCAAGATCTGTTTTCAGCTGCAATGGCTTCCTGCAACCTTCTGCCAGCAAAACCAGAGTTTGGGGGTGCTGCTTGTTTTCACTGGCAGAGGCACAGCGGGCCAGTCCTTTACTGTTATCAGGGCAGCACCACGGGGCAGATCTAAGCACTTTGTGAGCCAGATCCACTTGAATTTGACACCCCTGGACTAGAGAATTTTGAAAAATCCCAAGAGAAAACAACTGTACTGCTGCCAAGAGTATTATATGAATGGTCCATGAAGTCATCAGGAGTTGAACTCAAATTGGAGGCAATTTTATCTTGTCTCTTCTAATCTCTGACCTTTTACAGCAAAGGCAGAGCAGCGAACTCATGATGTTATTAGATTAACTAGCAAGGAGGACAAAAGATAAAAACCTGAATGGGAAGACAATTCTCTTGATTTCAGCAGCCAGCAGTCCATTTCTTATATTGGGCACTGAGAACTGATATCATACACAGGAATCTGTAAAGTATACATGATAAACCACTTCTTCCAAATTAAAAGAAAGGCTTTGTAACATGTTAATTGGTTTATAATTTCAAGGGTTCCTATTTTCACATCCCTGCTACTGCCACAGGCTGTTTGACAACAGCAGCAATGTTTGAGTCGTTTAGTGGCAGTGGCAGTGTGTGGGGTGGGGAGGGTGGGGAGGCAGGAGCTGCAGGCTTCCTATTTTCACACACACAACTACTGCCACCACCGCTGCTGCTGCGCCAAGGACCCAGAACTTCCACGGTGGCAATGGCAATGGTGGCGGGTGGGTGAGTGAAAATGGGAATCCCCTGGCCACCACTGCTGTTCTGCACTTTGCCCACCTATTCACTTGCCTGCTTGCCTGTCTCTCCCTCTGGTCACCCACAGAAGCAAGTTAACCAACTTGTCCTGCAGTGACTTAGCAGTAGTCAGCTGGCAAAGGGTGGTGGGTGAGTAGTGAGTTGGCAAAGGTGGTGTGTGGCGATGGTGAGTTGACAAAGGCAACGTGGTGGTGGTGAGCTGGCTGCACTGAATTGTTCTAGACCACGGTGTACAAGATTGCCCAAATTGCAAATGTGACTATAAATGGGTCAACATCCAGCTTGAGAATTACTAAAAAATGTTACATTACTGTATGTATAAAGCCACTCATGCATCTATCTAATCACTCCTAAAGATGAGCTCGAACCTGGCCTTACAAAAGACTGACAGGACAAGAACTATTCAGTTCCTAAATGTATATATTGTATAAGCAGTGGTGGGATTCAGCCAGTTCACACCACTTCAGAAGAACCGGTTGTTAACTTTCTGAGCAGTTTGGTGAACTGGTTGTTGGAAGAAATTATTAGGGCAGAGAACCGGTTGTTAAATTATTTGAATCCCACCATTGGGTATAGGGCAGGTTACACATATCCTTAAACCCAAAACATTTTCACCCTCTCAGATCTGGTAGGATGGCCAAAATAATAAGAGAAAGGTGATCATGCAAATAACCTGGGTTTGTGCAATGAAGTAGATGATATTCAACACCTTAAATTGCACCCAGAATGCTACTGGGAATCAGTGCAAATAGTGTTCAAGAATAATTCCATGTAAAGTACATTCCTGTAATAAAATAGGAGATGATCATTCCTGTGTGATACCTTTTCAAATATTTAAGTATACCATTCTATCTCCTCTCGGTCACTTTTTCTCAAAGCTAAATGTAATCAGTTCCTTTAGCCTCTCTAGATGGAATAGTTTCTAGTCTCCCAATTCTCATTGCTATTCTTGGAATTTTTTTTCTAATTTCTTTGAATTCTTCTGAAAGTGTGAAATAGGTAGCTGGAATGGTATTTAAGGCAGGTCTAATGAAAAAAGAGGGTATGATTATTATGACTTGCAAAGAATAATTCTGTTAATGCAACCTAAAATTGTATTTTCTTTTTCTGAAGCCACATTACACTACTGGCTCAAATTTACTTCAAAATTAACTATTGTTCCAGTACCTTGTCCACAAATTCCATTATCAAGCCTATTACTTTAACCAATCAGGACTGTTTTGAAATTAACTATTCTACTCCATTTTGTGGCATCCAAAATATGTTGTGAATTCTACCACATCATTCAACTAATTAATACAAATATTGAAGAGTAAGGATACAGGATTGATACTTGTAATTTCCCACATGATAAACCATTCTCCATTTTGATGAGAAACCAGTGATGATCACTCTGTAAGTGTAATTGTTGAGTTAACTATGTATCTACTTAATTGTCATGCCATCCAGCCCACACATAATTAAGTTGCTAATCAGCTTGTCATGGGGTACTTTGTCAAACGATTTGCTGAAGTCAAGATATATTTATATCATTTTTGGATATCTTGCTGAAACTGATCAGAAACAGATCTGGAAAATCCAACGATGTGAAATATGATTACACGAGGGGAAGTTCAGTCTAATACAGCTGCCACAAGCACAATTATTTTTGTAATGTGCACTTCAAGAATATATTTTCAGTACATAGGTGCAGGGAGGGTCATCAGTGGTCTCTGATCCTGAAAAGGACAACAATCAGGATGTTGGTGACCAGCTGCCCAACATTTGCGGTTCACCGACAAAAGCGCACCCGACAAAAGCATGTCCGACTAAACCGTGGTGACAAAACAGTGAGTTCTGAACTGCGCCGACAAATGAGCACTGAATCACGCCAACAACAGCGCGCCGACAGAAGGGCGCTGTAAACCTAAACCTAACCCTAACCCTAAACGTAACGCTAACCCTAACCCTAAACCTAAATCTAATCCTAACCCTAACCCTAACCCTAACCCTAAACCTAACCCTAAACTTAACCCTTACCTTAACTTAAATCGCCCTTCTGCCGAGGCGCTGTTGTAAATCACCCTTCTGTCGATGCGCTGTTGTCGACACGCTGTTATCGGCGCGTTGATGACGTCACGGTTTTAGCGGTTTTGTCTGTGCGCTTTTGTCTGTGCGCTTTTGTCGTGTGCACTTTTGTCAGGTCATGAACATTTACATACATTATCCAATTACTTCTGTGCAAAATCCTTTGAATTTAAAATGTTTCAAGATTGTAGCATTTCATTCTCAGTAATTCACAATTCGTTACAATCTTCATTATTATTTATTTCTTGGATTACTATCCCACCTATTCTCCAGATGTTCAAAGCATGGTGCACAGCACTCTCTCTTCCCCGGTCCAGGTGTCTTTTCAAGAGCCCTTTGATGTGAATTGGGATAATGTCACTGGCCCAAAGCTCTTAGTTATCTTCCCTGGACTTAATCCTGGGTCTCCCTGATCCTACTCTAATACCTCAAAATATTTTGAATTTGAAATCTTTCAAGCTCATACTTCTGGAATGTTACAAGCCTGCCAGTAAAGATAGAAATGCTGCATTAAATTTGGAAGACAGCATTTTGAATTCAAAAGATTTTCCACTGCCATTAAAAATATCCAAACAAGATATTTCTGATGGAGGCAAATGTCATCCCTGATGGAATAATAAAAAAAGCTTGGATCTGAACACAGATTTATAAATTCTCTGAAATATGCTGCAAACTGCTTCCCAATCTGGATGATATGCCTCACTCTCACTATCATCAAAATTACTACACTATGAGCATATTTATGCTCATAACATTTACCCTAAAAGGTACAAAACTACTAAACAATAAAACAAAATAGCCAAGGATTTTATCCATTTTCTCCGTTGCATGGAAACACACTGAGAAGTTGCTCGTTGTTTTTAAGACTCCACCTCAGAAGAGTGTAATGTAACATTTGACTTCCATCTGAGGGCAATTCCGCAATCTTTTTCTCCTCCACAAATGTTAAATGTTTTTCGACCTCTTTATTCATATGCTGCATGCTTATTCTTCTTGTTCTTCTATTTAAATCATCTCATTTGTTACATTGTGGCTTCTTCTGAGTTAGACTTAATTTTATCAAAAAGTGTGTCACTTTTTTTTTCATTTTTTTAAAAGAACAAGGTCTTTGTGGAGCTGCCATTTATAATCTTTCATCACAAATCTTAGCAGGAAAATATAGAGGCTAAGTGTGTTTTTTCCCTCCCTCCCTCCCCCTCCTTTTTTTCATATGCAATCGATAAATGCAAGCAGATTGAAAATCTTGATTGAGGTCAGAAAAACAACTTGCAGCCCATGCTGATGTGATTTCTGAAGTGCTTAAGATTTGACCAATTTGTGTCGGCAATTGGTATATCGTAATAATATTTATTTATGACACTTTTAGTTTCCCCTTTTGCAAAGCTAAACACTTCAAGTATTCACCCGCTCTCAAAGGAGAATCGGAGCACATCTGGCCTTGCTCTGAAGAAACACCATCCCCCCCCACACACACACACCAAGGGACAAGGAGGGGGCTGTCCCTTCTGTCCTTTCCTCTTGCTCTAGGAATATGTGGCAGTCTCTTTGCCCAGGGAGCCTCTGTCAATCCTGAGGATGGGTGGAAAACCTCATCTTTACCATAGAATCAATGATTTCTCTGAGACAGAGGGGAGTAAACCATTCTCTGCCCCAGCATTTCAGGCTTTCTCCCTCAGTAGTCCTGACAATCCACAGTGAGCCTATTTTCTCCTAAGTGCAAAGGAAGGAAGTAGTACCTAAAGCAGTGTTAAACTGTTTGATCCTTTTCCTAGTCTTGAATAACAGTCATTATTCCTCCTGCCCCTGAAAGATGACTCTGTTGCTTAACACATGTTCCTTGGCAGTAGCAATCTCAAACTCCCCCTTAATCACAAGCCAATGATTACAAATTGTTCCGTTACCCCAAGACAGTGAGATGGGCAGTATATAAATGTAATACATAAACAAATAAATGAAATATGCCCCAATTCTTCTTGTATGAACCTACTGTATGCCCAGTTGAAGAGCCATTGTTCTAAAGCAAGGGTCTCCATTCAGGGGTGAAATTTGACTGGTTCTATTCTGGCGAACCGATAGCGGCAGCGGGAGGCTCCGCCTACCCACCCAGACATCATCACGTCCCATTTTTGATGCTCTGAGCATGCGTGGAAGGTCCTGCGCATGCACAGAGGTGGTGCATGTCAGCAAAGTGTGCATGTGCGGGCATACGCTCACATTTGTGAACCGGTAGCAAAGGTAAGTTGATTTCACCCCTAACTATGTCCCACTACTTGGCCGTGAGCCATTCTTAACTGGGCTGCAAAAGTGTTGGGTGAGCATGCACACACATTCCCACTTGCGCAAGAGGCAGGCAAGTGTGTCCATTGCTCCTACAAATGGAGCTGTGCAGGTGCATGCTTGCCAGCCACTCATGTGGAACCATCGCCTCTTCCCCCACACTGGTCTGCAACGTCAGAAAGGTTGAGGAACTCTGGAGGTTCTCCCGGCCTGTTCTAGTCCATCTATACATTATAAGGGACTGGTACTCTCTAGCGGCTCAAGTCATTATGTTTTGTGGCTTCTTTGCTAAAACCTATGGCTTCTGAATCCATTCATTTGGACTCTTTCTCTATGTTGTGACTCTTTCTCATGTAAGTCATGTTTCTAGAATATTTTGAGGGAGACTGGAAGCTGCCCTTATGAAAGTCTAGAATGAGAGGTGAGGAATTGAACTCTGGGTACCCAGAGGCATTTTCTTCTTTGCTCCCATTCCTCCTGTTTTAGGGCTGGAAATGGATACTGGCAATTACTTCAGTGAATTCTTGCCTCAAATTAAACCCTGCTGATAGGGTATGCCTCTTCTTTGACTTCTTTTCACTGCTAAACACATAATATGTGGTCCGGTTCTTTCTGGTCAAAAGAACATTAATGATCTCCTTAATATTCTCCAGATTAGGAGTCAACTCTGCTTGCACAGTTGCACTCCGATTAGATCCAGAGTGCCAGTAACCTTATGGTCATAAATGAGTGGCACATATATAGTTGGACAATTATATGTATTGTGACTAAATTTCCCCCTGAAGAGCTCATTCAAGATGTTAGAGTGAAAGATCATAAAATGAATTAATAGCTGATTCACTGTATAATTTCCTAGTTCAATATACTTTAGTGTACTCGCTAAATGAGCCATACACAGCATTCAGCCTGGCCAGTTAACAGCTTTATCATTGAGATTTCAGGCATAGAAATAAAAGCGATTCTTCTGAAGTAATTGTGTCTAATTAAAAGAAACATTTAAAAAGTGTAACCAAAAGGAATTCATTTCAAATGGAAAATTAATGTTGAAAAATAGCCCTAAGCTCTCTTGTCTCTGCTAATAGCTAAGCATTCTTGGAATAATTAAACTGTTTTGAAGGCATGATATCTTCCTTGGTTAGGAATGATGGCCAGTGGTGTGCCTATTAGGAAATTGTCAAGGAGTGCCTGGCTGTAAAACAGGGCACCGTGTGCAGGGTAAACAATAACAGAGATGGAGGATATCTGTTTTCTTATTTAATTGTTTATAACGATTATAACAAAGTTTGTTTATAACAAAGTTTATAACAATTGTTTATAACAAAGCTGCCCTCCACTTATCCATAGATAAGTGGAGGGCAACTTTCTCCATTTTCAAGACAAGTAAAAAAAAAATCCCCCACCAAGTTTTAGCAAGCTGCATGACAGCCAGGTTGCCGTATGAATGTCCCTATGGTATCTATCTAATCCAATCATCGGATGCTGACAAAGTCCGTCTTTTTTTATGTGCCGCAATATCTTGGTGAACAGTGATGACTCTGATAGGAACATCTGGATAGGACAAAGTCAGAGGGGACACATTGGGTGTCTCATGCAGATCTAAAAGATGCTACAGGTTCCTAGGGGGGAAGTGACCAAAGATTTTTAAAACAATCCACATCGTATCTTGTTGAGAATGGAAATTTTGCCACAGCAGATTTATAGTGAAATGAACATTAGCGTTCATCTGGCTTTCCAGCTTGCCCTTGTGACTACATAGAGGTGGTTTCCAATCCTATGGCAGGGGTGACGGCAGGGTATGGTAAAAAAAAAGTCAGAGATGGCAGCCACTGTTTTTGACATATATTGTATGTGTGCAAATGAAAAATGGATGGGGCTTTGATCCTATCTTTTAGTGGCCCTCTTGGGGTTCTTTTTGCCACAGCCTTTGCCTATAAGATAGGAATGCCATATCCCCCTTTGTTTTACATTTCTGTGCACTGCCAACACTTAAGGTAATTGGGATCTATGAAACATGAATCCAAACCCAAGCTTGTACTTAGCATATCACTTAAGATGTAAGAAACCAAGGGTGATGATAATGATGATGATGATAATGGGGGTAGTGATCACGATGATGATGATCATGAGTCTCCATAGGCTTCCACACCAAAGTATGGCAATTTCTTACAATCAGCCTCTAGAAGGAGAAGCATTTGGAGTAGTGGTTAAGGGGACTTGGACCTGTGGGGAGTTTTAGTCTGACCTTAGGCAAAAAACTGCTGGATGATCTTGAGCTAATCCTTTTCTCTCAGTCCTAGGAAAAAGAAGCTAATTCCAAACATCTTGTAAATAAAATTACAGAAACAAATCAAGAGGGTGATCAGGAATCAAGAATCTCTCTCTCTCTCTCTCTCTCTCTCTCTCTCTCTCTCCCTCCCTCCCTCCCTCCCTCCCTCTTTCTCTCCTTCCCTCCCTCCCTCCCTCTCTCTCTCTCTCTCTCACACACACACACACACACACACACAACTCTGTAAGACCAAATAAATTTACTCAATGCTACATTTCTAGGGGAATGCATACCTGTGAGGAAGAGGGAAAGGCAAATGAAATAGTTGTTGCCACATTTTAGTACAAGTATCACATACATGTCACACACACATGTCATCACAATGTCACAACCTTCATCTTGGCCTTCTAAAACAATTCTTGAATTCTGCTTTGGAAGTGATTACAAGGAGACCCTGTCATGCCGACAGTTCCTTCCGTTCTGTTGGGCAAAGCAGTAAATCAAAGGAAAAGCAGACCTGGATGACTTTAGCCTGGTGTTTCTAGACATTATTGGGAGGAATGGTGTAATACCTGGGGAAAGATATCTAGATTCATCACAATGCAAAATCTCCATTTGCTCCTTAATCAAAATAAGACCTTTGATAGAATGTTAAAAGGTAATTTCGGATTTAAACATTATGAAAATAGAAATAGATTCCCAAAGGTGAGCAATGACTCTATCACAGTCTGATAATCTCTACCGACAATTACCTAAGTAGATCCTGACATATTATACTGAAAAGAATCATCATCATCTATTCCTCTGCCATTTATAATTGCTTTGTTATTATTTTTATTAGGTAAAAAAAGCAGCCAATAATATAAATATTCATTAAAAGACAATAAATCAAAATAAATAGGCAGTTTATGGGTTAAATATTGTCCTGGTATTTATTATTTTGGAGCTTTGCAAATAAAGTTGGTATTTCAGATGCCATTATTTGTGTGTCACATATCATTTGATCTTATATACATTTTATAGAATGTTACACTTTTAGTTTATTCCAAGCATTCAGCCTGCAATAAAATTTTATTTCAAGTTATTATTATACATCTTTTAGCCTCCATGAAGAAATGTGCAAGAATTTAAAATTGGTATTATTCATCAAATTTGTAAGAAAAAATACACAAGACCCCTATGGCACTGAAAATTGGATGTTTGCAAAATGCATGCAAAGGCCCTGCTACAAAATTATTGCAATATAATCCAAAATAATTCTGAAGGTAAAAATAAAAATATATTTAGCTTATCTTGAATGAAATATAATTAATGCTGATTTTTAAATAATATTTTTAATTAAAAGCTCTGACCTTAACCTTGTACATTCATCAATTTTTCACTTCTTTAATGGATTCTCTTTTCTCAAATATTTTATCAATTAAAATACCAGATACTTATCCAATAGATATCTAATAACAAAGCAAAAAGCTAGCTCACAAAACCTTCAGAACAATTAATGCCAATCAGAAAAAAATAAAAATAAAAATAAAATCCTTCATTCTTTTGTGTTTTCTAAATGAAAACATATTTCTTACTTGAATATGCTGGAAAAAAATCCACACTTCATTCTTTTATCAAGATATTTATCAAGTTTTCTATTCTTGCTCTCTATAACTGTAAAATCTTATATGTCAAAGTTACTAATTCATTATGTGTTTCCTAAATAGCAATCTGAAGCAATTGACAGAAAGGCTTTTAAAAATAGTAACAGAAAACTGCATGGTGGATCTCAAAATTTAAGAATATGATTTTATCAATATTAGTCTTCCTGAAGAATTCAAACATCAATAAAAAAAAGCTTCTATGAAGACTATTTAACAATTTGAGAAAGTTGTTTGTTAAATACATTGTATGTCATGTTATCTCAAATTGTCTGTTTGAAAGTATCTGACAAATGTCATACATGACATGTTTAAAAAGATTCCATTAGAAAAATAAAAGGAACTTAAGTAGAACTTGTTTCAGCAATCCAAAAAGGGTAGTTTAGAATTCCTCTTCTTTGCATGGTTCAAGTAAATGTCATTGACAGTTATTGTTATAAGCCTTGATGCAAAAGTCTGTTTGTGGTTTTATTAAAGGTAAAGACTAATAATTTAACTTATTCTAGCCTGTTACAAATGCTTGTTTTAATAAAAAAGAGAAAGTCGTTCTATTTCAGATAATGATTTAAAGGTAAATGCAGTGCATCTTAGGCCCCTAGAGATGCAGGTAAAGTTTAACAGCGCTCTTCAAAAATTCTACAGTGTATTCTGTAACTGATAAGCTAATGACTTAGATAAAATACATCACATTTTTAAACACAAAGCAATAGCTCAGATACTATGACCTGTCTGGGTTACGGTTAGGATAAGATAGCAGACATAGGAACATATGTCTGAAGCATGTATACAGTTTATATTCAGCTATTTTCTTGGCAGTTATATGTATTGAGTTCATCGGGATTTTCTTCCAAAACAGATGGTGCTTTTTGCTCTCTTATATTATAAAAAAAAATTGAGTTACGCAGGAACCTGCCTCTCTAAAAGCAATATGCCATAAGCCAATACCAAACTAAAGAAAAGAAGTGGAAAATGAAAGGAAAAAGTATAACAAAGAATAATGAACTGAAACAAGTTGTAAGTTGCTGCTTTAAAACTGCAGAGGATTTAATCACCTTAGACATCAGAATATTCCAGTAAGAAAAAAATGAATCTTAAAAAGAAATAAATCACACAGAATGAAAATAATTCCATTACTGATCATGCTGAGAGCAGTTTTGAATGTTTTCCTTCAGGAAATTTATAAATCTTAGCAGGAACAAAATTTGGCTTGTATGTATTCCCACTTAAAAACAAAAAGAATTTGCTGCTTGATGTATTTATGATCCCTGACAAAGACACACCAGTGAAGGAAAAGCTGTGGATGAAATTCTTTTCAAGGAATTTGCTATAAGCGCTCCTGGCTTTTTAAAACACATTAAAAAGTTGAAGGATGCCCCTCAGCCAACATGTACATTGTGAAAATGGATCCAAATGTCTGAAAATCTGCCCCTACTCCACAAAAGAAAGGCAGGTATTTTTAAACCAAAATATCCTAGGTTACTCATTTTTAATCAGGGACAAGAAAGGAAAAGCACAATTTCACGAATAGAAAAGAAACTCATGAAACATTAAAAAATGTGGAGACAATTGTCTGGAATGTGTAAAAAGAACATACAGTGATCCTCTTTGTCACTTTTGTTTATTTAAGAGTACGTTTGTTCAAGAGAGCCCCATTAGGTTGTTTTCATATCTCTGAATAGTATGTGTATGTGCCTGTGTGTGCTTTAAATCCCCTGATGTTCCTGAGCTAACATGATTAGATCTTGTGTTGTTGTTTTTTTAACCACAAAAAAGAAAAGCAAAACCTTCCCAAATTCTCTTTGCATCTCAGCAGCTCCTTAATATGCAAGGCAGCAAAAGACAGGGATCGTCTAATTACGAGTCCCAGGAGTAGCCAGTCAGAAAATGAATTGATGCCTTTTCCTTTATGAACAATGCATGTACCACAAATTAGAGGCACCATCACCAGAGATTTAATTACAAAATATCATTACTTTCACACATCATTTCAGATTTGGCTGATCAAATCAGAGTTAGGAAGAGCAGAAGACAAGGAAGAGGAGCGGAAAGCTGCACTACTAACAGGGTCATTTGTTCAGGGGTACTTGAAAGCAGGAAAGTGGTGTTATTGGAAAGTGTCAAAGGCCTGGCTTGAGAGATAGAGGGGGAAGAATATATTTAAGCCCAGGTAGTTTTTCTTCAAGAACTGTGGTGGTTAGAATGCAATATTGCAGGCTAATTCTGCCAATTGCCAGCAGTTCGATTCTGACCCGCTCAAGTTTGACTCAGACTTCCACCCTTCTGAGTTCGGTAAAATGAGGACCCAGATTGTTGGGGGCAATATGCTGACTCTGTAAATCACTTAGAGAGGGCTATAAAGCACCGTGAAACTGTATATAAGCCTGTCCTATTGCTACTGCTATTTAGCAGTCATAACATGACACAGCATGAAAACATGGCTTTGGGCCTTTAAAATACAGCATTTTCTCACTTCTATGATTGCATAGAAGTGAGAAAAGCTATTGTTCCTGAAATTAACTCAGCAATAAATAGTTCCAAAGACTTCCAGTGAGGCCATAGCAAGTTAGATATCCTTATAGTAGAGATTAGGAGCCAGACATAGTATTCTGACCAGTGAAATTTCTCCCAAGAAAGGAGAGATTGTGAGGTTGCCCGCATGCACTCCATACACGAATAGACTGTAAGTTTGAATACTTAAAGGGGACATACAAATGTCAAACCAGAAGTGTAATTTGGATCATCTCTTTTAACTGGATGTACAAAAAGATCTATTAATGTTTTGATGATTCTCTGAGAAGGGACAAAGAAAACTGAAAAGAAATTAAGTTCCAATACATCATTTGAAGGGATTAAAAACCAAGATAATTAAAAGTAGAGGGAAGAAATATAGAGTTGGTTATTTGATCAAGGTTAAAACAGATATGATTTAGTATTAAACTATTAAAGGTAATTCTTAAAGGGCTTTTGCTGATAAGGAAAAAATAAGGCTTTTGAATTTTGTTTATAATTAAGAAATGAGATATGGGAAGTAGAATGCATTTGTTGTATTTTAAGATAAGATGATAAGTTACTAAAAAAAATTACTTGTGACAAGGGGGAAAGTTTTGTTTTATCAACTACTGGGAAACAATCACTGTTTTTTAAAAAAACTTCCCTTGTATTACTTGATCCCAATTTACTTTTTTTAAAAATATAGAACATAGAACAGAGTTGGAAGTGACCTTGGAGGTCTTCTAGTCCAACTCCCTGCTTAGGTAGGAAAACCTATACCATTTCAGACAAATATTATCTAATCTCTTCTTTAAAACTTCCAATGTTGGAGCATTTACAACTTCTGGAGACAAGTTCTTCCATTGATTAATTGTTCTCACTTTCAGGAAATTTCTCCTCAGTTCTAAGTTGCTTCTCTCTTTGATTAGTTTCCACCCATTGCTTCTTGTTCTACCGTCAGGTGCCTTGGAGAATAGTTTGACTCCCTCTTCTTCTTCTGAGATATTGGAACACTGCTATCATGTCTCCCCTAGTCCTTCTTTTCATCAAACTAGACATACCCAATTCCACTGACCGTTATTTATATGTTTTAGCCTCCAGTCCCCTAATCATCTTTGTGGTTCTTCTCTGCACTCTTTCTAGAGTCTCAACAAAAGAGCTGTAGCAATCATATCTCTGCTTGTGAACAAGAGCCCAATATCTGACTAGTGGCCACTATTGGACTAGATGGCATTTTGATTTGCTCCATCAGGGCACCTCTTTGCTAAAACAGGACTCTTAGCTTGATTTTCACCATAATGGTTGTTGATGAAGTTGAGATCTGTGCATATATAAGCTGGCACCTCTCTGATTGTCACACAGATGCGGGCCTTTCTTTCGATAGTGCTGCACATCCATATAAACTGGAGTGACAGTTGGGGAGAGGAAAGTGCCCACAAACACTTGAGACTGATTTACAGCTGCAGCTTTCAGGCTAGGCCCCTGGCTGTGATTATTTCTCCAGCTGACTTGCAAGCCAATCGTTTCAGGAAGTAAAAACACTCTTCAAAATTGATGAGGGAAATGACAGCTTGTTGAATACATGATGTTGTGCAATGTACTTATACATTAACTTAAGAGGCACTTATGGGGGGCACTATTCATCGTTCCTGTATTATAGCAAGTATAACAGCAAAGGACGCTATGTCAGCAGGATATTATATCTGACAGTTACAGCGTACATGGAAAGCAAGAGCGGCAGGTATGACAAAGAACAATATGGCAGAGGGTTGGGTTTGCGTGAGAGAGAAACAGTAGCAAATCCTCATCTAACTTACCAGTAATGCCCCTTTGAAGGCTATTATACCATACAGCAAGTTTCTTCCATCTACTGATATCTGGGTTCCTGTTTCTTCTTTCATAATTGCAAGCAACGTTTCTGTATTATAAGTGTAGATATTTGTGCTTGAAATAATTTAAATCCCATATTTTCCCCTATAAATATTCTCTCCTTTCCCCTCTGTGTGTGTGTGTGTGTGTGTGTGTGTGTGTGTGTGTGTGTACATGTGTGCGTGTGCATATGTGTGACTCATGCAAATCAAAGATATTGTAACTAAGTAAAACTGAATAAAACATATCTGCAGAGTATGGATAGGGGTAGGTGTGTAGGTATGTGGGTGCATGCAACATCAGCTTGACCAAGAGCCTGGTAAATTTGCATCAAATGGTCCTCGAATAAACTTCATTTGAGCTATTTCAACCCAGGGCTTGAAAGCAAACACACATCTACTGGCTTGTCAAGAAAAAAAAAATCATTCAGACAGCACCAAAGAGAACTGAAACAAAAGCTGCTGGGTGGACAGGAAGGAAGAGAAGCATGACATACGAGTCCCATTAGATTGAGGGGAAATTAAAAGGATTTATTGATATCAATTATCTAAAACAATTTGTTGCAGTGCAGATGACATGCGATTCACCCTCCCTTGCTAGATTTTGAGCTTACCAGATTTTAAGCCAATCTCATAGGTTTACAGTAACAATATGATGCTGATTTATCTCTCCTTAATAAAAAAGTGATCAGGAAAAACCTGCATCCATCATTCTATTTATCACTCACAGTGATTTATTAACTAATTATACTTACAGTGGGTCTTTTTCTATAAGTACGGATAATAGAGTGATGTAGTAGCGATCTGAGCAATAAATAATACCAGAGTACAGTATGTTTAATACTTAGTCAGAGACGTTGCCCATAATACAATGCTTTGATTAAGGTAGCCAGATGGTTTTGTTTGTCATGATTTTTTCCAGCATGTGTGTGTGTGGATGTGTATTTTTCCTATCATGTAATAGACTAGTTTTTACATTTAGAAAAAATTACAGATTTTTGTGAAGCGTCTTAGAACAAACAATAGTCTAGAACAGGGGTCTTCAACTCCCGGGGGGGAGGGCACAGCCCACTACTGGGACTTGAGCCATTCAGAACCGGGCCACGGATGTGGCAGCAAGCTCATGCATGCACGTCCCCACTTGTGTGAGCAGCAGGCAAGCACATGCATGTTCCATTTGCAT
The DNA here is from genome assembly GCF_009769535.1 of Thamnophis elegans. NCBI lineage: Eukaryota > Metazoa > Chordata > Lepidosauria > Squamata > Natricidae > Thamnophis > Thamnophis elegans. The sequence continues at coordinate 73,364,343 of NC_045545.1, forward strand.
GAGCGTGTGCACTTGCCTACCGTTCACGTGGAACCATTCCCTCTCCATCCCCACACCAGTTCGTAAAGCCAGAAATGTTGGGGAAGGTCTGGTCTAGAAGGTGAGATAGCAGATTCATCACAAGGCAAAGGGGGAGGGGGGATTAGATTGCTGGGACACTGGCTGTGTGTGTAAAGGTCCTCATTTATCAAGACCAGGGGTGAAGTTCATCAGGGTCTTACAGGTTCTGGAGAACCAGTAGCAGAAATTTTGAGTAGTTCGGAGAACCAGCAAATACCATCTCTGGCTGGCCCCAGAGTGGGGGGGGGGAATTGGGATTTTGCAGTATCCTTCCTCTGCCACGCCCACCAAACCACGCTCACAGAATCGGTAGTAAAAAAAATTGAATTTCACCACTGATCAAGACCTTACTACCTTAGATCAGTTTTATTTTGGAATCCTGATTTAATGGGGAAGATACTAGTCCTTAGTTGCGAAGTGGCATCTGACACATCACGACCCCATGGACAACGTTCCTCCAAGCTTCCTCTCCTCTACCATCCTCTGGAGTCCACTTAAGCTCACACCTACTGCTTCGGTGACTCCATCCAGCCACCTCATTCTCTACTGTCCCCTTCTTCTTTTGCTCTCAATCTTTCACAGCATTAGGCTCTTCTCCAGTGAGTCCTTCCTTCTCATTAGGTGGCCAAAGAACTTGAGTTTCATCTTCAGGATCTGGCCTTCTAAACAGCAATCAAGGTTGATCTCCTCTAGGACTGACCGGTTTGATCGCCTTGCAGTCCAAGGGATTCACAGGACTCTTCTCCATTCTCTAATATTATATATGATACATGTAAACATATATGTTTAAATTGCTAAAAAAACTTTTTTCATGTTTCAAAATAACGCAAATGTAATAAGACCATAATCAGCCTTAATACATATTTAGCTGAGATCAGGTTATTGTTTATTTTAATATCCTAGTCACAAGATCAGGTCAAGAGATTATCATTATTATTAATATATATCCAACCCTTGATGCATAGGCAGCAGCTAGTTACCCTTCAGGTGCTCATTTTTGATAGCTAATTTTGTAACTGAGCAAAGAGTTAGTCCATCTGCTCCTTTCTTTCCTGTTGATTGCGTGTGCCTTTGAATATCATTCACATCTACATTTCAAGAGTTCTCTTAATGAACTGCAATTAGATACTTGGGCTTTAAAAATATATTATTAGGCCATCTTTTTATCATTTTTAATTATTAATCATCATCATGATTATCATTGTCTCTGTTTCTTGGCTAAATATTCAAAACAATCTAAAAGCAAGCGGCTAGAGTGATGAGCAGAGAGACTATTAAGAACAAGTTGAATAAATTTTCAGATGCTAATTTCCCTGACTGTCTCCTCTTCCTCTTAGTATATGTAGGATAAGTTGCTGTGATTCGGGCATCAAATTGTATTCTACAATCTCTCTTTCTCTCTCTCTCATCTGCCAGTTTTATGTATCCAAAACAAGAATAGGACAGATACTTAGCTTCTATCTGATAAAAATAGCAGCATTGGTTCATTATTTCATGGTTTCAAAAATTGTTTCTAAGATTTTCTTGGCAGGAAATAAGAAACATGTCTACCAAAAATTTGCAATCAGAGCTGACCAGTGGTAGGATTCAATTTTTTTTACTACCAATTCAGTGGACGTGGTTTGGTGGGCATGGCATGGCTTGGTGGGCATGGCTTGGTGGGGATGGCAAGGGAATTATACTGTAAAATCTCCATTCCCTCTCCACTCCAGGGGAAGGTTACTACAAAATCCTCATTTCCTCCAGATCAGCTGGGACTTGGGAGGCAGAGAATAGATGGGGGTGGGGACAGTCAGAGGTTCTCAGAACTACTCAAAATTTACGCTACCGGTTCTTCTGAACTGGTCAGAACCTACTGAATACCACCTCTGGAGCTGACCCTATCAGGAGATGCCTTGACAGCCTCTTCAATAATACATCCTTTCCTTTGTATCTTCAATTGAAACTTTGGGTGCTTTCAAATGTCTCCATAGCCCTTGTAATAACTGCCTCCTCTCTTCATGGGGGAATCCTACCAGGAGTGAAATGCTACCAGTTCAGACGGGTTCACCCGAACCAGTAGTAAAAAAAATGCTACCAGTTTGGGAGAACCGGTATTTCCAACAATCAGCTGTTTTATATTAACTAGACTCAACAGATTTCCTGCTTTCTAGCTAATCTAAATTGTATGGCACAGCAGATTCCCCCCTCCCACTGTTCTATTTACCTTTGCAGGCATGCTTGGTAGCAGGCTCCACCCATGCTCTGCGCATGCACGGAAGGTCCGCTCACATTTGTGAACCGGTAGTGTAGGTAAGTTGATTTCACCCCTGGATCCTACTCTAAACAGATATGATCAGTGGTGAGCTATACATTTCACTTATACTGGCCGAAAACATACAGGTCAGATAGCTTCAGTATGTATGTCGGCATTGTTAGGAAATGGGGAAAGTAAGATTGGAGGGCTATTCCAGATTTTACTGCACAATTCTGATGTGTTTTCTGTCTCAAAATTAGGAGTTTGCTGCACAGGTAGCCCTATAGCCATAATTGTATAGATCTTAGGTGAAATCATATTTTGGGTTCATCTCTGAATCCAATCTTTATTTGCTTTAGGGTAGGCATGTGAAAGAGATCAGGCACTTTCAGTGAAGATGCCAAATGAAAGAAAATTCTCTTGGAAAGCTTCATTGGCCCCTTCTCTTTCCACATTTAAACAAGTAAGCAGGCTGTAGTTCCTTGCTCTTTGATCAGCTCGCTCCTTTGTCGCTGTGAATATTAGAGTTGTCATTCTTTAGGTTTAAGTGTTTCATTTATCACCTGCATTTCCCTTTCCTACAAAATTTCTAATATCTATGTGTTGTCTCACAGTTTCATTTCACAGAAAGGCACGGTTAAAATAAATCAGCAGATTGAACAAATGTCCACTGGAAAAAAATAAAATAAAATAAATAGACATAGTTTTTTTTTTCATTTCTCTGTGAAGAAATCCTTCCTCTATACCCAGCTGTCCCTATTTATTTTATTTATTTACTTGTTAAATTTATCAGTTCCACATCTTAAGCATAGCTCCTGCTGGCTGGGAAAAGCAAAGTAAGGATAAAGCAAAAGAGCTGTTTGAGTGCCGAAAGATGTTGTGTGAAATGCCCTGAAGTAGGGTCAAGTGCCATTGCCAAAATATGTTGGCATAAGGCACCCACAGTGATTGGTATGTGGCAAGGTCGCCTGTTCTCTGTTCCCATTGCACTGACATTTTCTTGCTTGCAGCTGTAAAAAAAAGGCAAGCAAGGGAGAATATTCCCTATCTCCCAGCACTGACCAAATGAAAACAAAGACAGATACAATACAATCTGATTCTCAAAACAGCCATAGCTCTACCATGATTAAAAATGATCGCATATTCCTTTATTTGCCAATATCTATTGTATTTTTTCACTGGTTAAATATGCAGGAAATGTAAATGCTCTGCAGCTAAAGCATATTCCAGAAGGTTCTTGGATTTAAGATATTAATCCTGCTCTTCATGATTACCATTTCAGAATGAATTTTAATAGCCTGTAAAAGGATCATATATATTGCTGAGTTTGATTTTGTTTGGTTTCTAGTTTTTCTCAGTCAACATTTTTTTATTAAATTATAAAGTATTATAAAATACAAAATACAAAGTAAATAGAAAAGCAGTGGGAGGAAAGGAAAGGAGATGTGAGAAAAGATAAGAAATTGAAAAAGAAGCACTGACTTCTGACTCTCTCTGTTGCAGTAAAATAAGGCATCAACATCAAATCACAACTTTTTGCTTTTTTATAATAATAAAAACAAGCTATAAAGCTCTATCAGTCTAATTGGTAAAATCCAAAGTCAAATTTTCATTCGTTTCCACATCAAGGACGAAGTTCAGAAGTGATCTCCATGTAGAAACAAAAGTCCTTATGTTCTTTTCTTTAATCAATGTACTCAATTTTGCCATTTCAGCCAACTCCATTGGTTTCTGGTTTTTCTGATCATAGTTGATTCAGTCCAGAATCTGGAAAGTGCCTGAATATGCCTATCTCAACACCAGGAGTTGATCTTAATTAAACGGCATCTGTATCTTTATGTATCAATATATGTACCTTCTTCTCAATAAATTGCCTTTATAGATGTTACAGGCTTTGTTCCTAATCTTAACATCTTTTGCAAACAATAATTCCCTAATAATGCACACACACTCTCATATGCACACAATTCTCCCAGTACATGCATTTTAGTATGAGGGGAGAGAGCTGTTGTTTTGAGTAATAAACTGCATTGTGGTTTGTTTGCACCACAAACATCGGGGGTGGGGGGTGAATCAGCTAGTAGCAAACTATTAAGTTACGGTTCATATATAGGTTCTGAAAGTGTCAGATTATGTTAGTTCACATTAAAAAGGTGAATTTTAATCTGCGCATTGCCCTGACCGTATTGAGCATTTCTATGCATATAAATACATGGGGGTTTTGTGCAATTTTAGCTTGTTCCATGATTCATTCCTAAAAGTGGAAGACAAATTGCTGGAATGGGCTGTCAGTTGAGGTTCACATTTATAGAATTGTGAGTTTTCCATGCCGATACCTAACAAAAGAAATTCATAATGAAACTTTCCTTCCTTCTCTTCCTCCCTTCCTTCCTCCCTCTCTTCTTCTAATATAACTTGCCAATTTTGACATAATATTATCCTATCATTTGTTCTGATATTCACATAACAACAGGGCAAACTATATTCCCTCATTTTTCTCAAAGCATGCTTTCTTGAAGCAGTAACCATGTAGGAAATTAATTCATGATAGTTAGTTGGTATCCCTCAGATAAATTAACAGAAGATTAATGGAGCTCAGCATAATCATAAACCTGTGATTCTCTCAATAGCAGCATTAATTTTATTCCAGAATGTTACCATTCCTTTAAAAAAAGTTGGATTTTTTGCATGGTTGTTTTAAAATATGACTCTATGAGAATAATATAATTTTCTGTTAAGAAAGTTGGAAGATGTTTAAGGAATTGTAATTCCACAGAGGCATTTCCCTTTTGTGTAAGATATACAAGTGAGGCATGTAATCCACCCTGTCCATTACAATTTTCATTATTCTCTACATCCTGGTGGTGAATGTTTAAAGACAACATCTATCCATCAAGGAGGCTTCACCCACGTTTCAAAAATTTTGCAATAGCCTTTTGGGACAGAGTCGTCATTCTTCTTTCATGTGTATTATAAATTATAAATCACATTTCTGGTTTCACCAATATGAAGATCATAATTTTGCTTTATTTCTGCTCTCTGCCACAGCACAACATATAAGCTTTGTCCATGACAAAGATTGGAAACTAACAGCCATGTTGGATAGGACAACCCTAAGTCCTATTTTTGAATAAATCTGATTGCTGAGAATTTGCTACATTCAGTCTTCACTTCCATGCTGACTTGACTTTTAGCTGTGGAATTCATAGCTGAAACAATTGGTTTCTTGATTCTTTCCTCACACAGAGACAGTCACACGTACCACACACACATTTTTTCAAACATCTTGCCTGATGAAGACTTTTGGAGTACTCAGACGTTTTCATACTCTTTTGTGGTAGTTTAATTGGCCTTAATAAAAGCATTGCCTGACTGTGCATTTTGGTCTGTCATGTCTATTATTAGTTTTTAAGAGAATTTTGCCTCAGGTAAACCCCTTATGAAATGAAAAAGGCAAGTCGCTTGAATTGTAGAATTTATCCCCTCCAGCACTAAGTAGACCTTTCAGTCAAAATACAACAATCCCATGACAGACTTGGTAAAAATGCAGCTTCTGCTGGACGAGCTAGTGCAAGAAGTGTATTGTGTATTTCACTCAGTCACAGGCCAATGCAAATCATAAATAAATCACCATGGATATTATGGTGGGAGAATAGGACCCTCAGCTGGTAAATTAAGTAGCAGTCAATTTCTAAATGGTTCTGGGATAAGAAGATAGCCATAGTGACTCCATTACCACTGCCAAGACCTGGCAGTCACAGGCATTGGTTTATAGGTCAAGGGCAACTTTTGGGAGGACAATTTGAACCGATCTCCTTCCTCCAAAGAAGCAAAATAATCAACCAACCAGTGAAAATCTGAACAGAGTTTCCAAGGAGAGGATCTGTGGAGTAATCCTGGATATAGGAGTACTTGAGTAAGAAGAGGCCTAACACATCCCAATGCAAACTGGTAGGATACCAGGGGATTAATATGGGCCAAAGTACTTATATTAATCCCAAGGGCTTCCACAAGTATGGATGAGGAGGTACTTGAGATAACTTGGGACCCATTAATTCTCCAAAGGTATATATAGTAAATCACTTTTGGCTTTACCAGTCTGATATTTGGATTGTGCGCATGCACGATCGGCCCAAATACAGGTAAGGAGGGCGGGTGGGCCCTCCAGAGCACTATACCTGATGCTGCCAGCAGGCACCGATACGCCCGTACCGGTTGTATCTCACCACTGCTGGGCATGGCTAGTCTAGTGAAGAGGAAGACCAGGGAAGACATGATAGCAGTGTTCCAACATTTGAGGGACTGCTACAGAGAGGAAGGGATCAAGCTATTTTCCAAAGCACCTGAAGGAATACAAGGAATAATGGATGAAAACTAATCAAGGAGAGATTTAACCTAAAAATAAGGAGAAGTTTTCTGACAGTGAGAACCAGGGGTGGGTTTCAACCGGTTCGCGGCGGTCCCCGCGATCCGGTTGGTCGCCGAACCCGGAAGTAAGTAACTTCCGGGAACAGCGAAGCCCCCCCCACGCCCGCGCTCCCGCGCCCGCTCCTTACCCGGTTTTGCCGAATTCTGCGCTTCCACGCATGCGCAGGACGCATACAGCGCCTGCGCGATCCTCCAGGAGCAGCTGGAGCATCGCACAGACGCTAGTACGCATGTGTGCAGTGCGCGTGTGCACGCGCGCACCGCACGCATGCGCGAGGACGCCGCCGGCCTCGTTCCAACTGAACCGGTTGGAACGGGGCGAGAAACCCACCCCTGGTGAGAACAATCAACCCATGGAACAGCTTGCCTTGGGAAGTTGTGGGAGCTTCATCACTGGAGGCTTTCAAGAAGAGATTGGACTGCCATTTGTTGGAAACGTGTAGGGTCTCCTGCTCGGGCAGGAGGTTGGACTAAATGACCTACAAGGTTCCTTCCAACTCTGTTAATCTATCATCTGTAAACCACCGGAAGAAGCAAAGCCAGCTGAAGGTCCACAGGATGGTCAGCCAATATCTTTTGGAGCTTGGGCTAGAAGAGATTGTGGGAGCCACTGGGTGGAAGAGGTTATGGAAGAGAGGGAGGGAAGGAGATATTTCTGACCTGATGTGATGATACTGTCTTCAGTTCTGATTTCCCCCTGATATTTAACTGTGGACGGAACAGCATCATACATGCCCAGAAAGAGCACACTGTCCACTAATAATTTTTCTCTGCCCTTGATTATAGTAACGTCCAAGACAGGATCAGACACATATTCAATTCAGCAGTTCGTAAGAGGTTTGTGTAGCTGGTTGCAAAGCATTGGATGCTTCCCAAACTCCAAAGAAGAGTCTGTTAAGAGATGAAAGTGCCAAGCTTCACCTTTCTCTTGTTTAATAAATATAAATTTTCAAGAAATCTAGACACTTTCGCTATTTGGGGAATCTAAATCGCAGAGTCTGACAGAACACGCAGCTATTATTTATCACAACACTGAGAAGAAACTAACTTTCAAATTCCTCTTTTGTTGTTGTTGTTATTGTTTTGCAGAGCAACAGCGCCACCTAATGGGAACATGACCAACCTTATCTTTCTTTTAGCAGTGAGGTGATATACCCAGCCCATCAGACTGGTAATTATGCATAAAGAATGCTCATTTGTAGCTAGCACTGCACAAGGGAGTGATGTGACCATCGCTATATTTGTCAACCTTTTGATTGCCCCTGTGAATGCACTGTCTTAGTCGGATGCTTACTGAAAATAGTCAGTCAGAGGAATAGAAATATTATGTATATATCCTATGTCCTATGTCCTATGTATATATGCTATATCCAATAGCAAAGGAAAGCTTTTAAAAATAATTGTATATCCCTTTCATCCCAAACATAAAAGGGCTTTTACAATGGGGAGGAACACTATCATACAGATGTAAATCTAAAGTCTGTTTAAAGCAGAGTTTTTCAACCTTAACAACTTTTAAGACGAGTGGACGTCAACTCTCAACCAGCCGTGCTGCCATGCTGGGGAATTCTGGGAGCTGAAGTCCACTCGTCTTAGTTGCTAAGGTTGAGAAACATGGTTTAACCACCTAAGAAGGACTATGCTGTGTAGAAGGTTCCACTAACCCTGAATTACGCTCTTCCTGTAGCCATCCAGATGCCTCAGAGAGGCCAAAAAGCAGCAGAGAACTGCAATATTATCCACACAGTCATATATTTCTGAAGAACTGAGACTCAAGCCACCTTTGATGGTGGAGGAAACATACAGATACCAGGACTAGTAGTCATTGATGGGCTTATCTGCTACAAATTTGTCTAATCCAGAGATGGTATTCAGCAGTTTCTGACCAGTTCTGGAAAACCAGTAGTGGAAATTTTGAGTAGTTCAGAGAACCGGTAAATACCACCTCTGACTGTCTCTGCCCCCATCTATTCTCTGCCTCCTGAGTCCCACCTGATTGAGAGGGAATGGAGATTTTACAGTATCCTTCCCCACGCCCACCAAGCTACGCCCATAGAACCAGCAGTAAAAAAAAATTGAATCCCACAACTGATTTAATCCCCCTTTAAAGCAACCATGTGTTTTAAGAAAGACAGAAGATAAGAAGTTAAAAGGAAAAAAAAGACCAAACAAGAGGTCTACAACCATTGCTTTTCATAGTTTAAATCCTTTTAAAATATAGTGCATTTCACCTGATTATTATATAGTAAGGTGGTTTACATACATTTGTATCTGAACCCCAAGAAGCTCTTATCCTGTGAAGCAGTGGTAGGATTCAAAAAATTTTACTACCGGTTCTGTGGGCATGACTTGGTGGGCATGGCAGGTGAAGGATATTGCCAAATCTCCATTTCCTCACCACTCCAGGGAAGGTTACTGCAAAATCTCAATTTCCTCCCGATCAGCTGGGATTTGGAAGGCAGAGAATAGATGGGAGCAGGGCCAGTCAGAAGGGGTATTTACCAGTTCTCCGAACTACTCAAAATTTCCGCTACTGGTTCTCCAGAACTGGTCAGAACCTGCTGAATACCACCTCTGCTGTGAAGTGAATATGCCTTCGTTCAAACTGTGTGCTCTCTGCAGCATACAAAATGTATGGACACATTTTTCACCAGGCAAGTCAGTTCGGAAATGACTCCTGAAATTAGAAAATCTGAAAACTTGTTAATCTAAGACACAAAGATCAAAGAAAATAGAAGATCTGGTTTAAGGAATAAAATATTTCATGGTTTCAGTTCCCAGAAAACCCGGCTGGAAGGACAATACAGATGGTTGGAACAATAATTAATAAAGCAATGATTTCTACGAGCAAGTTAAAAGAAAAAGCATTTGTAACCATTTTTCAGTAGACCAGTTGCAGCTAATAACGCCATTGGCAAGATTTCTGAATCATGGGTTTTTCTCATGAGTTAGCAAAAAAAAGCAATGTTGGCTGTTCACGATTTACAGTCTTGTCATCAATTACATTTTAAGACTAGAGTTTTGTATCATCAGTAAAGGCACATTTTATTTTTATATAGCATCTGTAATACACACTTAAGGAGAATGATAGTGTTGTCAAAGAACATTGGGATGATGGAAAGGATGTGGGTAGTGTAGCTTAGAAGTAGTTTAATCTGCAAGGTCTTTGTGGTTCATTGCACAACAGTAACAAAACAATTTTTACTTGCATAACAGTAATGCAGTAATGCATGCATTACTATTACTATCTATCTATATAAAAATGGCTTTGTGTGTGTATGTTCCAGCATAACTCTGGAACGGCTTAAGCAATTTCAGTCAAACTTCGTACACAGATGACTTACTCTCTGGGAACAAATACTGTGGGGGTAAGACATCCCTAACTTCCCTAGGGGTGTGTGTTTGGTTAAGATAAATTAAAATGGCTTCTACTGTATTGCCTTAAAATGGCTTCTACTGCACAGCGCAGTGGAATTGCCATGGTAACAGCTTCGCAGTACTCCACAAGGGGGCTCCCTCTGGTAAGTGGAAAATCCAACATTAGAAATTACATTTGGTCTGGACATTTGTGAATGTCTAATACAGGTTTGGGATAAACAAATACTCAGGCAATGCTGGGTTAACAGCTAGTCTTCTCTAACGATGACTCACAAATCCAAATGAAAGTTAGGAAGTACTTCTCAACCATTAGGAATCATTCTTGACTGAAACCAAGTTTAATAGGGACTCCCCTTCTTCTCTGAGGAGCAACTAATGTTTTACTTCAGTGAAAAAAAAGAAACTCCCTTCCCGCCCCCCCCAAAAGTTTTTCACTGTTCAAATTTTTAATTTTTAGAAGCTCTCAAAGCATATCAGCAATCATTCCCTTGCAGCCTATTTTAAACTCATGCTGGTTTGTAATTTGATTAACAATAAATGCTTGGCATGTAAGAATTGATACTATGGTACTATTTCAAAGGTGGCTCAGCTTTCATTGCTGACAGCTCCTGCATTCAAAAAAGTAAGATGCTCCATGTTGACAATCATATCAAGACTGGGCACATCACCTTGCTCAAAAGGCCACTGGAAGCATGTTAAGCATTTAAGTGACCATGAATAAAAGATAACCAAAGGCCATTGAAGGAGCTGCTTTGGTGAGATTTAATTATGTTGAGTGACCAGTAGAGATACCAGGCATTACTTTGTTTCATGGAGTAACCTTGCAGGATAATGAATGAATTCAATATTCATTCTTTTTATGGAGGGATCTTTGCACGGGAAGGAACGGGGTGCGAAGCACTTTGCTTGGCCTACTGTTCTTTTTGCGGCAGGCTCTTTTTGCACGGGAGGGAAGGGCGGGGGTGGAAGCACTTTGCTTCGCCTGGCACTGTTTTTGTGGCGGGCTTCTTTTGCGTAGGAGGGAAGGATGGGGGGATGGAAGCACTTTGCTTCACCTGGCGCTATTTTTGCGGCGGGCTCTCTTTTTGCCCCTCAAGCTATACCGGTGGATGGTACAGTGGTAATGGCAAGGACAGTTTGTGCATGCACTCAAATAATCAGGGGTGGGCTTATTTTCGGGGGAAGGCTTATTGTGGCGCATGCTCTGAAAAGCCCGATTGGGCTTATTAGCAGGGCATGTCTTATTTTTAGGAAAACACGGTATTATTAATATACCTTCACCTACTACTTCTTGTCTTAGCTTCTTTTTAGTGTTTTTAATATTCCTTAACGATGATGATGATGACGGCTTTAAGTATTTCTTATTTTAGCTTTATTGTATGCCACCCAGAATTACTTGTTTCATGAGATGGGCAACTGTATACATTGGATAAATAAATAAATAATAAATAGATAGATAGATAGATAGATAGAAAGATAGATAGATAGATAGATAGATAGATAGATAGATAAATAAATAAATATGCTAGGAAATTAAGGAGGATATATTTTGCTTCTCCATTTCTCCCACTAATATTCCCCTGTGTCCTTTTAGCCCTTCCAGGAGCATATTGAACAATGCAGGCAGCTAAAATGGAGGCTGTTTATAACTTGAAACACCGTCTTTCCTCCTTTTATGAGTAGATGTAGAGTAGTGGAAAACTCAGAAGCCATTTTTTATTGTATTTTGATTGCTGGAGGCCTTCCAGGCCCAAACTGGGGTGTGAGGAGCGCACATGTGCGCTAACCCCCAAAATGCAATGTGGGCACCCCAGCACATGCACAGACATGTCCCTTGCATGCTCCCCACCCTCCATTCATGTGTGGCAGAGACCTAAAGACCAGCTGGCTGGTGGGAGACACGTGCACATGCACGGTGGAGCTGGACTGTGGCGATGGCTCACATGCCCAGAGAGAAGACTCTGCATGCCACCTGTGGCACAAGTGCCAAAGGTTCGCCATCACGGACATAGAGCAATGCATATAAAAATATACATCAATGAAGACTAAGAGGCCCTGGTGGTGCAGTGGTTAGAATGCAGTATCACAGGCTAACTCTTCCCACAGTCAGGAGTTCTATCCAGACCGGCTCAAGGTTGCCTCTGCGTTCCCTGCTTCCAAAGTCGATAAAATGGGGACCCAGGTTGTTGGGGGCAATATGATGACTATGTAAACTGCTTAGAGAGGGCTGTAAAGCACTAAGGAGTGGTATATAAGTCTAAGAAGTATTGCTATATATACTCAAAAGATGTCACAAAAGATAGGTGGTACTTTCTCACCACAAATGGGAGGAATAAAGAGGCAGGGCCTCCACCAATTAGTAGTTCTGCAAAACATCTGGATCTTCACCACCAACAGGATAAAATCCAGTCACAAAGAAGTCAAAGATATTAAGGTAAGAAAGTGGAACAGCCCTAAAACTGGAGCTCTAAACATAGACAGAGAAAATGGAAGTGGGCACTCCAGCCACTTTGTACTAGCTGTGTACCTGCTTCCCAAGCCAGACACCCAGCTAGCTACTAATATCTGATATTGATTTGGAAAATAGACTCCTGCTTGGATAGGGGTGTTGGGGTGGACAAGGGAGTCAGGATGGAGGACACAACCATGTGATTAAAGGCCCTTCCCCTTTTATATGCAACACCCGTAAAAAGGGGGTGGGGCTTTGATCACATGATTTGAGACACCATCTTGATTTTTTTAGATACATTCACCCAGTGGTGAAATCTTAAAAAAATTCCTACTGGTTCTGTGGGCGTGGCTTGGGGGTGTCGTGTGACTGGGTGGGCATGGCTATGTAGTCATGTGACTGGGGGGGTGTCAAAAGACCAAAACTCACTTTAACAATGTCCTGGAGCAGGGGGTTAGACTAGATGACCTCCAGGTCCCTTTCAGCCCTGGATTGCTGTACTCTTTCAAGGTATCCTCTGAAGCTGCATCTAGTGCCAGGTTTGTATGGTCCTTCCTCCCTTGTGTTAGATACTAGCTTCAGCTATAATGGTTTCCACCAAAGTCCTGTGTTCCAGCGGGAACAGAGATGTAATCTCATTGGTTGAAGGGTCTGACAGCTCCCTATGAAAGGGCTGCTGTCAGACTCAACCTTCGCTGGATTGTACATAGTTGGACTGAGTTAATAAAGAGCTGTTGTTACCGTTAGCCTGTGTGTGCCTTTCCATTACCCGATCTACACTGGCGACAAGAATGGGATTGGAAGGCAACTAGGTGAACCAAAAAGAACGTAGCAATCCAGCAAGTAAATCCAGCCCAGAGCTCAGCATGGCTTCGAGCAGCCATTCTTGAGTGGCAAACTCAAAATGCTCTCAGAACACAAAATGGCCATGCACACCCCACCGACTCCGTATGACCCAGTCAACTGAGCACTGGGACTCGTATATGCTGAGGTTTGATTGCTTCTTCGAAGCCAATGATCTCATGGGCCTTTCTGAAGGCCGCAAGAAGGACATGTTTCTCGGTTACTGTGGATGGGAAGTGTTCGAAACTGCCAAAGACCTGTCAGAACCAATGCTGCTACAATCGGTCGCTTGGTCCGTGCTCCAGCAGACGCTGAGGACTCACTACGCTCCCAAGCCATCTAAGCAGGTCCGCCGGCATGAATTTAATATTTGCAACCAGTAGGAAGGCGAATCAATCGATGAGTATGTTGTGGCGCTACGAAAGACTGCAGCATACTGCGAGTTCCTAGACCTTGATGAGTTTATTCTTGATCGCATCATATGCGGTGTGCAGGACATTAATTTACAGAGGAGGTTACTCGCCAAATCTAACCTCACTCTACAAATTGCCTTGGACAAAGCCCGGGCATCAGAATTGGCCGTCAAGTCAACAGAAACCCTGCAGTGCCAGAGCACTCCACAAGATGTGCGAAAGCACACACAAATACATCGCAAGGATGCAGAGGCCGTGGTAAAAAGACTTCTCAGTACAGCCAGACCCTGCCATTGGTGCTGACCTGCGACGCTTCCCAGTTTGGTGTTGGAGCTGTCCTCAGCCACTGCATACCCAATAGAACCAAGGCTCCCATAGCCTTTTACTCTAGGACCTTGTCCGCTGCTGAGCGGAACTACAACCAGCTGGACCGTGAGGCTTTGTCTGCAGTGGCTGGAGTAAAGAGGTTCCATGAGTACCTCTACGGCCATGATTTCAAACTAATTACAGACCGTAAACCGCTACTGGGCTTGCTGGCTGGGGACTGACCTACTCCTGTGTCATTATCACTGTGGATGACCAGATGGACCATTTTCTTAGCTGCCTACTCCTACCGCCTTGTCCACCGACCAGGCTCCACTTTGGGGCACACTGACTCTTTGAGCCACTGCCCGCTATCAGAACTCCTTGCTGACCCGACCCCCGAGATGCCAGTTCTTCTCATTGACTGCTTAGAGACTGGTCCTGTCTCATCTAGTGACGTTGCCCGCCACTCTGCAAAAGACTCCATCATCAAACAAATTTTGAACTGGGTGTGGAGGGGGTGGCCCAAGGAGCCTGTTGGGTATGAATTCAAAATGTACCATTGTAAGCGTGACGAATTGTCTGTCATTAATGGCTGTTTGCTGTGGGGGCACTGGGTCGTTGTTCCACCCAAACTGTGCATTGCAGTATTAGAGGCTTTACACGTAGGGCATCCTGGAATTGTCAGGATGAAGTCTTTGGCCAGGAGTTATGTGTGGTGGCCTAACATGGACAGGGATATCGAAGAATGATGGCTACCTGCACACCGTGCCAGGAGTCCAGACCAGCTCCCCCAGAGGTGCCCGCTAAGGAGTGGGAGCGACCTCAGGCACCGTGGTCTAGGGTGCACATTGATTTTGCTGGCCCAGTGCATGGCCAGACATTCCTCATAGTTATAGACGTGTACTTGAAATGGCTAGAGGTAGTCCTGATGACCTCCACTATGGCAGAAGCGGTCATCAAGGTACTACAGAGACTTTTCTCCACACATGGCCTGTCAGATGTCCTGGTTTATGACAATGGGCCCCAATTCATGGCCATGCAATTCAAGACCTTCTTAGCAGCACAGGGAATCAGACATGCCCTGGTCGCGCCATTCCATCCAGTCTCCAATGATCAGGCGGAGAGAATGGTGAGATCTGCAAAAGAGGGCCTATCTAGGATGGGCCCAGGAGATTGGCAAACACGGGTTGACCACTATTTGCTAATTCAGCACATCACACCCAGTGCCACTACAGGGAGAAGCCCCTCCGAGCTTCTCATGGGTCACCGGCTAAGGTCCCACTTAGACCGGCTACACCCAAACTATTCTGCCGCATCGCCCCCTGATTCTACAAGCAAGATTTGGAATGTTAGCGTAGGGGATTCAATTTACACCCACAACTACACCGGGGGAACTCTGTGGATTCCTGCCACAGTGATAGGCATCACCGGGCTCTTATCTTGTAGAACTCGAGGACGGTCAAAATTGGAGAAGGCATGTTGACCAACTCCGTGGCCGCCTCTCCAACTCCAATCTTGGCACTCATTCAGAGGTAACTCCTGCACAAGTTAGCCAATGCCCTACCCAAACGGAGCAAGAACTCACTCCATCTACAGGCAGCACAAGCCTGAGGGTACCGGGGAACTTATCTGGTTGTGTTGCAGGCCCGCAGCGAGCTCCAAGCGAACCGGCTCTAGAAGCTCCAGCCGCAGCCTGTGAAAGGTTCCAGGAGCTTCCACCAAGCAGAGCTGCGGAGCAAACAGGTCTGTCTGACCTGTCCAAAGAACACCTTCTGACTGAACTGTGCAGGTCTGGCAGAGCCACCTAAAAGCTCACCTACCTGCAACTACGTAACCAATAGGATTACTCCATCTAAGAGGGGAAGGGTGTTAGATACTAGCTTCAGCTATAATGGTTTCCACCAAGGTCCTCTGTTCCGGCAGGAACAGAGGTTTAATCTTATTGGTCGAAGGGTCTGACAGCTCCCTATAAAAGGGCTGCTGTCAGACTCAACCTTTGCTGGATTGTACATAGTTGCTACTGAGTTAGCCTGCGTGTGCCTTTCTATTTCCGGATCTAACACTCTCATTTTCCCTCCTTTTCTTTCCTTCTTTCTTCCTTTACTCCCTTCCCTCCCTTTTTTCTCCCATCTAATCCCTCCCTTCCTCCCTCTCTTTCTTTTCTTTCTTTCTTTCTTTCTTTCTTTCTTTCTTTCTTTTCTTTCTTTCTCCTTTCCCTCCCTTTTTTCTCCCATCCCTCCCTGCCTCCCTCTTTCTTTCTTTCTTTCTTTCTTTCGCAGCACCCGCACCCCCCGTGTTTGGCCTAACAGGCCTCAGGGAAGCCTCCTGGGAGCAAAAAAGGACCCCAAATGCTAAAAAAAAAGTTCCTACCATCACGCAGCACAGCTGATTGTGGAAACTTTGTTAAGCATTTTTTTACTACCGGTTTGGGCAAACCAGCCCTAATCAGTAGCATTTAATCCCCACATTCACCCTTGCAGACACCCCTGTCCTGTTGTATACAATAGAAATTATTAAGGCAGCTGGGGTGGGGAGGAAAGAAAACAAAGTGTTCTCCATTTCCATCCAGAGGAAATTGGAGTTCAAAGGGAGAAAGACTCTTGCTCACTTCCCCCATGCTGGTAACCTCAATATTTACTGGGGCAGCAACTCCTGGAACTTCTATGTGGCACTGTTGTATTCAATAGGTTGTAGTCCCAACAGAACTGTAGGATTGGAGAAGAATGTCAAAGGTGCTAAGGAGCCCTAGGACTCCTGCTCAGCTGTCAGAGAAGTTGCACAAAACCCCCACAAAATCTAAGATGTAAGTCCCAGAACTCACTGTAACAGCATTGCCAAAAAGGCATTAAGAGTTGTTAACCTAATTTTGTGAAGCTTCTTCTTCGGTAACATTGTACTGCAAACTAGAGCATACAACATTTTGCCAGGGCAATTCTCAATCCAGATAAGACCGAGTGGCTGCTGTGCTTCCCTCCTACTAATTGGCCAAGTGTTCCATCTCTCAGGCTGGGGGGTCAAACAGTACGCCCCTCAGACAGGGTCCGCAACTTGGGAGTCCTCCTGGACCCACAGCTGACTTTTGAACACCATTTGTCAACTGTGACCAGGGGGGCATTTGCCCAGGTTCGCCTGGTGCACCAGTTGCGTCCCTACCTGAACCAGGAGGCTCTCACAACAGTCACTCGTGCCCTTGTGACCTCTAGACTGGATTACTGCAACGTGCTCTACATGGGACTGCCCTTGAAGAGTATTCAGCGACTTCAGCTTGTCCAGAATGCAGCCGCGCGAGCGATCGTGGATGCGCCTCGGTTCACCCACGTAACACCTATCCTCCGCAAGCTGCACTGGCTGCCTGTTGATCTCCGGGTACGCTTCAAGGTGCTAGTCGTCACCTACAAAGCCCTTCATGGTATTGGATCTGGGTACTTGAGAGACCGCTTACTGCCAATTACCTCCACTAGACCGATTAGATCCCACAGACTAGGCCTCCTCCGAATTCCATCAGCCGGCCAGTGTCGACTGGCGACTACCCAGAGGAGGGCCTTCTCTGTGGCTGCTCCGACCCTCTGGAACGAACTCCCCGTGGAGATTCGTACCCTCACCACCCTCCAGGCCTTCCGCATAGCCCTTAAAACCTGGCTGTTCCGACAGGCCTGGGGCTAAAGACTCGCTGCCCCACTTCGAATGGTATGATTGTTGTGCTTTTAACTATATATGGTTTTTATGTTTTTGTAACTCTGTTTGTATTTCCCCTCCCTTTTCGAGTTGTGAGCCGCCCTGAGTCCCTTTAGGGAAAAGGGCGGCATACAAATAAATTAAACCTAAACCTAAACCTAAACCTAAATATAGCTCGTCTGCCTGGAATCCAAACTGTATTTTGAACATTAATATAAATGAGCAAGTCCAGAGGTATTTCATGAGAAGTACTCCACTCCTCTATTCACAACAAAATCCCTTATGCCACCAGAACAATGCCGACTAGGGTCTGGCCTAAGCATAGTGCACAAAATTATCTGCTACAACGTCCTACCTGTCAACGACTACTTCAGCTTCAACCTCAATAATACATGGGCAACCAATAGATACAAACTCAAGGTAAACCACTCCAAACTCGATTGCAGAACATATAACTTTGGCAACAGAGTGGTCAACGCCTGGAATGCTCTACCCGACTCCGTTGTTACATCCTCAAACTCTCACAGCTTCAACCTTTAACTGTCTAGCATGGACCTCATCCCTTTCCTAAGAGGTCTGTAAGGGGGCATGCATAAGTGCACCAGCGTGCCTACCATCCCTGTCCTATTATCCCCATTTATTCGTACCCAGTTCCTGTGTTCATGTCCATGTTTATACTTATACCTGTTATCTTGTACGTGTTTGACAAACTAACTAAATAAAATACATTAATATAAATTAATTCAATGTGTAATATTTCTCTTCCCAACTGAAAGGCTCTGACTCTTTGCAGATAAAGGAATAACTTGTAGGCATCTTTAAAACAGTAGTTCTGATAATCATTTTTGCTTCACCGAAGCATTGATGAGGGAGCGGGAGACCTATCAATTCATTGGACTTGCCATCTTTATGTTTGATTGATTTTACTGTAATTTCTTATTTGATTGTTGTAAGCCACCCATAGTCATTGAGAGTTGGGTGACACATAAAGTAGGAGGAGGAGAAAAGAAGAAGGGGAGGGGGAGAGGAAGAGAGGAGGAGAAGGAGAAAGAGCTGATATGCAGGCTTTCTAAATGTGCTGTATGGTTCACTGCAGTTTCTGTTTATGCCCACTAGGTGTCTCTTGCTGCTCAAGAAAGTCGAGCTATTCTCTCTTTGCAGTCCAAAAAAAGAAAAAAATGATGAGAGATTGTTGATATTTTTATACTGGCAGATTTTATGATTTTTTTTAACAGCTCTCACCCTGTCTGGAGTGCATTCTTCCTGAACAGAATAAATATTCTGCTTATTTTTCAAAAAGGAGGAAGTGCTTCTCAACAAGTGCAAATTATTTTGATAGGGAAGTCTTCTGACAGTTCTTTTAAATATTAGTGAAAGAAAATCATTGCTGTACATATTTAGAGTCCCATCTTATAACGGATGTAAACTTCCCTTTAATTTTTTTTTTCTAAATTAGCTGCATATTCTACAATGCAAAATAAACAGTAACCTTACTTCATTCCATCATTGTGAAAGCTCTCAGTTTGAAAAAGTTCCCAAATCAGCAGGGCTTACAACTCAAGGACACTCATAAAAAATGGCTGCAGTTTACTATGTGATTATCACTCAAAAGAAATTCACTTTGAACCATAAATGCATGGAGAGCCAACAATAATGCAAAGAGAATGAATCCGAAGTTCAACTTATCCCAACATTCAACTTCTAACAACAAAGCCAAATGCTTACCTATTTTAAATCCTCAATATGGTCCTGCTAGTTTACATATAAGGCTAGAGACATCATTTATTTACCACACTAATAAGTATTTATACCGTGTTTCCCTGAAAATAAGAGAGGGTCTTATTTTCTTTTGACCACGAAATAAGCGCTTGGACTTATTTGGGGGGAGGTCTGATTATTTTTGAGGTGCAGGATGCAGCGAGCATGGTCACCTCATGGCTGCTGCTGTGTTGCAATATTTTCGAGGAGGATTTATTTTAGTACATGCGCTCAAAAGCCTGATTGGGCTTATTATCCAGGAAGGTCTTATTTTCAGGGAAACAGGGTAGACCTATCTTAACTTTACTTGTCATTTCTGAAAAAATTAAGCAGTGTTTAAATTATGGCTCAAATGAAGCCATACTTTGCTGAGTCCTGATTTACTCAGTAAGCCACAGCCATAGCATTATGGTGGATAAGTTCATTCCAAAACAACATTCTAAAACAAACCCAAAGAAATCATATTATAGGTTAGCACAGTGTTTCTCAACCTTGGCCACTTGAAGATGTCTGGACTTCAACTCCCAGAATTCCCCAGCCAGCGAATGCGAATGCTGGCTGGGGAATTCTGGGAGTTGAGGTCCAGACATCTTCAAGTAGCCAAGGTTGAGAAACACTGGGTTAGCAAGATCTGTGAACTCAGTCTATGATATTCTGAGAATGTCATCTGACTTTCTGTATGCCTGCAAAGCCTGATGAAAAATTCCAAAGGGAAAAATAATCCAGAACTGTTGTTATATTTGGGTTGCTTCTACAATGCTGGATTTGGAATTGGTGTTTTTTTTCATCATGGACTAATAAAACTACCTTGCTTTTTATAAATGATAAGAATATCATTATCATTTTTCTCTAGGGCAATCTCTTAAGGCTGGAGATCTCAACAGCTACATCACAAAAATTCAAGTTGGGTGAAAACAAGAGAAACGGCAAAATTAAAGTATCTTTATCTGTCTCCAGAGCCATCTGTCAGCTGGTGAAAATCTGTGGAGATGTGTCATTACAGAATTAGTTGAATATCTGGCTACACAATACAATTCTGAGTCCCAAAATTACCTACTGAGGCGACATAAAGGTTATTTTACTGATTCTTATAAAAAGTCAAAACACACAAGGCATGGGACATTAATGCAATTTGCTGAAGGAAAAATACCTTCTATTTAATGGTGGGCTCACCAGTGTTATTTTTCCAGTGACCTCATAAGCTGCTAAGCTGGCAAAAATGCAGCAGGCAAAGCATTTTGAACATTTTAAGAAAAGCTATTCCAGATAGCTTGGCTGAATTTTTGGCTGGTCAGGAATGTTTTTTTTTAAGGCACTTTGGAGAGCTAGAAAAGGGAATGTCAGTAGCTATATTTAATAGACAAAAGCAACTCAAGAAAGAAACTGATCCATTTATACAGAGGTATCTTCATGAGAAGTGAAAGATGAGGCAAATTGCCCCCTCCCTTTCTGACTTTTGGAAAAATATTAAAACCAAATTATTTGAGAGGATTTTCTCTTATATTTATAGTTGATGCCATCTTTTTTCATGTTTCCTCTCCTCCCCATTCTCTTCTCTCTGTGTGTATGTATATATACACACACAAACATATGCATATCTACAGAATGGGTTTTGTCTCATTGTTATTATTATTATTTTCTGGAATTGAGGTTAAGATGCTTTGGACATAGTTTACTTAGACTTCAGCAAGGCATTCAACAAAGTAGACCACAACCTACTTCTTGGTAAACTAGAAAAATGTGGGATGGACAGCTTCACCACCAGATGGATTTGTAACTGGCTGATAAACCGTACTCAACAAGTAGTTCTTAATGGTACTTACATGGAAGAAAGTAAGTAGTGGGGTACCACAAGGTTCCGTCTTAGGCCTAGTACTCTTCAATATCTTCATAAATGACTTAGATAAGGGAATAGAAGGAGAACTCATCAAATGTGCAGATGACACTAAGCTGGTAGGAATAGCCAACATCCTAGGATCCAAAATGATCTTGACAGACTTGAAGAATGGGTCCTATCCAACAACATGAAATTAAATGTGGAGAAAAGCAAAGTTTTACCCCTGGGCAGGAAAAACCAAATTTACAAGTACAGATTAGGCGAACCCTATCTCAAAATCAGTAACTGTGAGAGGACCCTTGGAGTCCTCGTAGACCATCACTTAAACATGAACCAGCAGTGTGTGTCAGCAACCAAAAAGGCTAATACAATCCTTGATGGTATAAAGAGGCATAGAATCAAAATCATGTGAGGTATTAGTACCGCTTTATAAAGCCTTAGTAAGACCAAACCTGGAATACTGCATCCAGTATGGTATAGTGAAATGGTATAGGGTCTGCTGCTTGAGCAGGGGGTAGGACTAGAAGACGTCCTAAGTCCCTTCCACCTCTATTCTGATTGATTTTTAATTTGACTGTGAACATTTTAATTCCTCCTTAATATAAATCACAAAAGTCATTCAATTGGAGTGTGGTAGAAGCCTGCTGAATAAATAAATTAGGAAAGCAGCATTGCATCATTGCATGTACAAAAGAGATGGTGCAATGCTGCTTTCATCCTTTTGATGACAGTACTAGTTCCTGTTATTCCTGAGTTCATGCCAGTTTGAATCTCTGTCCTCATCTGATTTCTTTCCTACTTTTGTTAAAAAGTCTTCAAAGGCAATTCTCTGCCCAGATAAATGGCAACACACCCAGCCAATCTGGGCCATCTGAAGAAGGTAAGCAGAGTTCAACTGAGTTAACTCTTAAATTCTACCTACACCTATAAATGAGTCAGGGAAGTCAGAAAGACATCCTAGAAGAAGAGAATGACAAGTATTCTGATGCGGTTGCCAAGAAAACAAGATGAACATGTCCATTTAGCCACCAGGAGCTGAGCTCATCTCAAAGGAAGTTTTATTTTAAATCATTACAAGGGATTTGCCAAGGAAGCCAAGAATTGCTATCTAGCTGAGGGGAAAGAGGATAATATCTTTCTTAGGGCCTCTTAGTGACTTCCCATTGACTACTTTTGGAACCAAAAACAGCACAACTATGGGGCATTTGAGGGCTCTTGGTTTTTTTTTTTTTTAATAGCTGTAAAGGGCTTTACCTAGGAGATGTTCATGATTTTTTAATTGAAAGAACCCCAATCTGTTGTTTATTGTGCAAATAAGGATGAAAACATTATCTCTGACTACTAAATGAGCATGTTTAAGATTTCAACTGGGGAAAATTATATGGCAGAAAGTTTTAACCTGTTCCCAAACTCTTCCCCCCAAATTGGCAGCTGTCTGCTTAGCGGACTTAAACAAAAAAAAAAGTCAGAAATCAAATCACAGATGTCCTGCATAATATTCAGTTTGGCCATTTAATAATTAGATTAAAGTAAAGGTAAAAGTTCCCCTCCCACATATGTGCTAGTCATTCCCGACTCTAGGGGGCAGTGCTCAGCTCTGTTTTAAAGCCAAAGAGCCAGCTTTGTCCAAAGATGTCTCCGTGATCATGTGGCCGGCATGACTAAATGCCGAAGGAGCACGGGACGCTGTTATCTTCCCACCAAAGGTGGTTCCTATTTTTCTACTTGCATTTTTACATGCTTTCGAACTGCTAGGTTGGCAGAAGCTGGGACAAGTAATAAGAGCTCACTCCGTTACATGGCGTTAGGGATTCGAACCACCAAACTGTCGACCTTTCTGATTGACAAGCTCAGTGTCTCAGCCACTGAGCCACCGTGTCCCAAAATAACTAGATTACAGAAGCTCAAAACTTTTCTCCATCTACATACCATCACTTAATGGACCTGAGATTCTGCCACTTGAAACATACAGTGAGAAAATTCCGTTCAAAACTTCATGGGAATTTTATTTTTTAATACTTTAGAATAAGCATGCAAGAGTTCCAGGGAAAAAAATTGCAACCTGAAGGTGGCTCCACTAAAAGCAAAGTCAACAATCACCGCAGAATGCAGAGCTGGAAAATAGACTGGCTCTGCGTAATTCCTCTCCAGACAAGGAGAGAATTTGAGATTTGAGGCCTGTGATGATGGGGAAGTATTGTGGCTGCCACCAGACTCCAATAGCGAGGGGCTCTATGAGTCGGCCCTGGAGGATGAAGAGGACCCTGGACAGGGTTCTGACTCCGAGCAGGGCGCAGAGAGACTGGTTGGCCACCAGGTGGCGCCTGAGCCTTGGATCAGTGTGGAGGAGACAAGAGAGAGTGGTCCAGAATCCAACTGTGAGTTGTTCTGGGATGCACGCCGTCGAAGGGCTACGCGTCAAGAACAACTACGTAATTACAGGAGGTAATTATGCTCAGCTGATGGTCATTAAGCTCCTCTCCCAGACTATAAAAGAGACTGCTTGTGCCACGCCCTTCTTGCAGAAGTCAACGTTTGGGACTAAAGAGAAACGAACTTGGCAGGCTGGCAGTTTGTTTGCATTGCTGCCAAGATTTGTCGGACTTGCTGCCAAAGTCCTTATCTATTTGTTTATTTGGCTTTCAGCCACTGAGATTGTGGTCTTGTTAATTAAAGGACATTCCATTTTACGCTTGTCTCGGCTTTCATTACTGGATGGAGGAGGGGGTCAGAACAGGGAAGTATCAAAGCATCAGGTGGAGATGACCACTGACCATTGTAGTCAGAAACCTGCAGATGGGCAGCCTTTGGACAAGTAGTCATTCATCTCAGTACCTAGGGCCATAGAGAGGTCCAACAGCATCCAAGGTGACTGGGAAGCATTTTTTTAGGATTGCTCCCCCCCCCTTTGCTTGAGAGATGAGGTTATCAAAAGTTGGGCATCAAGAAAAATAAAAAAACCTCATCATTGGAGCCTAAAATATCTGCATATTGATGGATAGAGACAAGATGTCAAGGCCTGAAAGATGAACAGTACTCATAGTAGTCAAAATTCACCATTGTAGTTAGTATTGACATTGCTGCAGTTACTAGTACCAGGTTTGCAGATGAGGATTCATGCACGTGGATATATGTTCTTTTGGAAAGGGAAACTAGAGACTGACAATAGCAGTAGTTTTGCAATCAAAACTACTCTGCTAAGAACATATCTACCCACTGGAATAAATCAATGCATTATGAAATTTTATTTTCCTCTCAGCTAGTTGTTACATCACTATCAACAGCATCTACACATAAATTCTCACATGGCCAGAGGAAGACAAGGAAGCTTCGTATTATTCAAACCATCTCCACCAGTGACATCATTCTGGGTAACCTTAATGCTGGGATAGGACAGACAGCTGGTCAGAGTTTTGTAGGCATAGTGCTGGTGCACACACAACCTGTACATTCACTAACATCATGTTCAGATTTGCAGACAGGTACAAAACAAACTGGATTCTTCCAAACACTGGCACTACCCGACTATGTCATAGTATGTCAGGTTGACCTTAAAAGATATTGCCATCACTTCAGACATGGGAGGTGCTGAATGCTGGGCAAATCACAGGCTGGTGCAGTCATGCCTCAACCTGAATACAGTCCCTTTACACCAGGGATGTCAAACTCACTTTAATCAGGGCTATAGTTGACCTGGGGGGGGGGCATGCATGCATGCATGGCCAACTGGGTGGATGTGGCCAGCTTGATGTCAAGTTCCAGTTTGGCAAACAAGGAATAAACAAACCAACATGTAGATTGTATTGTTCTCCTTGATGCACCGGCACATTCTAACCATCACCCAGTAAAACACCTGAATGAATTGAATTCAGAGCTATTGCTGAGTGCTCCCCTTCACAATTTGTTACTGCGGCTCCTCCCCACTTCTTTAGCACGCCTCCAACAGCTCCTGCAGGCTTAATTGAAATGTAGACTTGTCCCACGCACAGATGCTGAGAGCAGCTCAGTTCGCATGCTTTGAATCCAAACAAGAGTTCAAGCTATCAGCTGGGAGTCAGGTATCTGGTATGGTGGTAGAACAATCCCCTCCTGCATGCAGTCTCCTGTCGAGCCCGAGTGAATGGCAGCCCAGATGGCATGGTGCAGTGGGCTGACATGCTGCCCCCTTTACCAGGAAGACAGCATCTGGAAAAAAATATTCACAATGAGACAGGTACAGCCTAGTGGATTCCCCCCCCCCCCCCCGTTTGGTCAGGTTCTTTCGGTTCTTTCATGCTGGCCCGTTGTTTCCTCTTCATATTGGGTAGATGGGGCTGAAGCAACGCAGCCCCTTCCGTTTTCCAGGCCAGATCTGACCACATCGCCTTGTGTTTGACACCCCCGCTTTTCACCATAAGCAACCAAAGATTATTGGAATAATATTCAACATTGGCAGACTGCAAGATCCAGGCAAATGTTTCAAGATGTGCTTAGTGAAAAATTCTCTGGCAATTTACCACTTGTAGGAATCTGCTCTGAAAAGTGGTAGAAGAGGTTTAGAGGTGCAGACTGCAACAACTGTACTTGGACTGAAAACCTTGGCAATCAAGACTTATTTGATGAAAACCACAAGACCATTTAAACAGCCCTCCATACCAAGAACCAGGCCTTTACAGACTGGCAGAATGATCCATCATCTGTCTCAAAAAAAGAAAAAGAAAAGAAAAAGACAAGTTTGGACTTGTCCTAAGTAGAGGTGAAACTGCAGGAAATGCAGGATGAGTAGTGGCAAAGAAAGGCTGAGAAAGTAGAATGTAGGCCTCTTCTGTGTCATAAAGGCAGTTTGTGGTCATTCAAATTTAGGATGGTCTCTTTCGCTGATTTATTATAGGTTGAGGCTAATCAAAGACCAGGAAGGACTGAAAAACCAGTGGGCTGAACACTTTTACAACCTACTCAATAGGCTGTCCGTAGTTGATCCTGATGTTTTATAGGGGTTTTCTAATCTGCCAGTCTTGGAAGCCCTAGATCTGCCTCTCTCTACCGATGAGATCAAGAAAGCAGTCTCACAGATGAACTCAATTAAAGCAATAGGGTAGGGTGGCATTCCTGCTGAGATCTGCATAGCACTAACCCCAAACACCTTAAAGGCATTCTAAGACATCTTGACTCACAGAGTAGATACATGATGACTTCTTCAATGTCCTCTTTGTAGCTGTATATAAATATAAGGGAAGCAAATCTGACTGTGGAAACTACAGGGGTACCTCACAGCTGCCCATTGGAGGCAAGAATTTCGCCTGCATTTTCCTGAACAGACTTGTCACAATCTTTAAAAAAAGCTTCCCAGAGGCACAATGTGGATTTCAGCCAGAACAGAATACAGCACACATGATTTGCCAGAAGATAACTCCAGGAAAAGGGCATCAAGTAGAACAAGCCTCTTTACTCGTCTTCATTGACCTGACAGGCATTTGATACTGTAAACAGGGAGGCTCTCTGGGCTATCTTGAGACATTATGGATGCCCAAGGAAATTCATGCAGTTGATTCAGCTACTCCATAACAGAATGACAGGACATGTTCTTTACAATGGGAATACATTTAGCTGCATGTGCCATTTCCAACGAAGCAAAGCAGGATTGTGTGTGCTCGGCCCTATCCTGTTCAATCTGTTCATTGCTTGCAGTTGTCACACGCGGTGCAGGGTCTGAAGGAGGAGTGTATATCAAGTACCAATTGGATGGCTGTCTCTTTGATCTTTGCTGCTTGAAGGCAGGGATGAAGTGCTTCCATCCGGTCGTTCAAGAAACTCTCCTTGCTGATGAACGTACACAAAGACAGTGACCTACAGTTCATGTTGAACAAATTCTCAGATGCTGCTATGCTCTTCCACCTGACTAACAGCCTGAACAAAATTAAAGTACTTTATCAGCCCATACCAAATACAGAGCAAACAACTTCTGTTGAAGACATCCAGCTGGCACTTCTAAACAGCTTAAAATATTTGGAAAGCATCTCAAGTAATGCTTATTTTGACGATAACTTAAGGATCAGCAACACCAGTTCTGGGGCAGCTACAGAACGCTCAATCAACACAATGTCTGTGTCTTTACAAAGCTGAAAGTTTACCCAGCTGGGGTTACCTCTTCTCTCTTATATGGATGTGACTCTGTACTGACAATACATCAACAAATCCATGCAGCTCCACTCTGTTGGCATTCCGTAAAATTTGAAGCCTTGGTTATTCTCTCAGGCCTTGGGATGAAATGGATGGGGCTTTTGGGGTTATATGTAGTTATGATTTTCGGTCTGTACAGTATATTTCACTGAGACCCCATCTAGGTTCTGCTCTGCATTGTTTCTTTTATTATTTGTAAATCACCCAGAGTCAGCTTATGTTGGACAGTGTTCAAATTGAATTAATAACCATGCCCATCCTGCTTAACTCCCCTCCCCCCCCCTTTTTTTCAATCAGCCAAGGCTTTCATCTGCATTGGAAGGGGCAAACATCTATACTGGGAATCAGCGTCTGTGTGGCATATTCTTGATGTAGTATTTCTTTTACAACAATAATCTTTCCTCATAGGATCACTGGAATTTTTAACTATGTCTTTAAATCAATACTGAGATAAAACTGTTTGAAATATTTATACCTATGATACACTTTTCTTGGAATAATGATTTCAAGATCATGAACAGAGGTAAATGCAGCCCTAATTCCTATGGATTTCCATAGATGCATTAGAGTGTATTGGAAGCGTATGAAACTTACTTTAATTAGTTGAGAATGTGATATGTCATCAAGCTGTTGTATTGTATGAATAATATTTGGCATAAATGTTCAAAATTATCAATGGGACATAAAATATCAATTCCAGCAGTTTTTATGCTCTGCCTGGCCTTCAGTTATCTGACAAGGCAGAATGGTGGTTCTGACATCAAATTAAATTTGATAAATTGTACAAGACATCTTCATAGGTGAAAAATAATAATTTCTGAAATACACCTCACTGAAGGATTAGAACATCACATTTTAATCCAATCAATTTTTAAAAGACTACATTTGACCAAAATTTGCTTTCAAAAATTTGAAATGCATCGTAGCAAAATCTTTTTGACATCTAATGAGCCCATCACTGCCAATTCCAATGTATCGGAATATGTAGCATAAATGTCAGTAATCTAATATTATACAATGCTTGTCATATTTTTTATCAACCCAGACTTTGCAAGATGAACGGTCAAAAGTAATATATGTATCAGAGTCACTGTCAAAATTTTGCTATCAACGTTTAACAAGGTTAAATGGTTTTCAATGGCTAGCTTGCACTATCAGCAGAATCTTTACCAGCTTTCAAAATTAAGTTACATGAACCTCATTAAAGGAAGTTGGAAAAATGTTATTCAGAAAAGTACCATTATAAACCTCAAACATTATAAGAGCAAATCAATATGTATCCTATCCCACCCATTAGGATATTCATCAGGACAGGAACCTTTCCTGATTCCATAGATTCATTTGTATCTGTTATTTCCTGAGGAAATAAAGAAGCAGCTAAATAAACTGCTTGGCTATATGTAATCTTTGGAAGCGGTAGATAACTTAGAATGAATAATTTCTTCCTCAGTAACTTCTGATGCAATGTTATAATGTTGAATGTTAATGTTAAATGTTATAATATTAAAAATAAATATTAAAAATTACTTAGATATATTAGGTCATAGTTTTTAATATACTTTGCTCCGAGAACTTTTAATATAAGAACGGAATATTTTGCTTAATAATTTCAAGAGAGAGGCCCCTAATTTCACAGCTCTTTTCTCCTTGATTCCAGGTTTGAGATTTATGTAGTTAATTGAACATTCTGTATCAAATGCATAAAGGGAATTGTGTTCCAATTTTACAGAGATAAAACCTTTAGATATTTCCATGCCTTGCGTATGTATTCAAAATTTCCTTAACTAATTTCTAATTTTCCTGATTTTTTTTTATTTTTCATGATATGTAAGTAATCATATGACCACAACCTTAAAAGTATTCCAAATACCTATTACATTCATCAGTGTTTATTTTTACAAAATTCTTCTTCAAAAAGCTGTAAGTAATTCATTTTCGTGAAAGAGTCAAGTCTGTTATGTACGTAAGCACATAACTTTCCTATAATCAATGAAGAGAATAGCCTCCTCATCGGTTCATCAGAAGGCTGTTAGAAAGGGAATCTGTGCCTTAATTGTACATTAAGGGTGTTTTTGTTCTGAACTGAAGACATTCCGTTGTTGTAATTCTTGTAACATAATGCTTCCATTTCAATAAATCTTATTCAAGAGAATTCTATGAGACTCATGTTTGGAAAAGAAACATTTCCATTTTGGATAAATGCTAATCTATTTATAAAATATAAATCTATTAGGAATAATGTATTTAAGAACTATCTTGAGAAAAATGACTTTGTTTATACCCTGTTTCCCTGAAAATAAGACCACCCCAGATAATAAGCCCAATTGGGCTTTTGAGAGCATGCACTAAAATAAGCCCTCCCATGAAAGTAAGCCCTCCCTGAAAATATTGCAACACAGTAGCAGCCATGAGGTAACCATGCTCGCTGCTTCCTGCACCTCAAAAATAATAAGACCTCCCTGAAAATAAGCCCAAGTGCTTATTTTAGGGGTCAAAAGAAAATAAGACCCTGTCTTATTTTTGGAGAAACACGGTAGTTATTGATGGAATAATATCATTAAATTCTACAGTATAATCCATATTGCAATTGAACATAGGTAGGGCTGAACCATGGAGTCCTTGTTGCTGTCCGAGAGTGATTGTTCACTGGCAGATATTTTGTTACTACACTAGGTAACAATTTTAAGGCACCAAGTACAGCAAAGGCTATATTACAGTTTTCTATCTGAATAATTAAGAAGTGAGATACTAAGAAAAAAATCCAGTTGGAAACATGCCTGATATGAAACTGAAAAAAAAGTATAACCTTGCTGCCTCCATATAGCTACCAAATTAAGTTCCATAAAAGATCTTTCTCATGTGGAAGGATACGTGTTTCCTGTGAAAACAACAATATACATTATTTAAATGACTTAAGTTTAGTATCAGTCTCCTCTTTGCTCATCGAAGGACTTTTACATCCCAGAAAACAATCAAAGACATAAAAATTAGATACTGTAGATCACAGGCGTCAAACTCAGCACGTCCCATTGCCGTCACGTGACATTTTTCCCCTTCGCGGAGCTGGGGTGGCCTGCAGGTGACACATCTGGCCCATGGGGCACCAGTTTGACACTCCTGCTGTAGATGGATGGATGGATAGACAGATCAATTGGCAGACAATAGAGACAGACAGAGAGACAAAAAAGTAACTTTAAATTTAAAAAAACCATAAATCACAATAATTTAGAAAGAGAAAACATTTGGCAACAACATTATTTTTAACAAGTTTGTGTTCTAGTTTGTTTTTGCTTTTTTAAACTAAAAAAAGTTCCCTGAAAACGTGTCATAGACTTGCACTTTAAAACACCTGAAAACATGCTAAAATATGTGATATCAGCATCTCTTTTGCGGCACTCAGAACAGGAAAAATGTTGCTTCTGGTGTATACATGTCAGTGTGTAATGTTTGTATACATCTTTGTATTGCAAACATAAACAAATAACAGCAGATTCACAAATCAGCCTATTATAGGCCTCTGAAAAATATATAATTGCACTTTAAACGTACAGCCTCATTGGAATTATACTGTAATGTCTTCCAAATTGCACAATGGAAAGAGTACCATTAAATGATCTTATGTCTTCTATCTAATGAACTTGTCTTTGTCATTTTGAACCAATTATGTACAAACTTTGAGATTCCGAAATAGGCATACAATATTTATCATCTCACAATATGTTCTTTTGAAAACTGTGACATAATACATTCTCCTATATGAACAATTTTAGATTATTAATGGAAGTGCTGGGAAATCACTGTGGCGGTTACAAGATGTTTTTGATTTACATGTTGTCCAATGGGGGTACTTAATTTCAAATACTATCCGATTACCAGCTCAATTACTTAAGTACTCATTTCAAGGATATATGATACACCCTCTGTCAGAAATGGCTAGGCCTAATTGTTATCGTCTGGTTTCATTAATTGGTTTTATTCTTATTTTAATCTGCTGCTTTTCATTACAGCTAGCGGTTGAAAGAAATATAACTAAACTGACACATATGACTATAATGATATTTGCTTTGATTTAGGAGTGTGGTATGCATTCCCTTCCTTGATATAGTGTTATTCAAGCATGCTAAAGTAACATATTCCCAAGAATTGAATTTCACCAGATTTTTTTTTTTACAAAAACATTATTCACTTTCATTTGAAATCAGAGGAATTTTTTTTCCATTGTGCTCACTGAATGTTGCCATATTACATTAATTACTTCTCAAAAGAGCTGCTTGCATCACTACAGGCATGTAGTTGCTCATTAAAAAACAAGGACATGGTCACCTCCGGACAAATGGTTAGAAACTGCTCTTTGCTATAAAATACCAGAGACAAGCTGGTTCATTCTTAAAATTCAGATCCATAAGTGGAGCAGATTGGTGAAGAATCAAGTGACCAACCATCGCCATGCTGGGTCTGAGGAAAGAGATGCAGACACCTAATTTAGTTGGGAAACATAAACTAAACAAAATATGGGTTTAATAGAGAGTGATTGGCTAAGTATATTAAGCCTAGGATCTTTCAGACTTTTATTAGCATCTCTGTTATCCTTAAGATAAAAGAAAGCATAAAAGCATCTTTTGGACAACCATGACTTGGAGATTGAGAATCTCCATAGACCAGGGGTGTCAAACTCAAAGCTGGATCCGGCTTGTGGGGTGCTTAAATCTGGCCTGCAGGGGCATCCTGGAAAGGACTGGCCCACTATGCCTCTGGCAACCAAAATGGGGCATGAGGTGCCCACACGCAGCTCCTCCATGCCCCATTTTGGCCAGCAGGGTGCTGCAGGAGGCGTCCATCTCTTCTCTTCCCCCACTCCCCGGCCTGCAGAGGGGAACTACAATGCTGATCTGCCCTCAAAGAAATCCACCTTGACACCCGTACCATAGACAGTTATCCTCAAGACTTTTTTCCATTTTTTCAAGACCTTCACAATAATGTCCTCCCCCCCCCAAAAAAACCCCCCACACTCAATCCACAAATCTGGATTTCCCCCTATTGGGGCAAAGGACTGCAATTCCAAATTGTCAGAATTGTGTTCGTTAGGAGGAGGGGTGAAGGTAATAAATCTGGCATCAGTGGGCATCCATGAGTTGGGGGGGGAGGAGAGAAAGGGGCGCAATGTGAGAGTTCAATTGTGTGCTGATTGTAATTTGTATTTATTTAATTTATTTAAATATTTATATGGCCACCCAACTGAAAATGAGGTTATGGGCAGTATGCAAAGATTAAAAACCCAACAGATAAAACCTTATCCAAGGTAAAGATGCTTTCTAACCATCAACAGAGCTGACTAACTTCTTGGCCTAAACACATGCAGAAACAGCCAGGTCTTCAGAGCTTTACAAAAATCAAACAGGGTCAGGGCCATTTAGAGCTAAACTAGCAGTTGTCAAAGCAATGAACAAAGGCAGGGTGCCTGCCTTGACAAAGGGGCAGCCAGAAGGCCTTCTTCCCTCTGTATAGCTTCTCCATTGTAAACCTTCAGTTCTCCTGATTTAATTAACTATATATAGAAACTCATTGAAATTAAGGCACACGGTGGAGTTCTTGTGTTGCAGTCTTATCCTTCTTTCTAATAATTATCACTCTGGATTCTTGTTTCTTGAATGACCTGTTTCCTCCTAAAGTAGCAGGAGAGAAGTCTGATAAGCTAGTAACATTGCAAACATTGTGACCTCAATGCATTTATATCCATTTCCTTGGAAGTAACTCCCATTGCAATTAGTTCTCAGTAAATTTGAATAGGATACTACTTCAACATTACTGGCAGTGTTGTACTGTGTACTTAATGGTTTATATTTTACACTGTTAGAGCTATAAAAGCCCTTCTTAGTTTTCCATGCTGGCTGCAGAATAATTAGATTAATTGGGGAGCTTTGATCTACAGTATTAAATCAATACGGGCTTTGCATTATCTCTTTTTTAGGCTTGAATTCCAAGAACATGATGTGCCATAATCCAGAAACCACAATATTTGGTTTACATGCGATGCTAACCTATACCAAACAAAACAGTTTATGATACAGCATACTGCATGAACCCCAATCAAATTTTCTCTTAATCTCCAGCAAATGGATACAGGCAAATTGAGAGTGTAACATCTCAATAGACGAAAAGGATTGTCTTCCCTAAAATCATCAGACTTCACTGTTGCAATCAGAAACCCTGCTCTTGAAATAAAATATCATGCTGCTACTTACCATTTTGCTAAAGCAAAGCAAAGAAACACCATCTCTGTTCTAATTCCCACATTATTACTTCGGAAAACCCATTTACCAGGTAGATTCTCAACATTTTAAATAGTATGGATCTGTTCCCTGTCTTTGAATATAGAATGGTCAGAACAAAGTAATTCCATTTGCCACTCATACAGATTTGGTAACTTAAGTTTCTAGATGCTCTGGTTTCATATAAGCCAGATCTACCCCACCTGTTATTTTCATATGTGAGTACTATCTAATTCCTTGTAATTTAGGCTACAGATCTGCAATACAGTAGCCCAAAGTTCATAGGCCTACCTTGTTACATATAATGAAATTGAGCAGAAGGGAGAAGTGAAACTAGCAGATGTCAGAGGCTCATTACAATTTGGGTAATCGTTATGCACTGCACAAAAACAAGTGATTATCACAAACTAACCTATCAAGAGAGATAAAGATCTAACCCTAGCTGGACAGTTTTGCTGCTTAAGCCAATAGTTTCAAAACTCTATGCATCTTGACTTTTGTTCATTTAATAGTAGAGTTGAAGAGCAATTCCACATCTTATTTTTAATATGTGCTTTGCAGATACAGCATCAAACCATGATATTCTTTGGTTCTCATGTTATGTATCGTGTGACCCTAGTCACTGCAGCTTGCTCAGCAAGTCATAGTTAAAACATACCATGGATTAATAAGGAGCTCCCACAAGATGCTGTTAAAATTTGTTGAATAAGCAACAATTGACAGGCATGTCAAATTATTAAGAGGCATGTTAAAGCGTCAACTGTAGTTTAAAAATCATAGTAGATAGATTTCTAAAATACGTTATATTAAAATAAATAAATCACAATGCCCATCCAATGAATGTTACTTTTTGGTTCAGCCGGGCTACCATGGAACTTTCAAACATTGAGATCTATGCTTTCTTTCTTGTTTTTATCTCTTGGTGAATTTTCATACCTCATTTTAAAGGATGTTTAGCATTCTATAACAGAAAGATAATAAATCAGTGTTAATTATGGTAGTTCCAAGAATTTAACCAGGTTATCCCAAAAAGCAGGTCTGTTTTGTGCTAAGGCAGACAAGTGGTAGTTTTGAAGCATGCAACAGGAAGTACCTCTTTGGTTAGACTTTCCTGTTTTGTGATCTTTCTCAGTGCACTTTTGGACATTAAAAGCATCCTAGAAAATGATACCATCCAACCCTGATGCAAAGGAAAAGATGAATCAAACTCTTTCAATGAAGTGTCAGAGATATAATTTGTACTCTACAATACTATTTTCAGTGGGTAGAAAAAACATTTCCATTTTCTTATAATTGAAAGATAAAAGCTGTGGGGATGGCTCATTTCCTTGTGATGAATTGAGAGCAAAAGATTAAAACTCATTTTGGGGTTTCATGTGCACGTTTTTAAATGTAGATTAAATAAAAATAAATCTGGAAAAAGAATATAAACTTTCCCCAAAAGATCTTTCTTTGGAAGCCAGTTGGTTGTGTAGCACTTTTTAACACCAAATTTTCTTTGAAATTGGGGAATAGGGAAAAAAAGTGTTAATTTCCTTTTTATACCCACACTGAACTGTTTAAAAACAGAAACTACTTGATTGATTGCTAGGCTTGGGCACAGGGCTTACCAACATTGCTAACTTCCTAGGAGGACTCCAACTCCTAGAATTCTTACGAATGGCAATGAGGAATTTTGAGACTAATAATCCAAACACCTGGAAACTGCCAACATTGGGAAATAGTGCTGTGGCAGCAGGTCCTTCATGCATAGGGAAGGAAATTTTCATTCTTCTTTCCTCAGTTGCTTTCAAATGAAAACGTCTCCCATAAATTGTGGCTGGAATAGGTGCCTTCCTATTATGTGACTGGCTTCCGTAAAATGTGTCTTTACAAGGGAGATATGATTGAATGAAAGCTTCAGTGGTTCAAATGATTAGTAAAAGGTCAGTGCCCTGGAAAAAGACTCATCATAAAGTTGACGACAAGTAGACACTCTAAAAGCTATGTGTTTAGAGGCTGGATGAGGCAAGGAAGAAGAGCAGAACAAAGAATATTAGGAGGTAAAATGGAAGGATTTGATATTAAAATGGGTGTCAGAGATAGGAAATAATTTCAGAAAGTTCCAAAAAGAGAGGAGCTAGAAGAAAACTTCCCTGAAGACTTAGGGAAAGTGGATAGAACCAAAGTGGATAGGACAGGAAGGAGAGAAAAGTGAATGGATCTCCATGATCCAACGTTAAGGTAAAATAATGGGTTTTTTGTGTCAAACACATCTATAAAGCTAACTGAAAAGTGCTTCTGGGTTGAAAGGATTTGCCAATGACAACACTGTTGTCCAGGGGATGCCCAATTACCAAAAATAATGTAGTATTTGAGGAGGCTCCATTCATGTCTCCCAGTATATTGAATAGGTCATAATAACCTGGGTTCTTAAAAAAAGCAAACCACCTGCTTGTGGTGATGTTGAATTTAGTCAATAAGGAAAAAGATATAATAAGTTTAATATTTCCTACCAGTTTGAAGCATGTTATTTCTTGTTCTCCCTGTAAGAAAAGTCTTCACCATAAATTTTTGGAACTCATCCTGAAGACTCTGTTTATTACATTGATATTCCATTTTCTTTGATATTTATTCAAGTCAAAATTCCCGGTTTTCTTTATATTTATTCTGACAACAATCCTGCAATATAGATTAAACTACCATGGAACCAATTATCTAAAATCATTTAGTAGGTGGGCAGTTATTGTATCTATGTCTTCAGAGTCTTAATTTTACATTTTAACTTGATTTTATCTACCATGCCACCTATTTGCTATCCAATTATGAATGGTCAGGTGAGATTTATGCATGTGAACAATGTATGATAAGTACTAATACATGAGAACAAGTCTAAGATCTGCCTTTATACTCCTCCCTGAGATTAATGATATTTCAACAGTCTGATTCATTTATAGAGAAGCAGGTATCAAGAAGTTTTATACAGTCCAAGCCGGCAGTGTTAGCTACTTATCTCAAGGTTATAATTACATGGGATTATACTATGTGCCAGTAATTAAATAATACCTCTTATGTTCAGTTAAAATCATAGAACCATGAAAAAGCTTGACCATACAATTACCTTGTCTTCAAGTAGCTGGAATATTATACTCTGGATTGTATTGTGCATCTTGAAGTTGATATCAAATGTAACCAGAAATGTACCCAAAGCAATCTAATCCCTTGGCGCCAAACAAATATTTCATTTCAAAGCAAATTTTCCAATTCACATATTACATAAATTTACATATTTTGTGTATATTGTATATATTTCAAGTGTTTACACTGTACAAATGATTTCAGGTTTAAGCCTATCTAAGATTCATGGAAACCCAAACATCGCAATCAATAGATTCACAAACTGCATTAATCCATTAATTGTGAACCCAGAAATGACTTGTTTCTTATAACACACTAAACCATAAAAAATATTACAGGTTAAACAATGACACACTGAACTACAGACAATACTACCTGTCCAACTACATCACATCCATGATTACATATACACAATTTGTGTACAAACACAATACACAATTTTCCCAGAGTAATTTTATTTGTGACAAGCATGTAAGACTGAAAATTTCTCATTCAAAGTCCATATCAGCCATTCATTCATAAAGTAAGCTGGCATTACCTTCCCTGCTACCTGATTTGTAATATTCAGATTAGACATATCTAATTTGCTGTTGGGGATAGGTAGGTGTGCTGAAAGAATATATAAACCTGTGTTTAGATCTACTGATTAAAAGCTCTAATTTAACCAAACAAAACAACATTTGATGAGTAATAACAGAGTAGGCCAATCATTATTTCCATGAACAGTCAGCCAAAGAATCTCAAATAGGTCTTTATCAGAGGATCTGGAAAATGCATTCAGGAGATCCTAATTACAAATAGTTTCATTTGAAAGAATTTTTGAATTCTTACACCCAAGAGATTTAGGCTGAAAATTATATACAGTAGCTCACATGTTAGCTATACCTGCATCAGGTTCAGAGGTGAGTTGTTCCCGGTACGGCCTGGATTGGGCGAATCAATAGTAGCGGCAGCAGGAGGCTCCGCCCACCCACATGGACTCTTTTGCACATGCGCAGAAGCATTGCGAGCGCAAGTGCGCCCAAACCGGTAGTAAAAAAATTGGCAACCCACCACTGATCAGGTTGTACTATTAATTGCTTTCACACAAACAAGCGAAGTCCTCATATAAAATTCATCTGTTGAAATCAAAACTCTTCACATTTTAGGAGGCAAATAATAGAATGACTGGACAGACCACGCCAACAACTTGAAATAATAAGTAGAATTAATCTATAACATGATATGGTAGTTGTCTCCTGTTTAGATGGCTCAGGACGGCTAGGTACATTTAGAAAGACAAATCCATCATAGAATCATATGTTTGGAAGGAAACCTGGAGGTCTTCTAACCCAAACCCCTGCCAAAGCCCAAATTCTCCTATCATTCAAAACAAATGGCCATTAAAAAGGGAACTTAAAAAGGCATACAGTTCCACTTTTAATAACTCTCAGTCAGGAAGTCTGGATCTCTCATTGTAAAGCTGCCACCTATTGGTTTTTGTCTTATCTTTGAATGCTATAGAACAGTGTTTCTCAACTGTGGCTAGTTTTAAGATGTGTGGACTTCAACTCCGCAAGCTATAGAAACACTGTAGAAAATAAACCCAAATCCTCTGCCCCATGACATCCCTTCATGTATTGAAATACTGCTATCATGTCTGCTCTCTACCTTATCTTCTTTAGAATAAACATCTTGAGATTCTTTAACCATAGGATTAGGCCTCCAAACCTTCTACCATTTTGTCACTCTTCTCTGCACTGTTTCAACTGCTTAGGAATTTCTCCCAGTCAAATTGTTACTCTAAAGATTAGTAGTGATTGGACTAGATGGACTTTTGATCTGGACATCTTGTGATCTTACATTCAATGTTTTTAATACATTTTGAATCAGATTTTTTTTTAATGGGAAGGCTAATACGTAATATTCAGAAATAAAGAAATATGGAACAAAATCATTTTCAGGAAATTTGGAGACTTCTATGATCACTGTATGATAATCTTTTATGATCACCAGCTAGTTCATCTCAACTCACTAGGAAAATATCAATTTGGAGAAGCCAGGGTTAGAATACTGTATATGTGATTTTTTTTTTAAATGGTAAAAGTGGGGTTAGAGAACTCTCAATTATGCAGCATTGCTGATTGCTGATGATAAGAATGCTAGCAGATCTATTTTTGCTGTGTCAGACGTAAAGGTTTCTTAATTCAGGTTTAAAGACTTCACTTATGCCAGAGAATTCTCCCCAAATCAATAAATATTTATAAACAGAATAAACAAAGATAAGGATGAGGGTGTTCTTTCAATAGAGTTAATGTAAGATAGATAGAAGACACTGAATATTCAGCATAATTGCAAAATCTACTGCAGGACAGGGTGACCCAAATTCAAGGCTACATTCCTGGATACCTGGACTATCTCTTGGCTCAAACTCATGAAGTTGTTGTTATGGGAATAAAATTGAAAGAGTGGGTTATTGGAAAAATATGGATCTAAATAGGAATTAAATCTAGCAAATAAATAAAATGCATCACGGAAGATTACTTTTCAGGATTACACTCTTATTCATTCAAATATTTCTATTCCCCGCTTTCAACTGCCAATCAATTGGGGTGGGGGGTGGGGAGATTATTTCCAGTCCTATCGATATTTCCCTCCTATAGATTTGTACCTATGAAAATTATAGGGTTCCCCGGTCTGAGTTGATATTTCTCTTTCCTCATGCTTAGATTGTGCAATGTTGGCATACAATGAACTGAGAATGTTATTTAAGACTAAGATAATATTCAAGTTATTTGTATCCATGTGGTTTTTGAATAATTTGAATCAGTCTAACTATGCAAGAATAGCAGGGGTGGGTTGCTGCCAGTTTGCTTCGAGTGTTCTTCGTGTGTGCAGTTGTCTGTAAATTGTTCTGTGCATGCGCAGAACATGAAAAAATTACTAAAAACGATGCCAGCAACAGCAGCGGCAATCGGGGAACCAGTTCAGGAGCGTGGCCAGCCTGGGTCGCTGTCGGTTCTGTGACCAAGGGCAAAATACGACCACCGGTTCACCCAAACCAGTGTGAACTGGTAGCAACCCACCCCTGAAGAACAGTAAAAAAAAATCTATCACAAGACATATCCAAGATCATTGAACATGTAAATCAAAGTCAGTTTCTATGTTAGTGCACAGAGGCTATGCACATGTGCAAGAATGCAAAATGTGTGAGACCAAATCAAAGCATGCAGATAGGGGTGAGCCATGGAACTTGATCCTGAACATTTATATCCTTTCAAACAT
Organism: Thamnophis elegans; assembly: GCF_009769535.1. NCBI lineage: Eukaryota > Metazoa > Chordata > Lepidosauria > Squamata > Natricidae > Thamnophis > Thamnophis elegans. The sequence continues at coordinate 73,404,535 of NC_045545.1, forward strand.
TCATGATACAAGCCATTTGAAACCAATGTGCAACTGGAAAATTGGAATTAGCTATGTTTTTCTTCTAGCCAACATCATAGTAAATAAAACATAATTGCACAAGTATCTAATCTATTGGTGTAATAGCATTAGCAATAACATTTAGACTTATATACTGCTTCACAGCGCTTTACAGCCCTAAGAAGTTTAGAGTCAGTGTATTGCCCCCCCAAAATCTGGGCCCTCATTTTACCGACCTTGGAAGGAAGAATCAACCTCGAGCCTGGTAAGATTCAAACTGCCAAACTGCAGTAGCCAACAGTCAGCAGAAGTAGCCTGCAGTACTGCCTTCTAACCACTGCGCCACCACGGCTCCCTAACTATTATGGAAGGCATGTTCAGGCTGGAAATAGTTAGCATCAGTGTTAGGGATTAAAAGGTAAAAGCTTCCCTTTCACTGGTGTCTAACTATATACAGTGCTGTACTCATCTCCATTTCTTAGCCAAGGAAGTCACCATTGTCCGAAGATATTTTCTGTGTTCAAAAGGCCAGCATTCATAGAACGGTTACCTTCTCACCGAAATGATACCTATTAATCTACTCGCATTTGCATGCTTTCAAACTTCTGGGTGGGCAAGAGCTGAGGCAGGAACGGGAGCTCACCACGTTGTGCGGCACTAGGATCTCAAATCTGGGCTGTTTTCTAGCTGACAAGCTCAGTGTCTTTAACCGCTGAGCCATTCTTGTCCCTCATTAGGTTGCCCCCTAATTAGGCATTCTCTAATTATTAGAGAAATAACATGCTTTCCTGTCATTTTTACAGTAATTCTTTTTGATAATTCTTGTTGGTCATAATTACACATTTAATATATTGGTTCTACTGTTAATATTCTATTTCTACACTTTATTTGTAGATATGTGGGATTCAATAATACTCATACTAATATATATCATACAGATTTTCAACAATCCCATGATTCACTGAATGACTTAAAGCATGGGCCAAACTTTAACTGTCAAGTTATTGTTGAAATGTTTAGAAGGGTATTGATTACTTCCCTGGTTTAAAACAATAAATTGTAGTCAAACAACTTGCAGAGAACAGAGTGCACTGTGATAACTGAATTCCGTGAAGAGAAACATTTAGATATGTGTCCAAAAGTAATGTAGTTTAATATTTTAAAAATTGTTGCCTGTTAAAAAAAACAACACTGAACAAAATTAAACAGAACTTGCACCATCAATTTTAATAATCAGCAAAAGTCTACATTCATCATTAAATACAAATATGAAAAAATATAAGGCCCTCCTGCCTTCTGTATCTATAGAGTCAGATTGCTGAAAGCTAGCATTGATGTTCCAGGAATGCAGAAAATATAGACCAGGATTGAAAAAACTGTAAGGAGGCAGACTAGAGGCATTCTGCTGACATACTGCACTCTTTGCTGTCTGTCCGCATACTGTTTATTTAGAAAAGTGATGAGAAAGGCTCTTAGTATAAGATGTGAGTTGCTGCAAACATAACAGGGAAGGGAGGGAGGGAGGGAGGGAGGGAGGGAGGGAGGGAAGGAAGGAAGGAAGGAAGGAACGTTTGATGCAAACATAATTAGACTTTTCAAATTTTCCAAGGCTGTCTCTTAAACAGATAAAAAACTCACTGGGAACAGGCAAGGTTAACTCAAGATTTGTTATGAAATAGATTAAACTTGCAGTTCAATTTTTTTAACATAGTAATGGAATAACAGGAGGGCAGAAAGCAAGTTTACAGGATAACGCAGGCTGCAAAGAACACCTAGCATTGTGTTCTAATATTTCATTTCTGTTTCCAATCCCCAGCATCTAAGATGACAAAAAGAGAGAATCTGGATTACCAAAATTAGGCAAAAAGATACCATTGAACAGAAAATTTGCACAGGCATATGGATACATATCAAAACAAATACGTATAAAGCCACTGTACCGGAAACAGCACTCAGCTATAGTGTCTGCATTACTGCCGATCTGTGGGAAATTACTAAATAGACTGAGTAGGGCTTGTTAATGATTGCTTTATCTTTTAATGATTGCTTTAGCTTTACATTGGACTAGACCCGTGATGGCGAACCTATGGCATGCGTGCCACAAATGGCACACGGAGGTCTCTCTGCCGACATGCGAACCCTAGCTGAGCTCCACCAAGCATATGCCGCTGACCAGCTGATTTTCTGGTCTCTGCAAAACACTATACAAACCATCAATATACATTCAACAGGAATAGGAAGTGACTCACAGGAGCAGATAGAGGTAAATCCTAAAGAGGCAGGGAATGCATCACTGAACAATGGAGATGAATGCTAGAGGAATAAAGCTGCACACAAGGGTGACATAACTCCTGTAACAGAGTTGGGGGGGATGCACGGTGTGTGTGTGCCCCCTGCGCCCTATTTTTGGTCCCAGGAGGCTTCAGGGAGGCCTAGCAGGCCACGTGTGGGTACAGTTCCCCCACCCCTTTTTTGGTCCCAGGATGATTCAGGGAGGCCTGCTAGGCCCAAAATGGGGTATGGGGGGGTCTCGCGCACATGCGCAGGGGGCACGTGCACATTGTATTGTGGGTGGGGTAATATGCGCATGCACTTTTAGCACACAAAAACAAAAAGGTTAATCATCACTGGACTAGACAGTCTATCATATAAAGATAAGTCTTTTGTAACATAGCAATCCTATGAGACCATGACACCATACCTCTTAGAGCAAAAGACAACAAAATAGTTCTGTAACACCTTAAAACTAATAATGTCAATTTTTACTGTTTACCTAGTCCTTTTCAGGACTATTTTTTAATCTATTTGTTTATCAAATTTATAAGCCGTTCATTTCACGTTGTGCAGCAACCCTGAACGCCTTACAACAAAACCTATGGAAATAAAAACAATTTTAAAATATAAAAACATAAAAATTACAGATTAAAAACAGGTTAATAAAAACCATGGGTTTCAAGCAGAGAGATCATGGAAACTTCTCCGTTAGAGCGGGGGAAAGGAAAGAGAGAGGGGGGAATGAGAAGGGCAGAGAGGGGGAGAGAGAGAGGGAGGGAGGGAGGGCTCTTCTGAATCCTACCAACTAAAATTCCTTGGGATCTGGCAATAGCCTTTTTCTGCCAATATGAGTACATTTCACTTGATATATTTATTATCCTCAGCCCCCAATTGTTGTCTGGCATCCAGAGAATGGCATTCTTGAGCAATACTTCCAATGCTATGCACATCAATAACTGCATCCATCTTGTATAGCATTCTATTTGAGAACTACTTGTTTTATTGTTGGGCTATCAAGTCAACTTTGACTTCTGGTGATTGCACTAACAAGGCCATGCAAGGTTCTTGCCATTTGATATGTCCTCCTAGAGAAGAGATTCTAGGCTGGGACATCATATGGCTTTGGACTAATGTATTTTTTTTAAAAAAAAACATTCACTTTAGATTCAATTACGTTAAGTCTAGTTAATATGGTGATCTCCACTCATATATTTAATGATTCTTCCAGTATGGTAAAAATTACAACTTGTAACAACAACTTTTGGACGTTTGGGGATTGTGTTCAAGTTTTATGGGAAACAGATATGCCCCAGATGCTTTGGGTTGTAGATCTTTGTTCTAGATAGTTTCTTCAGCAGACTTTTGTTCCATGAAAAAAATTCTACTGAGAATTCTACTTTTGTTGTTTGTTGGTACAGTAATATTATTGTGAATATTTATATTTACTTTATGCTCTTCAACAGTTGCAAGCCACTCGGAAGATTTTAAATCAAGTGCAGTACCAACATGCTTTTAAATAAAGGTGTTTTTTAATTGCAGTAAAAGAAATGCTGCCAGATGGCATTATAGGATGAACAAATGGCTGCCCACACCATATAACAGAGAGAGAAAGGGAGGGAGGGAGGGAGGGAGAGAAAGGATGCCTCAATATTGGTAGCTGCATCATAATAAATTTTGTTTACCTGAATGCAGCTTTCTCATCATCTTAATTTATCTATATTTTTTCCCATATCATTTGGACCAATAATACATTTTCTTTGGTAATACCCCCTTGAAGAAGAAGTATCAGCCAGCTCTGAGGAACCGAGATGTCTGAAGAAGTACAAAAATAAACATTAGAAAAAACAACAACTCATGCTTGTGAATAGTTATGCTGTTCTGTATTTTGGTTATATAGTATAAAATTTTGTGCCTGTTCTGCAAACGCTTTTTAAAATGCAGCCTTCTCTTTGACCAAGTAATGTCTACATTAGTGCAGGCAGAGCCTTTAGAACTATACATCCACACTGGAAATCCATATTGTTGAAGCTGATTGTAAATGAGATTTATTTCATTGCTAACTTGAGTTAGGAAGAGCACAGGATAGCAAAACCTGACCCAATTCAAACAGAGTAAATCAGAATTTGATTCATTTGGTTTTCATTTAATAACCTGTATTTTTATTGTGATTTTATACGTGTGTTTGCGTGCATGCTTGCAGTGAGACAGTGGCTAAATAAATAAACAAATAAATATTGGTGTGTTCCATGAACCCAGTCAACTGTGATTTTTTTTTTTTTTTTAGTAAATCGTGATTAAATAAAATCAATCACTGCTGGATTTATACTTAACCAGGGCCTGTTGAATAAAACATAATTCATTTGGTTTGTACAATATACTAAGTTAAAAAAAAAAAACCAAGGAAACCCTGATGTGGCTTGCCAGTTACTATACCTACTTGTTCTCCCGTCTAGTATCAATCCCTACAATTGCCCAGAAAAAGCAGATATGGGCAAACAGTAGCACCTGTAATGGCCAATAAAGAAGCAAAGGCAAATAGAGGAGTAACCTAAGCAATAAGTCACCTAAGGAATAAGTTGGCTGGCATTTAACTACACCAGGTTAGTCATATCTCCAAAAAGTAGATTGGAAATAGTAACAGACATTTCAGACTGTGGTTTTGTTATGCAGGGTTGTCAAATTGGTGGCCTGCAGGCCAGCTGTGGCCTGTGCAGGCCACGCCCACTCCAAGCTCTGCGAAGGGAAAAACATTGCAAAACGTCTTGTGACGGGCCGAGTTTGACACCCGTGTTATAGAGAATAAACAGCACTCCACTCAGAACCTCACTTCAGATGTGTTGGGATGTGTGCGTGCATGTGTGTGTGTAGGACTGAATTTCAAGGCCAAGTCAAAATATCTGAAGTTCAAAGTTCAGTCCCTTATGATTCACTGGCACTTGATTTTGGAGTTACTACGGTATTAAGCCCATGAATGTACATTAACATATTCTATGAGGGTCATGTCTTACATGGTTAAAACATCACATCCACATACATGCAGAAGAAGCATCACTAAGTTTGATTTACATTTCGGGGGGGGGGGGGATAAGATTTTTTAAAAAACAGAATAATTCAATGGTTATTTGAGCAAGTTGGTTGGCAGGAATATTAATTGGCGATTGGGATGCGGGGATTCAAATAATAAAAAAAAAACTGGCTGGAGAAAAGAGTAAAAGAGAAAACATGGCTTATTAGCTGAATTACTCAACAAGAGCACATGCTACATCACTATGTTGCACTTCCCACTGGAGATATTTGCTCTTGACTATAATTTGCCCTGACAGACTTGTTTGGCTATTATGCCATCCAGGATGTTATTAGCTTCCCTGCCCTGGATTTTTTATTTTTAATTAGATTGGTGAGCCATTGCAGGAGGATATTTGTTTTGCTGTCTTTGTGTCTGTCAGGAGAAAGGTCTCAATAGTCTTCAGTTGATGGCCTGATGAAATCGACTAGAGAGAGGGAATGATAAAGGAAGAAATAATAAGAAAATATACTCTGGCCAGAACCATCATCACACTCTACCACTCAAGAGTCTGGTTTTCCCGCTGGAAATAGTATGATCAGAGAAGCATTTTACCTAAAGTCCCTGTGTTATTTAAAACCCTGCTGAAGTTCTAATTTGGAAGGGTGCCTACAAATAAAACAGGATCTCTTCTTCTGGAGACATTCCTCCACAGTGGGAGGAGAATAATGGCCTGACCAGTCAGGCTGCAAGGAAGGAGGCAGGGCTACTGAACGCACAGAGCTCCATTTTCCTCTATGCAGTATAATGCAAGCATAGCCTTAATCATTTGATGGAAACCAGAGGTACTAGTCAGCAGGTTCTGATCAGTTCTGGAGAACTGGTAGTGGACATTTTGAGTAGTTTGGAGAACCAGTAAATACCACCTCTGACTGGCCCCGCCCCCATCTATTCTCTGCCTCCCTCAGCTGATCGGGAGGAAATAGGGTTTTTGCATAACCTTCCCCTGGAGTGGGGTGGGAATGGAGATTTTACAGTATCCTTCCCCTGCCATGCCCACCAAGCCACACCCACCAAGCCACGCCATGTCCACAGAACTGGTAGTAATTTTTTTTGACTCCCACCACTGATGGAAACACATCTGAAATGAACTCTCTAGATGTGATTAACTATCCTGTCCCAGACATAGTCAGATAGCATTATGCATGTGAGAAAGCCTCACACAACACCATGAATGCCATTGATGCTTCCCATTTATGCTCTGACAAATAAGCAACATTAGAAATGCAGAGGAATAGCAGATATATGCTGTGCCAATTAACCCCCCCCCCCTTAATGTTGTCCTAAAAAAGCTAGTGGATAATGGACAGGAGGAAAACAATATCCAGGTCGGGAGCTGGGATACCTCTATTTGAATATACAATAAATGTATTAATAATAGTGGTAACAACAATATAGCAAGCTCTATCACAATATTAAAGCAATAGTAACGAGCTAGAAACCTTTAAAAATGTTAACAAATAAAAATAGTAAAAATATTGTTAGCAATACTGTGGTACCATTTGAAATGTTGTATTTCTTGGCTGAAAATAATCTCTGAAATTGATTTACCTGTCTCTACAAACACCCACCCACACACATGTATAAGCAGACAGACAGAAACAAAATTCTATCTCTATACAAAGGAAATGAGGAAATGTCAAATGCTGGTTCATTAAAGAGATCCCATGGTCACTGATTCATACTGATACTAGTACCTAGAGAGGCTTCATGATCATTTAACAGCAAAGTCAGCCTTTTTAAAATCAATAATTACTTTATTGTGATGAGTTTGCATGGTTAATGTAGTAATAGTCACACACTGACAAGCAACTTGTGCTTTTACTCTGCTAGATATTGTTGCACTAAATACTATGCAGTAGAACAGTTCTTGCATGAAATCAGAGAAATGAAGTGAAACAACCCAGCTCAGATTATATGCCACATTTTGGAGAAATAGTCCTGAAAATAAAACAATGGGAAGTTAACAGTTTGAAATATAGATGTTGCTATTATTTATACTATGCTGTAATAGTGCCTGGGGCAGTATACAAAGGGAAATCTATCACACTAAGTGTTTGTTATATGAAACTATCGAAGAGCAAATGAATGCATTTTGAAATGACTGTCACTGAGAATTTACTTTAGATAGGAATCTTAAGATATGTTTATATAAATGTATACAAATAAGAAATATGATGGGGGTGCTTATACAATGCACTAAAGCATCATTAACCAATCATATTGGTGTATTTTTAATAATCCTACTGCACAAAGACAAGAACAACTTGAGTTTCTTGTAGCCCGCTAACGCCATGGTGTCATGTTTATATAGCACCTTCTCCTTGCTAAAGAGAAAAATGTTACTTACTCCATAAGTTAATGATGGAGCAAATGAAGTCCTTACTCTGCATATACTGCTACTTGATGAGTTTAGAGAAATCTGCACAGAACGTCTACAAGTAAGTTTAGAGTAGAGTTTGGTGGTATTTGTAACCATGTTAGCCAAAATATGTAAAAATTAACCTGTACTGACATTACTATTAAAAGGGAATTGTGCCTATATAAGTGTGTACTTTCTATATCTAAACATTATGTGAAAGCTTCAATTGATCAAGGCTATAACAAGTGGCAGGTCAAGTCTATGTAGCCATCTAATATCATATAAGAAATAGTGACTTGGATTCAAAGAGGAATGAATGACAAAATAATGAAATAAATAATAAGTAAGTTAAATAAATATGCTGTATGTCTGTGAAACTAAGAGACAGCACAAAGCCATTTTTAATTTGAATGAAGATGGTTTAATCTTATAGAAATGGTAAAATACAAATGAAGGTATAAGATTCTAATCTATAAGATTAAAATCCATAGGTTGTGATGGTCATATTACACTCTGGTGAATGTTTGTAATGGAAGAACCAGAATCAGAAATATGTATTTGGCAAACATAGGCATTAGATAAATGGGTTTATGCTTGGATTATATACAATGTTCTACTTTTTATTGGAAAGAAAATACATTTTCTGTATTGAAACTGGATAATCAAACCCTGATGTGACTCAGAACAAATCTGGTGAATTTCCTGAGTCCTATTTTTGGTGAGTGCTCTACACAGCAAAGTGAGTGGCTAATAGCTCCAGTAAAATGTGGAAATTATGTCCAACATGTCTCCCAATCTACATCTCTTGATCTGGTCTCTCTAATGGTATCTGGTTCACTGAACTCCATATGGAGGAAAAAAAGTAGAGCACAAACAAACTTAGAAGTTTCTTTTTATTACAGCCAATCTCAATCAAATTAGTTTTAGCCATCCTGTTGGTTGATCTGAACTATCTAGTGGGCTGTCACAAGATGAGAATGTATGGGAAAAAATGCCAGGCCATTTTTGCAGATGGAAGAATGCGTAAGAATAGCGACTAGTCATTATTTGTTCAGGACCAAGTCTCTTTGAAATCTGTATTTTAAGCATAAATTTATTCATAGATATGTCTGGCAAAGAAAGGACTTTAAAAATATGATTTGATTGGAAAGAATTATGCAAAAAGAATTAGCAAATGATACAAGAATCCAAGAGGCCTTGAATGTGGATTAGTGGAAGTAAAGTAGGGGATTTAGAACCTGCTTGGAACAGAATAAAAAGAATTGTTACACATTGCCACAGAAAGCTATGATGTTATGTTATGCTTGTATAAGAAGCTTAAGGAAAGCTACTTGATGGAATGATGAACTGTGAGGAGTTTGAAATGGAATAAAGAGTTTTGTAACCAAAAACTATTTGAAAGGCCAAACTCCAGAAAAGGAATATTCTAAGACACCACTATCTAACAGTGCAGGCATACAAAAAAAGTATTGGTACAAAAGATAAAGGAATAAAGGCAGAGATAGTTACAAAGAATCTTATCAAAGAAAACCTGGAACAATGACACTTGAAGATGTAAACACATGTATAACTTTGATGTTATGTTGTTGGTGGTGAATGTTTTATAGACTATAATATTAATTTTTAAATGTACTTTTTGAATGTTTTTAAATTTGTTTTTATGGTTATTTTGCATATTGCCAAATTTACACTACTATACATGAGATGGGCAGCCATATAAATATGATCAATAAATAAAACCTATGTTTTGTATTAATTATTAGAGAAAACACATGATTTCATGAGGAGTATAGATATGATAACAAATTAACTCAAGAATTGTTTCTGAAGGGAAAATAAAATGAATAATCGCATTAATACATAAAGGAGAGTTACAGCAAGTAAATAAATGTAGTAGAATGTTTTCCATGTTAAAGATAGAAACATGGGTAGACCAATTTTAATCAGTGCTGGGGGAAGAGTAATGACTTGTAAGGAATTAGAATTTGTCAAAGGAAACTAAAATATTAGGTAAGTATTGTTTATCAGAAATATTGAATGCAGCAGGAGTGGGGTATCAAGGAAAGACAGAGTGGTTAAGAAAGTTTATTGAATGAACTTTCAATAAATCAAATGCAATTAAGTATAAAGGCGTATGACTTTATATAAAAACTCTTGAGATGTTTTGGTTATAGAATGAATGAAGTTTCATTCTAGGAAGCAAATGAAGCAAAGCAAATATATGCAGAAAAAGTGAATTGGTTTAGAGGATGATGAAGAATCAGAAATTGCTAAATGGAGTTTATGAGATTCTCCAAACAAGAGGTGAGAAAGATATTGTAAGCATCAGTGTATCAATATGGTAGAAATAACTGCAAATATGGAAAGGATCAATATATATTGAATGAGTTTACTATAAACTAACTTTAGCTGATTCTTTTTCTCATCTTCGTGCATTTCTTTAGCTTACTAGTTCTTACTCCATTTCTTGCTCCGCATACCACTAAAAAGAATATATATGACATATTTATTTGGAAACTGAGCATCAATATGAGCACAGAATGTGATATTCCATACCTGGCACAGAATAACGGCAAATCAGTGGTGAAATTAAAAAAAAAAATACTACTGGTTCTGTGGGTATGGCTTGGTGGTTGTGGTAAGGGAAGGATACTGCAAAATCTCTATTCCCACCCCATTTCAGGGGAAGGATACCAGAGGTGGTATTTGCCAGTTATCCAAACTACTCAAAATTTCCGCTACCGGTTCTCCAGAACCTGTTAGAATCTGATGAATTTTGCCCCTACAACAAATATAATTACTTTAAAACCACTAGATCATTTCTTATCATAGCAAACAACACAATAAGGTGATCTAAGAAAGCCATTACGTCTTTCCTTTTTGTGATATTATGTTCACAAAAGAATGTGAACACTTAGTGTAAAATCACAGTAGCAATGTAGCATGCCATCTTCCCTAGCATTACATAAACATTTAGTAGTAGAGCAATAGAACTTTGAGAACTACTTTACTGCAGTGGCTAACTGCACCAAACTAGAAACCAGGAGATTGAATTCTAGTTCTTCCTTAGCTGGGTGATTTTTAGCCATTCACTCATTCTCAGCCCTAGAAAAAAGGCAGTAACAAACCACCTCTGAAAATATTGCAAGCAATCCAGGAAGTCACCAGAAGTCAACTCAAAAGATAATATGTGTATGTGTGTGAGTGTGTTTAGAATTTGAGGGAACTTTTGATATCAATTCCAAGATTGGAAAGTTGGGATATATTAAGTAGCAACATCCTTGACAAATTATCTTCATATTGGCAGCAAAGGAAAAAGAACTCACTTTGTTCTTAGAGAGTTTGTTTAATCATGCAGTACTTAAGGTTAAGAAATTTCTTCTAATTTAATATGGGTTTTTCCCTTCTATTATGTCTTCTTATAACTAAGAATATTTGGCTTTTTTTCTATTTTCATCAAAGAACCTGATTTCTTGAATGTGTTCTTCTGCATATACTACTGCACAGTAGTAACTGTGAAAGGGATCTTGGAGTCCTAGTGGACAACCATTTAAGTATGAGCCAGCAGTGTGCAGCAGCTGCCCAAAAAGCCAACACAGTTCTAGGGTGCATAAACAGAGGAATAGAATCAAGATCACGTGAAGTGTTAACACCACTTTATAATACCTTGATAAGGCCACACTTGGAATACTGCATTCAGTTTTGGTCACCATGATGTAGAAAAGATGTGGAGACACTAGAAAGAGTGCAGAGAAAAGCAACAAAGATGATTAGGGGACTGGAGACTAAAACATATGAAGAATGGTTGCAGGAACTGGGTATGTTTAGTTTAATTGAAAGAAGGACTAGGGGAGACATGATAGCAGTGTTCCAATATCTCAAGGGTTGCCACAAAGAAGAGGGAGTCAAACTATTCTCCAAGGCACCTGAGGGTAGAACAAGAAGCAATGGGTGGAAACTAATCAAGGAGAGAAGCAACTTAGAAGTGAGCAGAAATTTCCTGACAGTTAGAACAATTAATCAGTGGAACAGCTTGCCTCCAGAAGTTGTAAATGCCCCAACACTGGAAGTCTTTAAGATGTTGGATAGCCATTTGTCTGAAATGGTATAGGGTTTCCTGCCTAGGCAGGGGGTTGGACTAGAAAACCTCCAAGATCCCTTCCAACTCTGCTATTGTATCAGAATGTTAACCAATCAGACTCTCAATTGGTTAACATTCTTGTTAAAGCTTGGCACCCAAGACTGTCTAGAATGAGGAAATGTTTTGTGAAAATATACATAAGATTGTACCTCACTTGCTATTATATGCACATAGGTAGTCCTCAATGTACGACCACAATGAGCCCAAATTTTCTGTTGTTAAGTGAAACATTTGTTAAATGAGTTTTGCCCCATTTTATGACAATTTTTGCCACAGTTAAGTGAATTAACTGCAGTGGATAAGTTAATAACATGGTTAAGTTGTAACTTTGAACGGTCACTAAATGAACCATCATAAATCGAGGACTACCTGTACTTATAAGCCATATTTGATCATTACTGGACTTTTCTACTGACACAGTAATTTTTCACGTTTAAAATAATAACACAATCTGAAGTTAAATATATTTTTGTTTTTGTTTCTTTAAACATTTTAATGAGTTTGAATCAACTCTCCACCAGCAGCATGTCTGAAAACAGCACATTTCCAGCCCTGATAACATTTCTTCATAAAGAAATTCTAGTGCAGCATGAACCTTTGCACATTTATATAAAAGAGTTCATAAAGCTGGGTGTCATTCAAATAATCAAATCCAACTTAAAGTTAGCCAGACTCCAAACCCGACTTCATATATTAATAATGTCCACATATCCAGACTTTATTTTTGTAACTGAGACAGGAACAAAACAAGAAATAAGCACCGAAATAACAAGATAGTCCTTCTACGTCGTTTCCATACCTACCTCGAGATCCCTAACAGTAAATGTCGCACGTTGAGAATTTGGCTTTCTTAAAGTGCGTCTCCAAAAGGAAAAACGCGCATGCGTGGCGTACTCGTGCTACAGCTCATACTAATGTGCCGCAAGAAAATATCTCCCTCATATAGCAATAAGAGGGCGGGGCTTGTAATTTTTTCATTCCAAGACCTCCTCTTATTGCTTATTGGTGGCGAGTGAAGGGGCGTGACCGGATATGTAAATAATAACCCGGCTTTTGCAGACGGAAGCAAGGGAAGGGGGCAAATATTACCGGCATTTTTCGTAAATGGCGGAGAAGGAAAAGGCGTGGCTACGTGGGAAGGGGCGGGCCACCCAAGAGCTGGAGGGCGTGGCCAACATGCAAATCTAAGCACAGATATCATTGATTGAAGGAGAGGCAGATGATAGGCTGGGTTATGGAAAGAAGGGCGTTCTTATCTCGGATCTATCGTCTCGCCGCCGAAGCTTCATTTAGCTCCGCCCCACCGTTTAAAAGTCGCGGCGCCTGCGCAGTGGATGGAAATGAGGACTTAGTCTGTTACACAACTGACTGGGCTGCTTAGGGAGCTGTGGTTTCCCTTTGGCCTCACGTCGTTCCCCCTACGCCGGGTTTTTCTTGTATACGACCGTGGTGTAGGCATGAGTGGGGATCAGCTGCATAACGACTCCCAGGTAAGGGGGGGCTCTCATTTTTCTAGTAGTTAATATGGGGGGAGGGGGAGAAAGAAAAGGCTGTGGACATTGAGGCCTTTTCCCTCTCCCCTTTGACGGTAAAAAGTGAAGGATTTCTGATGGTGGAGAAGAAGAAAGGTTTATGCCCATAATTGAAGCTGTTCCTCAGAAAGACTGATGATAATATTTTAATATTAATATTTTCAGGCCGGATACAATCTTGCTAGGTACTTGGGGGGACGGGGAAGCTACTCCCGGGTTTTCTTTTTGCGAAGGGGGGGGGAAGTCACGTTTCCTTGGGCCCTTAATCGTATTCCGAGCCTTTTGGGCTCTTCTCTGTCCCCTCCGGGGGGTTGCCTTTAGGTTGCGTATTATTCCAATAAGCCCTGATTAAACTGGCTTCCATTCCCTGAAAGAGGGAAAAAGGGGGTCCTTAAGGTGGCCAGTTCTCTATCTTTGCCGGTTACTTCCCTCCGCTTGCCGGACATGGCGGGACGGGGACTCATAAAAGAGGGCTGGGGGTGGGGGAAGAAGGTAGGGAGGTCTGAGGAAACCTGGGAATTGAGACCTACGCACGAGGAGGAGAGCAATTAAAACTGGAGGGCAAAACTTCGGTTGGGGTGGGGGAAGGGAGGTGGTGTTAAAAATCGCAATTCTGTCGCTACCCCCCCTTTTTTAAATCGTGTTATTGATGTACAAATCCTTTCGGGAATGATTTCTTCCCCATTACCCAACACGTAGGTTGTTTTGTGTGTGTGTGTGTGTGTGTGAAACCATTCCTTGGTCCTGGGATGCCTTTTAAAACGTATTTTTCCCGTTTTTTTTCTTTTTTCAATAATAGATCGATCCAGGTTTCCGAGCGAATGGTGAGTGCCTTTTCCCTAACCTTGTAAATGCGGGGGAGTGGGATCGAAGGTTTTCTTTCCCTGCCTCCGCTTTCTCTTTTTCTCCCTTCTCATTGCTAAGGATATTAAAGGACAGACATGGCGTCCCAGAGACTAAGTCCCGTCTCCTCGCTCACCGGCCCCATTGTTCCTATCGAGGTTCCTAATTCTCCGAAATCTTAAGACCCTCGGCCTTTCTGACCCAGTTTCTCCGTAGTGAGGGTAATTGAGACCCCGAATCAGTCTTCCTTTGTTTTTTAAAAATCTCTCCTGGGCCTCTGTTCGCCCCGGAAAGTCGCCTTGTCGACGGTCGGGACTTAGTCTCTGCGCCATTTTCTTTTTCTCTCTCTTCCCTGTGTGTGTCTTTCTCCTTCTCCTCCTCCCTCGAGCTGCCTAGAAGGAGCCTTCCGCAGTAAAAACATACGATTTAATCGATAACCATGTTTTAAGATAGCCTTTCTGAAAAGGGAGAAACATAGCTTGGTTTTGGTTTTCATTTTTAAAAGCCTGACTTTGTCGCTGGGTTGTCTTTTTTTTTATTCATATCTCTTCCCCAGTTCCTTCTCCCCCAGGTCTGTTTCTTTCAGTCCATTCCCTTTGCTTCCCTTCCCCCTATAACAAAAGGTGGTTGCAACATGTTGCTCTTGAACAGATTCTCTACCTTTTTGAGTAAGGAACCTATGTAAGATCTAAATGCAGAAACTGATTGGGTGGGGTTTCTGTGTTAATCTACCCGAAATAAAATGCTATAAAACTCCGTGGGTGGTTTCAGAATAGTATCCCACATCACTTTGGTAAAGTTTAATAGTTGATGGAGGATTTTCTTTTGTCTTCAAGGGAGGGATAATAAATATATTGTGATTTTTTTAAAAAACAAACATGTATATGGTATGTGAATGGGTGGAGGAAGTCATTATTATCTTATGAAGGCTTTGTCACTTTGGATAGCAAGCTTTCCCAGCTCCTTTGAAAGAAGAAAATGAGACACAAAGTTGAAATGGCATATCTGTCAAAAATGCCATGATGGTTTGCTCCACCTTTTAAAAAGGTGGTTTTGCCTTAGAATACAGCTCTCAGACGCTGTATGGTACTGTAGGGTATTTTGCTTTCATAAAACATTGCCATATTCTAGGTAACATACTTTAACATTAGTTACTAGTGGACTCTGTCACCTACATTTCTGCTGTTGTGTAAGACATTATTTCTGATAGAAGAACAGTATATTAAGGTATGCAGATATGGTTTCTTCCTTTATACAGATGTATTTAATTGGAGCGATTTAAAATTTAAAAAAAATATCTTTGATCCCAAAATGAAGTTCATAGAACTGCTTGAATTTAAGCATGAAGGAATTGTTAAAGGGAAGATAATCCCGCACATGAATTACATATTAATACATATGTTTAAAATTTGACTTGAAAGTGTTTCCAGTGCTCTGGCTACCCTTTTTTAATGGAATAATTCAATTGAAACTATGTTGAGTCTTTCAGTTTCTGGGTTAATGTAAACTGTATATTGGGGGATCTAACTGATGTATTTTGTTCAGGCACATAATTATCATACTAGCTCTTTTATCTCAACATAGAATTGACACCTAATAATTTGTATCTTGTTCTTGGAGGTGATTCTGGTTTATTTCTATTGGCTATTTCAATCAGAAAGGGTACACATGTTATTTTTCTTCCTATTATAGACCCAGTCTTTCCCCTCAACTGTTTTATCATTGTAATTAATAGAGCCACAGGTTTCAATATTGTTTAAGTAATAGAAGTGGCAATAGTCATGTCCTCTGTGACCTTGCTGCTAAGATAATTCATGTTTTTTTCTACTAAGCTATAGTATACACGGTATGTGTGCTATATTATACATTGCTCCTGATTTCTCCATCTATAATTGCCTACTGCTGTTAGTGTTTTCAATATCCAATTTAATGTGCCCTGGTGTTTTACCTAAAAGTTATTTTTACCTACGTATTTGACTTATGTGTGCCAAGATGTTACATATTTTTTATTTTGCTAATTATAAATTGATTTGCTAGTTTTATGCTGCCAATAACCTAGTAATTTATAGTTTTAAATTAGTTTAATTTTCATCATTCTAGAATGTTTATGGAGTTCTCTATTTCCATTTCTTTATTCTCTCTGTTGATAAAGTTTCTTCAGTTCTAAAATTGCAAAATGTTTTTAAAACTCAAAATTGGCAAGTTATTGTCTTAGTTACATTTATTGAAAATAGCTACTGATTAAAACAACATTCCCTATTTTTTCAACATACATTAGCTATTCATATGCAATTACAGTATCTGTATGGATGTGATGAATGTTCAATTGATATAGTGTAATGTGCCAGCTTATATACATAGTTTCAGATTTTATAAGCTAAGGAGCTAGAATTTTGTTGTTGTTGATGGGAGATATCCAGGGAATCGGACTGGTATTTCAGTTTTCTCTGCAAATAAAATGAAACATTTATAGTGGCTTCAGAAACAAGGTGATTTTAAAGGTTCTGACTGATATAAATTAACTATCAATATCTTAGAGAGATTATCAGTATTCAGGTAGTTTCCTAAAATGCAATTTATGTGATTTTTATTGGATATTCTATTTTTTAACTTCTGATTCTTACTTCTGTATACTCTTAAGTATTAATATTTATACTTATAAATATCTAATATTTATTTTGATTATTTAGAGGATTCTTTCTCACTCCACAGATCCATGTTTGCATCAACCACTTATGAAATTTTATTAAACATTTGAGTAAAGCACCAAGGAAAATCTTTTTAGATCTTGACCATTTTAGGATAAAGAAAGATTTGCTAATTTAGTTCCTTATCTTCTCCCCATTTAATATATATTCACAACCAGCGTTGCCATTTTGAAAGCTAATATACATGTTTAACTACATATAGAGTGTTGTTATCTCGTAGATTACGTCGGCTATATTCTGTTAGTGCAGTTCTGAAAGCACTTTAGCCATCTGCTCATGTTGTGGAACCATAGAATTCAAAGGACTAGAGGTCAACTAGTTCAGTCTGCTGCTCAGTGCAGGAGCCGTAGAACATTTCTGACAGATGACAATGCAGCCTCTATTTGAAGAACTCGTAACTTTGTTTTGCAGCCTATTCCACAGATGCTGGATGTTACATTTCTCCTTTTTAAAAATCCATCTTATTTATTTCAAACCTATTTACATCTTTTTGAATTTTCTCTTTCATCAAAATATTACTGCTACCTATTGTGTCATCTGCAAACAGCTTCCCTCATTCAAATTACTGGTTAAAAATGTTCACCAGGATAGGGCCGTGAGGCATTCTATTGAATAGTTCTCTCAAGATGAATCGGTGCCTTTCAGTACTGAATCATCCAACAGTATTATCTTCTAATCCTTATTTTACTATTTTGTAAATGAGAATTTAAGCAAGACTTTTGAAGGCTTTGCTGAGGTCCAGGTACACTTTGTCTGCAGCATTCCCTTGACCTACCTACTCTGTGAAATAACAGATTAACTATATGTCAGGCAAACTTGTGCTGGATCTTGTTAATGCTAACAATAAGATTTACTCCAATGTAGATGTCAGACTGACAGGTCTCTAGATCTGTGGCTTCCCAGGTTGTCTTCCTTTCTCTTTTTAACAATGGGGTGACATTTACTCTTTTCCAGTCTCCTGGGACTTTACCAATCCCCAGAATTAGTAGATTACACTAGTAAAATAGATCCATTGCAAATTTAAAACTGCATATCATTCAGTTATTAATTGGCTTTTATAAGAACATGTTCAGTATTTTATTCCAATGATTACATCTTTATTCTCTCTCGGAAAACCTGGAAACATCCAGTTATGGTACACCATTTGATTCCAGGATTTACAGCTTCTTTCAGGATGTAATTGGTTAGAGGACTAAGTAATGATAGGATTTTAAAATCATTACATGGTGAGCATTTGGAAGTAAATGACTCCTGTTGTAATAGTTCCATGGAAATTACTCCTTTGCAACATGAATTTGCATGTGAAGCCAAGGAAAATTTTTGAAATTATTTCAGCAGAGTTTTTTCTCCAGCTAACAAGAGTGTATGTGTTTGAATTCCTCTTGCCCTTCAATATCTACATTGTTTGCAAAACATGGCTGTTTTTTCATTTTACAAATAAAGATTTGGAGCTGCTAAAAGGCAGTAAGTCTGATTTTTTTTAATAACTTTTTTTGTAGTGTATAAGACTTTGTGTGTTTCTTAAGGGAATAGTAAATTTCAATTAACTTGTAATGCATTCTCAATAAACATTATTGAGTGTGATCTGATTTTACAAGATATTATCTGAATGATACCAGTAGATAATTTTCTGAGGTTTGAAGGAACCATCTAAACCAACTTTTTAGAAGTTCATATTTGTAAGCACTTCTCACTGAAGTATATATGCAATATAATTTGAACCATTTACTTGGAAATAAGTTCTAATTATAGCAGGATCCATTTCTTTCTAAGTGTTGTAGAGATCAGCAATTTTGACAACTTTAAAGAGGGAGTAGATTGACTGTCAATGTTACTACTCAAGAAGATGATAAAATAATTTCAGAATCAAAAGCAATGCAAATTGGAGGCAAATGTAAGGAGTATATTGCTGCACATGTTCTATTTGTAAACTTGCAGCATTTGTCTAGAAAATTATAACTATAGCACTTTATTATTCAATATATGTAGACCTAACAAAGAAGGCCTTATATAAAATATATTAATCTTAGTGGTGTTTAATAAGATGGCTAAATAGTGATACATAGTAAGGATATTACAGATGATATAGATCGCTTAAATTTGTGTCCAAACTTAATATTGAAACAGGAATATCTGTATTTAGTATTCTTAGGAAATGAATTTGTTTGCAGTTTCCTAAATCAGCTAATGTTTAAAAAACCCAATTCTTTTTAAAACAAAGCATGTGAAAACCTGGTGCAGCAAATCAAATAGTACATGCTGCAGTTTTGCTTTGCCCTCTATAGGCATAGCCCAGGGGTGGGTTCCTACATGAACCGGTACTGGATCGCTCGCTCAGGCATTTTGCACATACAATTCACTGTTAATGGTGGTGTGCATGTGTAAAGGCCATTAAAAGCTAATAAGATGCCGGCAACAGAGACCGGGGAACCGGTTCGGGGGTATGGCCAGCCTGGGTCGCTGCCAGTTCTGCAACCCAAGTCAGATTACCACTACCGGTTCAGCCAAACTGGGAGCAACCCACCTCTGGCATAGCCTCTGTAGTGTCCTTTTATATGGCTTTTTAGCTAAGATTGTATGTGACATTTAGCAAGCCGCTAAGGGTTTTATCTCAGTTCTTCACATTTCAATGCAAATAATCTTAAATATAGTATCTGATTGAGTGAAAATACTGAAAGTGCTCTATGGTTGAGCTCAAGCTAAATTGGATTATTTATTAACTCTGGTGTCAGGACAAAAGACTAGGGCCACACATGAAGATACAATTTAAATGATTTATTGCTAAAAATCTAAGCTCAGGAATCTTCTCAACTAATGGTCAGCACCTACTTGGAGTTAGATAAGGGCCAACTGAATTCAAGGGGAGGGGTTGGACTTCGTTTGTGGCTATGTGGGAATTCTAGGCTTATCCCTTTTTAACTCCGCCCTCACATTCTACTTCTATATCTGCCTGTGCCAGAGGTGGCACACAGAGCCCTCTCTGTGGGCATGCGCGCCATCACCCCAGCTCAGCAGCTGGTCTTTGGGTTTCCGAGACATGAATGCACGCCAGCCAGCTGGTTGTCAGGTTTCCGGTGCTCTGGTGCACAAGCATGCACACCTTTTGGTTTGGATACTCTGTGCCTAAAATGTTTGCCATCATTGGCCTAGTATAACAGAAAGATTCTGTCTTTAAAAATGAATACAGTCCTTTATTTAGGACCACCCCCTCTGGTTTGCAGCATCCCACAATCTTATGACCACAATTTATGACATTTCTGCTGAAAATTACTGTTTACTTCTGGTGTTCAGCAAAAACACCTCATAGTGAATAATGGGTTTCCTTAACAACTATAGATTCACTTAGTGACTGTGGTGATTTGCTTAATGGTCACTTCAAAATCATAAAATTGTGTTGGTTAGGGTTGGTCACACAACTAAGCTGCTTTACAAACATCACGATTCGCAACTAATGGACAGACTCCATTACAGTTGTAAGTTGAGAATCTGCATGAAAGTTTCATGATTTAAAATTGTGTATATTTGATTCTTTAACCTGTCATTGTTAATATTGCACACTCTGCTTTGGATAAAGAATACCCCAAATATGCAATAGGTACTACTCTAGGAGTTTAAGATGCCCCTTGCCTAGTATTTCAAGCTTAGGTTTAAGGAACCTTGGATTTAGCAAAGCCATATGTGTCAGGCCTGGAAGCCATCTTTTACGTTGTGCCTTCAGGCCTGCAACATTTATTGCTGTGGGAAACTGGGAGGGGCATTATATGGAATGGGGTAGATATAGTCAAAATAACATTCCTTTCTCAGAGAGTCAATGTCATTTTGCCCTGCACCTGGAGTGGCATGAGTGGGAGGCATCTCCAGTTGGGATGATGCTTGGTTGGACCATGTGATAGACATGTGGGTGCTGAGCAGGGATGTGAACTTTCATTTGGGTGGGGAAAACCTGGAAACTCCGATTTGGGTTTTCCCAGATGTGCCAATATGATATCGCTAATAAAATGGAACTTCGAGGAATTTCAAGCCTTGGAGTCGTCTTTTGTTAGGGTTGTTACTTGGAAACCTGACAATGTGCAAGTGGTGCTTTTGAAAATTTCTGTTGGGTTTCTCATTCCATCTTAGATCCATTCTGTTGATAATATATCCTTGTGCTACTTCTTATAGGTAATGTAGCGACTACTTTGCAATAATGTAGGTTGTTGCATAACTGACTTTTCTTTATGAACCAATTAACAGCAACTGAAATGTTATTGATAAATATAATTATTTTAGAAACAGTTTGCTTCAATGACATTGAATAATACTGAATTGTCATGTTAATTTGTTGAAGGAAACATTGGATTCATGTTCAAAGTAAACTATACATACTTTTCATGAAAAAAACATTTCTGTTCCTAGTTAGTATTATGACTGGTGTGCAAAAGCATATTACTAGATTTTCAAACCTTACTTCACAGGAGGAAATGAAAATTAGGACCATGTGTGGACAAAGTAGAAAAAAATGTGTTCAGAATAATAAGATTAAATATTTTCCCTCTAAGCTTATCTTATTTTAATGTGATTACTGTTTTTTAATTTTACTAACCAGTGTCACAGTGTGATTCCTTGCAAAGTGTTTCAGAAATGTCAAGACTCACCCATTGTGATTAAAAAAGTGATAACTGAGGGGTAACGACATCATACCCCTGTCGTGGTCAGACCACTGCCTACTGAGGCTCGACTTCCGGAGACCAAACCCCCACTGTAGGGAGGAGGAACCGACCAGGTGGTTCCGCCCCAGGCGACTTATGGAACCGTTAAGGTTCCAGACGGAGCTTGGGGTCATTCCTGATACTTTCGCCCACAGTCCGGTAGAGACTCTGGTTGCTGCTTGGCACTCGGCAGCATCGGAGGCCCTCGACCGGATTGCGCCACTACGGCCCCTCCGAGGCGGCGGATCCCGGAGACCTCCTTGGTTCACCGAGGAACTCCGGGAGATGAAGCGCCGGAGGAGATGCCTAGAGCACCGATGGAGGTCCGATAAGTCCGAATCGAACCGAGCAATGGTAACCACCTGCACCAAGGAATACACCAGGGCACTTAGGGCAGCGAAAAGATCTCACATAGCCACCTTGGTTGCGTCCGCTGAGTCCCGCCCAGCCGCCCTGTTTAAGATAACCCGCTCCCTATTAAATAAAAGGGAAGCGGGGGAACCCTTGCAGGGCAGAGCTGAGGATTATGCCCAATTCTTAGCGGACAAAATTGCTCGGTTTCGGTCAGACTTGGACTCCATCCCCGCAGTTCCAGCCGAGGCACAAGAGGATCAAGTAGAACATCTCTGGGTTGAGTTTCAGGATGTTACCCCCGGGGATGTGGACAAGGCCATGAGGGCTGTAAGTGCCTCCACCTGCGTACTGGATCCGTGTCCCTCATGGCTGGTTACTAACAGCAGTGAGGTGACACGAGGCTGGATCCAGGCGGTTGTGACCGCCTCTCTTCGGGAGGGGAACTTCCCCGCCGCATTGAAAGCGGCGGGGGTGAGACCCCTCCTAAAGAAACCATCTTTGGATCCGGCTGTTCTTAATAACTATCGCCCAGTCTCCAACCTTCCCTTCCTTGGGAAGGTTGTTGAGAAGGTGGTGGCCTTCCAGCTCCAACGGTCCTTGGAGGAAGCAAACTATCTCGACCCCTTCCAGTCAGGCTTCAGACCCGGTTACAGCACAGAAACCGCTTTGGTCGCATTGACCGATGATCTCTGGAGAGCCAGAGATGGAGGACATCCCTCCATCCTGGTCCTCCTTGACCTCTCAGCGGCTTTCGATACCATCGACCATGGTATCCTTCTGCGACGACTGCGGGAGGTGGGAGTGGGAGGCACCGTGTTGCGGTGGTTCTCCTACCTCTCGATCAGGTCGCAGTCGGTGTTAGTGGGGGGGCAGAGATCGTCCCCTAGGCCCCTAACATATGGGGTGCCTCAGGGCTCGGTCTTATCCCCCCTACTATTCAACATCTACATGAAACCGCTGGGAGAGATCATCCGTAGGCACGGGATCAGATACCATCAATATGCGGACGATACCCAGCTGTATCTGTCCGCCCCGTGCCAACTCAATGAAGCGGCAGACGTGATGAACCGAGGCCTTGAGGCCGTTATGGACTGGATGAGGGTTAACAAGCTTGTGCTCAACCCAGAAAAGACCGAGTGGCTGTTGTGTTTCCCTCCCAAAGATCCGACCAATATTCCATCACTCAGGCTGGGGGGTCAAATTTTATACCCCTCAGAGAGGGTTCGCAACTTGGGAGTCCTCCTGGATCCACAGCTATCATTTGACCACCACCTAACGGCTGTGACCAGGGGGGCATTCGCCCTGGTGCGCCAGTTGCGACCCTACCTGAATCGGGAGGCATTCACAACAGTCACTCGGGCCCTTGTGACCTCTAGGCTGGAATACTGCAATGTGCTCTACATGGGGCTGCCCTTGAAGAGCATCCGGCGACTTCAGCTAGTACAGAACGCGGCCGCGCGAGTGATTGTGGTGCACCTCGGTTCACCCACATAACACCTATCCTCCGCGAGCTGCGCTGGCTACCTGTCGATCTCCGGATGCGCTTCAAGGTGCTATTAGTCACCCATAAAGCCCTGCATGGTAGTGGATCTGGATACTTGAGAGACCGCCTTCTGCCAATTACCTCCCTGCGACCAATTAGATCACACAGATTGGGCCTCCTCCGTATTCCATCGGCCAGCCAGTGTCGGCTGGCAACTACAAGGAGGAGGGCCTTCTCAGTAGTAGCCCCGACCCTTTGGAACGAACTCCCCGTGGAGATTCGTACCCTCACCACCGTCCAGGCCTTCCGCACAGCCCTTAAGAACTGGCTAGCCCGTCAGGCCTGGGGACAAGGATAGCCGCCCCTCCCGAATGATGAATGTATGTTGCTTATTATTTTTATTATATGTGTCTATGTCATTGTTTGTATTTCCCCCTCCCTGATTTTATGTGAGCCGCCCTGAGTCCCCTCAGGGAAAAGGGCGGCCTATAAATGTTAATAAACATCAAACAAACATCAAACATCAACTACACAGATTTCATTACAATTTATTGTTTATATATTGCTGCTTCCCTCAGCCTTTACTCCTGGCTACTGTCAGTATAAGTTCATGCAGTTTCCTTGACAGCATTTTCAAAAGTAGTTTGCCATTGCCTTCTTCCTAGAGCTGAAAGACAGTAATTGAACCAAAGTTACCCAGCTAGCTTCTATGCCTAAGGCAGAACTAGAACTCCTGGTTTCTAGCTGAGTATTTTTAACTTCTGTGCCAAAATAAAAACAAAATCTTGGAAACTGATATAAATTTTCTAGGCTTACTTATAGAGTTTCTTTGCATATTTTAGAATGCTTCTTTTTAAATTTTTCTTCATCTGGGCTAAGTTTTGTTTATGAATAAACAGTCATCTGATTTCGCCATTATTTCGTGATATGTCTGATTTGCCTACTGCTTATGCATATTTTCTCTTTCCTTTTCTGGACTGTCATATTTTGCAAAGAGATAGCAAAGACTTATCTTTATAGGCATACTGGATTCTTGAAATACTCCAAACCCAGCATGGTTTCAGATTGCTAATACATCCTTGAAAAGAAGCAATGGTTTTGTAGGTGGCAGCAAGCTGTAATTTGTGGCCTCCTGATGTGGAGAGAAAATTTCTGAACCTTTTAGAATTATCCATAATTTTCTACCATTGTGACTACAATGTGATCAGACTTTTGTCCAAGCTCTGTTAGTAGAAAAATATATCTTTTTAAAAAACATACACACAAACAGTATATTGTGCCATGATACATAAAGTACTATATGCAGAGTGAGATCAGCACCAATTTTGTTGGCACTCAGGAAAGTCATCAAGATCTGGTAGTTCTGGAAAGCCTTTAGGGTCTATTGCTATAGTTGGGTTTTCTCTTTGCAATAGCTAGGGCTGTTTATAGCTAGAATTGTTTTCCTCGGTGTGCCAGTAGCTATGAAGTTGAATATCACAGTTGTTGAATTTGGTTATTACTTCTTTTAATTCTTTCTATTTTATTTTTGGTAAGCTGCTCAGAACCTTAATGAACTGAGAAGCATCTATATTCCAGTAACAAAATCAATGTCTTTACTGAACACATTAATTCAATATCTTTGTTGGAAATGGGTGATGAAGCCCTAGGATAATCAGTCTTGTTAAGTAGATAAGTTGAGTCAGATGTTATTCAATGAGATGTTAATAAGGTGTGAATTTGAGTAGCTGTTGCCTATTAAAAACATGCACACATTGATTGACACCATTAGAGTCTGCTGTTGATGATACAGATTTATAGACATGAATAAGATGCCTATCGCATGATTGTGTTAATCAGAAAAGAGACTTGCAAGACTGGAAAAATTTACAAAATTGTTGCAGAAAACTTTGCCCTCCATCATCCACACATGATGAAGAAATGGAGAAAATGCAGCACCATTGTTTCTTTTTCCCAGAGAAGATGTCCATCAAAAATAATTCCAACAGCATAATATATAATAATCTGGGAAGTCACAAACAATCCTGATCTGATGACAAAGGATCTGCAGCATTGTCTGACATTAATGTTCAAGAAGAAAAGCACTGAAGAACAGTGATGTGCATGGGAAGTTAGGAAAGGTGAAACTCCTGCCCACAAGGCACACCGCTTCCCATCTCGGGAAAGACTAACTGGATGTTCCACGTGCTGATGGAACAGTCTGTTCTTTTGGACAGATGCAATGAAGTGGAATTGTTTAGAAAACAGAACGCTACATTTCAACAAAAGAGCCACATCCCAACTATGAAGTATAATGGTAGAAGCATAATGGTTTCAGGCTGCTTTGCAGCCTCAGGACCTGGACAGCTCACAATCATTTACAAAACAATGCATTGTACCAAACTTTTCTTCAGAATGTCAGGGTACCTGCCAATGAGCTGCAACATGACAGTGATCATAAATGCACAAGTAAATTAACAGAAACAGAAGAAATGGTGTAGTCAAAGTCCTGACCTTAATTTTGTTGCAGAGTTGTAGGTTGTCTTGAAGCAAACAGTTCATGAAAAACTGCAAAAATAACAAGTTAAAAGCAGTTCTGGAAAAGGGTAATGTGCAAAAACATTTCCAAGCAGTATGATGTAAGTATGGAACCTATTGATATTTATTATATCCTTTATTATTTTTAAAAAATAATAAACTCAAGGAGGAGAACATGTATATTGATATAACTGTAAGTTAACAATAACATTCTTTACCATTTTGGGTCATGTTTTATATTGTTTTATTAAGTTATTTGTAAGTCACTCAGAGTCACTTACCTTATTTTTCAGAGTATAAGATGCACCGGAGTATAAGACGCACCAAGGTTTTGAAGAGGCATTTTTTTAAAAAAAAGTAGGTAGGTAGGTAGAGAGGGAGAGGGAGAGAGATAAATACAGTAGGTAGGTAGGGGAAGAGAGAGAGAGTAGTTATTAGGTAGATAAAGGGATAGAGAGGGAGAGAGAGAGAGAGAGTGATAGAGAAATACAGTAGGGAGGGAGGAAGAGAGTGAGTGTAGGTAGAGGGGTAGAGAGAGAGAAATACAGTAGATAGGGGGAGATAGAGAGAGAAATACAGTAGGTAAAGAGGGAGAGAGAGAGTAGGTAGGTAAGTAGATGTTTCCAGAAGTATTTATCCCTGTGCTGGAGAAGGAAATCGCTGACAATCTGCAGCACCTAAGATTTTGTTTCTGCTGGCACAGCACTTGATCAATGTAATTCTCATCAATCAGTTAAAGAGCTTTCCAAAGGGGGGGGGTTGCACTCTGCAAACCTCCCCAAAATGGCCCGTTTTTCACAAAAATTGACCCTTTTTTCAAAAAAGGCATGAATAGCCTTGGGGGGGCTTCCAGAGTGCTCCTGGGGGGACAGTGAGGCTCCAAAAATGAGCAAAAAAACAGCCCTTTTTGTCAAAAAAAATTGCATGCATAGCTTTATGGAGGCTTATAAAGTGCTGCTTGCGGCTGGGGGGGGGGCAAAAAAAGCCCATTCCGCTTCATAAGGATATATAAGGCCATTTTGGTAAAGGGGCGGGGCTTCAGGAGGCAAAAAAAGTTGTATTCTATTGGTCTTCGGATACGCTTCAAGGCGCTAGTCGTCACTTATAAAGCCCTTCATGGTATTGGACCTGGGTACTTGAGAGACCGCCTGCTGCCAATTACCTCCAATAGACCGATTAGATCCCACAGATTAGGCCTCCTCCGAATTCCATCCGCCGGCCAATGCCGACTGGCGACTACCCGGAGGAGAGCCTTCTCTGTGGCCGCTCCGACCCTCTGGAACGAACTCCCCATGGAGATTCGAACCCTCACCACCCTCCTGGCCTTCCGCAAAGCCCTCAAAACCTGGCTATTCCGGCAGGCCTGTGGCTAAAGAGCTTCTGCCCCCCCTTCTCGAATGGTATGGTGGTGTGGTTGTGTGTTTTAAATTGTGTATTGTTTGTTTGTCTTTATCCCCTGTTTGTACTTCCTTTCCCTTGACTGAGTTGTGAGCCGCCCTGAGTCCCCTCCGGGGAAAAGGGCGGCATATAAATGAAATAAATCCTAATCCTAATCCTATTCGATGTATAAGACACTCACATTGCAAGCAAGGATCCCTATTGACACATCAGGTCTTTGGGGTCTTCCTCAGGGGTGGCAACCCCCCCCCCCACATACAGCTTCCCTGGGATCAGCCCTGCCCACAGAGTTACCACCTCTGGTTTCCCCCACATACAGGTGGGCATGGGTTCCAGCCAGCAACCCCCCACAGGGCTCCCCAATTTTCAAGACATAATGATGCGGGCCCAGCAATGCATGACAGTGGCATTTCAGCAGCCACAAATGCAACCTTAGGTGGCATCCTCTCCTAGGATACCAGAGGGGTTGGAAACCCATGGGGAAGATAGGTCTAGCTCCTCAGCCTCATCACAAGAGGACAGTGACCTGGATTGCGAGGAGGGGGAAGTTGGGGAGGATAAACTATCCGAAGACAAAGGCATGCCCCATCCTAAGCAGGCCTTCATCGGGTTGTTCCAGCCTTCATTGTATAAGTCACTTCAAGGCAAAAGCAGCCACCAAGTTCGGAAACAGAGCAGCAGAAGCACCACCTCAGCACCAGGGGTTTTCTGCAGAAACCATCTTTGATGAGCAGGCCATTGAGACCAACATGGTGCCAACTCCCAAGGCCTTTCTTGAGTTGGTCAAGCGCCAATGGGCTGCCCCCACAGCGGGGCCCATGCCCACATCCACAGACAAGACCTACTTCAATGTGGATCAAGACATGGCCGGGTTGCTATCTCAACCCGCCATTGATGTTCCAGTATTGGCACTGCATACCCACCTACTCTGCCAGGGGAACCAGAGGAGCCTCTGAAGTTGGAAGACAAGAAGGCGGACCTCACCCTCCAAAGGAGGCAACTACCACTGCCTCATTCTTCAGCAGGTCTTCTCTATTCTGACTGCAGGTACTGCAGCAACGTATCCCCATTACTGAGGTCAGAGCGCACCAAGACATCAATAAGCTGGTGGCGGCCATCCAATTTTCGGCGGATGCCACCTTGTTCGCAGTCAGGTTTGCTTCCAGGGCGATTGCTTCAACCATTGCATCTCGTAGGTTGCTGTA
The DNA here is from genome assembly GCF_009769535.1 of Thamnophis elegans. Lineage (NCBI taxonomy): Eukaryota > Metazoa > Chordata > Lepidosauria > Squamata > Natricidae > Thamnophis > Thamnophis elegans. The sequence continues at coordinate 73,433,104 of NC_045545.1, forward strand.
GCTGAGACAGTGGCAAGCGGATGTTCGCCACAAGTGGTGCCTGTGATCTGCTCCTTTCACAGGAAATGCTCTTTTTGGCGCAGCTCTGGACCCCTACCTGGTCGAGAATAAGGACAAGAGGAAGGTGCTTCCCACAGCCCCAAAGAAGGGACAGTTCAGGACAGCGCCTTACTCCAGATGGCCCTACTCCCAGGGACAAGACTTTGGGTCCTTCTTCAGGGTGGTCCGCATGGCCCTAGAACAATTCCACCACTGTCAAAGACAGGCACATTCTAGTCCTCACAGACAACATCGCAACCAAAGCCCACTTAAACAGACGGGGGGGGGGGACCAAATCACAGGCCCTTATGCGGGAGGCCAAAAGTCTGGGTCAGTGGGCCGAAAGGAATATTCTCTCTGTAAGGACAGAACATATAGCGGGGGTGGACAACACCAGAGCTGATTGACTCAGCCGGGCAGAAGTGGACAACTCGGAGTGGAAGTTGCATCTGGCCATCTTCAGAGAGGTGATGGACCGCTTCGGTCATCCGGAGGTTGACCTATTTGCCACCCCCCACAGCTCCCAAGGTTCTACTCCAGGTACCAGACCCAGGGAGCAGAGGGGGACGGACACTCTCTGATGCCCATGGCCCCAGGGACTGCTCTATGCATATCCACCCTTGCCTCTGATTCCCAGGGTCATTCAAAAAATTCTTCGGGAGGGGGCGAAGGTGGTGCTGATTGCCCCCTATTGGCCCAGGAGGCCATGGTTTGCAGACCTCCAATTGCTTTCGATGGACAAAGTTTGGAGGATCCCCCGGAAAGGATCTCCCTCAGGCAGGGGTCACTGGAGCACCCGGAACCCCAATGGCTCCAGTTGACCACTTGGAGGTTGAGCGGAGCATCTTGAGGGAGGAAAGATTCTCCCCCAAGTAATAGAAACTAACCAGGCCATCCGGAGACCCTCCATGGAGCACATTTACAGCGCGACCTGGCGGGCCTTTTCCACATGGTGTAACTCCTGGGAACAGGACCCAGTGAGAGCCACGGTGCCCTTAGTGCTGGAATTTCTCCAGGCAGGCCTGGACAGGGGGCTAGCTCTCAACACGATTAGGAGACAAATCTCGGCCATCTCATCTGTGCTTCTGTGCGGTAGAGCCCAGACACTCACTCAACAACCTTTGGTAAGGCAGTTTCTAAAGGGGGCATCCAACTTCAAGCCACCCACGGTACACAGTTACCCGGACTTGCACAAGGTGCTGGACGCTCTGACGGGGCCCCCATTTGAGCCATTGTGAACAGTGTCACTAAAGTTTTTAACCCTTAAGGTGGTGTTTCTAGTGGCCATCACATCCGCCAGATGGATATCAACTGCAAGCCCTGTCCGCTAAGGAGGACCTCTGCATCTTTCACCAGGACAGAGTGGTGTTGCGGTTGGATCCCTCCTTCATACCTAAGGTGTGTTCATGCTTCCACAGATTGCAAGAGCTGGTTTTTGTCTGGACCCTTCTCGCCCGCTAGAGAGGAAGCGGTACACCTAGACATAAGGAGGTCTCTGAAAATTTACCTCAGAAGAACCCAACCGAATAGAAAGTCCAAGGCCCTGTTTGTCTCATTCCAACTGGAGTCTCTGGGCAAGAAGGTGACCTCCACCACCATAGGCAAGTGGTTGCGGACCTGCATTGCTACGGCCTACCAGTCCCAGTTTACTCAGAGCCTCCTCCAGTGAAGGAAGACATCCCTGCCCCTAAGTTCAGCCGCACAGCAATCCTTTGGCTACAACAGATGCAGGAATGGATTCCGCCTGAGGAGGTGCATACTCATCAGGATCTCAACAAGCTGGTTGCTGTTGCACAATTCTCTGCGGACGCCACTCTGTATGCCATGAAGTATGCCTCATGGGCGATGGCGGCCTCTGTGACCTCCCGACGTCTCCTGTGGCTGAGGGGGTGGCAAGCAGAGAACAAGGCATAGTGGCATCTGGCATCATCACCTTATTCCGGGGGATCCCTTTTCGGTACCCCATTTGACCTGATCCTCGTTGAGGACAAGAACAAAAAGAAGATCATGCCCATGCCCGCAAAGAAGTTGGAGCAAAAATCTGCACCTTATTTTCGGAAGCAGTCCTATCATCAGTCAAATCAGGATGCTCAACACAGCAGGTATTTTCCGAGATCAGATAGGCAGTTGGATAGGCACTACACCAGGGATAGGCCTAGGTTCCAACCCCAGGGGAAAAGGCCCTTTTGGGTGGGAGGTGGCCGTCCCTACCGCCGGGACAGATAGGTCAATAGCAACCCCACCCATAGGTGGCAGGCTGCTTCTGTTTGCCGATGCCTGGGCTGAGATTACCACTGACACCTGGGTTCTGAACACCATCAGATTTGGCTTGCGCCTAGAGTTCTCTCCATTCCACCGAACCACTTTCGGATGTTTTCTGTCGCCAGGAGGAAGGATAAGCGCTCTCATGAGGCAGGCAATCCGACACCTAGAGATTAGGGCAGTGGAACCGGTTCCACCAGACCAAGTGGGATCAGGTTTCTATTCCAACCTTTTTGTCGTTCCAAAGAGTTCGGGGGGATGGAGGGCGATTCTGGATCTAAAACTGCTAAATTTTAATTTAGTCTATAGGAGATTCAAGATGGCATCCCTTAAAGCCATCTTGGCGGGGGTGAGGCGCAAAGAGTTCATGGCCTCCATCGACCTGACAGAGGCTTACCTCCATATCCCCATCTTCCCTGGCCATCGTAAGTATCTCAGGTTCTCCTATTTTGGCTAGGCACTATCAGTACAGGGCCTTACTGTTTGATTTGGCTTCGGCGCCTCGGACCTTCTCCAAGGTCCTAGCCGTGGTGGCGGCTTCCCTCCGTGAGCGCTCTGTCAGGATTCAATGCTATCTTGATGACATCTTAGTCCAAGTAGCATCGTTTGAGTGGGTGAGGGAGGATATTTCATTGGTGGTATCCACACTACAGCAGTTAGGTTTTTTGGTTAACCTAGATAAGAGTTCCCTCGTTCCCTCCACCAGGATTCCTCACCTGAGGACCATCATAGATTCCAGGCTGGGGAAGGTGTTCCGGTCCCACGACCGTAAAGTTAGTTTGTTAGCCTTAGTTAGACAAGTTAGAAGTCAACATTTTGCTCCTCCAGCTTGCTGGGGAAATTCATTTCCTGCATAGACGTGGTGCCTAGGGCTGGTCTTCACGTGAGGCTGCTCCAGTGGCATCTCCTGCCACATTAGAGGTTCAACTCCAGCAATTCCGAGGAAAAGGTTCCAGTGACACCACAGGTGCAGCTGTCATTGGCTCTCCCCAGCGCTACACGAGGGCTGCGAGTTCAGGGAGCCGGAGCCCCTCATCCTGACAACGGATGCCAGCTTGTAAGGGTGGGGAGCTCTCTTGGAGTCCCTGATGGCGCAGGGGCGTTGGACGTGGCTGGACCTCCAACACAATATAAATTGGCTGGAACTGCAAGTGATTCATTTGGCATTATGGCACTTCAAGGACCATGTTTGGGATCGAGACGTCTTGGTGCTGACCGACAACGTAGCAGTGAAGGCCTATGTCAACCGACAGCGCAGCACACACTCCAGGGCTCTTTGAACCGAGGTGATGGCACTCGGCGCCTAGGCAGAGAGGAATCTTCGATCGGTCAGGGCGGAACACATCACAGGAGTGAACAACCATCAAGCCGACTGGCTCAGTCGGTCCACGGTCAATCACGGAGAGTGGAGCCTTTCTCTGAAACTGTTCCAGGCCATGTGCTCCGGGTTCGGCCATCTGGAGATGGACCTGTTTGCCACACAGAACGCTCAGGTGGATCAGTTCTTCTCTCAGTTCCCAGCTTGGGGGACAGAGGGAGTCAACGTGCTTCGGATTCCATGGCCTGAGGGCTTGCTCTATACCTCCCCTTCTCCCTGGGGTAGTTTGGGAAGTGATAACAGAGAGGGCGGAGCTCATATTAGTGGCTCCCTACTGGCCGAGTCAGGCGTGGTTTGCGGACCTAATGTGCCTGTCAGTGTCACACCCGTGGAGGATTCCGGGGAGGGATATGGACCTCAGGCAGGGGAACCTGGTGGATCTCGAGCCACAGTGGCTGCAGTTAGCCGTGTGGAGATTGAGCGGGAGTGCCTGAGGGCCGCCCAGCTTTCACAGAGGGTGATCTCCACAATTGAGGCTTCATGCAAGGGTTCCACCACTAGGATTTATGATTCCACCTGGGTCTTTGCAGAGTGGTGCCGGGTCTTTGGAGCAAATCCCCGTGAGGCTTCTGAACCGCACATCTTGGAGTTCCTCCAAGATGGATTGGATAGGGGGCTCTCATGTGGCACTTTCAGGAGACAGGTGGCGGACCTCTCCACGATCATTCGGGGAGAGGGGCTCCTTCCACATTCCCAGGTTCTGCTAACTAAGAGGTTCCTGAAGGGTGCAGGGAATCTCCGTCCCCCGGTAGTTCACAGGTTTCCAACATGGAGCCTCATTACGGTTCTCCAAGCTATGACAGGAGCACCATTCGAACCTCTGAGGATGGTTGACCTGAAGTTCATAACCCTTAAGGTAGTGTTCCTTGTGGCGGTCACCTCAGCCCGTCGCATCTCTGAACTGGGGGCGTTGTCCTTTCCACAATAATCGGGTCGTCCTGTGACTGGATCCGACCTTTATTCCCAAGGTTAATTCCCTTTTCCACAAATCACAGGAGGTGGCATTACCGGATTTTTGTCCAGAACCATCTCATGATAGGGAGCACCTTTGGCATCGGCTGGATGTCAGGCGTGCCTTGCGCATTTACCTGAGGTGCACGGAGAGACTCAGGAAATCTGAGGCGCTCTTCGTTTCCTTTTATCCTTCTTTCCTGGGGAAGAGGGTGTCCTCCTTGGCTATAGGGAGGTGGATCAAACTTGCCATCGCATTGTCCTATGAGGTTCAGCACCTTCCGGTGCCCCAGGGCATCACAGCACACTCCACCAGGAGTGCGGCTACCTCGGCCTAGGCCACACAGGTATCTACCATGGAGATTTGCAGAGCTGCCACGTTGGCCTCCCTGTCTCCCTTTATCAGACACTACAGATTAGACAAGTTTGCATGGCTGATGCGGCGTTTTGTCACAGGTGGTAGCATATGGGGAGCCCAGGACCAATAATGCCCCCCCGAGGGACCTTAACTTGGGTATGTCCCAATCCTGGCTAATCCTGCAAAATTCCTCTGGAAAGTGACAGTTGGTGTTACCTGAACTGTTGTTTTAGGAGGTTTTGCAGGATTAGCCAAGTTCCTGCCCTAGTGTTGGTCCAGGGGTTGGGGAGTTCAGGGGGTAGGGTGTTTTCCCTTATGAGTTGTTTTCAGGTGTTTGAAGTAGTCTTGACTCGTTGAAACTGGGAACCAGAAGCAAGGAGCACAGAGGCGTGGCTTCAATTTTAACTCTGTCTCGAGGCCAATTGGACATCACAATACCCAATCCTGGCTAATCCTGCAAAACCTTCTAAAACAACAGTTCAAATAAGACCAACTGTCAGTCCAAAATAGGATAATATTATAGTAAAACATTAAACATTTCCTTTAATTTTAGACATAAATTTAGGGCTTATTAAGGAGAACGTAAGGGACACGGTGGCTCAGTGGCTAAGACACTGAGCTTGTCGATCAGAAAGATCGGCAGTTTGGCGATTCGAATCCCTAGCGCTGCATAATGGAGTGAGCTCCTGTTACTTGTCCCAGCTTCCTCCAACTTAGCAGTTCAAAACCATGTAAAAATGCAAGTAGAAAAATAGGGACCAACTTTGGTGGGAAGGTAACAGTGTTCCATGCGTTTTTGGCATTTAGTCATGCTGGCCATATGACCATGGAGATGTCTTTGGACCACACTGGCTCTACGTAATATTATTTATTGTATCAGATTGTTACAGTTGTAGTACACAAATCATTGTGAAATGTAAATGTCATATGTAAGATAACATTTCTTTTCCTCTTTAGGGAATACTGGCATTAATGGAAGAAAAAAAATATTTTTTCCCTCATGACTTTAAAATTTCTTGCAAATTTACATTTCTGTTTATATGTTATTTTGGGGCACAAAATGTGTGCCAAGCCATCTGTCACCTGCCACAACACAAAGATGCATAGTGGACTAATTAGGACAGTATATGGAGATGCTTATTGCTGTCCACTTTCTGCTCCTTTGTTGTAGAAATGTCTGTGATCAGGAAAAGAATCCTTTCTTATATTTAGAGGAGTTAACAAAGCATCACCTTTGTGGCTTCAACAATCCAGATGTATTTCCTCTTTTTCTGTACTGCTCTGCCATGAAAATAAATACAATGGGGTTGTTTGGCTCTTCTTCAGGGAAGTTGTAGTATTATTATATGCATGTAACATATTCATTACATGATTTCTGAATAGATAGAGATCACAAAACAAACTTTGAAGTACAAAACTGAAGTCAGGTCAAAACTAGTTTTAAAAATATAGTATTCTTCATCTCATTAACCCTTCACAAGTTTGGCATTTGTTTCCATATCCTAAGCTAAAACATTTATTTATATAGTGACAAGCTTTTTCAAAAGATGAAAGTTGTCCTGGTGTCTCATGATTTCATGATGGAATAAATGGTGGAGTAATGTGTCTCCCATTTATGCTTTGTGACATTGGAATAGTCAATAATTTCTTAAGCACATCTGTAGATAAGAACACTGATACAATACTAAGGAATTATCTGAGAATAAATATCTCAGTATCCTGAACTGCACTTATTCCAGTTATGGAATTGCTTTCCATCTATTAATGAGAACTTCACGCCTAAAATGTAGTTTAAAATGTCTCTCACTGGATTTTAGTCATTTTCTTGGTGCATTGTCAGCACAAAATGTGAAAATTGCAATGAATGTGCAACATGATTCACAATAATTTTTCTGTTTAATTTTATTTTAAAATAATTGTGCTGATAAATCTTGGCAGATTACTATGCTGTTGGCCTCCAAAAATTCTCCTTATTTTAGTGAGAATGTTAGTTCAGTTAAAGCATAATTCTTAACAAGAAGTCTGCCAATTTTAGTTAAACTTTTTTTTTTATAATTCTAGCCAGAAAAGAATTTACATAGCTGTTAGTTAAATCTTTGAAAACTGCTGCTTTTGAAAATTAATATCCTGATAGCTTTGCATAAAACATTAAGAAAAGAAAAACATCAGAGTATATGAAAAAGAGTGATAATACCATTCTATTGCACTTACAGTTCCACTGATTTGACAGAGTGAAAGCATAACTTGGCAAAACAGTTCACTCAGAAATTAGCTACATTAAGTGCTGAAATGCATCCTTGAAGATGTGTATACTCAATCCTATGCATATGTTCTCATTATGTAAACTAGTAGTTTATAAAATTACTATAGTGAGAGCTGTTCACATTTAATTTTCATTAAATGCTTGGAGTGAAAAGGGGAACCTGAAACATTGAACCAGGTTTTGGAATCAGCACTATTACAACCTTCTAGTTTCCAAAATGTTCTTTGTTAAGAATGAATACATGCAATTCTGACTAATGAATTCCAGAATACATGAAAAGATCTGAACAGCTGCAGTACTCACCAAACTACTTGAAAACGTATGCAAGGAATGTTTTTTGTATTACGGTAAGATCAAGGCACTATTGTGTATTACACATACAAAATATTTTATTCCAGATATGACTTGTTTTGACTGTAACATATCTGTTTTAATAGAATGAATTAAGATACCAAATTCTGGTTAAGTTATACTATATCTTAATCTTAAAGTTGCTTCATCCTGTTCCCTGATAACATTTCACTGTGGCAAGATCTGTCTTGGGCTTATACATAGCAAAAGGAGATGTCTGAACTGTCTGGATGTGATTCTTGCGGAATGAACTAGCAGTCTTATCTAAGCAAGCCCTTTGTATCCATTACAATGGTAGAATTTTTCTTGGAGATAAAGTTATTGTTAAAGGGTAAAAGGACTGATAAAAATTACTGACATCAATGGAATTATAAGATTCTTTCGAAATATTTTGGCAAGCTACATTTTAAGGGCAAATAAAGTTTTCTGTGGGCTGCTCTACCCATTTTCATTTTAATCTGAATGTTATAAAACAACACTTTTTATCCATTGAAATGTACGTTAAGTCAAGGATTGAAATTCTACCCATTTTTGATAGATTTGTTTAATAAATTATTATAAATATTGATTATCATACTTGTTCTAAGTAATTCCTGGTACACAATATCATTAGTAATACTTGTCTATTAATATAGTATATTAATATTAAATCTTGCAGGCCCAATTGGCAAACAAAAGCTTAGGTTTGAAACATGCAGAAGAGGTCTTTATCCTGCAGTAGTTAGACAGTGGCTAAGATGATGATGATGACAATGACAACTATATATTAGTTTATTCATACAAGCCCTGTAAAGAGGCCTTAATTTTTTATTCTGTCTATGTACAGGAATAATAATCTGTATCCTACATCATTATACCACATGTGGACATTGTGGGAAAAAGCCAAAAACAATTGTTTTGTAGAATATTAAATTTATAACGTTTGTAGTTTTATCTTTTCCTTTTATTGTTTACCCAATGTGTATAATGGGATACAGACACCAATATTTCTGTAATAGAGCAACAAACAAATTAACATCATTCACTCCCACCCAGTTACATGACAACCCCCCCCCCCAGCCATGTCTACCCAGGTTTTGTGGCTCCCTGTGTTTTCTTTTCTATGGGAAATGAGTATCTCCCTCTGTGTTCCTTCCTCTCATACCTTTCTCTCCTTTTTCTTTTTCTCATCTCCCTTCCTCACATCTTTCTCTCATCTCTGTCTTTCTTTTTATCTCTATCTCCCAATCCCTTTCTCTCATTTCTTTTTCTTTCTCTCTCTTTTTCTCTGTCTCCCCCTCCCTCCTTCTCACCTCTCTCTTTTTCTCTCTGTTATCTCTCTCTCATCCCCCCTCTCCCTCACCTCTCTCTCTCTTTCTCCCCCCCCCTTTCTCTGTGGCTCCCTGTCACTGTGTCTCTTCTCACTCTCTTGGAAAGCCCTGTGTGCTCTCCTTGGGGCTTTTCACTACCCATTTTTCTTTCTTCCTTTTGGAAATCCGGGCTGGCTGAGGAATGAGCACAACTGTGGTGGAGGCTTCCCTCCCCCCTCCCCCTTCATTGCGCACCCTCCTAGCCCCGCCACAGCCAGCCAGGAGGTCTTGAGCAGCAAGGAGAGCATGCAGGGCTTTCCGAGAGAGTGAGAAGACACGCAGAGACAGGGAGCGAGATATAGACACACAGACACTCACATACAAACACACAGAGGGAGACTGACTGATGGGTGATGTCTTTAGTGATGGCCGAATCTGTCCCCTCCCCACCCCCCGCTTTTTCTTTCGCTGCCTGACTGGTGGGAAAAGGCAGGTGGCTACTTGGGTTTGTTAGTGCTGGATACACAACCTGCTCTCCACTCCAGGAGAGTGTATGTTTCCAGGGGCGAGTGGGGCAGGGAATGATCTCCAGGAGGAGGGGATCCAGTCCCCCTCATTGTAAAGTGTGCTTTTGCTCTGCTGCGCAAGGCACTGCGAGAGCAGCAGGTGGACCATGGAGGGGATATTAGATCTTCCCCACACCAAAGGAAGACCAGCCAGGCTTCTCCTACCCTTCCCCCTGCTCTCTTCCCCCCACTCAATCTTACTTCAGGACAGAGAAGTGTGTGCTGGAAATGGGTGTGTCTTGTGACCCTCTGGCACTTACCCGCAACTCTCAGTGCTCTCTCCCTCAGCTTGCTGAGGGAGAGAGCAGCCCTGATGCCTCTGCTTCCCCCCCCCCCCAATTATTCCAGCCATCGCTACCTGGGGAAGGCACAGGAAACAAAGCGGTGTGTTTCAAAGGCGGCCTACAGCATTCCACTGCAAGAACCAGGCCACGCTCTCCGCTGTCCCAACTCTCACCAATGGTGACGGGCCTTTAATTCCCTCCCCTCCGCTGGGCTGTTGTGCTAGGCACTTGCCAAGGGAAAGCGTTTCCCCACGCCGCCCCCTTCTTTCTGTTAGCCCTGCCCACAAGGGAGGAGGAAGGACAAGCTTGGGGGATGGCGGGGCCAACTTCCCTTGTATTACTTGATCCTAATCTACTTTTTTAAAAATATAGAACAGTGATGGCAAACCTTTTTCCCTTGGGTGCCAAAAGCACACGCTCGCATGCCCACCCCATAACTCATTTTTCGACTTCTGGTAGGTCCGCTTTTTGCCCTCCCCAGGCTTTCTAAGGCAAAAACTGCCTCCCCCCCTCCAGTCCCTCTGGAGGCCAGAAACTGCCCATTTTCTGGCTTCCTGTTTGCATGTTGGGTCGTTTTTTCCCCTCCAGAGGCTTCAATGAAGCCTCCTAAAACCTCTGGAGGGCAAAAACCGCCCCATAGCACAAACCGGAATTTCAGGAACAGACGTCCGGGTTGCCCGTAGGGCTATTTTTTGAAAAACGGCCACACATGAAGGCTAAAATCAGCGCATGCTGGAGCTGACAGTGCAATGCCTTGTGTGCCCTTAGAAATGGGTCTGTGTACCACCTGTGGCACACATGCCATAGGTTCTCCATCACATAGAAGAACAGGGTTGGAAGTGACCTTGAAGGTCTTCTAGTAACGCGTAAATCTAAACCTAACCCCCCCAAACCTAACCCTAAACCTAACCCTAAGCCTAACCCTTAACCTAACTCTAAACCTAACCCTTAACCTAACCCTAAACCTAACCCTAACCCTAATCCTTACCTTTATGTGAATCGGCTTGCTTTAATTTTATTTTAATTTTAATTTAATTTATTTTTAATTTTATTTGTCGCGCTGCTGATGACGTCACGTACGCGCTTTCGTCGGGCGCACTTTATTCTACCGCGGTTTTGACGGGTCACGTTCTAGTCCAACCTCCAGCTCAGGCAGGAAACTGTACCCGTGATGGCAAACCTATGGCACGTGTGCCAAAGGTGGCACACAGAGCCCTCTCTCTGGGCATGCGCGCTGTCTCCAGCTGCTCTTCTAGTTTCTAGCATGTGTGCTGGCCAGCTACTCTTCACATGTGCCGGAGCACTGGAAACCCAAAGAACAGTTGGCCGGCACGCATGCGTGTGCTGGAAACCAGAAGACCAGGTATTCAAGTTTCTGGGGCTCCGGCGCACACAAAGACCAGCTGGCCGCCACGCATGCATGGACCGGAAATCAAAAGACCAGGTGGTATTTGAGTTTCCGGGGCTCTGGCATACACAAAGATGAGCACGTGTGTTCCGGTTTGGGTACTTGGTGCCAAAAGGATTTGCCATTACTGCCCTATACCATTTCAGACAAATGATTGTCCAATCTCTTAAGAACTCCCGGTGTTAGAGCATTCATAACTTCTGGAGGCAAGTTGTTCCATTGATTAATTGTTCTGTCTGTCAGGAAAG